>NC_080424.1:14129903-14755737 GCF_029873635.1 Malania oleifera
CTTGTCTAATATTTGTTGGATCCACAAGGTTGTTGCCACTTTCTTATTTGAATTTGGAGTCATATTGTTTTTGTCCTTAGGAGAACACTTCGTTTAAGAGCATGGTAATGCAATATGAAAAGTACCACTACTTTATCATCTCAACAAATTCTACTTTGAATATGGCTTTGTATTTAGTTAATCTTCTTTATTTGCCCTAGCTGACTGTTTTTTATAAGTAGTCTTGGTTGTATGTTAGGCGAGCAAAGTTTATAATTTCTGCTTAATCAAGTGTGAGCAAAACAAGGTCCTGCTACATTATCAATCAGTCTGTTTCATTAAAAGAATGGCATATACATATTAAATCTTGGACTAAAACACCATCACTTGCTCAAAGAATCATTGTTTCTCCAGTCTTAGTTCCCTGCCAGTGTTTATGTCCCTGGTTTACTTGCATGGAGAATCGTTTTTATTCATATGGACATTGCAGCATATTTAAATTGCACAAGCTAACAAATTCGACTAGTGAACAAAAGAAAATGTATCAAAACTTCTTAAATTAAGTACCAGGCTTAATTTAATTGGATATTGCGTTTATTTGTGGGAGGGAATTTATGTGTATATTTGGCTTTTTTTTGTTTTGTTTTGTTTTCTTTTGTTTTGTTTACGTAAGAGTGAAATTCGCCTAATACATACAAGAAGAAGAAGAAGCCCTAAATCCCACTAAGTGGGGTCGGCTGTATGAATCCTTTTCTACCAATTCATGCAATCAAGGGCAATTTCCTCAACTAATTTAAGAGATGTTAAATCCTTCCTCACAACCTCATTCCAAGTTATTTTATGTCTACTCCTACCTCTTCTAGTACCATTAACAATAACTTGCTCACTCCTCCTCATTGGTGCACTACTTGGCCTTCATTTCAAATGCCTTGACCATTGAAAACACCCCTCCCTTA
The DNA here is from genome assembly GCF_029873635.1 of Malania oleifera. Classification (NCBI taxonomy): domain Eukaryota; kingdom Viridiplantae; phylum Streptophyta; class Magnoliopsida; order Santalales; family Ximeniaceae; genus Malania; species Malania oleifera. The sequence goes on from NC_080424.1 coordinate 14,130,839, forward strand.
TTTTCTACTAGTGCTATTCTTAGCTTGTTTGTGAATATGTTCATTCCTTAATTTATCTTTTAATATTTTACCACTCATCTATCTTAGCCTTCACATTTTGGCGACTTTTACTTTTTGAGTATGTTGTTTCTTAGTTGCCCAACATTCTGATCCATATAGCATGGTTGGTATAACAGCCATCCTATAGAACTTTCCTTCTAATTTCAACGGTATCCAATGATCACACAACACATCTGAAATGCACCTCCATTTTACCTAACTTGCTTTTACTCTATGTAGTATGCCTTATTTAATTTCTCTTTCTGCTTGCATCATAAATCCAAGATATTGAAGTCTACTAGTGCTGACAATTTCTTGATTATCAAGTTTAGTCTTATCTTCAATATTGTTCCTTACATGGCTGAAATTACATTTCATATATTCAGTCTTGTTTCTACTTAACCTAAAACCTCTAGGCTTTGAAGGTTTTCTCCAAAGTTCTAACTTTGATTTCACCTCGCTCCTACTTTCATCAATTAGAACACTATCATTTGCGAACAACATACACCATGAGATTTTGTTTTGGATATTCCGAGTGAGTTCACCAATCACTAAAGCACCTCAAAGTAGAATCTTGGTCTATACCTATTGCAATTGGAAATTCTCTAGACTCTCCTCCTGCAGTTCTAACACTAGTTGTTACTTTATTATGCATATCCTTAATGACATCAATATACCTACTGCAAACTCCCTTCTTTTTTAAAACCCACCAAAGCACTTCCCTAGGTACTCTTATCATGTGATTTCTCCAAGTCGGTGAAAACCATATGTAAGTTCCTCTTCTTTTCACTGAACTTTTTCATTATAGAAGATACATAGCTTTTTTTATCAATATCCTAGGCATAAAACCAAATTGATTCTCAAAGACCCTTGTTTTTGTGCTTATTCCTTGTTCAACTATCCTTTCCTACAGTTTCATCGTGTGACTTATAAGTTTAATTTTGCAATAGTTATTACGGTTTTGAATATCACCTTTTTTTTTGTATATAGGTATTAACATGCTTCTCCTCCATTCCTTTGTCATTTTCTTGGTTTTTATAATGGTATTAAATAGATTATTAAACCATTTACTTCCTTTATTGCCTAGACATTTCCAAGCTTCAATTTGGACGTTATCTAGTCCTATACACGTTCCACGTTTCATCTTTTTTTAAAGCCATCTTTACTTCAATGACTCTAATTTTGTGAAAAATCTCAAATTTTTAGTCTTTTCCTCATTTGACACTTGTATGTTTGTGCTTTCAACTTGGCTTTCATGAAACAACTTATTAAAGTATCTTTGCCACGTCTCTTTTATGTCTTATTTAACCAAAACATTATAGTTCATCTTTAATGCATTTTACATTGCCTAGATCTTTGCACTTACTTTATCTAGCTCTAGCCAATTTATATATGTCTCTCACCCTTTCTTTTGTTTCTAGTCTAGTGTATAAATCATCACAGGCTTAGATGCCCTATGTTTATCTTCACTAATGGTCTTTTTTGTCTCTTTATATTTTTTGAATTTTTCTATTGGATTTCCCCCTTGTTTTATAACTAATTCTTTTCATTGTTACAACCTTTTGGACATTTTGATCCGTCACCTGCTTTCTTTGCTGCTCGAGAATCTTCCTTTGGATTCGCCTAAAGTCTCTTTTGCTATCTTTTTTCATACTGTTAGCCATTCTATTTCATATATTGTTCGCATCTACCTTGTTCTCTACTATCCACTCACCCTCTTTAATCATTTTATCTTCTAATTTTACTATATTTTCTCTCTTCAAACTCCACCACCTAATCCTTTTACACTGATTTATGTTTCTATTTCTCTTCCAATTTTTTTTAATATAAGTATGTAGTACTAGCACTCTATGTTGTATAGTCAAGCCTATGCCTGGGATAATTTTACAATCCTTACAAGATAAATGGTCTCCCTTCCTAGTTGAGAAAAAATCTATTTGGCTTTTATTTTGTCCACTCTTAAAGTTTGTTAAGTGTTCTTTTTTCGCAAAGTAGGTATTCATTATAATAAGATCGTAAGACATGGCAAAATCTAAAATCATACCACTAGTTCTTTTTTATCTCCATACCCATGGCCTCTATGTATCTGCTCATAACTCCCATTGTCCTTTCCTATGTGGCCATTCAAATAAGCTCCTACAAATGTTTTTTTTTTTTTTAAAACTCTAGTATCCCTTGTATAACATTATCCACATCCTCCCAAAATTGTGTTTTTATGGTTTTTTGTTAAGCTTGGTTAGGGGGCACACACATTAATGGCATTTATTATCTCTTGACCTATAGCTATTTTTATTTTTATGATCCTATCTTCTGTTCTTTTAACATCCACCATATCATCTTTTAGGTTTTTGTCTATGATGATTCCTACTCCATTTTTATGTTTTTCTTTACTAGGGCGCCAAAGTCAATCCTGATTTTCTAATTTCTCTAGCCCACTTGGTCTCTTGGAGGCATCATGTTAATTTTTTTATTCTTATCATTGTATCAACTAACTTCATGCTTTTTCCTATAATTGCCCCTATGTTCCAAGATGCTACTCTAACCCTAGTTTCTTGTACTAACTTATTAACTGTCTCTAGCCTAGACATAGCTAAACTAGCCCACCCTTGTTTATTTTTCGCTACACTTGGGTGGTTTAAGCGCAATGCATCACTTATAGGGGCGCCCCGGTGAACATTTGATGAGGATTCATACCACAAGGATTTGGTAGGTTTTAACACTGGCTATCAACTACCTAATGCAACCCTCCTTCTGTTTCCGGATATGGGACTAGCTATGTGTATGGATTGCCTCACAAGTGGAGTACAATCATCTAACGAGTGAAAGATTTCATAACCCTGATGAGTAGTTTCTTTCTAGTTTATCCTTCTACTTGATACAAGGATCTGTTTCTAAATTTTTTGATCTCAAAATCCTTGCAATGGCTTCTCAAGTCTTAATAAAACACCAACTTTCTTTAAAACTAATGGCCTCTCTAGGATCCTATATTTTCACCATTTGGTCATTACCTTTGTATTCTTCGCATGGAATCCCTGAAATAAAGTCTCCTTGTGGCCTCAAAAGGCATAAACCATAGAATCCAAGGCCTCTCTTCATGTTCCTATTAAGGCCAATATAGCTTGAATTCCCTTTGGAATTGTTGGACAATCATTTGGTGTAAAAGTTGGAAGTTGTTGCGAATTGGGTGCAGCAATTCACATGAAGCTACTCAGCACTCATGGAATCCTGTCTCGTGCGTGGAGAGATGAAAAGGTTAAACACGAACTACTCTACAAATACAAACAAAACAAAATGCACTTTAACAAAGTTAGAAGGGGAACAATGCACTTCTCACAAATTCATCCTAGGATCACCTAAAACCAAAGCTCTAATAACATGCATGCTAGATCATTAACTATCCCAGAATATATAATAGTATTAGGTGGAGAGAGAGAGAGTACATATAATAGTGACAATTTCTAGATAGAATTGCTGATGGATATACTCCAACAACCACCTCTAATAACATGCTAGATCATTAACTATCCCAGAATGTTATGGTATTAGGTGGAGAGAGAGATACCTACGAGTGCATATAACAGTGACAAGTTCTATGAAGAATTGCTGATGGATATACTTTAACACCCATCTCATTTGTAGGCCCAACCAAACGATGATTTGGTAGGATAAAATATCATACAAAATTGCACCATATAATGAGTTTCGAGCCCAAAAACAGTTGGTAGCAAGTATAGTAGCCTTTAGACTTCATAAACCAACATGGGAACCCTTAGCAAACAAGTTTGAGAAATCTTCCAAAAAATTAAAAATAAAAATAGAACATCAATTGATATAGTGATACAGAACAAGTTGTTTCACGGGAATGACCATGTATTGCAGCTTCAAATGTAAATGATTGTTCCCACACCATCTTCCATAATGATCAATAGGCTTGTACTAACCCATTCATGCCCTCCTATGTCCTAAGTTGGTGACCCACTAGTGTAGGGTTTCTTCACATTGAACATTGTACCAAGTTGTTGACTACACTTTATCTTTGTTGTTGGCATGTGTTTATTTTCACACTTTGTGCCTTTATTTGACATGTTCGTGCAATAATTATTTTGATGCACTTTGTTTTGTCCTAATGTTCCTTCAACTTCAAAGCAATATCTGCTAAATAAAAAATTACCAACATCAAATTAATATGTTGGCTCCTTGTTGTCAAGAAGAGTAGAAGAATTTGTTGTAATGTTAGAACCTAGCTTAGTTGTGGGCTTCCCTCTCTGTTTATAATAGATCTCATGTAAATTGTAATGTCCATCATAACCATACTACTTACTAAATCAACAATTACTAACATATTATGGTAATCATAGCATGTAACCAGTAATACTCCCCCTCAAATTGTAGCATAGATGTCATATGCTCCTAGTTTGTTACAAATGTTTTATGGGATAGTTGAAAATTTAGTGTGCAGTAGTAATAAGCTTCTCTTGAACAAAATGACAGTCATCTCAATGTCTTTTGCCCTTATGAAAAACTGGATTGGATGTAATATGAATAGCATCATGATTATCACGCATCAACTCCAAAGGTTGGGAACTTGAAAAACCAAGTTGTTTTAGCATGTTCTTTAGCCAAATTATTTATATGTATCGGCCATGGTCCTATAAAACACACCACTTTATTTCAAAGCCATGGTTTATTACTTTTCCAAGAAAAATTACCACCAATAGACACAAAACTTGGTCCTGCAAATCCTGTATCAGAGGGTGACTCAGCCCAATATGCACTTGTGCATCCTTAATCACAAGTGTGACCCTGATTCTACTACAATAAATCTTTCCCAAGTCCCAAGTGTACCTTTTAAGGTACTGTGAGGTAGAAACAATAGCATGCCGATGGCTTGTTCGGGGAGAACCGAGGTACATGCTCATCACATTCATTGCAAAAGATATGTCTGGTCATGTGACCGAGGTAGTTTAACTTCCCAACAAGTCTCTATTATCATCCATGATCAGTCAACAAGTCACAGTAATCTGCTATTAGGATCCATAGTTGTAAGTACGAGTTTGAATCCTAACAACCTAGTCTCTTCCAAAAGGTCTAGAACATATTTTTTTTTTGTGAGAGGATCATCTCGTTTATGATTTGGATATCTCTATGCCCTGTAAGTATTTTAGTGGTCACAAATCTCTAGCATAAAAAAATGCTTTAGGTGTTGTATGCCCCCATTATCACCGCCTCAATAATGATATTAGCCAGATGCACAAACAACAAGATCTTATTGGTAGTAGCATAATGGTGTAGATATAGAGTGATTTGCCACATGCCTCTAGAGACCAAGCTCAAGCACTACACACTAAACCTACTAAATCATGCTCGAGTAGACTACTTCAAACCATATATTGATTATTTTTTACAGCATGCCATTGCAAACTTCTCTTAAGCAACAAACCTTGCTTCATATTGACCTCTTGAAGATCACCATGTAGGAAAGCATTTGTTCACATCTAACGGACATAATAACAAATAATAGGTGGTGGAAAAAGAGATAAACAAAGGGGGAGAATGTGTTGGAATAGTCTAACCATACACCTATGCACTTTGGTAACAAGGTGAGCCTTCAAGCGAACCACTGAAGCAATTGGATTGACCTTCATGATATTCTTCCAATAACATGATCAACATGCAACTACAAACTTATCAACTAGAAGTCATGGAACGAGCCCCCAAGTGTCAATCTCCTGTAAACCATGCATCTCCTCATCCATTGGAGCACTCCACCTAGAGTAGGATAAAGCTTTTCACACAAACTTGAGAAGGAAATAGAGGATAGAGTGCTAACAAAATAGTAATATGAAAATCAGAAAAACTTATAGCAATGTTAGAAATTGGATATTGGGATAGGTGTGTTTACCTTTCCAAACATCAATAGAAAGGTTAATATCATAAAAGACTCAATCATCAAACAAGCAATATGGAGGCACAACATTAGAATCTCAATGAATCCCTCCTCATTTTCACGTGTACACTACAAATTAGGATGATCCAAGAAACTAGAAGGGCTTAATTGAGATGAAGACTCAGGGGTGATGACTAGGTTGAGACAATAGACCTGAATTTGGAAGACTAGGTAGAGGAAATGACAAGAGATCAACAAGGCTCAAGGAGTTAAGAATTACATTGTTGGTCTATCTTGTGAAGGGGTTCTATATCGCATGAGTGTAACCCTAATTAAAATGTTTATAATGCATATGAATGATGCAAGTAACATGCTATATATTCAAAAAAGTAGCATAGTGGAGATAGGAATGACGCAAAGGATGACGATAACATTGATATACCAAATATACAAGGAGACAATGAGAATGTTGAATTAGCAAGAAACAGAAGGTATTCGACCTCCAAGGATAGTATATAGCATTCTATTGCAATGAGCATGGCATCACTCCAAAACACTTGGGGGAAATTCTTCTGATAAGAGTGACTTCAAAGGATGTGTCTATTTTTCCTCTTTGCAACTAGATTTTGTTGTGGAGAGTGGGCACACGATGACTATTCATTCAAGATATAGTCATATAAGTAGTGAACTGGGTGTTGAAGTAATCTTTGACATTATCACCATGAAGTATTCTGATTGGACAATTAAAACTAAATCATTATTTAAGAAAAAAAGGTACAAAAGATATTAAATAGCTCATAATTGTAACAAAATATATAAAACCTAACTTTGACATAACAAAATTAGGACCTCAAGCATCATAATGAACTAACATAGAAGGGATGGCAACCTATTTATTGACTCTAACCAACTAAGACATGGTGGTTTCTCAATTGACAAGACTTCCTCTCCAAACTATACACATAATTCAACTTAGTAACTAATTGCTTTAACTTGTCCAATAAAGGATGATTGAGAGGGCAATGGATATGAATTGGTGTGGTAGCAGTAGTACAAGTGCTAGAAGGAGATGATCACTCAAAGTAGTAAAATCCACTAGCTTCATTGTCTTCAAATCCTAGATAACAATTGAACAAGGAAAGAAGGTTATAGAACAATTCATTGATTTTGTTATCTGGGTAATGTACATGAAACGAATAGGAAGTTTGGATATGTATAGAAGAGGAGAAAGAGACAATGTAGGGTGGATTGTCCTTAGTATCCTAACTATAATAGTGTGCACATTGGCAAGTGTCACCAACTGAACTTGTTCAGGGCATTATGCTTGCCTATGCTTGCTTGTCTTGTGTACATGGGATGTGTAAACATTATGTAAATAGTAGTATACGTTTTATTCATCAAGTGTTTTTTATGCCTTAGTGTAAAATAGGAGTATGATTCCTTTGCCAATTTTTATGTTTCTTAGTGCCAGAGGTAGAATAGCATAGAAAGCTCTTTAGGGGAGGGTGAGTGTCCATCAGTCATTGTAAAACTCACTAGCATTTGTAAATGTGTTTAACCTACTTGCCTCCCTCTCTAAACATACATTGCCTATGGAGGTGTTAGTAATAAATTGAGTTGTTTTATAGTGTACCTTGTGATTCTCATTTTCTTATATGATTGCTTACTAATTCTACTCACTTTGCATTCGATGGTTGTGAATGTTTTTTGTGGTAAACCGCAGTATACTTTTGGCTGACTAGTTAAGCGAGAGTTCTTAAGCTAGTGTTGCACAACCCTTCACAAGGTGTGAAGTGTTTGGCCCATTGTAGTTTGTTTAATTGCTTTGTGAATTTGGTTGCATTCATTATGGATTGTGTGAAGCATCGGTAAGAGACCATGCCAACCAATACTGAGAGAATTGAGGCTCTAGAGGTAGAGTTTGAGACAACCAACAAAGGGGTCATGGAGATGGCCAAACTTGTTGAATGTGTTCATGTATTGGAGGGATCACAAAAACATCAGCGTAGTTCTATTGTGGAAATCTCAGAAGACTTCCGCCCTACGTAGAAGCTTTACAGTTCTAAATGGGGAGTCTTAGTGCCAAGATGAACATGATGGTTTGTGTTGTTGGGAATTCCAGCTCTCAAAGGCAAAGTATGGGAAAACAAGGGTGCAAGAACCCAAAGTGTATGGGGGTGCCAGTGATACTAAGGAGTTTGAGAGCATTTTATTTGACATGGAACAATACTTTCGTGCGGTGAGAACCAACTCAGAGAAGGCAAAAGTATTTATGGCGACAATGTACTTGAGTGGTGATGCCAAGTTGTCATGGTGTACCAAGTACAATGAGATATATATATAGAGTGGATGGCGTGCAATTGATAGTTTGGGCAAACTTGAAGAGAGAACTCAACGTCTAATTATTTCCTGAAAATGTTAATATAAAGTTTGCCACAAATTGCGAGGCTTTAAACACGTTGGTACAGTCAGGGAGTATGTGAAACAATTCTCTACTTTGATGTTGGGTATTCAGGACATGTTAGAAAAAGATAAGTTGCTCTATTTTCTTAAGGTGTTGAAATCATGGGCAAGGGTAAAACTTCATCAAGGAAGAGCTCAAGCCTTGCATACTGCAAAGGTTGACGCAAAACACTTGATTGATTATGTTGGAGATAGTTTCATAATGTCCAAAGAGAATGGCATATTGAAAAATTGGAAGTCTTTCAAGAGGTTAGCCCAAGAGTAGGGGAGCCAACACCAAGGCATCAACTTCAAAGGAAACTTCATTGTCTCAGTCTTTTAAAACATCTAGTGGTCAATGCTTCTTATGTTGAGGCCCATATAAAGTTGTTGATTGCCCTCACAAGTCATTGCTCAATGCTTTGCAAGCTTTCATTGCAGATAGGGCACAAGGAGATGATGCAGATGAGGAAGAAACCTTAAGGATAGGTGCAATATGGTTACTCAACACGTTGGAGAGGTAGGCAAGAGAACCAAAATTTAACTAAGAAAAAACTGCTAATGTTTGTGGATCAAAGGGAAGACACTTCTGCTATGGTGGATACTGGGCCTACCTGTAACTTTTTCTTATAGGTGGAAGCACAAAACTTGAACTTGGAGGACTCAGAATGTATGAAAGTGGTTAACTCTACAACTCAGCCTACTCTGGGACTAGACGAGCAACTGATTGTGAAGCTTGGACTATGGGCAGGAGTATGGTCTTAAATTTCCACGAAATGAAATTTTCGTTGAAATTTCCAATTTCTGTCACCCTCAAAATCGAAATGGCAGTCAATTTCCGTCTTGCATAATTTCCATCGAAATCTCAACCAATCATCTGAAATTTATCGAATCTCGAAATTTTAGCGAAACTAGTTGAAATTTGAACTATGTAATGAAATTTCCTCGGAATTCAAATGAGGGATTTAGGAGTGAAATGAAATTTCTCGTTTAATTAATTTTTATAGAAACAAATGATTATTACAAGTGCTTTTGAAATTATATGAAAAAATAAACTTACAACAACATTTTATTTAACCACTCATTTCTAAATTATCATTGTTTGTATAATAAATAATATTTAAATGATTTATGAATTTTATTTGTATTAACTGATTCACTAAATATGTTTAATGTACATTATCTTACATTTATGTTTGACGCACATATTATATTACAACTTCGCACATATTATATTACAACTTCTCCACCTTATACACAACATATATGTATTTAACTTGTAATATATTAGTCCTAAAACTTATATTATTTTGTCTATTAATCATTTCTAAAACTTCATAAAAGAATTCCATGTTCTACTACTGGTTTTCATTATTTTTTCAAATCAAAATCGAAATTTCTGTACTTTTGGAGCTTCAACATTTGAGTTGAAATCGAAATTTAAAACCTTGGGCTGGACATGTGAATTTTATAGCCATGCCGATGGATGATTTCCAAGTGAGACTTGGAATAGAATTTTCTTAGGGGAGACTAAGGCAGTTCCGATGTTTGCTAGTTTCGTTCGTCTCTTAGGAGATCACTTTTACATGGTGCAAGCCATTGTTAAGAAAGGAGAGGACGAAAAGTTCCTTTTAGCCATGCAAATAAAGAAAACAAACATATCTTGCCACATTGGTAGTTAACGAAAAGGTAGGCTAAGAGTAGGCACCTACTATCATCCAAGATGTGTTGGATTTACATAAAGTTGTCATGCCGGGTAAGATGTTGCACAACTTCCTCAATGACCGGGTGTGGAGCATGAGATTGAGTTGTTACTAGGGGTGAAGTCTCTTCCTAAAGGGCTTTATAGGATGATGCCTCCAGAGTTAGTAGAGTTGAGGAAACAATTTAATAAGTTATTGGAAGTGCGTTATAAACATCCTTTCAAAGCACTGTTCGGAGCACGTATGTTATTTCAGAGGAAGGGAGCATGTGGACGTGTGTGGACTACCATGCGCTCAACAAGGTAATTGTGTGTAACAAGCATCCCATTTCATTGATTCCTTATTTGCTTAACTAGCTAAGACATGCCAAGTGTTGTGTAAAGATACCAATGCGCAGCGGAAACACAAATCGATCGGATCGTGCAATGCAGTAACCCACGATGAATAATATGCGGAAACACAATCACACACAGGTAAATATCAAAGCAATAAAACACACGACACAAGAATTTACGTGGTTAGGCAATGTGCCTACGGGCTACGTCCATGTGAGCAAGCGGCTAAATTTTACTATCAATCATCAAACAAAGGTTATAATAATGTTTATATGCTAACCCTATACGTACAAAGGACTTAGGAAGTTCCTATAGTACCCCTATAGCAATCCCCAAAGGAAAATCCTCCGAAATCCCTAACCTACTGATCTTCTCGATTCAAAATTCGAAATCTGTGCCAACTAAAAGCGTCGACGGTTTAATACCAAGACTGAGTTGAAAATACTAAAAGCGTCAACAATTTTCTCTCGAGGGTAAACCATCAATGTAACCATCGACCAAACTGTCGATGGTTTCTTTTTGTAGCTCAAGTTCCTTGTTTTCATCACCATGATTTTCCTGTGTATGTGTTCCACTCAATAAGAGCCACATACTCTCCACCTTGGCGAATATTCACCCTTTAAGAGAAATACGAAAGCATAACCGCAGCTCCACCTAAAAACATAACCCACAGCTTCACCTTGGACAGTAGGTTGGGACGCCTCCCATCTATCAACTAGAGACATTGATCAAGTCCAAGCAATGCTTGAACTTGTCCGTTGTAACAGGTTTTGTCAACATATTAGTTGCATTCTCAGACGTGTGAACTTTCTCAAGCAATAGTTCACCAGAAGCAACCAATTCCCTGATCTTGTGAAACCGCACATTTATGTGCTCAGTTCTCGCATGATACACTTGGTTCTTCGCCAAATAGATGACACTCTGACTATCACAATGTATCTGAACTCCACCTTGTTGAATGCCTAGCTCCTTGACCATTCCTGTAAGCCACAATGCTTCCTTGGCACCTTCAGCCACTGCCATATACTCCAATTTAGTAGTAGATAGGGTAACAAGTGACTGCACCATGGACCTCCAACAAATAGGTCCTCCCACGAGGGTGAATACATACCTTGTGATAGACCTTCTGTCATCCAAGTCCCTTGCATAGTCAGCATCCACATAACCTACCACTGAAGGATCACCCTGTTGTCTGCTGAACATAGTGCCATAGTCTGTAGTATCCCTTAAGTATCTGAGAATCCACTTGACTGCATCCCAATGCTATCAACCCGGATTCAAAAAGAACTTGCTCACCACATTGACAGCTTGTGCTAGGTCCGTTCTTGTACATACCATAGCGTACATCAAACTCCCCACTGTACTAGCATAGGCGACCTTTAACATGTCACGAACATCATCATCCGTGTTTGGGCATTGGGCGGTAGACAACCTAAAGTGATTTGCTAACGGTGTACTTACCGGTTTTGCATTAACCATGCTAAACCTCTCCAACACCTTGTCCACATAACGACCTTGAGATAACCACAATATCTCTGCAGCTTTATCCCTGCGAATCTCCATCCCAAGAATTTTCTTGGCTGCACCCAAATATTTCATGTCAAACTCTTTACGCAATAGAGTCTTCAACTGATTTACCTCAGTCATATCCTTTGCACCAATCAGTATGTCATCAACATAAAGCAACAGAAAAATGAGTGAACCATCCTCAAGACTCTTCACATAGATATAGCAATCATACTCACACCTCCTATAGCCAATCTGGATCATCTAGGAGTCAAAGCGTTTGTATCACTGCCTCGAAGATTACTTTAGCCGTAAAGTGATTTCTTCAGTTTACAAACTAAGTGCTCCTGTCTAGGTTGACTAAACCCTTCTAACTGTATCATGTAAATCGGCTCCTCCAAATCACCATGGAGGAATGTTGTCTTTACGTCCATTTGCTCCAAATGCATGTCGAAATGTACCACCACTCCCAACACTACCCTGATGGAAGTGTGTTTGACCACAGGAGAGAAGATCTAATCGTAATAAACTCCTTTCTTTTGTGAGTAACCCTTTTCTACTAACCGAGCCTTAAACTTCTCTCCTTTCTTTCTATGCACCCACTTGCATCTTATCGCCCTCTTCCTTGCTGGAAGCTCCACCAATTCCCACGTTTGGTTCTTATGCAGTGATTCCATCTCCTCCACCATAGCACCCATCCGTCTACTTTTTTCATGGTTGTGCACCGCCTCTTGAAAAGTAGTAGGATCCTTACTACTAGCGATTAGTGCATAAGACACCAGATCATCAATTCCATACCTGGGTGGTGGCCTGATAGTGCGTTTGGGTCTGTCTACAGCTATATTGTGTTGCTGCTAGCCTACTGAGCTAGAACTCCCTGTGTTCTGAACATTGTCATCTCTACCTTGAGTCTCTAACTCTTCCTGCAACACATGCTCATCTGTGCTGCAATTTTTTGGCATCTATTTCTCTTCTTCTTTAATACGCTGCAACATGGCTTTCTCATCAAAAGCCATGTCTCTATTAATCACTACCTTGTTTGCCTTCGAATCCCACAACTTGAACCTTTTCACCCCTTTTTGATACCCCAGAAAGATGCACAATCTAGACTTTGCATTAAACTTCGATCTCTCCTCACTAGAAACGTGCACATAGATTGGACATCCAAATACTCTCAAATTGGAGTAGTCTACCTCGCTGTCTGTCCATACTTCCTCTACAACTTTCCCATCTAGTGCTGCCCTTGGTGATCTTTTATCAGGAAACACGCCATATTTACTGCCTCTGCCCAGAAGCTCTTCGTGAGCCCTGCATTTAACCTGAGACACCGAGCCATTTTTGCTTTGGTTCAGTTTATCCTTTCCACTACACCATTTTGTTGTGGTGTCTTGCATACTATGAAATGTCTCCTAATGCCATGCTGCTTGCACAACTGCATGAACCTCGAATCAGTGTACTCAATTCCATTGTCTATTTTGAGACATTTAATCTTCCTCCTGGTCTGGTTTTCCACCTTAGCTTTCCACAATTTAAAGTTGGCAAACGTATTTGACTTGTGGCGCATGAAGTACACTCAGACCTTTCGTGACTAGTCATCAATAAAGCTCATGAAATACATATTCCCTCTTTGTGATGCTACTCTCACCGGCCCACAAACATCTGAATGAATGTAGTCAAGGATCCCCTCCGTCTTGTGTGTGGCTATCATGAACTGCACCCTGTTCTGTTTCCCAAGCACACAATACCTGCAAAAGTCCAGCTTGCATGATTTGACCCCCTTCAAAAGATTTCTCTTATGAAGCTCCATCATTCCACGCTCACCCATATGCCCTAACCACATATGCCACAAGTCAGTACTATCCGACTCAGACTCTGCAGCTGCAGCTCCACCTACATTTGTGGTACCTAGAAATGTATAGATATTTCCTGGTACTTTCTATCCCTTCATCATGGTTAGAACACCCTTACTCACCTTCATTACCCCACTTTCAGACTTGTAACTAACCCGTTACAATCTAAAGTGCCCAATGAAATCAAATTCTTTCTTAATTTTGGTATATGCCTAACATCACATAACGTCCTCACTACACCATCAAACATCTTGATTATGATGTTTCCTATTCCGAAAATTTTGCATGAAGCATCATTCCCCATTAGAACATAACTAAAATTTTCCAACCTGTAAGTGGTGAACCAGTCTTTGTTAGGCATCATGTGATAAGAGGACGTCGAATCTAAGATCCAAGAATCCGTAAGTCCATCTGAACCGGATGAAACCGAAAGCATATCACCATCACCGCTCCTTAAGTCTCTTTATTCCACTACATTCGCCGAGTTTGATGAACCTTCTTTATTTTCTATATTCCCCTTCTTCCTCTTTGGACAATTCGGTTTTATGTGCCTCTTTTTTCCACACTTAAAACACCGTATGTCCTTCCTCTTCCTTGAATTGGATCAAACCTTATTGTTACTCGGTCCGCTCCAAAACTTGCTTCTCCCACGATCCTGGTTACCCTTCACCACAAGCCCTTCACCATGTAAATTCTCATCACTGGCCTTCTTCCTCTAGTGAAAGCCCAAGAGAGCACTTGTGATATCCTCCAACTCTAGAGTTTCCTTCCCCTATGTCAGAGTCGTAACCATATTTTTATACGTAGGAGACGTAGGTAGGGAATTCAATAGCATCAACGCCTTGTCTTCGTCCTCGAACTTCACATAAACCCGCTTTAGATCACTTATGATATGATTGGATACGTTGATGTATTGATTCAGATCCGAACCCTCTGCCTTCTTAAGCCCATATAGCTTCTGCTTAAGATACAACTTGTTCGTCAATGACTTGGACATATACCGGCTCTCTAGTTTCGGCCAAACTGTTGCCGGCGATTCCTCATCCATGACGTGCATTACATCATCAGTCAGACAAAGCCTGATAGTCGCCACAACCTTTGCTTCCAATTCCTTCCAACTCATGTCGTCCATGCCTTCCGGCTGCCTCCTGTACAATGCCTTCACCATACCTTGTTGCATCAATATGTCCTTAACCCTCCCCTACCAAAGTCCGAAATTTCCTGATCCGTCGAACTTGACAATATCGAACTTTGCAGAAGAATTCCCAGCCATTGCACCCAATAGCTCTGATACCAATTTGTTGTGCAAAGATACCAATGCACAACGAAAACACAAATCGATCGAATTGTGCAATGCAGTAGCCAATGATGAATAATATGCGGAAACACAATCACACACAG
Organism: Malania oleifera; assembly: GCF_029873635.1. Taxonomy (NCBI): domain Eukaryota; kingdom Viridiplantae; phylum Streptophyta; class Magnoliopsida; order Santalales; family Ximeniaceae; genus Malania; species Malania oleifera. Next base: position 14,146,002 of record NC_080424.1, read on the forward strand.
GTAATTATTAAAGCAATAAAACACACGACACAATAATTTACGTGGTTCGGCAATGTGCTTAGGTTCATGGGAGCAAGCGGCTAATTTCACTATCAATCATCAAACAAGGGTTACAATAATGTTTATATGCTAACCCTACATCTACAAAGGACTCAGGATGTTCCTATAGTACCCTTGTAGCAATCCCGGAGGAAAATCCTTCGAAATCCCCAACCTATTGATCTTCCTGATTCAAAATTCGAAATCTGCGCCCTTCTAAAACCGTTGACGGTTTAATATCGAGACTGAATTGCAAAGACTGAAACCATTGACGGTTTTCTCTCGAGGGTAAACCATCGATGTAACCGTCGACCAAATTTGTTGACAGTTTCTTCTTGCAAATCAACTTCCTTGTTTTCATCACCATGCTTTCCCTGTGCACATGTTCCACTCAATATGAGCCACAGACTCCAACACCAAGTACTTCACGAAACTTGACTTGCAGGCAAGCTATTATCAAGTGAGGAGAGCAGATGATGATGAGTTGAAGACTACTAATTTGACATGGTACGGGGTGTATGAATTCTTGGTGATGCCCTTCGAGTTGATGAATGCACCAGAGACATTTTTGCACTTTGATGAACCGGGTGTTTCATGAGTACCTCGACAAGTTTGTCGTGATGTATCTAGATGACATTGTTGTTTATAGTTCCACTCTGAAGGAACATGAATAGCATGTATGGAAGGTGTTTGATAGGTTGAAGGAGAACAACCTTTTGTCAAGAAAGAGAAGTGCTCTTTCACTTAGAAGAGCATCAAATTCTGTAGTCATGTAGTTGAACAAGGTTGTATCTGGATGGATATGGAGAAGGTGAGAGCTATTCAAGATTGGAAGATCATAACGACAGTGAAGGAGTTGCATTCCTTTCTTAGATTCACCAACTATTATTGCAACTTCGTAGAGGGGTACCCGAGGAGACCTACCGAAGAAGGGTTATAGGTGGAACTGGATAGGGAAGTGCCAGGGAGACTTTGACATCTAGTGCTACTATTGCCCATTTTGGTTCAACTAGGCTTCTTGCCTCCTTATCCTCCCCACCCCACCATGGGTTATTTACTTTAGTGCCTCCTCCTATATGACAAGTAGTTCTAATTTATTTCAGTCCATGAAACCTGTACCTTTACACTCCAAGGTTACTTTTGCTGACGGTTTGATTACACCAGTCTTTGGTTGTGGCAATATTCTTTCGTTTCCTTCTATTCCCTTTTTATTCTGTGTTTGTGTCTAAATTTTCTTTGAATCTGTTATCAGTTAGTCAATGAACTAAATCTTATTTTCTTCTCTTGTGTTATTTAGTATCTCTAGACAAAGTAGATTGGTCAAGGGCTGGAAAAGGAGGGTTTATACTATTTCGATGGCGGTGGAAGATCCAGTTCTTGTCATACAACTTTTTCAATTTCTACTCATGGCATCTCTCTGGTCAGTGGCATGCTTGTTTGGGTCATCCAGCACTTCAAAAATCGCAACAAGTTTTTTCTATGTTCAAGTCTATTTCTATTTTGAGTGTTTTGCGTGTCAATTAGGAAAACAGACTAGGACATATTTGCCATGTAGAGTCGAGTCTTGTAGTAAATAGTTGTTTTCTTTTATTCATTCAAATATTTGAGGTCCATGTATTGTCAAGAATTTGACTGGTCATCAATATTTTTTGCATCTTTTATGGATGATTTTTCGTGTATGACCTAGATCTATTTGTTAAAAGGTATGTCTGAATTTCTTAAATGTATTTACGCAGTTCTATAAGGAAATAAAACCCAATTTGTCATTAGTATTCAAAATTTTGAATCTGATAATGCACTTGGATGCGTTCAAAATGAGCTTTAGACTTTCTGCTTGGCCAAAGGAATTATTCATCAAACATCATGTGTACATACCCCTTAACAAAATGGAGTAGCTGAATGGAAAAATAGAGATTTAGTTGACATAGCACAGTCTTTACTCTTTCATATGCATGTTCCAAAAATCCTTTGGACCTATGCTCTTCTTACAACTTGTTTTCTGCTTAGTAGGATGCTCTCCAATGTTCTAGGGTCACACTGAAAAGGTACCCAAAAATGTTCTCCTCGGTCATTAATTGCTTACCCCATTGGTCATTTTGTTTTAATTCAAAACCTTCATAATCCTATGCATTCTTTTGCCTTGTTAATGACCTCTGTCTATACCCCTTCATGTTGAAGCACTTGTTAACCCTGGGTGGAAGCATGCAATAGATGCAGAAATGGATGCCTTGACTACACGAGGGATGAGGGATTTGGTGGATCTTCTTCCTAGTAAGGAGTTGGTTAGGTGTCATTGGGTTTACACCATCAATTGTCTTCCTGACGGCTCTATTGAATAGATTGAGCCTCAATTGGTTGCCAAGGGGTACACTCAAACATATAGTATTGATTATTTTGAGATCTTCTCTCCTGTTGCTAGACCCAATTCTGTTTTGAGTATTGATCTCGTTGGTAGTTAATTTTGATTAGCCCTTATACCCATTGGATGTCAAGAATGCCTTTTTGTATGGAGATTTGTAGGAAGATGTATACATGGAGCAACCTCTTGGTTATGTTGCTTGGGGGGAGGATGGGAAGCTATGTAGGTTGCATATGGCCATTGATGGTCTTTAAGCAGTATCCTTGAGCCCGGTTTGACAAATTTAATGATGTGGTTTTTGCATTTTGTTTCATTTAGTGCTACTCTGATCATTCGGTCTTTGTTCGCCAAAACAAGACAAGTGTGGTGTTTCTTGTAGTTATGTTGATGAAATCATTATCACTAGTAGTGACCAAAATGGGATTGTGATTGTCAAGCAATGGCTTCAAGAAAAGTTTCAAATCAAGGACTTGGGCACTCTTCGTCACTTTTTTGGGTTTGAGATTATACGGTGTAACAAAGGGTTGAATCTATCTCAACGAAAATATATCTTGGGCTTGCTAAGTGAGACTAGTATGTAACTGGTTGATACTCCTATAAATTCCAATTTGAAGATGTTGGACCGGACTTTGAAGACAAACATCTATAGGCAGTTAGTTGACAAGTTGATCTACCTAACTGTGACCTAACGTTTCCTTTGCAGTGGGGGTATTGAGTTAGTTTATGGAGAACCCTAAACAACTGCACTGGGATGCTGGTTGTAGGATTTTAAGGTATCTAAAGGCTCTCGTTGTAGAGGTTTGATATATAAATGTATGGAAATTGTGAGATCATGGGATACTCTAATGTAGATTGGTCTGGCTTAGTTGACGACAAAAGGTGTACTACTAGATACTGTACATTTGTGGGAGGTAATCTTGTTGCCTCGGGTGGCAAGAAACAAACCACTGTAGTTAGATCTTGTGCTGAGGTAGAATACCGAGCTATGGCTTATACTGAGCTTATGTGGTTGAAGTCTTTTATGTTAGAGATGGGATTCTCGGTTAAAAAACCCATAGCTATGTTTTGTGATAGTCAAGCTGCCATTTATATTGCTAGGAATCCAATGTCTCATGAAAGGACAAAGCACATTGAAGTTGATTGACATTTTGTGGGGGATGCTGTGTTGAAGAAGGTTGTAAAGATTCCATCTGTGGAGATAGTAGAATTAGGAGTGCCAAGAGTATGGGTATTCAAGGAGGCATGAAGCACAAACCACATGTGAATAAACTTTGGTGAATGATGGTAATCTTGCACATCCAAAAATCTGTGATCAGAATAATTCAAACTTAGGCTTTAAACCTCACAACTCGAAGAACTATCATTCTCTCTATTTCCATGTTTCATGAATATCTGTAGTTCTAAGTTGCACAATGTTCCTTCTTCATGAATGCACTTAATCTCAGCTAAGTATTCAGTAACATTTTTTTCTCCCTGTTGTAACTTGTAACTTATTATACTCCAAAAAGCACACATACGTATCACATTACTAGAATATAGTGGTTTTACATAATCCTATATCTTAACCATATGAAGGTGCATATACATTCTAGCAATTTGAGGTTCCATGGAGTTCCACAATATTGAAACTATCAGTTCACCTTCCTATACCCATACATCCTTAATTCTCGTCTTTCATTTAGAGCTAACAAAAGATGCTGTTTCTAACTTACGTAGGCAGATTAGATGGATATTAACTACCCTAGATCACAGCAATTAGTTGTTCCTGTTTAGCCTTTCCGTTGTAAATTGTGGCAATGTGGAGGGACTTGACTCTTTTGATTCATAGATTCCATCATCAAGATATGGCAGTCTGCGACACAAACAAAAAATAATAGACTGACAAGGACAAATGACTCAAACAAAAATCACATGAATCTATGTTGAACCAGCATGATATACAAGTTCTAAACTCCAAACATAACAAGGATACACAAGACTATGACTTGAAAAAGATGCCCTATTGGTCAAGATGAGCGAAAGTGAAAAACATGCCTGGAGGAAGCTTCATGCTCTGGAATGTCCCATTGGCCTGCCAGACACAACTGGTGCCTGAGGGCATTTGAGTTTGTGGCTCGAGTAGAAATTTCTGAGGTTGAAAGATCAGCAACTTCCGAAGGATCCTGTGATGTTGGTTTGACAAGAAAATGCCCAGAACTATCTCCAATCAGAATGGCAGTGGCAATATTGGTTTTTCAGTGATGGTTAGGACATGACAAGTCCTGCACTTAACCATGACAGCTTCAGGGTTTTAGAATTGTTGCTCTAATACAATGCTAGGGAAAGAGAAGAGAGGAGAGGAGGAGCATTTGTTGTAACTTGAGAACCTACATCCTCAGGTCTCTTTCTATATCTCCTGTACATCAAAAGGATAATAGTATTCTTACCTATAGAAATGGACATATAGCCTTGAAATTTAACAAGACAGAAAAAGTAAAGCACCCAAGAAAACTATCCGTCTGAACTGCTTGCCAAATGTCCAAAATGATAAGAGTACGACCTACAGAGCTTAAAGATGGAAGTGACTGCCGAATCCCTCATTCAAGAAACTATTAACGGACTCAAACTTTGCCTCTTGAATGAACCACAAAATCAGGTTTTCTTTTTTTTTTTTTGTTTTTTTGTTTTGGGTCAGAGATCTAATTTTATGGTTGTACAGGTGGGAAGAAAAGAAAAGAAAAGAAAAAACAGCTGCACTTGCATATTTAAATTGTTAATTTGTCATCCTTAATTTATTTATTCATTTATTTGGTGGTTGCTTTTGTTTTTTAATTATTATTTTTATTTCCTATGTCTCTCTCTTTGTGAACAGGGGAAGGAGTTTTAAGAGTTTATCATTTCAAGCCCTCTTAGCTTATAATATGTTTCTCTTTTTGGTTTTCATGTCCAGTGGGTGGTAACTAATCTCCGACAGACTAGTCATCCTGGTTCATCATCATCAAGCTTCTCATGGGTGTTCGACCTGAATGGAATTTATGAAATGTTTCAATCCTACGAAGAAACAAATTTATGGTATTTCTGTTCTGTTCTGTTTTATGTATCGTTGTGGATTGATGTCAATTTTTTTATGAGTTCTTTAGAATATTTTGCTGGAAAGATCCACCACAGTGCCGCTGGCTTATTAGTTAGAGACTGCATAGAGATGCTCCTGCAAGGGCTCGATTTGAGGGGTCAAATTTATTTCTTTCTTTGTTTTTTGTGAAGAGATTTCCACATAATTTGGTCAGATGACCCTGAAGGTTTTAAGGTCCATATACTACTATACCCAAAGCGAATTGGCTTTGGGTTGGATGCTCATTTGTTAACATGATGTCACGGCTGTGCCATTGGATGGATTGGCTGTTTCTATCCATTTGCAATTGTGTCTCAACTCATGCAAAAATTCCTCACTTTCACTCATTAGTTATTGTGGATAAATGCTCATAAGTCATATCCATATCTTGTGAAATAATGGATTTTAGGCCTGCAATTACCTTGCATGTATTTGAATGCTTACAGGCAAGTCGTGGAAGATGTACCGCAAGGCGTTCATGTGAATTTTTTAAAAGCAGAAAGGAGCTTGCACAGGTGGGCTCTCGAAGATCTCCAGCGAATTCATATTGCTGAGGAGCTGGCTGCTGATGAGGGTGGTGGGGTTGAAATGCATGTTCTTGAAGATTCCGGCCATTGGGTGCTTCTCTATAATATGCTTCAACTATTTTACATATGCTGCCCAATGAATAGTGCATGTTTCCAATAAGTTTGTTTGCAGCTGTGCTAGGCAATGTTTTCCGACACTGGCCATGTTCTTCCATAAAAGTGGAATATTTATGGATTAGTTGGCTGATAACATTGCAAATAATCATCATCATCATCATCATCATCATTATCATTACACTGCCATTATTGTTTAATTCCCCCATTATTATGATGGTGATGATGATAATAATAATGATAATGATGATGATAATGATTATAATCATTTTCATCATCATGTTTGATTGCAATTTCAAGAAACAAGGGTGGCTTCTCCCGATGTACACTCCTAAACCTTTTGAACTTGAATGAAATATTGTTATTTTGCCTTGAATTTTGCATCAAGTGAAATGCTGCAGTAGGCTCTGGGGATATGCGGTTGATGATTTTGCATCACTTGGAAAATCATCTCACTCAGAAATGTTTTTTATTCAAAAACTGGATGTGTGGTTGTTGTTGTTGTTTTTTTTTTTTTGGTTATTTGTTTAAATTTGTTATATTTTTTTGCGGCACATCTTAGGGGGATAAAATGCTTTCACAGTTTTAGTGTTGCTCATGCTTGTTACCTCTTTATCATTTTTTTTCAGGTACATGCTGATAATCCAGATGGACTTTTTAGGATTCTTTATTCATCCTTTCAGGGACTTAAAACATAAGGTCTTCATCATGGCGCCCTGCATCCGTTTTGAGAGCCGCGGATTGTACCCACCCAGTATATGTTTGGCTCACACTTCTATTGTGTTCATAGCAAGTACTCTTTATTTTTATTTTTATTTGTTCTTTTTGGTTCAACCATTTGGGTAGGTCGTAAACAAAATTTTTAATTTTTTTCCCCTTTTTCGTTGGGGTTCTTGAGGCATGTTTTGGAAGCTATATAGGTTGTCATAGGTCCAGGGCTTACAGCATCTAACACAAAAAATGTATTTTTGTGAGTGAACAATATATTGAATTGCGGAAGATCATAGTTGTTCATTGCCTTTTGCACAAAGAAGGAATCTTTTGTTTTACAATGGAGCTATTCTTCAATAAGGTGATTGTCAGGTTCAGTGGCAGCATAAGAGAAGAGGGGGTATGGGACTGCTCACTGCTCGGCTCTTGTTTTGCCACATGCGCTTGTGATATCACCCTTACTCAACATTTTCTCTTATTTCAAGAATTCCTTAAGAATTGAAGTCCATTCATCCTTTGAAAGTTAACTAATGTTATGAAAGCAAATTCGTGTTTAGTTCACACCGAAGGGGGATTAAATTATTAATTCTTTCGTTTTGAAACATCAATAAAGTAGAACATTTCCCCTGAGGAAATAAATTCAGAGCTGTTGAAGTTCTCTGTTGACCTTTTGGGGGAAGTTGATGTTAAAAGTAGGTAAATGTAATTGGGGATGCATAAAAAATATATTGGGATATTCTTGGAGTAAAACTAACAACGACAAGAAGTCCTAAGTCCCACTAGATAGGGATTGGGATATTTTTGGAGTGTTAAATGTAGTTGAGGGTGCATTAAAAAATATATTGGGATATTCTTGGAGTGTTGAACAAAAAGATTTGCTCAGTAAACCAGTAACTGAGCACGTGACAAAAGGGTTTTTTTCTCTCTAATGACAAAGCACCAGGTCCAGATGGGTATGGTGCAGAATTCTACAAAAAAAATGTTGGCATGTCATTCGGAATGATGTGGTAGCTGCAGTTTTGTTCTTTTTCAGAGAGGGCGGATTATAGACAAGCTAATGCCACTCTTATTACTTTAGTACCTAAGGTAGAGCACCCAACTCATGTCATTCGGAATGATGTGGTAGCTGCAGTTTTGTTCTTTTTCACAGAGGGCGGATAATAGACAAGCTAATGCCACTCTTATTACTTTAGTACCCAAGGTAGAGCACCCAACTCAAGGTAAAGATTTTTACACCAATAGCTTCTTGTAATCTGATCTACAAAGCTAAATCTAAACTACCTATCAACTGACTTAAGGAGTGTGTTGGAGATTTTGTGAATGTTAATCGGTTAATTTTTATCAATGAAAACTGTACTCATGATAATTTTTTTATTTTTACTTGTTCAAAGGTTGTTAAATTAATACCATCTAAATGAAAACCCTACAAGAATTGGTTTGAAGGTGGATTTGAGGGAAGCTTATCACTCGATGCATTGTCATGGTCTGACTATTTTCACACCCTTGTGAAGGGCCGTGCGGCGCTAGTTAAAGTATTTTTGCTTAATTAGTTATTCTATCGTTTACTAACATCCATCCACGAAATACTTTCATTAGCATTCATTCAAATAGAAGAGGAAATAGTAATCAATTCATGAAAATCATGGCAAGCAAGCAGTAAACATTGAAGCAAACGTAATTCATTAACAACACCTCTGTTGATATCGTGTGTTTAGCGAGTGAGGCAAGTAGTCTAAACACGTTGACAATAGCTAGTGAGTTTTACAATGACTGATGAACACTCATCCTTCCCTAAAGAGCTTTCTAAGCTATTCTCACTCTAACACTAGGAAACATCAAAGTGACCGAGAAGTCATACTGCCTTATTTGGCATACAATGAAATAAATATTGAAAAATAACCCTACACTAGTATTTACATGATGGAAATTCATCCCAGACACACAAGGCAAGCGGTCATAGTCAAGCATAATGCCTTGAACAAGCTTAGCTCGTGACATTCTCCCCCACTTATGTGGTCGACGTCGTCGTAGACTTTGACACTAGGTACACTTTAACTTTGTCCACGAACGGTTGCATATCTTCCGCAAAAACCCAACTAATTTCTTCATCACCAAGGCCTTTCCACTTCACTAGAAACACCTGCCGCTTCTTCCTTGAGGATATAAACTCTCTGTCTGCAAGGATATCTTCAACTTCACATCTGACAGGTTGAACTATACTCACTTCTGCTCTGGTCGACTGACTTCTACTCGGATTGTCGGAGCGTTGTATGGCTTGAGGCAGTTGACGTGAAACACAGGATGCACTTTCATCCAAGTAGGAGGGTCGATTTTGTAGGAGACCAAGTAGTCTCCTATCTTGTTCTCGTAGTGACCTAACCTATTCTGGATTGAGCTTAACAAGCACCAAGTCACCTACGTTGAAGTGTTGTGGTCTTCTCCCCTGATCTACCCACTTCTTTATTCGCTTAGTAGCTTTCTCCAGGTAGGCTCGAGCAATCTCAACATTCTGTCTCCATTCTCTGGTGAAGATGTATGCCCTGAGACTCTTTCCTCTGTTTGGCTCATCCACTGTGTGAGGTAACAACGGTTGCTGGTATGTAACAAGATCAAAAGGGCTTTTGTTGGTTGTTGAGCTCTTTTGGGCCTTGAAATAGAACTGAGCCACATCAAGTAGTTGCACTCAATTCTTCTGGTTGGCGTTGACAAAATGGTGCAAGTACTCTTCTAGTAGCCCGTTAAATCTCTATGTCTGTCCATCTGTCTATGGGTGATAACTCGAAGAGATTTCAAGTTTTGAATTGAGGATTCTGAAAAGTTATGTCCAGAAGTTGCTGGTGAATTTTAAGTCTCGGTCACTAACAATGTCTTGGGGACCACCCCAATATTTCAAAGAGATTTCAAGTTGTGAATTAAGGATTCTGAAAAGTTATGTCCAGAAGTTGCCGGTGAATTTTGAGTCTCGGTCACTAACAATGTCTTGGGGAACACCCTAATATTTCACAATATTCTTGAAAAACAACTGTGCTGTCTCCTCTGCCGAACAGTACTTTGGTGTGGCTATGAATGTACCATACTTCGAAAACCTGTCTATAATAACAAGTATAAACCCTGCATCTCCCACTCTGGGCAGGTTGGTGATGAAGTCCAATGAGACACTTTCCCATAGTTTGGACGGTACTGGTAGGGGCTCCAACAGCCCTGCAATTTTCCTCTGCTCCACCTTGTCTTGTTGGCAAGTGAGACAAGTTTGGGTATAATCAATCATATTATCACGTGTGTGGCCAATAGTACCCCTGCTTCAATAAGGTCAAAGTGTGCTGCCATCCTGGATGTCCGGCCCACATAGTATCATGACATTCCTTCAACAATGTCTTCCTCAGATCAAAAGCTCATGGCACAAAGAGCCAGTTACCGTGGGTCATCAGAAATCCATCTTCTATCCAGAACTATCGTGCCTTCCCTTCTTTGGTAAGCTTCATTAAGTTCTATGCGCTCCCGTATTGTTGTGGTAACAGTACTTAAAGTCAAATGTGCTACCATTTGTAAGGCCGCCTGCTCAGCCTTCCTACTCAGTGCATCCACGACTTGGTTCAATTGCCCTACCTTGTGCTTAAAGGAAAAATCAAATTCTTCCAAGAATTCCTGCCATCGGCCCTGCTTGGGTGTCAGCTTTGGTTGTGTGAAGAAATGACTAACACCTGAGTTATCTGTTTTCACCACAAACCTTGACCCAAGTAAGTAATGCCTCTACACACGGAGACAATGTATCACTGCTAGCATCTCCTTCTCTTGAGTTGTGTACTTCCGCTCTGCTTTATTAAGGTTATGGCTTTCGTACGTAATAGGATGCCCCTTCTGTAACAAGACTCCTCCAAGGGCGAAGTCTAATGCATCTGTTTGTACCTCAAAGGGTTTCATGATATCCGAAAGAGCAAGTACCGGATCTCTTGTCATGGCATCCTTCAAGTCATCAAAGGCTTCTTGACACTCCTCTGTCTAGTTCCACCCATGACCCTTCTTCAGTAGTTCTGTCATTAGAGTCGTTCTCTGTGAATAGCCCTCTACGAACTTCTTGTAGTAGTTAGTAAGGCCAAGAAAGGAACACAAATCCTTCACTGTCATTGGGATCTTCCATTCTTGAATTGCCCTTACCTTCTCCATATCCATCCTGATATGACCTTGTTTAATCACATAACCAAGGAATTTGATGCTTCGCTGAGCGAAAGAGCACTTCTCTTTCTTCACATACAAACTGTTCCCCTTTAGCCTGTCAAACACCTTCCGTAGATGCTCTTTATGTTCCTCCAGAGAGGATCTGTAGACAACAATATCATCCAAGTACACCACGACAAACTTGTCAAGGTACTCACGAAAAACTTGGTTCATCAAGGTACAAAATGTTGCAGGCGCATTCGTTAACTCGAATGGCATCACCAAGAATTCATATGCCCCATACCGTGTCACACAAGTAATCTTTAACTCATCCCCATCAGCAATCCTTACCTGATAGTAGCCTGACCTCAAGTCAAGTTTAGTGAAGTACTTGACATGACTTAACTGATCCAATAAATCAATAATCAACGGAATAGGATACTTGTTGCACACTGTCACCTTGTTGGATGCGTGGTAGTCTACACACATCCATAGGCTCTCATCATGTTTCTTTTGAAACAGCACCAATGCTCTGAATGGTGCTTTGGAAGGGTGAACATATCCCACTTCCGATAACTCATCTAGTTGTTTCCTAAATTCTGCTAACTTTGGAGGCGCCATCCAATATGGCCCTTTTGCAGGTGGTTTCACTCCTGGAAACAGCTTGATCTCATGCTCCACACCCCATAGTGGAGGTAATTTGTGAGGCAACTTATCCGACATCACCTCCTTGTACTTATCCAACACCGCTTGGATGGTCGTAGGCACCAGCTCTTGGTTTACTTCTTCATCTACCATCACCGTGGCTAGATATGTCTGCTCTCCCTTTCTCAAACCCTTCTTGAGTTGCATGGCTGAAAGGAACTTCCCATCATCTCCTTTCGTTGCAGTAGCTTGCACCATGCACGGGTAATCTCCCATCAGACATAGGGAACCAATCAAAGGCATCAGCACTGCCTCCGTTCCCTTTAGGAACTCCATTCCCAAAATTACTGGAAAGTCATCCAATGGCACAGCTGTGAAATTCACATGACCTTCCCACTATCCAAGCTTCACAGTAACTTGTTTGGCTACTCCCAAAGTAGGCTGGGCTATAGATTTAACTGCTTTCATGCATCTTGTATCCTTCTCTAAGGATAAGTTGAGTCTCCAAGCTTCCGGTTGTGAAACAAAGTTATGGGTAGCCCCGGTATCCACCATAACGCGCGTATTCTTCCCATTGATTCTCAAGTCCACAAACATTAGCCCTCTAGCTGGGGTAACATTTGGGCATTTAGCCTGCTTTTCCAATGCGTTCGCTTGCCGCATTGCACCCATCCTTGAGGTCTCATCCTCTTCCCCATCGTCTTCCAGTGCTTGTTCTGTAATGGAAGCCTATAAAGCATTAAGTGTTGCTTTGAGAGGGCACTCTAAAACTCTATGAGGATCTCGACACAAGTAACAATTAAGTTTACCCTTTCCCTTGGGTGTGTTGAACCCTCGACGTGACGAAGCTTCCTTCGAGGTTGATGCTTTATAGTCGGCTCCACCACTCTTGGGTTTGCTTTTCTTGAAAAACTTTCCATTGCTTCCCTCTCTGCCAGACCCTTTGGATGAAGCGATATTCTCCCCAGCATAGTTAGTTAAGAGTTCTGTAGCAGCTTGTGCATTAGACAAGTCTTGAACTCTTTGTCTATAAAGTTCAGTTCTTGCTCACGGTTTCATCCCCTCTAGAAAATAAAACAACTTGTCCTTCTCTGACATATCCCTGATGTCCAACATCAAAACAGAAAATTGTTTCATGTATTCCCTGATTGACTATGCTTGAGGTCTCTCAGCTTTTTCCTTGCATTATACTCAACATTCTGAGGAAAGAATTGGGCCTTGAGATCTCTTTTCAAGTCTGCCCAACTATCAATTACATAGGTTCCATTTTCAATGTCATTGTACTTAGCACGCCACCACAGTTTGGCGTCACCAACCAAGTACATGGTTGCAGTATCCACTTTCACTTATTTTGAGGCCATCCTCATAGTGCGGAAATACTGTTCCATATCAAACAAGAAGTTCTCTAACTCCTTAGCATCATAGGCACCCCCATATGTCTTAGGTTCTAGTACCTTGGTCTTGCTAACTCCTGGAGTATTGGAGTTTGTTGACTCTATGAGTCAAATCTGATTTTGATAATGACAAATCACTTAATATTTGATATGTGCATTGAGATTGTGAACAAGACGTGGGAACTAGCTATATATGTCTTTACATATTTCATATGATATACTTCGAAGCTCAAACATTCCCTAGACTGACCTTAGGACTCATGCATTTCATGAAATATTCATTTACATTAGTTCTAGGTTGAATAAATTTTTTGACGCAAATTTTAGCGCACTCGTCGATGAACCCCTTGGCCTCGTCGATGAACTCATGAAGGCCACTTGGTGATGAATAGTATTGTCTTGTCAACGAAAAAATACCGAGAGTCCAAAAACTCAATATTCAAATTTTTATTTTCATTCAAAGACTCGATATTTTGTTATTGCATAAACTATTTGATTAAATTTTTAGAGCTTCTAAGTATATATTTTTAAGGAGTATCTTTTAAGTAGTTCATTTAAATCTTTGCAAGATTTAAAGTTATATTTTTATTCAAAGATTTAAGTCTACTAATTATTTGATAGCAAGAACATAGATCTGCGTATTATTCAAGATTATTTTTAAAAAATTATCTTAGTTTATATTCTTGCATAAAGTACTTTAAAATCAAACCCTAAGTTTCTCCAAAGCATTTATTTATAAAATTTTTTTTTTGATATTGATTTAAGGGTAATTTGTAAGCATCTCATTCTTCATATAAAGATCATATTGATACATACATATTGAGCTTCAATCTTTTATCATATGAGTATGTTCTAGAATTTCTATTGTACTCATTAGCTTGGTTAGAAGAAATTTGAGTTTTGCAAAAATTGTAATTTTTATATTGTCTTTACTGTTTGGGCTGTGAACTGGGGTTGAGGAGAAAGTTACGCCTCTTATAAGCAACAAATTGTAAGGGAAGCTCTGTCCCAGTTAAAGGAGCGGATTTTTAGTAGAATCCTTGAGTGAGTTGTTCAAGGCGAGGACGTAGGCTAGGATAGGCTGAACCTCGTAAAAATCGTGTTTGTTTTCTCTCTTACCTTAACTCCTTTTAATTTTCGCTTGCATTTAAATTATCTGTTATTGTGTATGGACTGAGCATTTGATAAGTTGATTAATTGTGAAACATTGAGCTAGTTATTAAGTAGATTGCAAGTTTGAAATTGATAGTTTTCAAAATTAGAACTTGAAAGACTTAATTTTTGAAAAATACCCAATTCATCCCCCCTCTTGGGATAACATCGAAATTCACAAGATCTTCTTGGCAGCATGTATCAAATAAGAGGTATATGAATTATTCACTTCTTACAGATGAAGGAGAACCCGAATGCTATGATGAAGCATGTCAAGTGGGAGATTCGAGCAAGTGGGAGCTTGCAATGAAGGATGAGATGAAGTCTTTCAACTCTAACAAAACGTGGGAACTAGCTAAGTTGCGCAAAGGTAAGAAGGCTCTTCACAACAAGTGGGTGTATAGGATCAAAAAGGAGCATGGCGGATTCAAGAGATACAAAGCCTAATTGGTAGTTAAAGGCTTCGAGTAGAAGGAAGGAATTAACTACACTGACTTTTTTTGCGCCGGTTGTGAAGTTGACAACCATCATATCGGTCTTTGAGCATTATTGCCTTAGAGGGTCTACATCTTGAGTAGTTGGATGTGAAGACAATATTTCTTCATGGTGATCTTGATGAGGAGATTTACACGCACCAACTAGAAGGATTCTGAGTAAAAGGTAAAGAGGATCTTGTGTGCAGATTAAAGAAGAGCTTGTATGATCTCAAACAAGCTCCCAGGCAATGGTACAGAAAATTTGACAGTTTTATGCTTAGAAAAGATTTTCAGAAGTGCAATGCTGACCACTGTTGCTACTTCAAGAGGTATCATTCTAGCTATATCATACTATTGTTATATGTCGATGACATGTTAGCTGCAGGACCAGATATAGGAGAAATCAGGAAATTGAAGCAGCAAATGTCAGAGGAGTTTGACATGAAGGACTTGGGTTCAACAAAGCAGATACTTGGGATGCGGATCTTCAGAGATAGGCAACAGGGAACGTTGTGGTTATCTTAGTTGGAGTATATTAGTCGTGTTTTACACAAATTCAGCATGAGCAACGCCAAGACAGTAAATACGCTATTGGCCGGTTATTTTCGTCTCTCCAAGGATCAGGTTCCCTAGAAAAATGAAGAGAAGGACTTCATAGCTAAGGTACCTTACGCCTTAGCCATTGGAAGTCTCTTGTACATCATGGTTGGTTGACCAGACATTAGTCAAGCAGTGGGAGTTGTCAGCAGGTTTATATCAAATCTAGGGAAGACTCACTAGGAAGCAGTGAAGTGGATTTTGAGATATCTACGTGACACTATTGATAAGTGTCTATGTTTTGGCAAAGGAGATTTGAAAATTCGAGGATATGTTGATGTCGATTTTGCAGGTGAAATTGATTATCGTAGAAGTACCACCGGATATGTGTTCACTGTTGGCATAACAGTTGTTAGTTAGATGTCACAGATACAGAAAATTGTTATTTCATCCACTACAGAAGCTGATTATGTAGTAGTGATAGAAGCTAGTAAATAGATGATTTGTCTTCAAGGTTTGTTAACAGAGCTCGAAATAAAGCAGGAAAGAAATATTTTGCACAGGGATAGTCAAAGTGCGATACATCTGACAAAGAACTCTGCATTTCATTCCAGAACCAAACACATTGGATTATGTTATCATTTCGTCAGATCTTTGTTAGAGGATGGAGTGTTGACACTGGAAAAAAATCCAACGTAGCAGGAATCCAGCAGATATGTTAACAAAGGTGGTGACTACAGAGAAGCTGAAGTTGTGCTCAACTTCAGTTGGTCTTCATGCTTGAAGACAAATCTGAGCACATCATTATCTATATACTGGTTGAGATAGTATCTTCATCTCTAAGTGGGAGATTGTTAAGATGAAATGGAAACGGAGAAAATGGAAACGCCTTAAAGAGGATGAGCTGCAACCGCATACCAAATTCATTTCACCAAAAACACAATTATCACGTGTTAAAATAATCCATTAAATACCACGTGCTCATTATCCCATTAGAATGCAATAACTCATTTCCTTCTATATCTATTTTATGTATCTATAAATAAGAACATTTGTATTGTGTGAAGTGTGTAAGTGTAAGTGAAGTGAGTGAGCGAGGGGTGTGAGAGTGCTGAAGGTGAGATCAAAGAGAAAAGTGTAAGAAGAGTTGAGTTGAGTGTGTGTCTCATCCTCTTGTTTTTTCTCTTAGGTTATAGTATATTTGGTGTGTTCCGTGGACGTAAGTCAAATTAGACCGAACCACATAAATCTGGTGTTCTTATTTTGTGTACTTATTTTACTTATGTGTGTGATTATTGTTCCTAGATCCCTAACAAGCCCAACTCCCTTTCTTAGTTGTTGACCTGGTTTAGACACTAGGTTAACTTGATTAGGTTCATATTTGTTTATTTGATAGGAAAATCATGAAAAGCATAACAAAATCTATAAATTTTAGATAAAATTTAAAAAATACTAGATGGTTTAGAAAAAAAATTTGAGACTTTTGGGAGAATAATAATATTTTTAAAATTTTAAAAAATTAAAATTAAAATGAAAATGTGGAGGAAAATAAGAAAAAATTATTACTTTTTTAAAAATTTAAAAAACAAAAAAAAAAAAAATTAGTTCAATGACACAGTGAAGCTTTTAAGACTTTTTAAAGTTGGAGGACCTAAAAAAATCATGAAAAACTCTCTATGTGTGCCTTTTATGGCCTATTAAACAAATGTTTGTTTCATGTGATGTATTTTGCTTTTGAAAGCTTGATTCTAGTTGACAATGGATAGTTGGAAGATCTTATCAAATTATGTCTTCCTCCTACTATTCCTAGCCAAAACAAAAGTTTTCACTTCTCAAAGATCAAGTGGTTAGGAATTTCGAGTCTGCAACCGAAGAGATTAGGTTGAATGAAGTAAAACTAACAATTTTTTATGCACATAAAGTCTGTTATAGTTATTGATTTATTAGCCAGTTCTCTTTGCTCGTTGTACAATGGTTATGTTGTCTTGATTCCCAAGCCTAGTCTTGGCCAGCAATGCGATAGTAGCATATTTAATTGGATAGACGTTCTATTCTTTTTATCACTATGTAGTGTGGGAGTTTTTCTTTTCATAAAGATCAAATTAAAAAAAGGAATTTGATGCTCCAATATATGAGTTTAGACCACAAGAAGCAAGCTTAGTATATCAGTTAGCATTTCTATGTCATGTTGACATGAGTGCTAGTGTAATTTTGGTGTTTTTTTTGTTGTACACTTGATTCTAGAAGTCACATCTTGACTAGCAATAGAATAGTTTGAAGATTTGACTACATAATGATTTCTTTCCTCTCTCCTTAGGCAAGGTGGGGGTCTTCTCTTCCTAAAGATTGGATGATTGAGGAAAGTTCATGCCCAAACCAACAAGACTAGGTCGAAAGAAGGAAATACTAAGAGGTTTGCTCTATGTTTTCTTGTCAAGGCCTTCTACAATAGTGGAGTCTTATTAAACTTTTTAATAAGATATTTTTAAAAACTTATTGCTTTCAAAACTAGCCAAGGATGAAGATCTAGATTACCAAATACTCCAATTTCTTGCTTCTCCAATTTTGTTTTCAAATTAGTATGCAACCCAACAAACTTAATATTTTCCAAACACACCATTTCCAATCAATGTCACCCACTTTACTTCTATTTTTAAACAAGCCAAAAAAAAAAAAAGTACAAGTTCTTAAGGCCACATTGTTTATAAAGAACAATGATAAGGGTTCTAGGTTCCTAAATCGTGCTTGAGTGCCCTTTAAGGGTAAGAATCTCTCCGGGTGATCAATTGGGTCTTTTCTATTTTTTTTTTTTCTATTTCCTTAACACCCCTATATCCAACATTGGTAACGGTTCTTTGAACAAGTGATGACAAGGGTGCTAATTGACCAATTATCCTTCCTATAGCTGGCTAGTCACCTACTCTACACACAATTAGACTCTTTAGCCCATTTTCTGCTTATTTTGACTTCTTAAGATTTTTCTTTATTTTCCTTTGCTTGATTTGGTTTCGTCGGAGCCACATGACGTCTTTTATCGGTCCCTTGAACATAATTTTATGTTGATAAGCCGTTGAGCATAACCCACAAAAGTAAACCAATGTCCAATAGTGGCTCTCCAATGCTTAAGTTGGAAAGAATTTCAAAAGGTTTTAGTACGGTTGTAATGACTCTATTCAGTTCGGTTTAGTCGTTCGATTTAAAAAAAATATATACTAAAACCAAATTGTAAACCGTCAGTTAATAAAATAACCAAACCACTAGTTTTATTTTGGTTTTTAAAGTTTTGAATTGACAAAAAAAAAATTTATTAAGTGTTCAAGGCTTTGGATGGACTGAATCCAAATTTCCATTGCCTTAACTGGGTTGACTCTTCTACACATAAGCCTAGTTGGTAAGATGGGTGAGGAAGGAAGAAGTAATTGGTTTGTAGAAAGGGAAACATACTCCCTCTCCAAGTCCAATTGATGTGGGATTGAGAATACAAGGGTAGGTTGGGTCGACTGCTTAATGTTTGTTAAAGACAAGAAGAAGATAGTTATAAGCAAGAGCTGCCAGATCAATTGATCACTTTCGGGGGCTAGTTGATCGCTATTGGCATCTGCCTAGGTCGGTCGACCTCCCCTAGCACAAGGCCAAGGTTCGGTCTTTCTTTTGTTTCCTTTTTTCTAGTTAAATACCTTAAGTGCTATGCCTTATATTTTTTCATAATTTTACAAGTTGAAGTACAATACAATTAAGAGAGAAACATTACAAATAAATGATTTAAAGTCTTCATCACCTTGTCTCAATTCTTCAACTTCTCTTCAACAACAATGATTTAAATCTTATAGAACATAACTTAAGTACAAAGTTATTAGCCTACAATAGCTTGTTATCATAAAAAACAAGTTAATGAAACCTAGGAAATAATAGTGTGAAGACTAAAGCGGCAATTCCTTACTGTCCCATAATGGAAACTTAAAGGATGAGGATGTAACACTTGCGTAACACATGTCATCAAAAATAGGTCAATAAAACCTAGGGAATAATAGTGTGGAGACTAAAGCGGCAATTCCTTGCTGTCCCATAGTGGAAACTTAAAGGATGAGGGTGTAACACTTGCATAACACATGTCATCTATATAGTTTTATTTATATACTTATTAAGTTATTTTAATGTAATTTAAGAATTAAAAGAATTAAAATAAAATTGAAATTTAACTAATTAGTTGTGAATCCTTAATAAAGTAAGTAAATACATAAATAGATGATAATAAGAAATTATTAAAATTATTTATTCAATTACTTTATGATAATAAAAAATAAAATATTATTAAATTTATTTGTTCATATATATATATATATATATAGGAAGTACCACCATTTAGTAACAGTGTAATGGATGAGTTTTATTTTATAAATTATTTTTATTTTTTATTTGAATAATTAAACTATGATTACAATAGTAAAGACATTCATCCATAGTATGCATACAGAATTTATCTTGGCACACACTTTCGTTATTAATCATCAGATTCAAAGAATCTTTAGCTAGCAATCGAATAGGCAATACCTTACATATTTCTTTTGGTGAGCGGATGATAGAGTTGTTTTTATGAAATTATCTCTATTATAAGAAGTCTAAAATTAGTTTAAGCAAATTTGTTTGAAAGTTTACTCTTAAAAATCATATTTGATATTGATTATCTCTTTGTAATTTAATGTTAGTTTGAAAAGCTGACAAGAGTTACATTATTTTTAGGAAATTATTATTTTGTAATTATACCATGTTTTGATGATAAACTTAACTATTTGACCTGCTGCTAAGATCCTGAGTGCGAGAACTTTTTTCCATCTTGTTTATTAGTTTTCCAAGATTTACATTAAAAATAGAAATTAAATAATTTTTTAATTATGTTTTAATTTTTGGATTCCCAAATAATTACAGAAAAGGATATTTTTTTTTTCATTTTTTGAAAAAGTGTATAAGAAAACAGAAATATTAAAATAATGAAATAATATTTGCAAATTTTCTCTATAAATTTAAAAAAATTGGAAAGTAAGGTGGCATTTTTTTTTTAGAATTATCTAAAATTTGAAAATAAAAAGTAAAATCATTTTTCACAAGTAAAAGTATCAAAACTTTGTACTATTTTCTATTTTTTATACAAATATTATAAAACTAAAAAATAAGCCGATTTTTTTTTTTTTGTAATTCTTAAAAGAACTAAAAGTAAGAAAAATAAAATTGACTCTTAGTTCAAATTAGCAATGTTAGGAAATTAAATTTCATGATGTCAAAAAATTAATAAATTGAATTTTTTGAAATTCAATTTCATTAAATTATAGGGTAAAATTGAGCAATAGTTCTTGAGTTTTTTGAATATTATACTCTATTCCATGAGTTTTCGAAAATTATCAAAAAATCTTTCGAGGTTTAATTTTATTAACAAATTAAACTTTCTGTTAGTTGGTTAATTAACCATGTCGAGTGAAAAAAGTAAAATTTACTCTTAATATATTGAAAATTTTATCTTTCATTCAACTTTGATAAGATAAATTAAAAAAATGATATTAATTTAATAAATTAAGTTAGAAATATTGTTTAGTTAAGTACATCCTATTTTGATATTGAACTTATAACTGAATCAAATACCTAAGAGCTAGTTGGGGTTAATCAATTGTCATAAGTATGACAAAATAACTAAACCATTATATTAAAAAAATTAAAAATATATAAAAAATAAATAATAATATTTAAGAAAAACTAATAAGAAAATTATATCATTTCAAAATATTATTATATACATTTCATGCGAATCAAATGACCAAATATATCTTTAAAAAATATAATATCGTTTAAAAATCAGCACAAATAAGTTGGTTTGTCAAATTGTAGTTCGATTTCTAGGACTAGTTGAATACTGTATTTAATAACATTAAAACTTGATTAAAATTAGGAAGAATTAGCTAATTATCTTAAACAAGGGTCAATCGATTAATATAAATTTAAAATTTTCTAATTCATTTGGCATCAATATTTTTAATATACATTTTTTTTATTAGATAGGAACTTTAGCCACCAACGAGTCTTTCGGACCCCCTAGTGTTGCACCAAATTTACGGATCAGCGTCCTCCGCCCCTAGATATCGCTGATCAAGGTAAAGTCCAGACGCTGATATGGATCTATGCATCAGTTAGACGTTCGAACAACCCGACCTTTGAGACACATCTCCATTATTATCCACGGTTCCCACTGACTCACAAAATAAACTCTCATCATTTACAGGTACCACTGACTCCATGATTTAATATACATTTTTAACACTATGTTTGATATGTTCTTGAGTTTAAAAATATTGGAATATATTTCATTTGTTTTATGATGATTGATGGGTTTAGTCCTTAAATTTTATGAAAATTATATCTAACAAGCATGTTGTTGTATTATAATTTTTATATACTTTTTATGATTTAGCAATTTTTATTTTTTATATATATTTAAAAAATTAGAATAATAATAAAATTTTTTACTTCAATTTAATCACTCAAAGCATTTGAATTGGGTAATTCAAGAATCACTTAGGCTTTTGATTTACATGGTCTTTTTTTCAAAATACTATATTGACAAATTTTCTTAATTTAATTTATTAAATTAATATAATTTAAAATTATCATTATAATTTTTTTTACATATACTTAACTTCAATTAATAAAAGATATATTTTTATTAATAAAATTAAATTTCAAGAAATTTTTTAATAACTTTTAAAAATTTAGAGTGAAGCGTTATATTTAGAAACCTAAATAATATCATATTTCGATATATATATATATATATATATATATATATATATAGTTCTTGAATTACAATATTTTTATAATTATTCTATTGAAAAAGGTAATGGGGGTTCTCCTCCGTCCTCCTCCGTCTCGCACCCCTCTCTCTATCTCCTCCAATCTGATGGCCTTAGCCGCCGCCGCCACCACCACCGCCTGCACTTCCAAGCTCCCGTCCGCAGTGCTTTTTAGTTCATCCTCCCCGCACCGCCTCAAGTCACCGCTGATTCCTCGCGCACTCGCCGCCTCAACTAGGCACTCCCATGCAACCTCATTATCCATATCTGTTGGTAAATTTAAGTGCAAGTCCACCGAAATTTCGGAGGTGGAATCGTCTTCGGCCTCCATAGACAGCGGTGGTAGCGACGATGGGATGAATTGGGTGCCGGTGGTGCCACTTGCGGCGCTGCCCAAAGGGGAGCGGCGCGTCCTAGTACAAGACGGGGAAGCAATTCTGTTGCTTTGGTACAAGGATGAGGTTTTTGCTATTGAGAATAGGTCTCCTGCTGAAGGGGCTTACACCGAAGGCTTGCTCAACGCAAAACTCACTCAGGTCTCTCTCTCTCTCTCTCTCTCTCTCAGACACACACACGAACATACATATTTCTACTCGTAGTTTTGCAATTTGGGCAAGAAATATATACCTGTTCTCTCTAGTTTTTGTTGATGCAATAGTATGGTTTTGATTGAATCAGTTTGGGATTGTTGTGATGTTTTGCCATGGGAGTTGAGAAGAAATAATGGAGGAGACGGCCCTGGCACTTGGCCATGTAGAGGGTCAGTTTCTCTACAATTTCTTGAAAGGTTATAGAAGCATCGATGCATATGGACCAGACATGATACGGAAATGACAGTACAACAACTTCAATAAACTAGGATAACAGTGGAAACAAACCTATTAAATTATTACAAAAATATGTTCAGGCATACTTTCAATAGTATTTACCTTTTGGAATCTTCTCTTCTTAAAAAAAAAAAAATCATATGTAAAATATTTAAGCATGACACTCATAAGCAGTACACAGATAAATATTCATCCACGAGCACTTATAATTTAATATTATAATCGATAGTTTGGTTAATTAAAGTATGAGAACATGGAGATTCCTCTAGATCTTGAGGTTTTGGGAACTCTATTCACCCCCCACCCCCCAACACACACACACACACACAGTTTCTGGAGGTCAAACATTGACTCAACACTTGTTAGGTATGTCCTGGAGTGCCGGTGAAGTGTTGGTGTCCAATACATGTTGGGTACTAACACCCTGATGTTTTGGATTGTTGGTGCTTCCCAGATTTAGGTTTATTTTGCAAGCAGCGAAAGAGGCTTGTCAATTAATGTCTGAGACAAATAAGAGTTGTTGCCCTTTGCAGACATTAGTTTTAAGTCTGGAAAATGGTTGCTTGCAGATGAGATTGCTGCTTTTGTTCTTCCTTTGAATGATTTGGATGGTATGTGCGTCTACTATCATTAAGCACAAATTGAGGAATAGCCCCACTATCCTAAATTGTTGTCCTTAAGATTGTGTTATTTGTGGCTCCTGTAGAAAAATAGGACATGGCGTCATTCAAGATTGCCTAAATATGAAAGCTATTGCCTTTAAAGTTCTATCCTAATGTGGGAATTTGCTTACCCCTTATAGAAAACCCCATCTTTTAATCAATATTAGAGGTAGAAAGCAAGCCTAAATATCAAGTTGGGGCATGGACTCAAGTTCTGGATGACATTTACTTAGTAGGTATGGTTGGGCCAAGTTACATGAGCCAACTTACTTGTAGGTTGTTGGTGTGTGTCTAATTGTCTCCTCATTTTTCTCTAATCTCTATATCTTCAGATTGATGACATGTCTAAATTAGTCCCTTTTTCCCTTTTAATCTATTCACCTTTGGATGAAAAGAGATTCTTACAGAGTCACTAGAGTGCAACTTATTGGGCATGCATATTCATCTCATCTTGGAGCACATTTTCTGTTTCTTTGGTGGACACCTCTGTTGGGTATGTGTATAAAACTGGAAGCTAACCATATAGTGGAAAGATTGAAATGATTGTTTTGTTTTGTTTTCTTTATGTAATATAGGCCAGTGATGAAGGATGACTAAAAAAAAACAGCACTTTAATTGTAATTTACTACTTTAGGGTTGTTGACGGTGGTTGGGGATTCAGAATGATTGTTTGAAATGTAGAGACGGGAAGGATTTCAAAGGACGATCAGATGTAGGTTTGGATGAAAAACAGTATGTGCAGGTGTTTGCAGAAATTCTTGAGATAAAGGAAGAGAAGGAGAAGATGAGAGGAAGAGACAGCTATGCAGTGACAAACTTTATGAAGGGCACAGAGCTTTAGATCCTCCATTCGTTCATTCTGTTCTCGATTTACTATTGCATGCATGTCCAAAGACTCCTATGATTGAACAACTTTGGGTACCATGTTAAGATATGAGTACATAAGATTGTGATTTGGCCTAAACTTGACGGTTTTTTAATCTTAGGCCTATAAATAGAGCCCAACACTTTTGGACTCAATATTATGACTCTTTGATCAAAATTACCAAAATATCATAGCATAAAAAAATTAAACAAGACAAATAAAACAAAACTAGCAACGTACTAGCTTAAAGAAAACAACAGCTGGCACTTGGTCATAATTAGACTAGTCTGCAGAAGATCCCAAATAGGATGTGCATCAAATTTAAACAACTAAGCCCTGAACGTATGATTCTTTGATGCTTGAATTTGTTTTTTCTCGAGCCGCCAACGGCTTTTGCAAGCTTAGGTAGCCAAGAACTTTATCTTCATTTAGTTTCGTTTTGGACAAATATAATTTTACAGGTTATTTCATGGAAGAAATCAATAATTGGGGCCGATCAAGTAGGGAGGTGGGAAGTTGGCTGTGGTTGAATTTGATTTATTGTTTTCTTAACCAAGAAATTAAGGCCTGTTTAGCCAAGGTTTAGGATATAGTTTTCTGTATCCAGAAAAATGGGATACAAAGAGTCCACAGAATTTGCACTTGTTGAAGTGTTTTCTGAAAACCGTTTTCGGAAAAATATCCAAAACCCCTAAAAACATAGGTTTTTATGAAACAATTTAAAATTATTTTCTGTGTTTTTGGATATATTTTTCTAGATGTAATGAAGACAGATGTACAGGGTATAACCCATTTTTTTTTTTTTATAATAATAGTAATAATGATAATAATTATAAAATTGTTACCTAGATCAGCCTTAATCAAATGCAGTTCCCTGTTTTCATTTCCAGGAATAATTTCAAAATAGCTAACCAAACGCTTTTTTGAGTATTAAAAAAGTACATGATACAATCCTGTTTTCATTTTCAGAAACAACAATGCTGAAACTTGATTTTGAATCCTTAACCAAATGAGCCCTAATAGATGTAGGTGAGAATGAAGTGGGAGGAAGAGTTGAAAACTGAGAAATGCGGAGAAGAGCTGAATTATTGCTTTGAATTGACTTTTGAGGGCAATGGTCTCTATTAGAGTGTGATGTCTCCAAAGTTCCAAACATAGACGGCAATTATATTTTCAGTATTGATACAACATAACCAAAAGTGGTGTTGCTGCTATTTCACCAAGTCTTCAGCCAAATCTTAGACTGAACTGCAAGTGGAATAGCATCATCCATCCAAGGAGCGCCAAGCCGCCAAGGAAGTTCTCTATGCAAACTACTCTGTGGTTGTAGCATCCATCAGGTCAAGGGGCCGATCCATAAAAAACTGTAACAGCCAGTTTGTGAATTACATTTATTCTCCTCTAGCTGGATGAAATGGAATAAGGCCATGATTTTCCATTCTGTAAAATAGCTTTCTTGGATGCTACTTTTATAATTGATGAAATCCTAAAATTTACTAATTTATGGTGTAATAAAGTACAACTAGAAAAATATCATGAAAATAAAAAATAAAATTAAAATAATATATTAATGTCCAAAATTTCAAAAAATCCCAAATGTCTTGAGTTTGAATTGTTGGCCTCATTTCTTATCTTGCAATAAGCCTGCTCAAGATTTGGGAGCTAAGGTCAATTTTTATTTTTATTCATTTATTATTTTGAAATGACCTTAAATTCCTCCTGTTTACTTGGTGTCTTGATGAATGTATAAAATGCCTACATCATGGCTGCAAGTGGGTTAAACTCTGGTAAATAATGAAATGGATACTGCTACTTTCAGTAACTCGAGCCTTGATGTCACGAGCTAAGCTTGTTCAGGGCATTATGCTTGCCTGTGACCGCTTATCTCGTGTGCTTAAGATGGGTTTCCATCATGTAAATACTAGTGTAGGGTTAATTTCTGTTAGTAGAGTCTTTGTAAGCCAAATAAGGCAGTATGACTCCTCGATCACTTTGATGTTTCCTAGTGTCAGGATGATAATTACATAAAAACCTCTTTAGGGGAGGGTGAGTGTTCATCAGTCATTGTAAAACTCACTAGCAATTGTCAACGTGCTTAGCGTACTTGCTTCCCTCGCTAAGTACAACATGTCAACGGAGGATTTGTTAATGAATTATGTTTGCTTCAATGTTTACTGCTTGCTTACCATGACTTTCATGAATTGATTACTATTTCCGCTGCTATCTGAATGAATGTTAATGAAAGTGTCTCGTGGATGAATGTTGGTAAACGATAGGCTGGCTAGTTAAGCAAGAGTGCTTTAGCTAGCGCCGCACAGCCCTTCACAATGGTGTGAAAATAGTCGGACCGTGACATTTGGTATCAGAGCCAAGTCGGTGACACTTGGTGAGAGCCCAAGGTTGAGTTGCTACGTGAATTCGATTGCCTTCGTTGTTGGATTTGGGAAGTTTTGGTAAGTGACCATGACACCAAACACTGCTGAGAGGATCAGCGTGCTGGAAGCACAGGTTGAGACAACAACCAACACTATGGCCGCGGAGGTGACTCAGATGAGAGAACTTGTTGATGAGGTGATGGGATCACAAAATCATCAAACAGGTTTGCTAGGCGACTTCTCAGAGGACTTTTGCCACACAATGGAAGCTTTGCAGGCCCGGATAGCTGATCTGGATGCAAAGGTGAATCTGATGGTTCTTGCTATGGGGAACTCTAACACTCCGGGAGTTAGCAAGACCAAGGTGCCAGAACCCAGGATGTATGGGGGTGCCCGAGATGCCAAGGAGTTAGAGAACTTCTTGTTTGATGTGGAGCAGTACTTTCGCATTGTAAGGATGGCCTCAGAACAGGCAAAGGTAGATACTGCGACCATGTACTTGGTTGGTGATGCCAAACTGTGGTGGCGTACAAAGTATAGAGAAATTGAAAATGGAAGCTGTGTAATTGATAGTTGGGTAGACTCGAAGAGAGAGCTCAAGGCCCAATTCTTTTCTGAGAACGTTGAGTATAATGCAAGGAGAAAACTGAAAGATCTCAAGCACACGGGGTCGATCAGCGAATATGTGAAACAATTTTCTGCTTTAATGTTGGATATTCGGGATATGTCGAAGAAGGACAAGTTGTTCTATTTTCTAGAGGGGATGAAACCGTGGGCAAGAACTGAACTTTATAGGCAAAGGGTTCAAGACTTGTCAACTACACAATCGGCTGCAGAACGCTTGACAGACTACGCTGGTGATGAGACCGTTTCGTCCAAACGGTTTGGCGAAGAGGGAAACAGTGGAAAGTCTTTCAAGAATAGCAAACCCAAGAGTGGGGGAGCCGACTCTAAATCATCAACCTCAAAGGAAGTTTCGTCGTCTCAAGGGTTCAACACACCCAAGGGAAAGGGTAAACTTGAGTGTTTCTTGTGTCAAGGTCCTCATAGAGTTTTTGAGTGCCCTCACAAAGCATCACTTAATGCTTTACAGGCTTTCATTGCAGAGCAGGCAGTGGAAGACGACGGGGAAGAGGATGATGCCCCAAGGGTGGGTTCAGTGCGGTTGGTGAACGCATTGGAAAAGTAGGCAAAAACATCGAAAGTTACACGAGCAAAAGGGTTAATGTTTGTGGACTTGAGCATAAATGGGAAGAGTTCTCGTGCTATGGTGGATACGAGAGCTAATCATAATTTTGTTTCGCAGTTGGAAGCAGGAAGACTCAATTCATCCTTAGAGAAGGATACAGGACGCATGAAGCAGTTAACTCTGTAGCCCAGCCTACTTTGGGAGTAGCCAAGCAAGTGGCTATAAAGCTTGGACAGTGGGAAAGTCATGCGAATTTCAAAGCGGTGCCATTGGATGATTATCCAATCATTCTAGGAATGAAGTTCCTAATGGGGACGAGGGCAGTGCTGATGCCTTCGGCTGGTTCCCTATGTCCGATGGGAGATCACTGGTGCATGGTGCAAGTCGTTGCAACGAAAGGAGACGATGGAAAGTCCCTTTCAGCCATACAACTCAATGAAGGATTCGGTAAGGGTGAGCAGACACGTCTAGCCAAGGTGGTGGTAGACAAAGAAGTAGGTCAAGAGCTAGAGCCTAGGACCATCCAAGCGGTGTTGGATGAGTATAAGGAGGTGTTGCCGGAAAAGCTGCCTCACAATTTGCCTTCACGACGGACTGTGGAGGATGAGATCGAGTTGTTATCAGGAGTGAAACCACTTGCTAAAGGGCCATGTCGGATTGCGCCTCGAGAGATAGTAGAGTTGGGGAAATAGTTTGATGAATTGGAAGCGGGATGTGTTCGCCCGTCCAAAACGCCGTTGGGAGCATCGGTGTTGTTTCAGAGGAAACATGAAGAGCATCTACGGAAGATGTTCGACAGGTTGAGGAGAAACAGTCTGAATGTGAAGAAGGAGAATTTCTCTTTCGCTCGGCGGAGCAACAAATTCCTTGGTCAAGTGGTTGAACAAGGTCGTATCTGGAGGGGTATGGAGAAGGTAAGGATGATTCAAGAATGGAAGATCCCCACGACAGTAAAGGAGTTGCGTTCCTTTCTTGGCCTTACTAGATACTGCAGGAAGTTCGTTGAGGGGTATTTGCGGAGAATGACTCCAATGACAGGACTACTAGGAAGGTATTATTGGCCGCACAGCGGGATGATGTGGTTGATTATACCAAAACTTGTCTCACTTGCCAACAAGACAAGGGGGAGCGGAAGAAATATGATACTTTCATGGCCGCACCAAAGTACTGTTTGGCAGAGGGGACGACACAATTGTTCCTTGTGACTATTGTGGGATATTGGGGTTTTCCCCAAGTTATTATTCGTGACCAAGATTTAATGTTTACTGATAACTTCTTGACAGAGTTTTTCAGGATATTTAGGTCACATCTTGACATCTCTTCGAGTTATCACCAACAGACAGACGGACAGATGAAGAGATTCAGAGAGCTGCTAGATGAGTACTTGTGCCATTTTGTCAACGATAACCAGAAGAATGACGTGCAACTACTTGATGTGGCTCCGTTCTGTGGCAACGCCCAAAGGCGCTCAACAACCAACAAGAGCCCTTTTGAGCTTGTTACAGGCCAGCTGCCACTGTTACCTCACACAGTGGGCGAGCCGTACAAACGAAAGAGTCCCAGGGCATACATCTTCACCAGTGAAGGGAGACAGAATGCAGAGTTTGCCCAAGCCTATCTAGAGAAAGCTTCTAAGCAGATGAAGAAGTGAGCAGATCAGGAGAGAAGACCGCAGTTTCATGTCAACTGCCTCAAGCCATTCAACGCCAACACAAACGACCTGAGCAGAAGTCAGTCAAACAGTGCAGAGTTGAAGATTGTGCAACTTGATAGACATGAAGTTGAAGAGATCCTTGCAGATAGAAAGTTCATATCCTCAAGGAAGAAGTGGCAGAAGTTTCTAGTGAAGTGGAAGTGCTTTGATGACAAAGAAATCAGCTGGATTTCTGCGGAAGATTTGAAGCCATTCGTGGACAAAGTTGAAGTGTACCTACCGCCAAAAGTCTACGAGGACGTTGACTGCATAAGTGGGGGAGAATGTCATGAGCTAAGCTTGTTCAGGGCATTATGCTTGCCTGTGACCGCTTATCTTGTGTGCTTAGGATGAGTTTCCATAATGTAAATACTAGTGTAGGGTTCATTTCTGCTAGTAGAGTCTTTGTAAACCAAATAAGGTAGTATGACTCCTCGGTCACTTTGATGTTTACTAGTGTTAGGATGATAATTGCATAAAAACCTCTTTAGGGGAGGGTGAGTTTTCATCAGTCATTGTAAAACTCACTAGCAATTGTCAACGTGCTTAGCCTACTTGCCTCCCTCGCTAAGTACAACATGTCAACGGAGGATTTGTTAATGAATTACGTTTGCTTCAATGTTTATTGCTTGCTTGCCATGACTTTCATGAATTTATTACTATTTCCACTTCTATCTGAATGAATGTTAATGAAAGTGCTTCGTGGATGAATGTTGGTAAACGATAGGCTGACTAGTTAAGCAAGAGTGCTTTAGCTAGCGTCGCATGGCCCTTCACAACGGTGTGAAAATAGTCGGACCGTGACACCTTGGCATGTGGAAAGTAACTCAGCATTGTATTTGTATGTAAGCATGTCCATTCTTGTTTCAAACTTTTTTTGAGTTACCCCTATGCATATGACTTTTAGCCATATTACAAACGGTGTCTTGTTATATTCTTTTTGAAACGATAGAAAGCCAAACCTGGTAATTTTTTTCCCAGATGGTTTTATGGTTTGCCCAACAGCAGATAGTACATATGACTTTTTGCTATAGTAGAAACAGTGCCATGATATTTTGTTGATACCATAAAAAGGCCATAACTGGTAATTTCTTTTCCCCAGGATGGTAGTATAGTTTGCCCAACAACTGATAGCACATTTGATCTACGGACTGGAGCAATCAAGGATTGGTATCCAAAGAACCCGGTGCTGAGAGCCCTTACACCTGCTTTGAGGACACTCTTTGTTTATCCTGTGAAAACAGATGATGAAAATATTTACATCAGCATTAGATCAGGTTTAAAATCTGATGCAGCTGCAGAGATTGTCTTTAGCGGGAAGGCTCAGCCTGGTGTAACTGCAACAGACGTAAATGTGGAGGAGGTAATTCAGTGACTTATTTTGTCAAATGAATTTCTGTTGACCCTGCATAAGTATGAAGGGGTTAGTATCTCCATTCTTTGGTTTAAACTGTTAAGTCTAATGTTTTATAGGTGAGAATGGTGATTGATGAAGATGTTGGAGGGTTTGGTTTCACTGGGAAGAATGAGTTGATAAATGGGAAAGCAGCTGTAATTGGCTTTCTATTGTTGTTAGATTTTGAACTTTTGACAGGGAAAGGTCTCCTCAAGGGAACAGGCTTTTTGGATTTTCTTTATAACGCTGCTGATGCTTTCAAGTAGGCAATGCTTATTTTCTCAAAGAAATGAGAACGAATTTGACAAGCAAAGAGGCAACCTCTTACGTCTATTTTATGTAAATCTCATCATTTGTTGTTCTTATCATTATTCTACATTTTTTTTCACGTGATTTAGAATAGTTTATGTTGATCACTAAAAAATAGGACTTGATCTCTGTCTATGTTTCGATTTTTTTTTTCCCACTTAAAGCTGCTGTATCCTGAAAGAAACAGGAATGCATATATAAGGAGTTAACTGCAAAAGTTGTCTGTGTGGATGCTAGATTATTTATTCTGCTTTTGGTTTTTGTTGCATGACATATTATTTTAATTCAGATATATGGCTAGTTTGGATCAACATTTTATTTGGGAAAAGGAAAGAAAATGAAAATAAGAAGGAAATTTATTTTTCCACTATATTTTTATGTCAAGTCCTATTAAAAATGAAAAATTATTGTAATATAATTTAAAATTAATAAAAATCAAGTCTTATGGATGTGTAAAATAAAAATCATCTTCATTAATTTGTGATATATTTTTTTCTCGTTTTTCTTGATAATTGAGTATGCGAAAGTGAAAAAAAAAAAAATAATTATATTTTCTTTTCTCTTTCCTAATATTTTTCAAGTTTCAAATAGATCGGTAGTGTTTTGGAATATGAATCTTGAGACTCATATTTGAGTTTGTTTGAATTTGGATGAAACTTGGTTATACTTTTATTCTCTGTTTTTCCTAAATTCATCTCTTGAAATCTATATTTCCAAACAGATTTTACTTGTCATTTGTGTTGACTGCTATATGTTGTGATCCGTCAATTCTAATCTAATTTCCATACTCTTGAGTCTTGAGTCTTGATGCAATGATCCGCTGTTTTTCATTTGTTTATTTATTTTGTTTGGTTATGAGAAAAAATTAAAAAAAATAAATAAATTAGACACTAAATAAAGAAATTAATTAATTAATTAATTTTACATGTCATTAACTTTTGTATCAGCTTGAATAGCGCTGTAAGGCAATGGAAAAAGAGATTTCGAGGAAAGTTTTGAGTGAAATGCAATTGTGTTTTTCATAGATTGCAAATCAAACACAAAATAAGAAACTCTATATAGACAATTCAATTCAATTCAATTTACCAATGATGCACCTCTCTATTATATCTTAAGTATTAACTTAACATCTTTGGTAGACTCGAGCGAACGTCCTTCATAAGTATTTTTCTACATTGTCCATTTTAAACCCGTCAATTTCAAATATTACAACCTAAAGCCTTGAACTCCAACAAGTGCTCATCATTGTGATCTCCTCTTGAGGCCCAAGCTTTCTCGTGTCAATAGACCTTTCCAAAGATTCAAAGAAGTACGCAGAGAGCAAAAACTCTCGTGAAGGTTTCCTCCTCCGTCATGTGAGTCCCATTGACATTTATTAAAACCACTTCCCCCTCACACACACACCGCTCCCCATTCAATCAGTTCACATTTTCTCATACGTCGTCCTCACACCGATCCTCCAATATCCATATATACACTGTACCCCTCCCCCCAGTGCCCCAGTCTCATCTATCCCTCCTGCCCAGCTGAATAGTCAATTTCTTCATAAAATATTTTCAAGATCGTCGATGAAGAAGAAAGGCATCAAAGCTTTGTGCAGCAACCACGCCTCAACCTCTACCCTCAACCAACCCAATCCACCATCCCTGGAGGACATGATTCTGCAGCTCCAATTACAAGAAGAACTCGCCAGAAAAGTCAATAATTATAATAATATTATTAATGCCGACAACGATGATAGTAATTATAAGCTCGCGTACTTCTTCAACGACGATCAACGCAGGAGGTCGTGCGTTAACAATTCCGACATCTTGCGCTCCGCCAAGAACGCCTTGAACCAGTACCCGCGGTTTTCCCTCGACGGCAAGGACGCCATGTACACCTCTTCCTTCTCCAGAAACGTCGTCCTGGGGGCTCCGGCGGTCGGTGCCGGAGGCAGAAAACCGGGTAACGGGTTTGGGGCGGCGGAGGGTCTGCCGCGGACGGTGGCGGGGGAGGCGGTGGTTTGGTGCGAGCCGGGGGTGGTGGCTAAGTTGATGGGGCTTGAGGCGGTGCCTGTGCCGGTGAGGGGAGGGAGAAGAAGGATGATGAGTTCTGTTATTAAGAGGCAGAATCTGAGGAGGAGATCGGTTGAAGTTGAAGGTCGTGAGTTAAAGGAGAAGAGATCTGGACGACGTCGTTCCTGCCCAAAGAAAACCGACTATTGCGTTTTGAAGCCGACGGTGAACGGAGCGGCGGCGTCGCCAACCGGCCCGCAGTTTCTTTAGATTACTTATTAACGAGTGTGTATATGCATTTCACCGCTAAAAAAATTAATATCAAGCACAGCCTGACTTGCGCAAGTGTAAGGACATATGATTTTGGTGACTGCATGAGCACAGGTTCCCTCAACTTGTTATTTGTAGTCTGTAGATGGGCACCCACCTACAAAGCACGAAGAAGAAGAAAAAAAATAAAAAAAAATGTTGAAGGCTACTTCAGTTTACAAAGACTCCGAATTTTGAGTAATGGACCCGTAACTTAGGTTATGTAGGATGCTAAACAGCATAGTCTAAATATTTCAAGCAGCATTATTCTTAGTTAGGAGTGGTTTTGAATTCAAGTTGGAATTGTAACTGTCCCAAAATTTAATTATAAAGGTAGTCATATGATTGCAAGTCCAAATTAAAATACACACCATAGTAGATTGTGGATCAATTATTAATTAATTCAAAGTTTTGACCACTAGATTATAAGTTGAAAGACTCCCAACCCCTTGTACTTGTAATTAAGACTAGAGGTTGGAACGATTGACTATCTATAAATAACCTTGTAATGGCATAAAAAGGACATATTGCCAACATATCTAGTGATCAACACTTTATGGTGACCTTGCACAATTTTTGTCCCTTAGGCTCCTTCCTTGTTCAATTTCCTTGAACTTTGCTCTTACCTTTTCCTCTTTGCTCTTGTTTGTTCTTATATCTATATCTTGTCACTTCTCTCATTTTTCTCCTTCATTTTGTGATGCTTACTTATTCTACGAGTCTCAAATCTCTCAATCCTCATCTTATAAAGCACCCCTTGCATAGTAGGGTACCCTATTCTTTTGAGGGGGTGGTGTGAGTTCCTAATCTCCTTCATCATGTTCCACACTCTGTGTCTCTTAAAAGGTGTTTATTTAATATAAACATCTTTAAAGCATGCCTCATGGAACCTATATATCATGTCGCTAGCTAGTTAACAAAGGTGTAGGAAAGGTTGTTCATGGCAACATTGAAGGAAAAGATGTAAATGGTGGCACTACTTATACTAAGAATTAGGATAATGTGGGTCTAAGAGAGGAGTTGGAAGATTTATAGTAGAATCAAGTTATATCTTCTCCTGTGCCATTGTTGCTCCTTAGGCTTACCAAGATCTAGTGATTATTTAGCGATAAGTGACCAAAGAAAAACAATACTCGGTTTGTTATACTTCTCAGGAAGTTATCACTATCATCAAGTGCATTCTAGAGGACTTTATGACAAAGATAAATTCTCACCATCCACAGGTACCGCTGGTTCTGTGAGTGTATTTACTTGGGATTGAACCCCTGATACTCTTTCTTACGTGCTGATGTCTTTCCACTGTGCCATGCCAAAAGTACATGTGAAAAGACCCAATATAACTTTCCCAGAGTTGAAATGTCATGCCCCGAACCCGGTAATGGGACCCAGGGGTGAATAAGTAATCTAATATGTCACTGTATCATACAAATCATTAATGACACGAAATAATGAATGAGGGTCCGACCCCATGGGGTACCCGTACACCCTATACTCATTCATATACATTACAGATACACAGCGAAAAAAGGTCTTTCTATACATATTCTATACCATACAAGAGTTTATACAAAGGAGTTTAAGCTCCATATAATACAACCTGGGTGTCAGTCAAAACCACAAAGACAACTCGATACAGTCCTAGTACTTACCCAAGTACCTCTCGCAGTACACTGATCACTACGCTCCTAACACAAGGACGCTAGTTCCGATTACTCGATGGACCTGAAAAATATGTACGTACAGCAGGAGTGAGACACCTCTCAGTAAGGAAGAATCAGGTTATATCGGTGTGTGACATATAAGTGTTATCATGACACACTAACATGCACAGTTCAAAATAGTTAAAACAGTTCTAGTACTTTCACAAAACAAGCAATATAATATGGTGTCGTCACACCCTTCGGCCGAAACCAAACTGTCCAGTGGTATTTCACACCCTTCGGTAAAAATCGACGATCTGGTGATATCTTACACCCTTTGGCAAACACTGGCAGTTTGGTGATATTTCACACCCTTTGGCAAACGTCGGTACCCCCGGTAACTTGACATAGTATCAACCCAGAGTGTTGAATCGGTGCAAATCTAGTGTTTTCACACCCTTCGGTAAAAGCAGCCCGATCTAGTGGTATTGCGCACTCTTCAGCAAAAGCCGGATTTCAAAACCTGGAACAATTCGGAACCCCGTTCCTATTTCATCAAAACACAACTCATGCATGTTCATATAACCAAACAATTCCACACCCATTTGATAATCTAAAATCATGATTTTCCAAACATATACAGTTTAAACAAGTCAAGACACGACCATCCCTATAACACAATATATATCACAATATATTTACGGTTTTCCAATAAAACCAGGGATGCAACCCAATACCCCATTTTTCCCAAAACTGTAACACGAAAAACCCATAATTTTACCCGTTAGATGTAAAAACCCCAAAAAGATATATATATAAAAGATTAGCGGATTGATTTCCAAAAAATAAAAAAATAAAAAAATATTATTATTAATTAATTAATCAGATTTTAAAAGAAAAAGAAAAAAAATAATTAATTAAAATTTATTTTTATTTATTAATAAAATATATTATTATTAATATTAATTAAATATATTATTATTATTATTATTATTATTATAACTATCTCCTGAAGCTTAAAGAAGCTTCAGTAGACCTTTTTATAAAAAAAGGTTCATTCATTCTTCTTCTTCTTCTTCTTCTTCTTCTTCTTCTGTACTTCTCATTTCTTTTCTTTATTTGCTGCAATGTAGCTCTCTCTCTCCTCACATTCTCTTTCCCTCTCTCCTCGATTTCGTGACAAATTTTCGCTCGATCAAAAATCCGAAGATACCACTGGACTCCATTCACCGCTGCCGTTATTTCTACCGGAACGGATCGGTGGTAGGAGCGGCGTAAGCGTATTCCTTGGGGTAAGCCATTTTTCCCTTTTTCTTTAATTTCTTACAAAATATAAGCCCAATTGACGAACGGACACCACCATGAGAATCTAGGGATGATTCTCTACAAGACTAGTGGGACAGAATTCTCGTGGGGGTGTCGGGCCAAAACCCCAAATTTGGGGTGCGGCGATTATTAAGGGGCTTATTTTTAATTAATTAGTATTAATTTAGAAATGCTAAAATATTAAGCATTTGGAATTGAAGTAGGATTTTTGAAATTTAGGGTCCAGGTGAGCGCCGCGGGTGTAATTTTGGAACCCGCAGGCAAAATTCAGAAAATTAAGTGGGGATATTAAATAATAGTTTAAATATTAATTTGAGGTATATGTAGTTTAGGGAAGGCTTGATGAGTATTATTTTGGAGAAATAGATTAATTAATCTAGGGAAAATTTAAATTGCAGGAATTAAATTTCGGGCGCCAAGGGCGTGAAATTTTGGGTCCTAAGGAATTTCTCAATAGCCAGGTAAGGGAATAAACTAAAGCAGTAATTTTCCATACAAGTTATTATTGATTATAAGTAAATTTATTTTTAAAAAGCATATGTTATATTGTGTATTACAAATGAAATGTACGATTGGGAAAATACTACTATGATGATTAAAATGTATATGTATGTATGAGATGTAAGGAATTCACGATTTTAGAATATGAAGTATGACTTTTAATAGCATATGTGTGGCATGAATATTATTTTATGTGAAATGTATTATGATGTGAAAGATTTTATGAACCAAGCATGATTTCAGGTATTATGAAAATATGAGTTATGTTGTGATGGTTTTGACGATTATGTGATAAATGATGTATTTTCAGTATATATATACCTGAAACAATTTTGGCGTGAGGCCATATATTTATGTTATCGGCACGAGGCCGTATTTATGTTTTTGGCGCGAGGCCATATATTTATGTTATCGGCACGAGACCGTATTTATGTTATTGGCGCGAGACCATGTATTTATGTTATCTGCACGAGACCGTATTTATGCTATTGGCACGAGGCCGTATTTATATTATTGGCGCGAGACCATATTTACAATGATTTTGGCGCGAGTCCATATGTATGATTTCGGTGCGAGGCCGTATCTATATTTTCGGCACGAGGCCGTAATGATGTTATGTATGATCATGTATTATATGTTTTCACAACCAGGATGTTAGTTTAGTTCAGACCAGGAGTTCGGTACCGTAGCTATGGGTTAATTTTGGCACGAGGCCTTATTAGTGCTACCGTCCCACGAGGGGATGGGAGATGGATAGTCGATGTGACTTTCAGTAGAGTGTGGACGTCCACCTGGCAGTACGAACCAGGGTGTGGCGGGCTCATCGTACTTACAGACATATTTGATTCGGTAGTGGTCGGCCAGCCATTGTCGGGTCCCGCCTTCGGGCTACACAACCCGTCATGGGGGGGTAATACATGACACCAACTAGCTAGTCATCCTGGGTTTGTTTTCAGTACTACAGTTATAACAGATGATTTTATGTATGATATGATTTATTAACAGATGTGAAAATATATGTTTATCCAGTACGATATGATTATGTTTATAGAATTATGAAATGTACTGTATACATACAAATGCATTAAATATTCATGTTGCCACACAGCTGTATTTAGTTTATTTTCCCTTACTGAAAAGTGTCTCACCCCCAAACTTAATTAATTTTTCAGGAGCACCCGAGAGACCGGCGGTTCAGGGCCGCCGTTGAGCTAGTGAGATTACCCTGTGAGAAGGGTAAGATTTTGTAATAGGGTCAGAGTTATTTTTTGTTTGACCCTAGAGATATTTTGATGTATGTGAAGATGTAAAGAATGCTCTGGTATTATGTTTTATGATTGGATGTTTGAGATTTTATATTTATTGCTGCTAGGTTTTCCGCTGTGTTTGACAGGTGTCCCCGCTACCCACGGGTTCGAGTTGACCATTTTATTTATTATGTGATATTTTATGTTAAGAAATTGAGGGACGTTACATTAGATTTCCCCAAATGAGTAACCAAAACGCACACATGATCGTGAACCATAGTTCTACTGAGTCCGATTTCAAAAATAACCGACATAAACATAATCCCCTTACCTTTCCCCAAACGACAAATCCCAAACTCTACGGCCCCTAAATAGCGAATCGAGTTCCCAAAACCTATAAACCACAGTACAGAACATACTCACAACTCCGTTCTCTACGCAACTACTAAAACAGAATTGAAAACCGAGTCTTACCTCAATTTCGAGCCAAAACCCATAAATTCCCGAAACGAAGATTTGATCCTTAAGTCTTGTAGAGAATCCTTCCCTAATCCTCGTGGTAACGTCGGATCGACGATTCCATCAACGTACGACAAAGAAATCTAGAGAGAGAGAGAGAGTATGTTGAGTTTCTAGAGAGATAGAGAGAGATTTTGAGATTTCTTAGTGATTAAGCAATGAAAATAGATATTTATAGCCTCTTGACTCGGCCGCTCTTGTCGATGAGATGACGTCTTCGTTGACGAGGCACTGAAGATAATTCGTTGACGAGACGGTGACCTCGTCGACGAGCCTGAGATTTCCAGATTCTCGAAACCCCTCGGCTTCTCCTCGTCGAAGAGCTCCTGCATTTCATTGCCGAGCAACATAAGGCCTTCGTCGACGAACTCTGGCAAAGCCTGCTCAATTTACCATTCTACCCTTATTTTAATTAATTAAATTCATATATCACGGTTCGAGTTCTTACAACCTACCCTCCTTACAAAAATTTCGTTATCGAAATTTGCAATCGCTCATTCATGAACTCATTCACACAACCAAACACACGCTCTCAACTCTAGAAAGAATCGGTGACTACTATAATGCAGTCTTGTCACAATATATATACCCTCACTTATGGCAGAGGAATACCGTGGTTACATACATAAATCGTTTTAGGAGTTCACAAATACACACTCCCAATGACTAACCACCTATTCCAATACAAAGTAGGGTAATGTACACATACTCAGAACAACTGTGGATACATCCGGCGTATTTTTGCTTCCAATTCCCAAGAAGCTTCCTCAACCTTATGATTCCGCCACAATACCTTTACTAACAGTATATAATTCTGAACTTTATGGTCCAGAAGCTAAATAGGTACCTCCTCGTATGTTAAAGTATCCCGAATCTCCAAGTCCTTATAACTAACAACATGCAAAGGATCTGACACATACCTCCTCAACATGGATACGTGAAACACATTGTGGATCCTCAAGAGTGCTGGGGGTAGTGCAATTCTGTAGGCTACCAGACTCACTCGCTCAAGAACCTTGAATGGTCTGATATACCTTAGGCTCAGCTTGCCCTTCTTCCCGAATCTCATCACCCCTTTCATTAGAGCGATCCTCAGAAATACCTTACCCCCCACTTTGAACTCTAACTCACGGCAGAGAACATCTGCGTAACTCTTCTGGCGACTCTAAGCTGATTTAATCCTATCCTGGATCAAACTCACCTTCTTAGACGCTTGCTGCACGAGTTCAGGTCTTAACACCTGACGTTCACCAACCTCATCCCAATACAGAGGAGATGGACACCTCCAACCATACAGAGCCTCGAATGGTGCCATCCCGATACTTGCCTAGAAGCTATTGTTATAGGCGAACTCTACTAGTGACATAAACTGTATCCAGCTACCACTGAAGTCTAACACACAAGCCCACAACATGTCTTCCAAGATCTGTATTGTCCTCTCCGACTGTCCATCAATCTGGGGGTGGAACGTTGTACTAAAAGTAAGTTTCGTCCCCAGTGCTTCCTACAAGCTTGTCTAGAATTGAGAAGTAAACCTCGGGTCTCGATCTAACACAATGGACACTGGTACCCTGTGCATTCTAACTATCTCATGCACGTACATGTGTGCTAGCCTACTTAAAGGTTAGCTAACCTTCATCGATAAAAAGTGAGCAAATTTCATCAACCTATCCACGATCACCCAGATAGCATTCTACCCGTGAAGTGTTGGTGGCAATTCGGTTACAAAATCCATGGAAATATGCTCTCATTTCCATTCCGGAATAGCTAAGGGTTGTAACAGCCCTGCTGGCCTCTGATGTTCAGCCTTTACCAAGTGACACGTCAGACACTGCTCCACGAATTGAGCAATCTGCCTTTTCATACCACTCCACCAGAAGGTCTCGCGCAAATCCCGATACATTTTCGTACTACCAGGATGTACTGTATACAACGAACGATGCGCTTCCTCCAGAATCGTCCTTCTAATCTCATCATTGTTTGAAACACATAATTTAGTCCCAAACCTCAACACACCTCCCTCAGAGATGTTAAATTCTATAGCCACCCCTTGCTGCACTTTCTCCACTATCTCAACCAACTCCGCATCACTAACATGCGTAGCTTTAATACGCTCAAGTAAAGTCGGTTGGATCACCAAGCTAGCAATATGAAAGTCTGATGGTCACCGGCCACCAACTCTATACCCAAGCTCTTCAGATCCCGTATGATGTGATACTGAGCCACAATTGCAGATACAACCGCATGTTCTGACTTCTGACTCAACGCATCGACTACCACATTAACTTTTCTAGGTTGATAACTGATGGTGCAATCGTAGTCTTTAATTAGTTCAAGCCACCATCTCTGCCTCATATTCAACTCCTTTTACATGAAAAAGTACCTGAGACTTTTGTGGTTAGTGAAAATCTCTCACTGCACACCATATAAATAGTGCCGCCAGATCTTCAATGCATATACAATAATAGCTAACTCCAGATTGTGCGTAGGGTAATTCTTCTCGTATTCCTTAAGTTGCCGAGAAGCATACGCTATTACCTTACCCTGCTGCATAAGCACACATCCTAGACCCTTCAGAGACGTGTCGCTATAAATCACAAAACCACCATCCCTAGAAGGAATAGTCAAAACCGGAGCAGTAACCAGCCGGTGCTTCAACTCCTGAAAGCACTGCTCACAATCACTGGTCCACTCAAACTTCACCTCCTTCTTGGTCAATCGAGTTAGAGGCTCAGACAACATAGAGAACCCCTCCACCAACCAACGATAATAACCTGTCAGTTCTAGAAAACTTTGAACCTCCTACACACTCTTCGGCCTCACCCAGTTAACCACAATTTTGATTTTGCTAGGATCAATTGAGATACCCCCACTGGACACCACATGGCCTAAGAATGCAACTTGATTCAACCAGAATTCACACTTTTTTAGTTTAGCATACATCTTCTTCTCCCGCAGAATCTGCAATACCAACCTCAGATGGCTTTCATGCTTTTCCAAACTCCTCAAGTATACCAGAATATCATTGATAAACACCACTACAAACTGGTCCAGGTACTCATGGAAAACCCTATTCATAAGATCCATGAACACTGCTGGAACATTCATCAACCCAAAAGTCATAACTAAGAACTTATAGTGGTCATATTTGGTTCAGAAAGCAGTCTTCGCAACATCTTCAGGTCAAACCCTCACTTGATGATATCCTGACCGTAGATCGATCTTCAAAAAGGCCTGCGTCCCCTGTAACTTGTCAAAGAGATCATCAATACAAGGAAAAGGGTGACGATTCTTCACAATTACTTTGTTAATCTCACGGTAATCAATGCACATACGCATCGACCCATCCTTCTTCTTTACAAACAAAACTGGAGCTCCCCAGGGCGAAACACTCGGTCGAATGAAGCCCCTGTCCAGCAATTCCTGCAACTTCTCCTTCAACTCCTGAAGTTATACTGTAGCCATCCAGTATGGAGCTTTAGAGATCGGTGCCTTGCCAGGTAGCAACTCTATCATGAACTCCACCTCATGGTCCGGAGGTAAACCAGGCAAATCTTCTAGAAACACATCTGGAAACTCGTTAACCACTCGAATATCCTCGAGCCTCAACTCATCCTATGGTGGTTCTCTCACGCAAGCTAGGTACCCCTGACATCCATCTAAGAGTAACCTTCTTTCCTGTAATGCCGATACAATCGGTGGCATCGAATGCACACACGATCCTACAAATTCATACTCTTGCTCCCCAGGAGGTCTGAACACCACCACCTTCCTACAACAATCGATCACAACATAACTGGAGAATAACCAATCCATCCCCAATATGACATCAAACCCCTACATATTGTAAACCACAAGATTCACAGGTAGCAACTTCCCCTGAATTATCATTGGGTAGTCTTCTAACATCCTCCTACAGAATGATACACTCCTAGATAGCGTAGCTACAGACAATACTTCATCCATGACTTGGGTCTCCACCCTACACAGTTTCATAAAATTAACACATATAAAAGAGTGGGTAGCACCCGAATCAAATAAAACCACAGCTCTATTTAAAAGTAACATCATAGTACCTATCACCACATTCCCTGCCTGCTCAGCATCCGTTGGAGTAAGCAAGTACACCCTTATCGGAGCTATGTTCGCCTGATATGTCCCTTGGGATACCTGATTACTTCCCCGATTCTAACTCGAAGAAGGCGTACCCCTATTTGGTGCATGACAATCCTGAACCATATGACTTGACTAGCCACAGTTGTAGCAATTGCCCCCAAATGGCTGGCATGCACCGTCATGCCACTTGTGGCATATGATATAGCAATCACGTGATTGATCCATTTGAGAACCCTGACGCTTGGTATTCTGACGGTAACCCGAGCCCCTGTTCCTTTTCTTCCATGATCCTTGACGAGATCCAGATTGAGAACTAGAAGATATTGGCCTCTTCTTCGGCTCTTGATCCACCTCATCCTCTCGGATGCTGGTCTCGATCATAGTGGCCTTATCCACCAAAACCAAAAATTTACGGATTTGAAGCATACCCACTAATCTGTGGATGTCCTTCCTTAGGCCTTTATCGAACTTCCGAGTCTTCTCATACTCGTTTGAGATCAAGCACGGTGCAAAACGGGATAGCTCTATATACTGAGCAGCATACCCCTGCACCATCATACTTACCTGAGTTAGAGCAGAAAACTCATCCAACTTAGCGTCACTTGTGGAAGTCGGGAAATATTTGTCAAAGAACACCTCCTTGAAACGGCTCCACGT
This sequence comes from Malania oleifera, assembly GCF_029873635.1. Lineage (NCBI taxonomy): Eukaryota > Viridiplantae > Streptophyta > Magnoliopsida > Santalales > Ximeniaceae > Malania > Malania oleifera. Next base: position 14,189,666 of record NC_080424.1, read on the forward strand.
TATCTCCATAGGACCGACTTTCTGCTTCTCCAATAGACTCACCGCAGTCCACCATTGCCCTGCCTCCCTAGATAGCTGAAAGGTAGCATAGAGGACTCTCTGCCTATCAGTGCAGTGTAGGACCTCCAAGATCCTCTCGGTCTTCTCAACCCAGTCCTCTACTATTATCGGATCAGGTCCTCCTGAGAACGTCGGAGGATGCATGCATGTGAACCTCTCAATGGTGTGCCCCGCAGCCGCAGGAGAGCGTTTACGTCTCCTGACATTCTGCCCAATCTCCTATAGAACTTGCCTTGTCAACCCTTGAGGCACAGAAGGCGACTCATCACTTGCCGTCTTCTCGGAGCCACTTCCCAGGTTGTTATCCTTGGACTCTATTTTGAAAACACAATAGGAATCTATTAATACCTCTATAAAACATACAACTAACACAATTATCTACGACTAATCATGTTAACTACCAACTCACGGGTCCAGGTCTGTCCCATCACACTGACACAAAAATCATCAATGGTTTGTCGTGATTTTACTGAAATCGTCATTCTAGGAAAAACACTGTCTCTGTCTAGCAACAAAACAGCTCTCGACCTACTCTACCCATTTCCAACATCCTATACTCTAATATGTACACACAACTACACCTAACAAAGTCTACAAGACCTAACAACCTAGTTAGCTTTGATACCAAGCTGTCACGCCCCGAACCCAGTAATGGGACCCAGGGGTGAATAAGTAATCTAACCTGTCCCTCTATCATACAAATCATCAATGACACAACACAATGAATGAAGGTCTGACCCCGTGAGGTACCCGTACACCCTATACTCATTCATATATATTACAGATATACAGCAGAAAAAGGTCTTTCTATACATATTTTGTATCATACCAGAGTCTATAAAAAGGAGTTTAAGCTCCATACAATACAACCTGGGTGTCAGCCAAAATCACAAAAGACAACCCGATACAGTCCTAGTACTTACCCAAGTACCTCTCGCAGTACACCGACCACTACGCTCCCAACACAAGAACGATAGTTCCGGTTACTCGAAAGACCTGAAAAATATGTATATACAGTAGGGGTGAGACACCTCTCAGTAAGGAAGAATCAGGTTATATCGGTGTGTGGCATATGAGTGTTATCATGACATACTAATATGCACAGTTCAAAACAGTTAAATTAGTTTCAGTACTTTCACAAAACAAGCAATACAATCTGGTGTCGTTAGACCCTTCGGCCAAAGCCGGACCGTTCGGTGGTATTTCACACCCTTCGGTAAAAATCAGCGATCTGGTGATATCTCACGCCCTTCGGAAAACATTGGTAGTCTGGTGATATTTCACACCCTTCTGAAATGTCGGTGCCCCCGGTAACCTAGCATAGCATCAGTCCACAGTGTTGGACCAAATCGGATCTGGTGTTTTCACACCCTTTGACAAAAGCCAGCCAATCTAGTGGTATTGCGCACTCTTCGAAAAAATTCAAATTTCAAAACCTAGAACCATTCAGAACCCCGTTCTTATTTCACCAAAACACGACTCATGCATGTTCATATAACCAAATAATTCCACACCCATTTGGTAATCTAAAATCATGATTTTCCAAACATATACAGTTTAAACAAGTCAAGACACGACCTTCCCTATAACACAATATATATCACAATATATTTACGATTTTCCAACAAAACCAAGGATGCAACCCAATACCCCTTTTTTCCTAAAACTGTAACATGAAAAACCCATAATTTTACCCATTAGATTTCCCCAAATGAGTAACCAAAATGCACACAGGACCATGAACCACAGTTTTACCGAGTCCAATTTCAAAAATAACCGACATAAATAGAATCCCCTTGCCTTTCCCCAAATGACAAATCCCAAACTCGACGGCCCCTAAATAGCGAACCAAGTTCCCAAAACCCACACTATAGAGCATACTCACAACTCCATTCTCTACACAACTACTGAAACGGAATTGAAAATCGAGCCTTACCTCGATTTCGAGTCAAAACCCGCAAATGCCCAGAACAAAGATCCGGTTCATAAATTGTGTAGAGAATCCTTCCCTGATCCTTATCGTAATGTTGGATTGACAATTCCATCAACGTACGACAAAGAAATCTAGAGAGAGAGAGAGAGAGAGTATGTTGAGTTCCTAGAGAGATAGAGAGTGATTTTGAGATTTCTTAGTGATTAAGAAATGAAAATAGATATTTATAGCCTCTTGACTCGGCCGCTCTCGTCAACGAGCTAGCGTCTTCGTCGACGAGGCACTGAAAATAATTCATCAACGATACGGTGACCTCGTCGACGAGCCTAAGATTTTCGGATTTTCGAAACCCCTCGGCTTCTCCTCATCAGCGAGCTCCTGCATTTCGTCGCCGAGCAACATAAGGCCTTCATTGACAAACTCTGGCTTCAATGACGAAGCCTGCTCAATTTACCATTCTACCCTTATTTTAATTAATTGAATCTATATATCACGGTTCGGGTTCTTACATGAAATATGAGCATGGTATAATAGCCTAATGGATTAGGAAAATTTTGAATCATAATTGACCAACTTCATAGAAAAAGGTTGTTTATTTTCTCATTAGAACATTCCCAAAGATATAGACCCTTGGCTACTACGAACAAACATTAGCCTAGAATTACAGACATCTTATGAGCCCAAGAGGATGTGGCAACTGAGGCAGCAATATTGGTCGACCATGTTCGAATAAAGTGATTGTTGAAGAAAAGTATCACTAAAAGGCAAGAGTCCTTATGTATTAGTAATCATCAGTCAAAAATTAGTTATGTGTGTAATGCCCCGACCCGCCACGTGAGTCCCATGTGCTACTTTAGTGACGTCTGTGTACCTGATACCATATTTATCATAATAAATGCAACGGAAGTAATGAAACATTCTCCAAACTTACATTACCAGAGTTCTAAGTTCCTTTCATACATAAAGGTTTCCAAACATCCATATTACAATTCAACCCAAAAAAGACAACTAGTTCGGTCCATATGACCATTATACAAGTTTAGAGACTTACAACATAATTTACATACACCTGAGATCATACATATCTTCACAAAAAGACTATTCTAACTTTCACCACCTGACCCTGTTAAGCACAATACCTGTTATTTCATAAAAGGTGATTTGTATGTTGGGGTGAGACACTTCTCAGAAAGGAAGGTCAAGTTAATATCAGTATGTGGACAACATGCATTTAGTGCTTACAAAAAACATCCATTCTTCATTTAATCGAAAATAGCTACTTTACATTGTACATACTGATACAGTTGGAAATACTTGCTTCATATTCTTGATATAAACAGTTCATTAATTACATAACATCATTTACATAAATCTACAAATATACATAAAAGACAATCCTTGGGACTAAACGCCATGTATAAACCCCCATGGTTAGGGTTATGCGACCCGAAGGTCGGACAAAGCCTAAGGTGATCAACCCAGACTAGGTCAAACATACATTTGCATCTAACTCCAACTATGTAGGCATCCGCAACTTGTTTGTGTGATTCCGATTGCCCTACCGCATCCTGAAAGTCTAAACTTCCAGGGAAGGTATACCCTCTACTGAGGCTAATCGGTTGAAACCACCCACACTACTCTCACAGTACAGTGTGGGCGCACACGACCACATACATAATCTCTAGCAACGGAACCATGCTCATAACATAAGGGTCCTCAGAGTTCTTAAACCATATTATGCAATTTAATTAATATAAAAACCATATTTCATATCCATTACATATAAAGCCTGTCATTTAAAACTCTCGGCCCTCGGTCGTCGCATAAACTCGGCCCACAGCGGTTAAACATAATCATGGCCCTCATGGCCTCAAACATAATTTAGGCCTTCGCGGTTGTAAACATATTCTTGTAGTTTCATAAAAAATTCCATTATCTCACAAAAATTCATCATTTCGGTTGTAAAATAATACATACATAACATTCACCTACCACACAATTTCTTGTATTTTGAACATTGCCCGTAGGCAACCAAGAAAACATAGCATATACGGTTTAAAACATAAAACCAGGCTTCCCAGCGTTCATTTGTACTTAAAATAGAATAACATATATCCTAAGTTTGAAAATGGGTCTTTTGAACGGTCGGTTTTTGAAACATCAACTGAAAACATAAATATACTTACTTCAAAAACATTTCGTATGATTCAAATTCATTAAAAAGTTGACTTAATTTAATCCCCTTACATGATTTCGAAACAGAAACCGAAACAGATATAAAACTCAAAACCCTAGCTTTTCGAATCGGTAAAACTACGTGATTCGATGAGCCGGAAGAGAAGAGAATGATCTAGGAGCACAAGGGAGCCCATAGGAGCCTTTTGACGCAAGAAACCCTAAACCCTAGTAGAGCTCAAAAGAGAAGGATTTTGAATTTCTTAAAAAAATGAGCTCATTTCTATTTATAGGTGAGCATGCCCAAGAGAAAATCGGCGACAGTTTCACCTGTTCCCACAAAACTGTCGCTGATTTTATGGTTGACTTGCCCAGTTAACCCAAAACCAATGACGATTTTTCTCTGCTCTCAAAAACCGTCTACAATTTTGGTCCTTCTAGATGAATTTCTTCTTTTTCCTTTTGTTTTCCTTTATTTCTCTCATTTAAATTTATTTTATTTTTATTTTTTGGGTTCAGGTTTCTAGTGGTAGCCTGCACTTTAGTATTCCAGAGTGCAAATAGAGCTGTCTCTTGATTTAGCACAGAGGCTAGGCTAATTGGTAAACCACCATATCGGAAACCCTACCTTGAAGTAATTGATTTGCTACATCCTTCTCCAAAGGGTTATAAGGTGGTCGAATTTATTTGTCTTGAACTAGGTTATATCGAATAATATCCTACTTGCACACAATATTTTGGAAACTAGTTAAAACAAGAAGAATGACATGAATTTTTTAGTGGGAGTTAAAAGTCAATGTGTAATGACCCGATGAATAATAGTATTTTAATAATTAAGAGGGAGAGAAAATGGAAACATGAACAGAAGGAGGTTGTGGACTTCGTCGACGAACGACATTACATTTTGGAGAATATAAAATTCCAAGAATTTCCAGGGTTCGTCGACAAATGCAGGGATTCGTCGACGAATGTCTTCAGGATCTCGTCAATGAATACAGGGCTTCGTTGACGAGGGCATAAGGAAATTCGTCGACGAAGCTACGTCTCGTCGACGAAAAAATATCGAGAGACAGATTTTGGGCTACTTTGAATTTTGTCAACGAATACATGGATTCGTCGACGAATTTACTGAAAGACTCATCGACAAGGTGACGTGTCTCGTTGACAAATCTAGCCCTTTAAGTTGTAAAAAATCAGATTTTTATCACAATTTAGCACCCCTCTATCTCTCCTCTCTCTCTCTCTCTCCTACGGACTCTCTTCCTTCTCTCTTCGATTTCGGCCCCACTAGTAGCCGGATCGATGATCCGAAGCCACCACGACGCTCCTGGCGAAGTTCTCTACAAGTCTGCCGGAGTAGATCGTTGGTGAAACGAAGTTGGATTTCATCCCAAATCCAGGGTAAGGTCTTTTATTCAGTTTTTGACCTTCTGACAGTTATAGGAAATGATGTAAGTTAAGAAATATTGATGTTTTGTTCTGCGATTTATGATTTTTAGGGTGTTGAGTGGAGAACCCTGCGGGTGTTAGACCCGTTATAGTAGGGGATTATTTTTAGTAGGAAACAAGTAAGGGAAATATGCTATACTAGGTTATATGAATATGTTTTTAGTATGAAATTATAAATGTTCCACCAAAGTATTGTTTATAGCAGAGATTTATACAGTTTATCAAATGTGATTAATATGTTTTAAAATTACTGTGTGCCTTGAGAATATAGATATAGTATAGAAACATGTTTTACAGTATTTTCAGAAATGTGTTTTACAGAATATATAGACAGTGAATGTATTTTATAGCAATTACAAAAATACCATGATTATATAGTTTTATAGTACCATGACATACAGAATTACAGTTAATTACAGAAACACGGATGATATAGATACAATTTTCTATAGCGTTATGGTTTATACAGTTATTACAGAATCATGGTAAAATATATAGTTGTATATAGAGGTGTATTATATAGTATCAGACCCTGTTGGACCATACAGTTACAGAGCACGGTACCGTAGCTACATACAGTTTATAGAGTACAACCACCTATTCAGATAATACGTGGTATAAAGGTCGATCGCATAGAGCCTACGAGTGGACAGGCTCCCCATCAGATATGGGTTGAGGAGGGCTGATCAGACTATGGAGTATAGTGATTTATTCCTGGTTGGTCAATCAGGGTAAATCCCGCCTACGGGCCGCACAATCCTGTCATGAGGGGTTAAATCATGACACATAATTATCCACAGGGAAGTTTACAGTTATTATTATGTTTATACAGCTTTATAGAAACAGAAAATATATATATATATTAGCAGTATTTTGAATAGAAACCCAAAGTACAAAAATGTTAAGCAACAAGTAAAAGATAAAGGCTATATTTCTATTATTGTACTTTACAAATTCATTGATACATGACTATATAATAATAGATTTTCTCAGTATTGTAGCTCAATTGCCACACACTAGTAATAGCATATTTCGTCTTATTGAGTTTTGACTCATCTCAGTGTTGAATCATTTTTTAGGTGATCCAGGTAGGCGAGCAGACTAAGCTCGCAGATAGAGGGGCTTCAGTACTGCCCTGTTAAAGAGAGAGTGAGTATATTTTTGGGAATATTTTGTATACCCCTCACCAGTTGAGGATATTAAGGGAAACAATGATATGTGTATATTTTGGGAAACGTGTTAGCACTCTGGTATTGTATTGTATATAATGGTTTATGGTTATGTTTATATGATTTTTGCTTCTCGCTGCTTAGGTTAATGTTATGGTATCAGAGCATGTAGATTATCATAATATATATATATATATATATATATATATATATATATATATATATATATATATATAAAACACCAGTTTATTAAGCAGGTCGTTACACAATGTGGATAAGATGTAAAGCCCCAACCCGTCACGTGGGCCCAGGGTGCTATTTTAGTGACATTTGTGTACCTGATACCATATTCATTATATAAATGCAGCGGAAGTAAATAAAAAATTCTTTAAAATCCATTACCAGAGTTCTAAACGACCTTTATACACAATAGTCTCCAATTATCCATATTACATTCCATCTAAAAGAAAGAACTAACTTCGTTTGTATGACCATATTACATACCTAGAAAACTTCCCACATGACTTAAATACAATAGAGTTCTTACCGACACTCACAAAAACAAACTGGCTACCACCCCGCCCGGGATTCCCTATACTTGACCTCGAGATGGTTCTGAAAAGATAATTTGTATATTGGAATGAGACACTTCTCAGTAAAGAAGATTAAGTTAACACTAGTGTGTGGTCAGCATGTGTTTAGTGTTTACATAAAACGTCCATCCTTCATTTAACCGAAAATAGTTATTTTACATTGTACTCACTTTACTTAGTTGAAAATACTCGTCTCGTTTCCATAATATAAACAGTTTAGTAAATAAGTAACATCATTTACATAAATCTATAGATATGTATAAAAGACACTCCCTGGGACTAAACACTATTTACTTCCCCCATGGTACGGGTTGTGTAGCCCAAAGGCTAGATTAAGACCTGGGGGATCAACCCAAACAAAGTCAAATCAATCATTTGCTAACTACGTTTGCAGGCATCCGCAACTAGATGCGGGTGTCTGATTGCCTTACCACTTCCTGGTCCTAACTTCCAGGGAAGTTACACCCTCTACTAATCAACATGGGATGTTTGAATGTAAGCTTGTAAAATAATTTTTGCACACAAAAATATAGGCTAAGGTAACTTGCAATGACAATACAAGAACCACAAGCCCTAAGTCTTCCCACACAAGATTTATCAAATAAAATCAGTGGGAGAACTTAATGCTTTACTCTCAATAAAAATCAATCAATCAATACAACAAATGAGAGTATGAGCAAATTAGAATGAAGCACAAGCACACTAAATATACTCACAACACTTGAATGATCTAGGAAAATGAAGTGTATAAGTGTATGGGAGTAGTATGGGTTAAAATATGATTTTTGAATTTGAGAGAAATTTGGCCTTAATGATCTTGCTAATCCCCTATAATTTTTGCAAATGAACAAGTAGATATAGGCAAGGGTAGATTTATGACTGTTGGGGACCTAATGGGAATTATTAGAAAAGTTTTAAACCTATTTAAAGAAAATAACCCCATTTAACCATTTAACTACAATAAAAATTAATTCAACCTGAGAGCTTTCGGGTGTTCGAACAAGCACAATACAAAAAGGTGTTTTTGAGGTTCGGTTGCCTGAAAAGTAGTTTGATTGGCTGAACCAAGTGATTCCACAAAAAGACCGCAGTTCGGGTGCCCAGTCTAAAGTTCGGTTGACCGAACTCACAGGTTCGGTCGCCTGAGGCCATTTTGAACACAAAGGTTCAGGTGCCCGAGTTGGTGAAAAATACTCTGATAGGTGTTCGGTTGACCGAGGAAGATATGTTCAAAAATGGTTCAGTCTGCCGAACACAAGTCAACAAGTTGACTTGTCCATGGTTCAGTCGCCTGAGGCGTTTTGAACGCCACAAGTTCGGTTACCCGACCTCTTGCAAGATTTTCAATTAAGTCCAATTTTGCTTCAATTAACTCTCTTGATATATTAAGTGATGTTGGGGACTTAGTGCACTATGTGCAGGTACCTAAAGTCCAACTAAGGTCGTTTTGAGTATACCTACCTATCATGCATGATGCAAATTATTACAAGCCATATGAGTGTACAAACCATAATAAAATTACATCCCAGAATGAAGAAAATGAATAATAATTACAAAATACAACATAGATTTCTTCATTCTTCTGTTTGATCACCGTACACCATCATGATGCATCTTTCAGTTTGAATACATGCATAAGGTGAACCTGTATGCAAGTCTCAATACAAACATCAATACCAAAAGTGTTTTTCATAATCAAAACTGGTGTGACCTATCAGGTCAACAGAGAGAGATATTTAGTTTTCTTAATGAAGAAGCAAACCAAAATCCTATTTATAGCCCTTTGACCCAGTCAAATTCGTCGACGAAATGACACCTTTGTCGACGAACCACAGTAGGCTGTTCGTCGACGAGAGAAAGGCTTCGTCAACGAACCCTAAACTTGATATTTTTTGGACGTTCTAGATCTCTTCGTCAATGATACTTTGAATTTTGGTGATGAACCATATAAGGGCCTTCGTCAACAAGAACATGAACTTCATCAACAAAGTTTGCTGAAATCCCTATTTTCCTTTTCTTATTTAATTTCCTTATTTTCCTGGTTCGGGTCTTTACATAATAAATATCATTAGTGTTTATGCTCCTCAAGTCAACTTAGGAGAAAATCTTAAGAGACAATTTTGGGAAGATATGGATAGTATTATACAAGGCATACTAGGGATTGAGAAAATATTTATAGGAGAAGATATGAATAGACACGTTGGAAGGGATAATAAAAATTATGAGAGGATACATAGAGGATATGGATATGGAGACAAAAATGAGTCTGGGGAGATGATCTTAGATTTCGCTATGTCATATGATTTTAGTATAATGAATATTTTCTTTAAAAAGAAAGAAGAACACTTAATAACTTTTAAAAGTGGACAAAATAGAAGGCAAATAGATTTTTTTTTTAACTAGGAAGGTACATCGTTTATCATGCAAAGAATGTAAAGTTATTCTAGGTGAAAGTCTAACCACACAACATAGAGTCTTAGTGTTAGATATATATATTTATTAAAAAATGGAAGAAAAAAAGATGAAATAAATCAGTGTAAGAGGACTAGGTGGTGGAACCTAAAAGGAGAAAATATAATAAAATTTAAAGATAAAATGATCAAAGATGGGGATTGGACTACAGAGGATGGGATAGATACAAATACTGTTTGGAGTAGATTAGCTACCTCTATTAAAAAGATAACAAAATAAATTTTAGGGAAATTAAGAGGAAGAATCTCGAATAGCAAAGAGAGTTAGTGGTGGGATATATATGTAGAAAAAATCATAAAGACAAAAAGAATGTGGTATAAAACGTAGCAAAAATATAGAAACAGGGATAACTTTGAAAAGTATAAGGAGGCAAGAAAAGATAGAAAAAGAGATCGTTAGTGAAACTAAATACAGATCATTTAATAGTTTGTATGATATATTAGATACAAAAGAAGGAGAAAGAGATATATTTAAACTTGCTAAAGGTAGAGAAAGAAAGAGTAAGTACTTAGGAAAAGTAAAATGTATAAAAAGTGAGGATGATATTGTCTTGGTTAAGGAGGAAGACATTAAAGAAAGATGACGAAGTTACTTTAGTAAGTTGTTTAACGAAAACAAAATAGAAGACATAAACTTAGAATTGTAAAATGAAGAAAAAACTAAAAATATGAGATTTATTCAAAAAATTAGAGTTAACAAAGTTAAGTTTGCACTAAAAAAGATGAAAAATGGAAAAGCTATGTGACCAAATAACATCCCAGTTGAAGTTTGGAAATGCTTAGGTGATAACGAGATTATATGGTTAACTAATTTATTTAATACAACAATAAAACCTAAGAAAATGCTAGATGAATGGAGGAAAATCACTTTAATACCAATATACAAAAATAAATGAGAGATTCAAAATTGTAATAATTATCGTGGAATTAAACTTATGAGTCATACGATGAAACTATGGGAAAGGGTAGTTGAACAAAGATTAAGGTTATAAATGAAGGTCTCAGAAAATCAATTTGGTTTTATGCTTGGGAGATCTACCACAGAAGTTATGTATCTTTTAAGAAGATTAATGGAAAAAATTAGAGAAAAGAAGAGGAATTTGCATATGATATTTATTGGCCTTGAGAAAGCATATGATAGGATACCTAGGGAAGTTCTATGGTGGGTTTTAGAAAAAAAAGGTGTACGTAGTAGGTATACTGATGTCATTAAGGATGTGTATGATGGAGTAATGACTAGTGTAAGGACTATACATGGAGAAACTAGAGAATTTCCAATCACCATAGGTGTATATCAAGGATCTGCTTTGAGCCCTTATCCTTTTGCTTTAGTGATGGGCCAATTGACTAAGATTATTCAAAAGGAGGTTTCATGGTGTATATTGTTTACAGATGATATTGTATTAATTGATGAAACTAGGGACGAAGTAGAGAATGAGTTAGAATTGTGGAGAAAAGCTTTGGAATATATAGGTTTTAGGATAAGTAGAAATAAGATAGAATATATGAAATGTAATTTTAGTAATGATAGGAGGAATATTGGAGACAGTTAAATTTGATGATGAAGAAATAAATAACACTTGTAGATTTTGATACCTTGGATCTATTATGCAAGTTGAAGGAGAAATTGAAGATGATGTAATGCATGGAGTTAAAGCAGGTTGGGTAAATGGAGAAGGGCTTCAAGTATGTTCTATGATCGTAGAATGCCCTTAAAATTGAAAGAGAAGTTTTATAGGACAGTTATAAGACTAGCCATGCTATATGGATCGGAATGTTGGGTGACGAAGAAACATAATATCCAAAAAGTAAAAGTTGTTGAGATGAGAATGCTTAGATGGATGAGTGGTATTACATTGAAAGATAAATTAAGGAATGAACATATTCGCGGTAAGTTAGGTGTAGGGCCTATAGAAGATAAGATAAGGGAGGGACAACTCAGATGGTATGGACACTTGCAACGTAGGCTACATAGTGCACCGGTGAGGAAGTGTAACGCTCCAATTTCAATATCATTTTTTAAACAATATTTAATAAGTCAATCATCTACCACCTCACAAACTCCGATACCATATCAACATAACCAAACCCGAAATAGGGTACCGGGTAATCAGACTATCTCATACAAACATACCTAACATCGGAAGTTAAAATTTACATGCCATCCAGAATACTGATACTAGAGAACTATCCAACCAAATATATACTTGTCTATACATTTATCCTGTTGGAATTTGGTGTATTCCCAAGAGGAGGGGGGGTGAATTGAAATTTTAAAAACTTCCTCATAAGTTTAACCAGATATCAATAATACACAACCTAGGGTCTTTCTAATCATATACCAATTGCGCAGATAATGATAAGCATAAATTAAATTATGCGCAGCATTCATAGACTAATGAAAATAACATACATATGCAGTAAATAAATTGCGGAATTATAAAGTAGACACACGATATGTTATCGGGGTTCAGCCAATACTGTCTACATCCCCGCCTCAGCTCGCAAGCTCGAGGATTACCACTATTACTCACTTAACGAGTGGAGCAGCACCGTTTTGTTAGACCAGATGTTAACAGAATATCACAACTTAGGGTCTTTCTATGCAATCCCAAATGCGCAAATAAATATAATATGCGGAAATTTAAATCATGCGCATCATTCACACTATAATATACATGTGCGGTAAATATAAAGTGCAAAAATATAAATAGAAACACGATATGTTATCGAGGGTTTGACCAACTATGCCTACGTCCCTGCCTTTAGCTTGCAAGCCTGAGGATTCCACTAATGCCCACTAAATGGGTGGAGTGGCACCTAATACAACTAGGTCAATTAGCACAGGGCTGACCTCAACCTTTACACAATCTCCTTGCGGGGCGGAGAAGGCCCTAGGTCAAATACACAGGGCTGACCCCAACCTTTACACAATCCTTACCGGACTGAATTACCGCCCCCTTAGACTACGCCTGGAAATACAACAATATGTTCACTCAAATGGTATAGTGATTATGCTTTCATGTGAAGCAGATATGTACCCAATACGCAAAATCACATACACATCAATAATGTGGGTAAATGTAAGCTCAGTGATGCAAATAGTTATGCTATCAACACTCAATATGGTATAATTAATGATATGCTCATGAGTGTTCAAAACAAGCAGTATCTTGGAATCTAAGCAATGCATAGTTCAGCAGCAAATAAATATTCCAAAGATATGAATAAGATAATCAAACTAGTTCAAGAATATTTTCCTTAATGAAATACGCACAATACTAGTTTGAAAATATTTTCCTTATTTGAAAAATATTTGCACAATAAAAACCAATCTATTGGACACTTGCAACAAAGATGCAAATATCCTAAGCTTACTAGGTTATCCTAACACAAGATTTATAATATGAAAATATGTGGGATAAACCTAAGTTAAACTCTCCAAAAACAATATCTTAATCACACAAGCAAGTGGGAGTGTTTAGCACTATCTTGCAATTATAAGCACACTTACTAAGCTCTTACAATACCAAGATTTATCATGAGTATTTGAAGGTATTTGAGCAAAGTGGGATTTTGAAATAGAGAGAATTTTTTGGATAATGATTTTTGCTAATCCTTAAGTAATCCTCACAAATGAACCCATATATATAAGTTAGGTAAAAAATATAACTGTTTGGGACTTATTAGGTACTATTAGAAAAGTTTCAAATAGTTAAAACACCATTAACCCAACTTAACCCATTTTTACCGTGGTTAAATTAATTTTGACCCGCCGAGGTTCGGGTGGCTGAACTGTGATTTAGTTGCCCGAACAGACACAACTTTAAAAGTTATTTAAATGAGTTCGGTCATCTGTGTCGTGCTTCAGCAACCCGAACCAAAGTCAATAGCCTTTGTTCGTGACTTCGGGTGCCCGATCCTTTAGTCGGTGCCTGAACTCAAGCGTTTGGTTGCCCGGGACTCAATTTGAACTAAAAAGGTCAGTCGCCCGAGTTGGTGGAATGTCCCTTTCGAAGGGTTCGGGTGCTTGAGGATAGTATGCACAATTTGGTTTGGTCACCTAATAGCCTAAGTCAACTGTTGACTTATCAACAGTTTAGGCGCCCGAGGAGTTTTGAACTCCAAGGGTTTGGTCACCCGAGCTCTCACAAAATCCCTAATAATATTCATTTTAAACAAAGATTTAACACTCTTGTATATTATATGATATGTGTGTGAGTGTTGGGATCTAAGGTCATACTAGGGTCTTTACCGAGGTCGTTTTGAGATAGCCCCAAACATCTGGGGTCGGCCGGCCGAAGGGTGCCCTAAGGTCATTTGGTCCCTAAGGTCATTCTACGGTTATTTTAAGCTTACAAAACCTACATGCATGACATGCAGAGATTATTACCGGTTGTTTCTCCTAATTACTCTTACAAACCCTCATTGAATTAAAATGAATTACAACATGAAAGAAGTCTTCAAGGTCTTTAGACTTTGAGTCTTCATGTGCCACTAGTTGATCTGCTAATTATATACCTGCACACAAACTCGAAAGTCATCAAATACAAAAAGTATTTGTCATTATCAAAACTGAGTGTGACCTATAAGGTTAACATTCCCCCACTTTTTAATGATGACAAATACTTTATGCAAAAGTGGGTATAGCCAAAAAAGGCTCCCCCTAACTTCATGCATAAAGACAATTTAAGCTCAAATTAAATGATTTATCAGTGGGTAATTAAATTTAGATTTTAGCAAAGTACCCAGTTTTGCATTTTCTACCCCTTTTGGCAACGACAAAAAGGGCGATAAATATAAAGCATGTAAGCAAGGCATTTGAGTATGAATCATTTAAATATACGATAAGATTAGGAAAAATTTTAGAAATTTTGGCTGCATGCCGTTTGAAAATAGAGCATTTTCCCAAAAATACCTGTATAGAAATGACTTGATTGAGGTTTAAATTTACAAAATATCCACAACAATCAACTCAAACAGTGCAGTAGTCTAAAAACATAAATATGACTATTTACATGCAAGAGGTATGATAGTTATGCATTTCATATCACAAACAAATTCAAAGAGTATAAAGCAAGGACATGTTTAACAATTAAGCACACAAACTCTATAACTGGTCATTTCAAGATTTAAATGACATGAAAACTAAATTAAACCATTAATATGCACAAACCATGGTAATTGAAACATATCATAAGACCTATGAAAGATTTGAGTTAAAGAAAAACACACGACATATTATAGCAAATAGAAGGTTTGAGCATAAAAACAATCCAACTAGTTCGCATGCATTTTTATGTGTAGTTACTAAACGAGTTATGCAATAAATAAATAAATAAATATATATATATATATATATAATAAATATATATATCCCCCTTATGATGTTTGCTTAAAGTATTGGGGGGTTGCTTGCCAAAAACAAAATTTAAAGATCATGCAAGCAAGCAACATTTTTTTGGTTTTAGCATTTAAGTACAATTCATATTATAACCAAAAAATACAACCATGTAAATCCTAAGAATATAGCACATTGAAAACAAGGATCATATGGCAAAACAAATGATTGTGGCAACAATAAACATCATGCTTTAAATTAATATTTTCAATAATATCATTTCAATTAAGCATATGCCACAATGCAACTTAAAGCACATATAAGCCCCAAAAAAATGTGGGTGAGCATAACATGATAGAAATTTTAATTTTAGATGCTCCCCCTATCAATTTGAGTACGTGCTTAGATTCTTTAACTACTTATACTATCCAAAGATTAATTTCATTTTGCTCAGTAGTATAAGCCATTCATTTTGACACTTTAAAATAAACTATACTGAATATTAATCAACTCTATTAACCCCTATCAGTATAGTTGTCCATATAGACCATAGATGCATCATAAAAGTATATATATTAAGGCATACAATAAAGTTCATGACTCAAGAACATTCCATATCAAATCATAGAACCTCAAGTGCAGGATATAATGTTCAGGGATTTTCAGAAGAGCCTCAATATTTCAATAGATGAAAGTGATGCATATAAGTCATTTATGCGCTTCATATAGGGATGAATTTTAGCTTTTCTAAATCTTTGATGATTATGCTAGGATGAAGTTTTAATTATCTATTTGAGTTTTCACTCATCCTTCCAAAAAATATTTTAAAGTTAATTTGATCATAATCATCCTTAACACAAGGTTTTGGTTTGGGAAAATTTTTGTCGAAATTTCGGGAGCATGCCGTCTGTAAATCGGAAATTTCCCAAATTTTCATGCACCAAAAACCTAATAGATTCAAGCAATCAATTCAAAATATTTCAATTTGAGCATGCGAGAACCTATAATCCACTACCAGCATGCAATTCTTATTAATTGCATCTGCCATGCAAGAGACACTCTAAACTAAGCATGTAATCAAGTAGCAAGAAACAATTCATAAAATATAATTTATCCATTAAATAATATAAATGGTAGAGAGTAGAGGATAGATATGAGTTCAGAGCAATGTTGTAATTCATGAAGGCATATGGGCATGGGTATTATAAGATAATGAGAGCATTTAATTTTTATAGTCATGAAAGAGTTATGCTCCCCCTGAGTTATGCACACAACCAAATCATGCCTTTTCTATTTTTCAAATTCTTTGGCCAAGTGTTTTAAGATTTTCAGTGATTATATCTTGGCGGTAGATGCATAGGCTTTAAAAGACCAAAAAGTCACAATAGGTATTTCTTTAAGTGAACTAAGCCTACATTGCCTCTTTTCTTCATGAATCCAAACGAGTGAGAGGCATGAGTTGGAATGACTTTTAAATTTAACTGATCATGCATAGGTTTCTTTCAAATTTCATTTCATAGTCTAGATTTGAAACCTAGTGCAAATAATTTTAGCCATTAAACATCATTCTGATAAAGTGAAGCTCTAAATGATTTGATTTAATGTTTGAGAGCTTATGGAGCTAAAATGAGTAAATAATCTTAAGGATTAAAATTTCTGTTAAGTTTGAAGAGTATTCATTTTGTGACAAGATTCAGGATATTCGCATGGAATTGAATGTGTCCAACTGCTTAGGCAAAGAGCGTTTATGAGTATATGAAATTATTTGAACGAAGCTCTTTTTGGGTATCTCTCATTTTCCACAAATAGAGGGTATCCTCTGAAGATGATCATAAATTAGAGCAAGGATACGAACAACTGGAAGGATAAATCTCTACTGGATATGATCGTGGTATGGTAGAGATTTTCTATGGATGAGACAAACCAAAATTAGAGGATTTTTATATTTTTGGTTCAAATGGAATATTTTGATTTAATCAATAAAATTTGAATCCCTTAGTGGTTGCCTCTAATTTGGTTATAGCTAAGAGAAGCACTCAATATATATATATATATAGTCATTTATGATCAATAGTGCTATAAGCCTAGAATGATGCCTGCTACTTGTTAAAGTCTTTTAAGTTCAAGGATGGGTTTAGGATTAAATGATATATAGTGTGATATAGGTTCCCTAAACCACAAGCTTGTGCAATGGACAATGTATGCTAAACTTAAGATGTTTACATTTAAGTATGAATTAAGCATTTTGAATTGTTTACCAAGCAAAAATGCTTTGCCCATTTTGAAAGTGGATTTTATTCAATTTTTGTATTCGCATGGTTATCTTATGATTCTTAGTATGACAATAGTGTATAGTGATTATATATACTAAGATTTGGAATTTTAAGCATACACATTTCCCGAGCCTATAGTCATCACTACCCCTTAAACCTAGGAACTAAGGATGATTGAACATATTTATGTAAAGTTAATTTAGATCCATTTAACTTTTGGTCCTATGGGGTTTGCTTTCATGATAAGCCATATCATTTTCTTATCTAAGCCACAGGCATCTCTAGATGAACAATTATGTTTAGTGTGCCCCTTTCTTTTCCAGTGTAAGCAAGTTATGTATGTGCGTGACAGAGTATGCTTTCTGATTTTATGTTTGCACGAAGAAGTGTGATTGTGGGATTTATAATATGAACCCTTTTTGAAAAATTTATTTATTTTGAATCTTAAGGGTTTATTATGATTATTCTTTTCATATTTTACTTTGGAAGCAACTTTAGAATAACCATCTATTTCTTCATGTAAGCAGGTAATTTTTAATATTTTCTCAATCCTTTTCTTTTCAAGAATAGCATGATAATTTTTTAACCCCTTTAACTGTTTTGCTATTTTTTTGTTCTCATTCTTCAAAAATATTTTATGCTTAGATGCTTCAACTAGAAACTTGTGCATTTTCAATAAAGTCTTTTCTAGTTTTTCATACGACAACATGCTTTTAATATTCAATTCAGCATATGATTCAACAAAAGAATTAACACAATAATTTTCACATGAATCATTGCATGTTATGTCAATAGTAATATCACAATATTCAGCAGATGATTCATCAAGTAATGTGTTGCGAGAATCAATAGATGAATCATCACATGCGATATTAATTAAACTAGAAGGAGAAACATATACCTCCTCATTTGTTATTGCAGTATACTCATGATCTGCCACTACCTGATCATTAAGACTTGGAGCATTTGGAGTGGCAATCTCATTTTCCTGGGTCTCTCCATATTTCCTTTCTAGCTCAACCCAGATCTCCTGTGCACTCTGATATGCCACAAACTCAACACAAATATTGGAATCCAATGCAAGATATAACATGTCCATGGCATATGAATTTGCATGCATTAAGGTAATATCATTTTCGTTTATAGGCATACACATTCCTTTGAGAGTCATCTGCCAGGCCTCCAACTCTTAGAATTTATAAATACACTCATTCTAATTTTTCAGGTGGTGTAATCGACACCACAAAACAATGGAGGACTGGAAGGTGACTGTCCCTCACCAAATGGGGATACACCAATGTGAGCCATCTCGATCTTTTAGCAAAAAATCTTTCAAGTCAATGCTACGAGGCTCTGATACCAATTGCTAGATTTGGTGTATTCCCAAGAGGGGGGTGAATTGGAATTTTAAAACTTATTCCTAGGTTAAACCAGATGTTAGCAGAATATCATAACCTAGGGTCTTTCTATGCAATCCCAAATGCACAGATAAATATAATATGCAAAAATTTAAATCATACGCATCATTCACACTATAACATACACATGCGGTAAATATAAAGTGCAGAAATATAAATAAACACACGATATGTTATCGGGGTTCGGCCAACTGTGCCTACGTCCCTGCCACTAGCTCGCAAGCCCGAGGATTCCACTAATGCCTACTAAACGGGTGGAGCGGCACCTAATACAACTAGGTCAATTAGCACAGGGCTGACCTCAACCTTTACACAATCTCCTTGCGTGGCGGAGAAGGCCCTAGGTCAAATACACAGGGCTGACCCCAACCTTTACACAATCCTTACCGGGCTGGATTACCGCCCCCTCAGGCCACGCCTGGAAATACAACAATATGTTCACTCAAATGGTACAATGATTATGCTTTCATGTGAAGCAGATATGTACCCAATACGTGCAATCACATACACATCAACAATGTAGGTAAATGTAAGCTCAGTGATGCAAATAGTTGTGCTATTAACACTCAATATGGTATAATCAATGATATGCTCATGAGTGTTCAAAACAAGCAGTATCTTGGAATCTAAGCAATGCACAGTTCAGCAGCAAATCAATATTCGAAAGATATGAATAAGATAATCAAACTAGTTCAAGAAGATTTTCCTTAATAAAATACGCACAATATTAGTTTGAAAATGTTTTGCTTATTTGAAAAATATTTGCACAACAAAAACTAAGCTATTGGACACTTGCAACAAAGATGCAAATATCCTAAGCTTACTAGGTTATCCCAACACAAGATTTATAATATGAAAATCTGTGAGATAAACCTAAGTTAAACTCCCCAAAAACAATATCTCAATCACACAAGCAAGTGGGAGTGTTTAGCACTATCTTGCAATTACAAACACACTTACTAAGCTCTTACAATATCAAGATTTATCATGAGTATTTGAAGGTATTTGAGCAAAGTGGGATTTTGAAATAGAGAGAATTTTTGGATAATGATTTTTGCTAATCCTTAATTAATTCTCACAAATGAACCCATATTTATAGGTTAGGTGAAAAATATAACCGTTTGGGACCTATTGGGCATTATTAGAAAATTTTTAAATAGTTAAAACACCATTAACCCAACTTAACCCATTTTTACTATGGTTAAATTAATTTTGACCCGTCAAGGTTTGGGTGGCTGAACTGTGGTTCGGTCGCCTGAACAGACACAACTTTAAAAGTTATTTAAATGAGTTCGGTCGCCTGTGTCATGCTTCAGCAACCTGAATCAAAGTCAGTAGCCTTTGTTCGTGACTTCGGGTGCCCGGTCCTTCAATCGGTGGCTTGAACTCAAGTGTTCGGTCGCTCGGGGCTCAATTTGAACTAAAAATGTTAGTCACCCAAGTTAGTGCAATGTCCCTTTTGAAGGGTTCGGGTGCCTGAGGACGGTATGCACAATTTGGTTCTGTCGCCTAAAAGCCTAAGTCAATTGTTGACTTATCAATAGTTTGGGCGCCCGATGAGTTTTGAACTCCAGGGGTTCGATCGCCTGGACTCTCACAAAATCCCTAATAATATTCATTTTAAACACAGATTTAACACTCTTGTATATTATATGATATGTGTGTGGGTGTTGGGACCTAAGGTCATACTAGGGTCTTTACTGAGGCCGTTTTGGGATAGTTCCAAAAATCTGGGGTCGGTCGACCGAAGGGTGCCTTAAGGGTACCCTAAGGTCATGTGGTCCCCATGGTCATTCTATGGTCTTACAAAACCTATATGCATAAGAAGTAAGGATTATTACAGACCGTTTCTCCTAATTACTATTACATACCCTCATTGAATTAAAATGAATTACAACATGAAAGAAGTCTTCAGGGTCTTTAGACTTTAAGTCTTCATGTGCAATTAGTTGATCTGCTAATTATATACCTGCACACAAACTCGAAAGTTATCAAATACTAAGAGTATTTGTCATTATCAAAACTGAGTGTGACCTATAAGGTCAACATGTTTACAACCAGATCAAAATTTTAAGGCTAACCTTAACATTTACATACTCTCCTTACGGGGCGGAGAAGGCTCTAACAATTGATCCTTCCGGGTTAGATCAAACCCCCTTTGTGCCACGTATGGAATACAATAAATGAGTATGAAATTTTACGTACAATTCAAATGCTTCTCAACTAAGCAGACTATATATCGATTCAACACAGTATAATCAATGCACATCAATCAGATAAGAACTATAAGCTCAAAGAAAATATGTGTAACAACACTCTAGGTAATGTCAATAATCAATAAAGTGTAAGAGTGTATTACCAATCTATCTTTGAAACAATATGTAAATATATTTCAACCACAAGTAGGGTTTCAAAGATTTTCAAAGAATATAATCAAATGTCTCAAAATGATTTTCAAAAACTTTATGCACAAGAGACAATAGCAAGCTAAGCTTGTCAAAAAGATTTTTGCAAGAACACAATACAAGACAAGCTTAATAAGTCTTGCAATAATTGTGCAAAGACTCACTAGTTAAAAGTTTTCCCCACACAATGATTTATTAATTTTACTGGGGGGAAAAACTTTGGCTAAAAATCACTCAAAGATACTTTGATTTAACAAAAGGAATGGCAAAGGATGAGTATTTTTCGCTTTGGGTATGAAGAGGGGCTCTCAAAAATTTAGAAAAAATTTTGGCTAATCAAATCCCTAATCCACTCTTAATTTTGAAAATAAGCACATATTTATAAATATACCTAAAATTATGACCGTTGGGGACATCAAGGGAATTATTAGAATTATTTTAATTGGGTTTTTAAAAATTAACCTTGTTTAACCCCAATTAATCATGGTAAATATTAGGCCAATCCGAGAGTTTTGGTCAACCAAGCCATAGGTCCGGTCGCTCGAACATACACCTAAGAAAAAAGGTGTTTTTGAAGTTTGGTGCCCGTGGACAAGTTTGGGTGGCTGAACTAGGCAATTTTCCAACCTACCCGAGGTTCGGTTGCCTGATCAGAAGTTCGATCTGCCGAACTTCAACATTCGGTCGCCCAAACTCAAAATAAACTTGAAGTTTGGGCGCCCGAGGATGTTGGGAAAAGTCAAGGCACGGGTTCAGTCGATCGTGGACATTTAGTTCAAATAAGTTCAATCGCCCGAGCCAAAATCAACATTTTGACTTTTCATTGTCCAGTCGACCGAGGCATTTTCAACGCCATGGTTCGGTCGCCCGAATCCTTTATAATTTTAGGACCTAAGTTAAATTTGTACCCCTTATTGCATAGATGATAGTGGAGACTTATTCTAAGTGTCTATCCAAGGTCCTAGGGTCTTTCTAAGGTCTTTTTACCTAGACCCAAGGTCGATCGAAGGGTGATCCCTAAGGTCATTCAACGGTCTTGAGCTTATAGGTTCCTACATGCATGATATGCATCAATTATTATAGACCATTGGAATTTAAATAATATTGCAGACCCAAATTAAAAATACAAAGAAATTAAACACTTTGGGTCTTTTTTTTCTCCAAGTCAATATGTGTTGTCATATGATTTTTCCAATTTGATCCTGCACACAAACTCGACAAGCATTAAATACCTTGTATTTATCATTATAAAAAATGAGATAGGGCTCAAAAAGTCAACATCTCCAAAATCAACAACATACCTTAGGGGATTACACAAACACATCCCCAGCACAAAAAACTTGCCCTGACTATCAGGATACCGGCTCCCCTCTATCTCAGAGTTCTATCTCCTGGTCTGTTACGGTTCGATCATTGAAATATTTAAATATTTGGGAGAGACACCTCTCAGTAAGACGGAATAAATTACGCACAGTGTGTGATAGAATGAGTTTAGTTATATCGTAATATACTCATTTAAGTGATTATATGATCTAAGAAAATATACAGATATGTACTCATAATCATATAGATATAAAACATAATTTCATAAGCTTTGATATCATTTCTCATACTCATATATATATGTAACCTATGTTTATCAACGAAAGTTCTTGAGGATAAGGGAGATTACATGCCCATACATGTAACGCCCATCTGCTTTGATATCGTTTGTAACCTTGCCCTATTAATTCGGGTGCGACTACAATTGATACTTATCAGGGCACTCACTTTACTCAGTAAGCCCTCGGGCGGAGAGTTTTACTTCACCCTAATTTTTTATGCCATTAAATTCACACTTTTCATTTCTCATTTTCATCTCACAATCTAGCTCATGAGTGTCCACCAATAACAAATACGCATCTTATCTGTAACTCATGGCTGCCCTGAGGATATTCACATCGTTATGCTTCCCCTCATGACTGGGTTGTGCGGCCCGAAGGCTGCACCTAATCGCGATTGGACTATCCAGTTAGATCAAAACAACGAAACTACCTCTCTGTAGTACGATTGACCTGCCCACTCCTAGTTCAGACGCTGGATGGCAAAACTACCCTTCTCTCTAGCTTAATCGACTGCCACGCCACACTCTCCACGAGACCGTGTGGTTGCACTAACACCTCGCTAGCAACGGTACTGTGCTCTCTATCAACATTAGTCCATTAGGGTTCTCATTCCCACATTTCCACATTCACAATTCAGTATTCACAATTCAGTAATCACATTTCAGTATATTCGTTCATCTCATCACATCAGTAATATTCTCATCATTTCAGTACACATTTTATCTCATAATAGTACATATCTCATTTCACGTATTTCAAAATTTCTCAATAAAACATATCGATATTTATTGTTTCCTCGTTTATCATAGAAAACATTTCCATTCATATATATATATATATATATATATATATCATATTCCATCATTTTCCAATAAAATACACATTGAGATATCACAATTCATCGTTCTCAATAAAACAATTCTGTAATTTTGTTTGATATTCGTATCATAATAATCTCAAGAAAAATATATCATATTCTCATTTTCACATATTTACTCAACTAGTAATTTTAAAAAATAATTGTTATAATTTATTCTCCTTACCTGACTTACTGGGAGGCCTGCTAATAACCCTAAATCCACGCCTCATGGCATTCAAAGCTCAAAACCCTGAAATTCACATTTCTCCAACACAATCAACTGAATCCCAGAATTATTAATTATCATTCAATATTTTCCTAGGCCTCAAATACTCTAAATTAACAATTAACCCTAAAATACCTTATTTACCCTGGTTTTGGGGTGGTGTCCTGAAACCCCAAATTGCGATTCCGCTCCGGTTAAATTGAAGATAATCCTCCCTAGATTCTTATGGTGGTTCTTGATCGTTGAAACGGGCTTAAACGAAGCCGAAATCGAAGAGAGAGAGAGAGAGAGAAAGAATGAGGACTGAAGCCCTAGAGAGAGAGAGAAAGAGAGCGAGTGAGGGGAGAGAATCTCGCTGGAAAATGACCCGCTGCCTATTTATAGGCTAGTGCTTGTCAACGAGTGTAAATGATTCGTTAATGAGCCAATGAAGAACAATCGCCGACGAGATAAGCTGGATTGTCGACGATTCTTAAGTTCTTTGAATTTCCCTGCCTCTTGGTATTTCCTTGTCGACGAGCACAGGGCACTTGTCAACGAGTCCCTGTTGCTTTGCCCAAAAATTTTCTTCCTTTCTTATTTTCTTTCCCTATTTTTTTTTTCCTTTATTATTTTCATAAATTTAATTTTCCGGATCTCTATAGGAAGAGTGAGTTAGTTATTGTGGGGGGGTAGTAGAAGGGGTAGGGGTTGACTTAAAATAACTTGGGAGGAGATAGTGAGCAAGGATTTAATAACCCTGAATCTGTCAAAAGAAATGGACCATGATCACATAAATTGATGAAAAATTATTCATATAACTGACCCCACCTAGTGGGACTTAAGTCTTTGTTTTGTTGTTGTTGTTGTTTAAGTTCATAAGTACTTCTGGAGTGATCTTTAAGCCAAAATGGCTTTGAGCTTATGTCAGCTAATCTATCTAAGAAGTTATATGCTTCTATTATGTCGTTGATATTTTATGGCACCTAATCTGAAAGTGCGAAAATTATTGTTGCTCCAAGTAAAAAAATAAAATAATAAATAACAACAACAAATTCTATTGTGCACTATGATGGTGTAACTAAATAAGGATTCCCTATGTGACGCCCCGATTTTTCATAATTAATTAATTAATTATTTATTTATTTATCCACACCAATTGGCCACGTCATTAATCCTGATACCTTACATATCGCCTGGCCCGCATGGGGCATCGATATACCAGTCACATTATATTTCAAATACTTATCAGCGGAAGACAATATATACATACGCCATGGCAAATATACATACCAGAGTATAATCCATTCAAAAATACATACATCAACAAACACCCCAAAATAACAAAACTCTAGGGGAAAAACATCCCTCCCTAGATCAAATACTCACTTTGTATATTAGGGTCCCTGCTCCACTCTATTTAGAGCTCTATCACCAACCTGATCTCGATTTCCTGAAATATTTAATACCTGGGTGAGACACACCTCAGTAAGACGGAATAAGTTATTGACAGTGTGTGGCAATATGAGTGTGATTACATCAATATACGCATATATATTCGATCAAAACATTATTCATCATATATGATATCTGATATGTGCGAATAGCTATATAAATATAAAACACAATTGTTATAAACTTTATAACTCATTTCCCAGTTTCATTTATTTTTCTCATCTTTCTTTCATTTCAGTTTATTTCCAATATATCATTCTTTTCTCATTTATTTGGTCCATGAGTATCCTCAATAACCTTTCCA
Source organism: Malania oleifera (assembly GCF_029873635.1). Classification (NCBI taxonomy): domain Eukaryota; kingdom Viridiplantae; phylum Streptophyta; class Magnoliopsida; order Santalales; family Ximeniaceae; genus Malania; species Malania oleifera. The sequence goes on from NC_080424.1 coordinate 14,215,380, forward strand.
TATCGTGTTTGTAACTCATGGCCATTTCCAGTCTACTATCCAACCCATGGGTATCCTCTGTAACCATAACATGCCGTGTCTTTAACCTATGGCTGCTTTGAGGATTTTTCTTCATGCCATGCTTCCCCCTATGGTCAAGGTTAGGCAGCCCGAAGGCTGGATCTAACCACGGTTGGCCGACCCAGTTAGATCAAATAATACCATATATCTGTCTGTAGTAACTAATGGCTTGCCACATACCCTGGTCCGGAATCCAAAGGGCAATAATCAACTCTACTCTGGCCCATTCGCATTGCCATGCCACACGCTCCACGAGTTCGTGTGGTTGCCCTTTTCAACCACTAGCATCGGTACCGTGCTCGATGTCGTAACCCATCGTCGGAGTTTATATATCCATCCATCAGGGTTTTCATTTCCATTATTTCATATTTCAATACATGTACATATCCTCATTGTAGTTGTTACTGTAGTGACCCAAAGAATAATAGCATTTTAATAATAAGAGGGAGAGAAAATAAATACAGAAACAAATGGAGGCCTTAGCGTTCATCAACGACGTCGCATTTTGGAGAATAAAATAATTTCAAAAAATTACCAGGCTTTGTTGATGAACGCAGGGTTTCATCGACGAAGGTTTAAAGAATTTCGTCGACAAACACAAGGCTTCGTCGACGAGAAAATACCGAGAGATGGTTCGGGCTTCTCTGAATTTCGTCGACGAATACATGGTTTTGTTGACGAATTTACTAAAGGATTCGTTGACGAAGTGACGTGTCTCGTCAACGAACCTGACCCTATAAATAGTGGAAACCCGGGATTTTTATCATTTTCACCGCGCCTCTCTCTCTCTCTCTCTACGTCACTCTCTCCCTTCTCTCTTCATTTTAGGCCCCGCCAGTCGCTGGATCGACCATCCGAAGCCACCACGACGCTCCTGGCAGAGTTCTCTACAAATCAGCCAGAGTAGATCGTCGGGAAAACAGAGTTGGATTTCATCTCAAATTCAGGGTAAGGCCTTTTAGTCCCTTTTTGGCTTTATGACAGTTATAGGAAATGATATAGGCGGAAAAATACTGATATTATGTTCTGACATATGTTGGTTTCAGGGTGTTGTGTAGGAGGCCCTGTGGGAGTTAGACTAGTATTCCATAGGGGTTTTCTAGTAGTCAGGTAAAGGAAATATGCTATGCTAGGTATTTCTTAAAATACTATACAACTTACTTAATTATGAAAATTATGTATTTAAGTATGGTGTGGCTTGTGAATATGAATATGGTACGGGTATATGTTTTACGAATGCTAGTTTCATGATTTTACGAATTTCAGTACCATGATTATGTGAATTTCAGTACTATAATTTTATGGATTTTAGTACCATGATTATACAAATCTCAGTACCATGATTATATGAATCTCAGTATTATGAATATGCAGTTTCAGTGTTATGAATATATAATTCCCAGTAGTACGACGTATGAATTACAGTTGAGTTTATGCAGTATTATGGTTATTACGGTTACTTCAGAATCATGGTAAATCAATTACATATGTATAGAAATATATTATATGATATCAGACCCTGTTGGACTTGCAGCTACAGAGCACGGTACCGTTGCTACAGATATTCTGTTACTTTATGAGTGCAACCACCTATTCAAATAATATGTGGTATGGTCGATCACCTAGGCCCTTGAAGAGGTTAGGCTCCCCATCCAGATATGGGTTGAGGTGGGCAGATCGACTGACGGAGTACAGTGATTTATTCCTGGTTGGTCAGTCAGGGTAAATTCAGCCTACGGGCCACACAACCTTGTCATGAGGGGGCAAGTTATAACACACAGATAGCCACAGGGAACAGTTTCAGTTACTACTACATACGTCCGGATTTACAGAAATAGGGACCCTACTTATGTACACTAGAAGTACTTTGAATTATAACCTATAAAACTGCTATGTTAAACTACATGGAAAGGGGTGTTGTATTTTGTTATTTGTACTGTATTTTTGTATTCAGTTATTCATATTTATATGAAAGCAGATTTCATGATATATATTAGCTCATTTGCCACACACTAGTAATATCATATTTCTTCTTACTGAGCGTTGGCTCATCCCAGTGTTGAAACATTTTTCAGGTGATCCAGGTAGGCGAGTAGATCAGGCTCGCAGAGGGGCGTCTGTAGTGCCCTGTCAGCAAAGTGAGTACAGTGGAGGATTTTTGTATTTGCCCTAGTTAGCTGAGGGTAATTTGGGGATTCATTGATATGTGTATATTTTGGGGAATACGGTAGTACTTTGGTATTAGTTTTGGTATTGTATATAATGGTTTATGGTTATGTTTATATGATTTATGCTTCCCGCTGCTTAGGTTAATGTTATGGTATTAGAGCATGTAGAATATTAGTGTAAAAAAAAAAAAACAATTTATTTAGCAGGTTGTTACAGTTACACTGCAATGTTCACATTCCCAGTATTCATATTTCATCATTCGCAAATCAATTTCCATATTTCAATATTGATATTGCAAAATTTCACGTTGCAATATTTCCATTTTCATATATCAGAATTCACATATTCAATATTATCATTCAATATTCATAAAATAATATTCCCAGTAGATTTTTTTTCATTTTCTACTATCTCATTCTCAGTATTTCAATTCCATAGTTCATCTCATAATAATATACAAGCAAATATGAGAATATATCACATTTTGTATATTTCATTATTTCCAGTATACGCATATCAGTATTTCATTTTTCCCATTTCATAGAAAATTATTTTCATACTTCCCAAGTTCCACATTTCTTAATATTCACATAAATTAGTGTTCTATGTTTCCACTGTTCCCATAAAATCATTTCTACATATACATTTATCCCATATTAATATTTTCCAGAAAATCGTATAATAATTCCACATTTCAAATCATTTTTTTACATAATACATTTCATTATTTTCATATAATCATTTGCCACACAATTTCTCATCAGCTATTCATATCATAATAAATTCAGGAAAAATACTTTGAATCATTTCACATATAAATCAACCAGTCTTTCACAAAAATACCTACTATAACTTATTCTCGTTACCTGACTTACTGAAATGCTCACAATCAATTCAATCCTAAGCCTATGACATTCACAACTCAAAAGCTTGCAATTTCCATTTCCTAGAACATTCAACGAATTCCAAAATAATCTTCATAAAACACTTCCTAAGCTCCCAATAATCCAAATTAATATTTAAACTAATATTTAACACTCTCACTTGATTTCCTAAATTATGTCTGTAGGATCCCGAAATTACACCCGCAGCACTTACCCATGTCCTGAATTCAATAACCCAAATTCAACCTCAGAATGCCCAACATTCTAGCATTTCCAAAGCTACATTAATTAAATAATAATTAACCCCTTAATAACCTCCTTATCCCAATTTTGGGGTTATACATACGACGATCCCATGAGAAATCCGCTCTACTAGACTTGTAGAGAATTATCCCTAAATTCTCGTGGTGGTGCCCGATCGTCAATTAGGCTTAAGATTTACAAGAAATTGAGGTAAAAGTAGAAATTTAGCTTACCTAGGAGATACGCTTATGCCACTCTTACAACCAATCCGCTCCGATTAAAATGACGGCAGCGGAAAACGGAGTCCAACGGTATTTCCTGATTTTCGATCGGGTGAGCATCCGTCAAGAAAATGAGGAGAGAGAGAGAGAGAGAGAGAGAGAGAGAGAGAGAGAGAGAGAGAGAGAGAACTCTCTCTCTCTCTCTCTCTCTCTTTTCTTTCTATTGCTCTTTCCTTCCTTTAAGAAGGATCCTAAGGTTGTTATATATATATACATATAAAATATAATATAATATAATATTATTTTAATTAATAATTTTTATTTAATTAATTATTGAATTATTGAATTTTTTTAAATTTTAGATTTTAATTATTTTTAATTAAAATTTTTGAATAATTACACCTATCACTTTGGATCATCAACGACTACCTCCACCTCTATGAACATACATGATCCCTCATCAGTTGACCTACCATGATGATGATTCAATTACATTTTTTTTATATTGCTATTAAAAAAAGGAGATTGAGCTTGCTCAAACTATATATTGAAGCGAAGTGCATACCCTTACATGGTTATGCTCATTTGTGTCAATTACCAATAGCCAAGTTGTGGTACTTGGGTTTTTATTAATGCATGTTTCCATGCAAAATTCTCTATCTCGTACATTATCTTATACAAATGCAAAATGCTCCAACATAGTTACAAATCACGGCTATGCTCCGACATTATTTTTATTATTCATGCATCTCCTCTACTTTCAATTTAAGTCTATGACAAGTTGCAGTGATTCAGGAATATTTTCATATTTGACATATAATTCCTATATAATTATAACATTACATTATTATTTCAATTAGTTGGCTAATTTGATTAGTCGGAGGTCAATTAGTAGGCATTAGCATGACAATATAAACTTCATTCATATTTCAATTTTTTTAAATGTACAAAATATTAAAAAAGTACTAAAAAAAAAAAAAAAAAGTACCTATATAATTGTAACACTACACAATATTTGTCACATGTAATTCATACAAATTAAATGACTAAATAGATCATAAAATAAATAAAATATAGTCAAATGTTTATAAATTTAAATAACATATCAAACATATTGTAAAAAAAAAAAATACTAAAATTTCAAAATTCTTCATAAATTAAAATTATAAAATTTAATGTTAGTCCTCTTTTTTTCCATATATTTTAATATTAATAAAGCTATGTTGTCGTGTTCATGGTTTTAAATGTCACAACATTAGCGAAATTTCATTTCCCCATTACTCGAAATCAAAATGGCAATCGATTTCAATCTTACATAATTTTCATCGAAATTTTAATTAGTTGTCCAAATATTATTGAAACTGATACGCCCAAAATAATCTACCCAATGAGGGCAGGTCAACGCCTATCTTACACTTTTTCCGGATCTGACATCCTGACGAGTGATCAGCTCCAACCCAATAAAGAGGATGAGAGATCCACGCCAGTGGCTTTAATAGCCGAATAATAGGTGCACGCACTTATGGCTGGAGAGCAATGCATGCCCTCGCGCAATAAATTCGAGCCAACCTACGGTCAACTCGAACTCCTATAAGAAGGGATCTAGAGAAAATACTAAGGTAAGTCATTCAATTCATTCTACTGTTGCATTCAGCCTCTCTAAAAATATTCCCCTTATTTAGGCATGGAAATGATCCCATGGAGTACACCCCGGGTCCTCCAAGCCTTCATTTTCTTCCCCTTTCAGGTCAACAGAAGTTGAAAGAGCATTCTAGCAAATTTTACCCCGCAACAGATCCTCAAAATTTTAGCAAAACTTATTGATGTTTTAACTATGAAATGAAATGAAATTGCCCATTAACATTAAAAAGATTATTATAAGGGTTTTTGAAATCATATAAACAAAATTGAACTTACAACAATTTATTTGACCGTTCATGTCTAAATTATCTTTATTTATATGCTAAATCATACTTAATTGATTCAAGAATTTTATTTATATATATTAACTAAATATATCTAATGCACATTATGTTATATATTGTACTTCATATACAATTTGTAATATATTAGCCCTACTACTATTTTCATTAACAATTTCTAAAGTTTCATTCATGTATTTTTGACGTTCTCTTTCGTGTGTGTCCCTCACCCTATCCGCCGGTTCACGGCGTCACTTTCTTCAGAGCAGAGCAGAGCGGAGGAGATTCGAGATACCATGAGTTCTTCTAAGTCGAGCATCTCCACGTCTTCCCCCAAACGCCTCCTATTCGACCGGCGTTATGGTTGGGTGTAATCTTTCTCTCTCTCTCTCTCTCTCTCTCTCTCTTTCTCTCTCACACACACACACACGCACGCACGCACACAGAGTAGCAGAATTTGGAGAATGAACGAATAGAGTACTGAGTAGTACTAATTTTGTTTTGGTAGGATTGACGATTGGAGAGATCCTTCAGAAGAAGCTTTAGCTGGTGGCCGAGGAATGTAAGTTTCCACTTTTTTCTGCGTCTCTCTGTTTGGTTCCAGAGAAAATGGACAAAACAGGCGAACGCAAGTTTAGATATTTGATTGGTCGTGGTTTATTTTCCCCTCGAAGGATGATACAATTACTTCTTGTCAACTGAGCCGATTGCTGGTATTGAGTTCAGTTGAGTGGAGATTTTGGAATTCTTGTGCGCCGAATACTAAAAAAAATAAAAAATGTTGAGAGTGCGACAATGAATTTTTTTCACTTATCTTCAACTTTTTTTAATCAACCATGCAATTTTTTAGAAAACAATAACCAAATTTATGGATTTATTTTCCGCTAGTATTGTTCTTATTTTATTTTATTTTTTTAGGTTTTGCGCATTGCCTCTGGCAAAAGCTTTGTTAAAAACGGCTTCTCAATCGGTATGGCTGCTTCTCTGTTATTTAAAATTTCATCTATTTTTCCTCTTCTTAGTCCATAGTTTAATTGAAATTTGGTTTCTTATTTATCCGTGTCTAAGGCTAATTTAATGCGTTCAGAATTGTTGGATTTTTAACATTTCCATGTTAATAATTATCTTTTTACAGTCCTCAACTTAATCTGATGATTCTGATATATTGTTATGATCATTGAAGTAGAAAAGAGTAATTGTAGTTATGGGTCTAAAGGTATGTTTTGTGGTTCCTAGGCCCAAGGTGGGTCAAAACTTATGAAACAAAAGTTTTCTTTGTGGTTTTAAAGTGGGCGCAATAGTGCTGGAAATTCAATAAAGCAGAAACTGGACGAAGAGCTTCAAACGTTCAGTTTCTTCTAGACTTTTGAGTCTTGCACCTGGACTTTCTTGGGGATGCATCTAACTTTTGTTGAATTTGGAAGAGACTATATGTGTCCTAACAGTGAGTGCAACAGAGATGCATCCTTATTCCATGGCCCCCAAACCATATAAAAGGCCGACTAAGGCAAAATTTCTTTTGGCTATGTTACTGTAGGTATAAAAACCAAGGAAAGAACTCCAACTAATCTCTTCTTAGGCAATTTTAGATTGTAGGCCGACCATGGGATTGTATGACTATCATAGCTAATCCAGTCATTGTATAACTACCATAGGTAATCCAGTCTAATTCTATTCGCTTTAGTCCACTGCTCCTAAATCCTATTAAACAAGTGCACTCTTGTGGAGAACATGACAGTAACAGTGAGCTCAATTGACTTGATATGGATAGGAGGAATACTGAGATTTATACATGGGCAAGAAAGCACCATCTTAGGACTGTTTCTTCAATATATTTGTGCCTCTGCTAAGCTATATAGATGATAGTCCAGATTGACTATTTTGATAAAGTATCTCAAGGTCACAACATTAGCTTTCTAACCATTCTTCATATTTTATTTTCACTTTAGAAAAGTTGATTTTTTATACCTGGCACTTCTTATATATGATTTGAGCACAACAATGCTATGCTTTGAAATTGAGTTTAGAACAATTATACAAGTTTCTAAGTGATTGATAGGACACATTTTCACTTTTGCCATTGGATACAAAAGAGATAAATGTAGCAATAATCACCAAATGTTGTATATTGTATAAGAGGTATTAGAATACCACTTCACCTAAAAGCTTAAGCTTTTAGGGTTTGGGCCAGCTATGTATATGAAGCTTTAACATTCCCTTGCATATGCAGCCCAACAACACATGGAGAGATAAACGCATGGTAGATAACACCCATTGCAGGGAATATGATAATTTTTTAAACACCACATAATGAACATGGGCAACGAGACTAGTAGCGAAAACCTCCTAATAACTAGTTTTGATACCATATTAGAATACAACTTTACCTAAAGGCTCAAACTTTTAAGTTGTGGGCCAACTATGCTTATCAAGCTTTAACAAGAGGCAAGGGCAAGGGTTATGATTTTTTTTTTTTTTTTTCTTTATATATATATATATATATATAAACAAAGAATTGTTTTAAAGGGAAAAAGAAGGATTACATTTAGGATTTTTTGCAGTGGCATTTTGGGTTTTTGGGAAGGAGGGGGAAAGGATATTTTGAGAAACTGCTGTTTTTACGATTCTTTGGTCGCCTTTGGCTTGAAAGGAATGCTAGAGTTTTTAATGATCAGAAGACTTCTCCAAGATTGTTTTGGGAGAAAGTTATTTTTCTTGCCTCCTTTTGGGCTCATTCTTTTTGGGGGGTTTTGTAGGTCTTTTTCTGTCCAATATTTAAAGGGATTGAAAGGCAGTTTTGATGTAATTTTTATTTTTATATTTTTTGCCATTTTTTCTTGGAGGATTTTGTATCCTCATTCCTCTGTCATTATGTCTTTTTTTTAATAGATTTGTTTTATTATCTAAAAGGAAAGAAGAATTACAGTCAAGAAAACAGAAAAGGAAAAAAAAGAAAAAAACTAGGGAGAACAAGATATCCCCCCATTACAATAAGAAAGAAACTAAACAGAAAGTAAATACAAGGCAAATCAAGGAAGTAAAGCCAGCCAATCCCGCTACATGTCTTCCAATGAAACATGCCGGAAGAATCCATTTAGCCAAGCACCAATCGACCAAAGAGATGCCAAGAGGATCACTCTGCTCCAGAGCATATTACTCGAAGTGGAAACCCCTTTAAGGATTCCAGCATTTTTTTTCCATCCAAATGCCCCAAATAATAGCCAGAATAGTACACCACTATAAAGGCATAGACTTTCATCTCCTTTTCTCTTACCAAAGCCTCCAGGCATACTAATTCAATAACATTCTGAAGAGACAATGGTTATGTGGAATGTCTGTTATGGCACATTATGCCTCTAGTAGGAAGAAGAGGCCCTCAACCCATTTTTTCTCATCTTTTTTCTGCTCTCTGAGGATTGCAAACTGAGTTTCTAAGTTGTCTAGACTGATCTTTTGCATCAGAAACTGGAATTCAAGCTTCAAACCAAGATTCTGAAAGATTGGGGTTCCCAAATTATGATCTATTTAGCTTTGGTTAAGTCTGGCTTTGTCTTACTTTTTATCTCTGGTCTCCTCATGATTTAGGTAAGTGATGATGATTCTAACCTGGATATGCCATCTTCAAAGGTTCAAAAACACCTAAAGGGGTTAGATTTTGAGATAGAAAAAAAATGGTCTTGAAGTGACTGATCTTGTCTAGACTGATCTTTTGCATCAGAAACTGGAATTCAAGCTTCAAACCAAGATTCTGAAAGATTGGGGTTCCCAAATTACGATCTATTTAGCTTTGCTCAAGTCTGGCTTTGTCTTACTTTTTATCTCTGGTCTCCTCATGATTTAGGTAAGTGATGATGATTCTAACCTGGATATACCATCTTCAAAGGTTCAAAAACACCTAAAGGGGTTAGATTTTGAGATAGAAAAAAAATGGTGCAAATCTTGAAGTGACTGATCTCGTCTAGACTGATCTTTTGCATCAGAAACTGAAATTCAAGCTTCAAACCAAGATTCTGAAAGATTGGGGTTCCCAAATTACGATCTATTTAGCTTTGGTCAAGTCTGGCTTTGTCTTACTTTTTATCTCTGGTCTCCTCATGATTTAGGTAAGTGATGATGATTCTAACCTGGATATACCATCTTCAAAGGTTCAAAAACACCTAAAGGGGTTAGATTTTGAGATAGAAAAAAAATGGTGCAAATCTTGAAGTGACTGAGTGAAATGCATTTAATGACTTTCTTGTTTGTATTTAAGATCATTTAGGCTTGTATAACATGGACTAATATAGTGGTAGAAATTTCTTATTTTTCATTGTTTTTTTCAAATTATTATTTTTTAAATTTATTTAGTTAGAACTTGGGACTTGACTTTGAGTGCTTAAGTTCTTTTGAGCTTGTATGACCCAGATGTATTGATATTGAGTGTGCTTATTTTTTAATTTATTTTCTTTTTTATACTATTTTTTATTTTATTTTCAATTCTTAGTTTTTTCCTTTTATAAATTTATTAATGTTTTATTTTAAATATAAATATTATTTAGTTATAATTAAGAGTGGAACTTTAGATTATAACGAATAGTAAACTTGTTATTATGTTTACTTTTCATTATATGTATGATTTCTTAGCTTTGTAATAAAAAATAGTTGTGAAAAGTGGTCAGTGAATTTTCTTTCCAATCGACTTGAAAACAAAGGTAACATTCAATAGTTGCAATATATGCTGCAGGCCCGCATGGAGGTTGATTAAAATTTATTAAAATTCATATAGAACACTAGTACATAAGGTCTTGGCATAAAAAAAAAAAGTGTGAACATGCGTGCTTTCTACAAGTTTGCCAATGCAAAAGGAAGAAAAAAAAAGTTAGTGGACGCAATAACTGCTACAATATCCATGATGGCCATGACTACACCACGACGGATGTTACCATTATGTTGATTATTACCATTATTTAAAACCATCACGGTAGAAAGCATAGAGTGGTGAAGAAGTTGATTAGTAGAGTTTCTCTCTATTTTGGAATCTAAATTAGGCAAGGTGGATGCTTTTCTAGTTAAGAATATTTGAGTTGTCTCATTTCAAAGATTGGGTGTTTTGCCTTTTGTTTGGAGCATCAGGCTGGGGGGCAGGGGGATGTGTCCATTGAGTGTGTGGTTGGATCCGTTTTGTTTCCAGTTTTGTTAGAACTAAGGGTTTTCAGGAATTGGTGCTTTACATCGTAACCTTATTACTCTAATTAGTTGTTGGCCCAAAGAGCAACCCAAGAGGGAGGATGAACTAGGTTGATACTAAAATTTTTACTTCTTAAAGCAAATTTAAATCATACCAAAAATACAAAAAACATACATGAAACACTTTAAAGTAAATCAGGAGAGAAAGAGAGAGACAAAACAGTTTATAGTGGTTCAGTTCCAACTTGGAACCTACGTCCACTCCCCAAGGAAATCCCTTGAGCCTTCCATGATTCTGATATTCTTCACGGAGAAGCTGGTATTTTCTGTGTGTAATGCTAAGCAGGGTAGAAATTACCCCATATTTTCTCTGTGTACTCCATAATCGAAGCTGGTAGAAAGAATGATAATAAACTCTACGTTCAAATTGGCACCATCTATATGTTTGAATGTCCGACTCAAAAAGAACATCAAAGACTGGAAGCCAATGTATTATGTAAGATGTATTTGGGAATTTTATAATTTGAACAATCTGCTGGAGTCTGAAGCTTGTAAACTGTTCAACTTATAAAAATTCCCCAATTTATCTTGCATTAAGCTATCAACTTCCTTGCCATTTATTTAAAATTGCATGCACTAACCAAGGTAATATTCGATTATTTAAATCATTTGATAATTGTTTTGTTTTCCCAGCATACTTCAATTGTAGACCATAATCCGTTGGTGTTTTTCACTTGAGCATAATCAATGGTCTATGAATAATAAAACACCATGTTTACTGGAGATCATTTTGACAGCACAATGACACAACTTTGTTGTTGCTGTCTTAGAATCTGTAAAGATAGGTAGAATTCCTCATTGTTTAGGAGACTGTAAAAAACATGCTATCATGAGTTTTGTTTTGATGAGTATATTTCTAGCTAGGATTTCTTTGAAAGTGCAAAAAGATTGAGAACAAGTAAATGATGCAAACATTTGATTGTTTCTTTCCTTCTTTCTTCTTGACTTCTTTCCTTTTTCATTTTTCATTTTTTTCTTTTAAATCTTTCTTTTAATGGATATGAATCATTGGTCTAAAGTTTTTTTTTTTTTTCTTGTTATAAATATCTTGCCATCTCTACATACTACTCTTTCCCCCCCCTTTTTTTTTTTAATTGAAGATTTTGTAGTATTAGAAGTGTCCATTTTCTTCTGATCATTGTTGAACAAATCTGCATCCCCGCTTACCATTTTGACATGACTATTTCTGTCCATGTCATTGCGATAATGTAGTGCCAAATTAATGGAGAAATGTGCAATTCTGATTAACCTGGTTGCTGATATTTGAAAGATCAATATATGGTATTATGGTCAATATTGGTGAGATGTGCAGCATGCAGGTTACTGAGGGGGATTTGTAAAATATGTTCAGATGTGCCAAAGGTCCAATTCTGATTAACCTGGCTTCTGATATTAAAAAACTTGATATGATCCATATGTTCAATATTGGTGAGATGTGCAGCTGTGCAGGCGACCGAGGGGGATTTGAAAAATATGTTCAGATGTGCCTTTTCATTTTCACTGTGCCTAGGCAAAACAAATACATATTTTGAGCTTCAATTTTTATATCTTCATCTAGGATGACAATATAGTATAGCTTTACAGCCAACTGGAACCATAAAAATCCACTCTACTACAATGCCCAAATGTTACATTTTCTTCAAAACTTCCCAATGCTTTTGGACTCGTATCAGCTTTTATCTGTTTTCACATTTCTGGGGATCTTTGACCTTTTATTTTCTTTGAATAGAACAATGCCTGCAGATGCCTAAGTAGTCCATTTCAGAAAAATATTTGCATGTATTTCTTAAATAAAGCATTAAAGCCACTTCCAAAAACTTAGAACCTTTTAGTTTCAGAGTGGGCATGATACATTTCATGGAAGTCATTTCACTGTCGGTTACCAACTTTCCACTCCTGCTGCATTCTGGATTTCTTTGTGCTATGTTTTCCATTTCTTTTTTTTTTGTTCAATTGATATTAAACCCTCTAATGGGAAGGCAGACTGTAGTTTTATTTTTCATCTTTTCTTGCCATCAAAATTTCTTGCGTAAATGTCTTTTTTATCCTTTTTAAATTTGAATACCTATGACAGATTATGTGCTATGTCAAATTTAGCTTTTAGGGGTGCTTTTGTTTAAATGGGTTCAGTGAAGCTAGGCTTTGATTATCCTAGCCAGTGTTTGGTGCAAACAAAATTAGAGATCAGAGAAGCTAAGGGTCCTTGGTCCATGCATATGGGCTAGATCTGGCTGTGTCCCCCCATCGACAAACTAAGGCTAAGATTTTTGTAGGCATAAAAACCAAAAAATGAAAAAAAGATAATAATTTCACCCATATCCTTAATCCCAACCTTTATATATGGCTGTCAAAATCAGGACAGGATAATTATCCAACCCTGTACTGCGAAACCCAATCCTGCAAAACAAACCCTTGACAGCTTCTGTTGATATGAAATTGGGGTCAGTTTTTTATCTTTTTCTTTTTATTCCTTGTTATGGGTTGTCAAATCACTTTCATGGTTACAGTAGTAGTTATTTATTAGCCTTCAAAGGTTATCTCTCAAGCTCTCAGCAATGTGCACTATCAACATAGTTGACAAATTTAATTACATTTCACTTGAATTCTGTACTTGGATTTCTGTATTTTGTTTTTATTTTTTTCTTAGATAGAGAATGAGTACTTAGCTGCTAATAGTCCCAAATTTTGATTGGGAATGGTCTGCTTTTTTCTATTTGCTGCCGATCAATCTATTTTCCTCTTCTCTAGGCACCTTGACATGCCTTGTGCACCTATTAAACCCACATTAATTGTTTTATACTTAAAAACCAGTTGACAATGGTGCAAGATTTTCAAAAGCGTTAGCTGCTTATAATCTTGGTTATTTTGAATTTATCATCTGTGAAAAGCAGATGAAAATGTTTCACAGGAGAGGGAAGAATGATTAAAACTACAATTTGTTTTTCCATTTCACTCATTTTTTGTCTTTGCTTTCTCACAGATTAATCTTGTGACATTCTCAACAATCAAAGTTCTTGAGAAGCCTGACCTGCTCCATCCTCGGGCATTGCAAGCTTGCCTTGAAGATCACTTTCACAAATTAATATCTTCTGTGCAACAGCCAGAATTCAACTTGTTTGCCATCAAAAGAGATTCCCCATTACATTTCACTGGTTGCTCTTCAAATCTTCCAGTGGAAAGATGTGAATCACGAAATAGCTAGGACTAACATTCTTGGCATAGAAATAGGAATTATGCTCATTTTAATCTGTTCACATGAAATTTCATATATCCTTATTGCAATCACTATTAGATGTGTGACCATATGTCTCAAGTCGGTCATATATGGCTTAAGTATTGCAGAAAATGAATTACATTGCAAACGACCTGGCGTTATTTATGATGGCAGTGGTGGCAGTGACACGGGCGTGTTGATTGAGGCAATGGATCTGCTTAATAGATTTGAGTGAACTTTATTTTGATTTGTGTATGGGTAAAACTTTTGGGGAAAGAGTAAATAGCATGTCCTTGTCTGCTTCTCAAGTCTCTCTAATATTTGGGAAATACCTGTACAATGGCTCTAACACAAACAAGCACCCATTTGAATCCCACTGTCCCCCCTCCTCTCCCCTCTTAGTTCCTATACTACATTATTACGCCTTGATCCTGGAATGATTCAAATCTCTGTCACTTTATTTGAAGGGCCAGGGCTCCAGGAGATGACCGAATTTATTATAGCCTGCGTGTTGCTTGCTTGCCAGTTCTTAAAATTGGACTTGTTAACCGTGACATTTCTGAAGCCTTCGAGTTGGTGGAGAATTGTCGACTCCATTGAAGGGAGAAGATTTCTTCATTCAAAATCAGATTTGTTGGGATAGGCTTGGGGTTGGATGAAAAAACATAAAGATTCTTTAAACTGCATTTTAATTTTCATTCAGTTGTTTTCCATAGGATTATAAGGGTGGCTGTGGAAAATAATTTTTATTTTATTTTTGAATAATTAATAAAATATCACTTTGTTTCAGTTTGTTAGGAGTTTCAATTGATTTTCTTGCTTTCTCTTATAAACAATGAAAAATTAGAAAATAATGTGACCTTTTTGTAGTTGTTTAAGAAATTAAAACTTGAAAATAAAAATTGTATTTTACAACTAAACAAAATGTTTGGAAATATTGAATTCCATTTAAAGTAATTATCAAGCTTGGTTTTCTTGACCCATTACAATTTTGAAAATGCTAAAAAAAGATATTTACTAAACTCAATAAAAATAATATTATCTTTTTCTCATTTATCTACAATGATTTTTCTTCATTTTTATGTTATTTTCCTACAGTAAATCAAAGTTTAATGTATACCATAAACGTCTGGGTGCTCTAATTTATTAAATTTCCTTATATCTTTTACTTTTTCCAAATAATACTAATTTTAGGCAAGATGAAAGTTCGAAGAGAATAACACTATTTTGAATAACAAAAACATCTAAGAAATGTAGGTATTGTGAAGGTTAGATGATATGATGAAACATTGATTGTTTGAAGCAAAGACTCAAACATGGTGTATTGTGGAATCATCTTTAAAGCTATGTTTAGAACCTGAAAAACGGAAGAGTTTATCTTATATACATATATATATATATATATATATATATATATATATATATATATATAGAGTTGTCAAGGAAAGTAAAAATGAAAATAATATACATAACAAATATGAACAAAATTTTAATTTTACACATGGTTAAATTTGTTTTTTCATAATTTTTAATCATATGAAAACATCTTTTTCTTTTTGAATGACATTTGGTATCGAGAAAATACAATAGAAATGGATTTTTATTTATTTTTTCCTTTCCATTCATTTCTTCAAACAAAATCTTTGATATGAATGAAGCCTAAATGTTTGGCAACTCAATTAACAAGATCTTGGTTTACAAAAAAAAAAATTCCTCTAGTGACACTCAGTCAAGGCAATGAAATTTCTTTTTATTCGAGGATGAAGATCAATATCACCAAATGTTTCTTGTCCTTGAGAATTCAAACCAAAGTTTTTGAAACCCAATCTAATTTCTAAGGAGTGGAGGTGGTGGGATGGTGGTGTTTTGTGTGAATAGTTCGAGAATTGGTGGGATGAAAAGTCTTTCCTACCATGA
Organism: Malania oleifera; assembly: GCF_029873635.1. Taxonomy (NCBI): domain Eukaryota; kingdom Viridiplantae; phylum Streptophyta; class Magnoliopsida; order Santalales; family Ximeniaceae; genus Malania; species Malania oleifera. The sequence goes on from NC_080424.1 coordinate 14,231,236, forward strand.
TTGTATGTGTGGGAGGGGGGTGTTGGCTAAGTATTGCTTTTATGCTCAAATACCTTTGGACATTCCTCATTCCATTGGGATGGTGTTGTTGGGTTATTTCCTTCCATGTGGAGGAAAGTCCAAGTGAGTTTTATTAAAAGCCCAAAGCCCAACCCTTTTAGTCTAAAAAACCTAAAAGAAATTATAAAAAGAGAGGGGGGAAGAGAGGAGCCGTCACATCTCAAAAGAGAGAGAGAAAAATGTGATTTTTCTCATACTACCCAGATTTCATCAAGACTCCGACCCGTTTCGTTTGTGGTCCGATCAAGCTGAAATTTAGAGGAGAGGTTCACGATTCAAGGAGCTACAATCTGAATGGTGGAGATCAGATTTGGAGCTCGGGAGTTGGGGTTTTTGCCCATGAACAGTAACCGCGAATTTGAAATATTCTCTCCAATTCTCTTTGTATTTGCCAAGATTGTAGATATCTTGATGAGAGATATTTGTATCCTCTAATTACGATTAGAGAAGAATTTGTGTACCCATTATTTGATTGATAGTGGAGATTTTAACTGGATTAGGTCCCGTGGTTTTTCTTCCTCACATTGGGGAAATTTTTCACGTAAAAAATTGTTTGTGTTCTTGTGGCTTGGTGTGATTGATTATTTCTTTTATTATTTCCAGCACGTATAAAAGTAGAGATACACTATAATTGCTTGCATATAGGGAGAAGAATTATTCCGCTGTGGTTGTTTATTGATATCTCTCCCAACAAAGTGGTATCAGAGTCAGGTTAACAGATTGTCAGGTTGGCAGTTTGAGTTATGGAAACAAATACTAGTAGAATGATTAATCTCAATAGTTCAAATTATCACATATGGAAAGGAAAAATGGAGGATCTTCTTTTTGTGAAAGATTATTACCTACCGATATTTAGTGCTGAAAAACCAGAAAAAAAGTTTGATGTGGAATGTACTTTGTTACATTGACAGGTGTGTGGGTATATAAGGCAATGGGTAGATGATAATGTTTTGAACCATATTAGTAGAGAAACAAATGCATGTTCTCTATGAAATAAGCTTGAGTAGTTATATGCTAGAAAGACTGGAAATAATAAGTTGTTTCTGATTAAACAAATGATGGCTTTGAGGTATCAATACGAGACTCCTTTATCTGATCACCTGAATACATTCCAAGGAATTATTAATCAGCTGGATGGAATGGGTATTAAGTTTGATGATGAGATACAAGGGTTATGGTTGCTTGGTTCATTACCGGACTCGTGGGAGATGCTCAGAACTTCATTGCCTAACTCCGCTCCAGAAGGTGTAATTACAATGGATATGTCTAAGAGTTGTTTGCTAAATGAAGAGATGAGAAGAAAAACACAGGGATCCTCTTCACAGTTAGAGATCTTGGTTACAGAAAAGAGGGGGAGAAGTAAGAGCATAGGTCCAAAGAACAGAGATAACAATATAAGCAAGTCCAACAAGTTTGCAAATGTTGAGTGTCATCATTGTGGGAAAAAGGGACACATCAAGGAATATTGCAGGCAATTGAAGAGAGAAAACAAGAACGAGAAAGGGAAGGGAACGAAGAATGGAGATGAAAAAGATGGTGATGATGGAGTTGCTACTACCACTCCTGCAGAATTCATCATTGTTTATGATGATAAGATGATAAATGTTGCATATCATGAGACCAGTTGGGTGATTGACAATGGTGCCTCCATTCATGCTACATCTCGGAAGGATTTCTTTACATCCTATAGATCTGGTGACTTTGGAACAGTAAAGATGGGAAATGATGACTTGGTTAAAGTCATTGGAATTGGGGATGTGTATCTGAAGACAAATAATGGCACAAGTTTAGTTCTTAGAGATGTGAAGCATATTCCTGACATTCGTTTGAATTTGATTTTTGCAGGTAAACTTGATGACGAAGGGTATGGCAGCACTTTCAGTGATGGCCAGTGGAAGCTCACCAGGGGTGCTATGGTTGTGGCTCGTGGCATGAAGCACTCTGCATTATACATTTTGCAAGAAAAGATCTCCAACGACATAGTTAATGAGATGGAGGATAATGGTACAACAGAGTTGTGGCACAAGAGAGTGGCTCATATGAGTGAGAAAGGATTAACTCTAATGGGGAAGAAAAGTATACTATGTGGACTGAAAAGTACACTTCTGAAAAGGTGTACTCATTGTTTGTCAGGGAAGTAGAGCAAAGTTTCCTTCAAGAATTCCCCTCATTCGAGAAAGTCAGAGATACTGGATTTAGCACATTCGGATGTGTGTGGCCCTATGAAGACGAGAACACTTGGTGGCTCTAGATACTTTGTGACCTTCATAGATGATCATTCAAGGAAGTTGTGGGTATATATCTTGAAGTCAAAAGACCAAGTGTTGGCTGAGTTCAAGAAATGTCAAGCCCTAGTTGAGAGACAGACTGGGAAGAAATCGAGGTGCATCCGGACTGACAACGGTGGAGAGTATTCTGGTCCATTTGATGAGTATTGCAGACAGCAAGGTATTCGGCATCAAAAGACTCCTCCGAAAACTCCTCAATTGAATGGCATAGCAGAAAGGACGAACAGAACACTACTTGAGAGAGTGAGATGTTTGCTTTCACAAGCCCGGTTGCCAAAATCCTCTTGGGGGGAGGCATTGAGCACTGTTGTTTATGTGTTGAATCTTACACCCTGTGTTCTTCTATAGTTTGATGTGCCAGACTGAGTTTGGACAGGTAAGGATGTTTCCTATAATCATTTGCGTGTTTTTGGGTGCAAAGCATTTGTGCATATTCCAAAAGATGAAAGGTCCAAACTTGATGAGAAAACGCGACAATGTATATTCCTTGGCTACGGTCAAGATGAGTTTGGATTCAAGCTTTATGATCCAGTTGAGAAGAAAATTGTGAGAAGTAGAGATGTCGTGTTTGTAGAAGATCAGACGATTCAGGATATTGAGAAGGTAGAGAAATCTATGTCTCAACAGGGTGACAATTTGATTTATGTGGATCCAGTTCCTTTGAAGAATTTTTCATCTCAGGTTGAAAATGATGTTTAGGATGACCATCAGGGTAGAGGTGATATGGATGTTCCCTTATAGGTTCAAGGAGATGTTGAGACTGATGAGCTGTTGACAGTGCCAGAGATTCCACCAGAGATTCCATCTAGGAGGTTAGCTAGAGACCGACATCCTTCCACTCGGTATTCAGTAGAACAATATGTGTTATTGACTGACGGGGGAGAGCCCTAGAGTTTTGCAGAAGCCATGGAAGATGAACACAAGACAGAATGGGTTAAGGCCATGCAAGATTAGATGCAGTCATTGTATGATAACCACACCTTTGAGTTAGTGAAGCTTCCTAAAGGAAAAAGAGCTTTGGAGAACAAGTGGATTTACAAGAAGAAGCCAAATGAGTTCTCTTCACGACCACGATACAAAGCTAGATTGGTTGTAAAAGGGTTCAGTCAGAGAAAAGGTATTGATTTTGATAAGATCTTCTCTCCAATTGTAAAGATGTCATCGATTCGTACAGCACTCGGTTTAGCAGCTAGTCTTGACTTGGAAGTTGAGCAGATGGATGTGAAAACTGACTTCCTTCATGGTGATTTGGAGGAAGAGATTTATATGAAGTAGCCAGAGGGTTTCAGAGTAAAAGGGAAAGAGGATTATGTGTGCAAGCTAAAGAAAAGCCTATATGATTTGAAACAAGCACCGAGACAGTGGTATAAGAAGTTTGAGTCTGTTATGGGGGAGCAAGGCTACAAGAAGACAACTTTAGATCACTATGTATTTGTTCAAAAATTCTCTGATGATGATCTTATTTTCTTACTGCTTTATGTGGATGACATGCTAATTTTTGGCAGGAATGCTTTAAGGATTGACCAATTGAAGAAGCAATTGAGTAAGTCATTTGCTATGAAGGATTTGAGGCCAGCAAAGAAAATTCTTGGCATAAGAATCAATCGTGACAGGAGTGCTAAGAAGTTATATTTGTCACAGGAGCAGTACATTGAGAAAGTGCTTCAGAGGTTCAATATGGACAAAGCTAAAGTGGTTAGCTCTCCTCTTGCTACCCACTTCAGACTAAGTACAAAGGAATGCCCTTCTACAGATAAGGAAAAGGAAGACATGGAAAGAGTTCCTTACACCTCAGCAGTAGGAAGTTTGATGTATGCAATGGTTTGCACAAGACTAGATATAACCTATGTAGTTGGTGTAGTTAGCCGATTCTTGTCAAATTCGGGAAGAGAGCACTGGAATGCAGTGAAGTGGATCATGAGGTATCTTCGAGGCACTTCCAGTTTGAGACTTGGTTTGGGAAATGGACAACCATTGTTAGTTGGCTACACATATGCAGATATGGTTGGGGATGTGGACACTTGTAAGTCTACTTCGGACTATTTGATAACTTTTGCAGGTGGGGCTATAGCTTGGTAATCGAAACTTCAGAAGTGCATTGCTCTTTCTACGACAGAGGCAGAGTTCATTGTAGCAACGGAAGTGACTAAAGAGTTGTTATGGGCAAAGAAGTTCTTAAGACAACTTGGTTTCGAGCAGCAGAGGTATGTGCTGTTTTGTGATAGCCAGAGTGTTATTTATCTTGCTAAGAATTCCAGTTTCCATGCAAGATCGAAGCACATTGATGTACGATACCATTGGATCAGAGATGCATTGAACGATAAGTTATTAGAACTTGAGAAGGTTCACACTGATGATAATGGTTCTGATATGTTGACAAAGACACTACAAGGGGAGAAACTTGAAGTTTGTTGTTCGATCGCCAGGATGGCGATTCCCTCCACATAGTTGGAAAGTGGGAGATTTGTTGTGTTATTTCCTTCCATGCGGAGGAAAGCCCAAGTGGGCTTTATTAAAAATCCAAAGCCCAACCCTTTTAGTCTAAAAAACCTAAAGGAAGTTATAAAAAGAGAGGGGAGAAGAGAGGAACCGTCACTTCTCAAAAGAAAGAGAGAAAAATGTGATTTTTCTCATGCTGCCCATATTTCATCAAGACTCTGATCTCACTTCATCCGTGGTCCGATCGAACTGAATTTTGGAGGAGAGGTTCACGACTCAAGGAGATACAATCTGAATGGTGGAGATCGGATTTGGAGCTTAGGAGTTGGGATTTTTTCCCGTGAACAATAACTGCGAATTTGGTATATTCTTTCCAATTCTCTTTGTATTTGCCAAGATTGTAGATATCTTAATGAGAGATATTTGTATCCTCTAATTACCATTAGAGAAGAATTTGTGTACCCATTACATGATTGATAATAGAGATTTTAACTGGATTAGGTCCCGTGGTTTTTCTTCCTCACACTAGGGAAGTTTTCCACGTAAAAAATTGCTTGTGTTCTTGTGGCTTGGTGTGATTGATTATTTCTCTTATTATTTTCAGCACGTATAAAAATAGAGATACACTATATTTGCTTGCATATAGGGAGAAGAATTATTCCACTGTGGTTGTTTATTGATATCTCTCCCAACAGGTGTTTCCTTCCTTGAGAGCTTAAAGATGGGGTTATAAACATCAATTAGCCATACAATAAAGTGATTAATGTATTGTAATCTTCCCAAGAAGCTCCTAATATCCTTTTTGATTTTGGGGTTGACCTATCAATTATCAATTTCAATTTGTTTTAATAAACTTTGATACCTCTTTCACTTACTATGAAAATCAATCAAGCACTTCGCTGGGTTAGTTGTAGTCTATATAGTATTTATCCCTTCAAAGAACTTCCAAAGTACGTATCTTCATCCTTAGTCCAAGACTTCAATATCATATTGTCAATGTTTCACTCCACCTCATTTTGGATCGTATCATTCATAGAGCAATGATAACTCACTGGCTCTAGCATTATTCAATCAAATTGGCATGACCTTATAATAGTATGTCTCTAGTTGTTCATTAATGAGGACTTATTTTTATATATTCAAGTAGAGTCATAACCTAATTATATTGAAAGAAACCACCCATAAATGATAGCATGTAGCAACCTGCTTAATAAACTGATTAATTTTTTTTATACCATAATATTCTACATGTTCTGATACCAAAACCCTATCATTAACCTAAGCAGCAAGAAGCAGAAATCACATAAACTTAACCACATGTAAATATATACACAATACAAAACCAATACTATTTAATACAATACAAGAGTACTACATGTTTTCCCAAAATATACATATATCACTATTCCCAAAACACCCTTAACTAGCTAGGGTAATACAAAAAAACACTCCCAAAATATAATCACTTTCTGATAGGGCACTACAGAAGTCCCGCTATCTGCGAGCCTGGTCTGCTCGCCTACCTGGATCACCTGAAAAAATGATTCAACATTGGGATGAGCCAATGCTCAGTAAGAAGAAATATGCTATTACTAGTGTGTGGCAAATGAGCTAAATATAAAGAAAATCCGTTTTCATATAAACATGTATAACTGAATATGGAAGTACAATATAAGTAATATAATTCACCCCCTTTCCATGTTGCTTAACATAACAGTATCATAGGATTACTATTCAAAATACTTCTATTATACATAAGTATATTCCCTGTTTCTGTAAAACTGTACATACGTAATAGTATCTGAAAATGTTCCCTGTGGATATTTGTGTGTCATGACTTACCCCCTCATGATAGGGTTGTGCGGCCTGTAGGCGGGATTTACCCTAACTGGCAAATCAGGAATAAATCACTACACTCCATCGGTTGATTTGCCCACCTCAACCCATATCTAGATGGGGAGCCTGTCCTCTTCAAGGGCCTAGGTGATCGACCTTACCACGTATTATCTAAATAGGTGGTTGCACTCATAAAGTAACATAATATCTATAGCAACGATACCGTGCTCTGTAATTGCATAGTTCGACAGGGTCTGATACTATATAATGTATTTCTATATACAACTATCTGATTTACCATGATTCCGAAATAATCGTAATAACCATGATGCTGCATAAACTGTACTGTAATTTATACGTCGTAATACTAAGAACTGTATAATCATAACATTGAAACTGCATCATCATAGTACTGATATTCGTATAATCATGGTACTGAAATTCATAAAATCATGATACTAAAATATCGTAAAATCAGGATACTGAAATATCGTAAAACATAACTCCGTACTATATTCATATTCACAAGCCACGCGATACTTTAATACATAATTTTCATCATTTAATAAACTGTATAATATTTTAAAAATACCTAATATAGCATATTTCCTTTACCTGACTACTGGAAAACTCCTAAAATATTCTGGCCTAACCCCCGTAGGATTTCTTGGCCAACACCCTGAAACTAAAAAATCACAGTACTAAATTTCAGTATTTCTACGTGTACATCATTTCTTATAACTACCATAAGATCAAATTTGGTTTAAAAAGTCTTACCTCAACTTAGGGATGATTTCCAACTTCGTTTCCCCAACGATTCGCTCCAGCAGACTCATAGAGAACTTCGTCAGAAGCATTGTGGTAGCCTCAAATCTTCAATCCGACAAGAAACAGGTCCGGAAACGAAGAGAGAGGTGAGAGAGAGACGTAGGAGAGAGAGAGGAGCGTTAAAAGTGAATAAAAATCAGACTTTTAGCTATTTATAGGGCCAGATTCGTCGACAAGACACGTCACCTCGTCAACGAGTCCTTCATTAAATTCGTCGACGAAACCCTATATTTGTCGACGAAATTCAGAGTAGTCAAAAACCTCGCTCGGTATTTTCTCGTCGACGAATTTTGTATTCATCGACGAATTTTCTATTGCACTCGTCGACGAACCCCTGTATTCGTCGACAAATCCAGGCAATTCCTTTGGAATTATATATTCTCCAAAATGCAATGTCGTTGACGAAGTCTACGGCCTCTTTCTATTTCTGTTTCTATTTTTCTCCCTCTTATTATTTAAATAATCATTCTTTGGGTCACTACATAGCATGCCATTCCCAATGGTATTATCTATTATAACATAATGTGAAGGAAAGAGAATTCATCTTTATAGCAAGTCTTACCAAGTGTTTATAATCGAGACACATCCTCACTTTCTCATCATCTTTGGCATAGGGACGACATATGCCTACTTCTCAAAGTAATATTTTTCTTTGAAAATTTAACCTCATGTAGTTTAGTCGCCTATTCCTTTATTCTATTGGCCCATTTTGGTGTTATTCTCCTTAAATTTTGTCTTACCAGGTTAATGTGGGGATGTGTTAGAATCTTATGGTCGTTAATTTTTGGATTACTTACTAGCATATCCTCATAAGACCATACACTTCCTAGTGCGATCAAGGTTCTCTTTTCTCCATCTTTTAAGGCGACTCAAACTTTGGATTCACTAAGGTTGTCTCATAGCCCCAAGGTTGATGATTTTTTTTGTTTGGTGGGGATTATAGTGCTAGGGGTACATAGGCACAACAAATTCAACTTCATCTAAACATTTAACCTCGCATATAATTTATTTTTTGCTGTTGCAAACTGTCCTTATTGCAGCCATTCATCATCACCCAAAACCCCTTTCCCCATCATCTCCCCTTCCCATCATGCCAGTCTCGGTCATCTTAGACTCCACTAGCCCAAGTTATCATGACCAGGGCGAAGAAAAATAAATAGGAGATTATCAATCCCCATATTCATACACAGGGATGAAGTGCCTTGCAATTTTATCAACTAGTTTATTATTAACTGGCTAGCCAAAACCTAAAATATGAAAATGAAAAATGCCAAACGAATAAAAACAATACTACCAATAAGCAAGGACACCTTGCGCAAAATAGAACCTCAATAACAATGAAATGCGAGACAAAATGTGCATATTTTCAAAGAGATAAATTATTGGGGTATAACATACCTCATGCGGCCTAACTATATTAGGATGCCTGACAAGTTTCATCAGGGTGATCTCTTGTCTAATCTGGAAAACAAATGGCAGAGAAGAAAGCCAAATAAATTATCAGCAAATGAAAAAGCATAAACCAAGGCAAGAAGCACCAAGGATGAAGCACGGCCATATAACTCACCCTCATCATAAACATGTTTAGTTTTCCATGAAACGCGTAACTAACTCAAAATCTCTAAAGGTGTCAAGCAGCGTGCCATTTGTTTTCCATGTTAGAGACAAGAGATCTCCATGATGAACTTGTCAGGCATCCTAATATAGTTAGGCTGCATGAGGTATGTTATACCCCACTAATTTTCATGAAAATTATATTTGAGAAACATTTGTAATGTTATAATTGTTGACACCTCATTTTGTCCGAACCAAATAGAACAAAGGCGTCGTATTTATTATTATTATTATTCTCAAACAAAAACAGAAAAAGAAGAAAAGAAAAAAAAAAAAAAAAAAGCAAACAAAAAAGGAGGCTAGGTATTTGTTTTAAAAGCCTATAAATAGGCACTATTCACGCAGGCCGGGGGGTTCTCGACATTTTTACTATTCACGTAGGGGGTGGCCGCACTGTTCATGATTCGTCCTCTCTCCCTCTCTTAGGCTCTCCAGCTTTTCTTCAAGCTCACCCGAACCACCCTCCATCTTGGCTGTCCGCAACCTCTACCACTCTCTTAAACTTCATTTCCCCAGCTCCTCCCTCTCATTCTCCATCCTTTTTCTCCATTATCTCGACCACATAGCACACCACCACTGCTGCTCCTCCTTATGCCGTGAGTACACCTACCACCACCGGCTCCACACAATCACTAGAACCACCAGCAGCTCTCGGCATCTTGCCCATCTCCATCCCCCAGCTGTAACCATCTGGCCTTACCCTCTCCATACTCTCTCACAGTTCTCTCGACCAACCTCGCCTCTCCCTCTTTGGTCTCCCTCACTGAACAACCGCAGCAACCTCCATCATCACCAAACCTTCCTTCATCACCCGTAACCGCCATCATCATCTGCTCGCCTCACTCTCTCTTTCGTCAGGCCTCCAACCTCACCTCTTCTCTTACGAGTTCTCCATCTCTCACGCGACCTCTCTTTCTCTCCTCCCTCATTTCCCCTCCCTGTTCTCTTCTCCATCACAGTCAGCACTCTCGCCTCTATCTCAGCTCACCCTCACAGACCATCTCTCCACCCTCGGCCGTGAGCACGCCAGAAGCCACCACTGTTAGCCAGACTCGCGACCCCGACCCCATCATCCTGCATATCCGGCTACCATCAGCTCCAAATCCCTCTTAGCCATCCCACAGTCCCTTGAGTCCTTGCAATCCAGATTCACCACTAGCACTGCCGAGCTTGCACGACGCTCACCTCGGCAAACCTCTGTCGTCCCTAATGACAACCATGGTAACCACCTTCACCCGAGCTCAACCCCTCTCGCAGGAGCTTCCATGTTTCACCATCATCCTCACGGCAGCACCATCTTCGGCCACTCACGCCCAACAACTAGCCACCATTAGTTACGTCTGTTGTGAAACTTGAGATTGTTCCACCTAACTTTACCACAGTTTACTATTGTATAGGTAAATAGAGAGTGAATAATTGTGCAAAATTACACCAGGTAAATTCCCAGGGAAGTGGGGGGTCACAACAGACCGCTTAAATCCCTCTTTCCTAGATAGAATTTTCCTTAGACATGTAATTAACACAATATATTACTACAATTATACCCGACAAAAGTTAACTACTGAATAGATGAAAGGAAGAACACTAGAATTTAACGAGGTTCAGCTAATTGTGCCTACATTTTCGGACACTATCAATCAATATTTCTCTATTGTAGAAATATTACAAAATGAGAGAGAGAAGAGAGAATGTGCCTAAGAGAGAAGTAGGCAAATTTTGGGGATGAGATTATAAATGGAGGTGATGGGTTTATATAGGTTAGGAAATACCACTATTACAACCACTAATCACCTACCTTTGAAAAAATAGCCCACCATTGAAGACTTCAATGGCAATGGTAGGCTTTTAGAATGAGCCACAATTCAACAAATCTCCACCTTGGCGAAATTCCATCTCTTAACATCTCTCATGGATTCCATAATGTCTTCAAATGTGCTTGTAGCGCAAATTTTTCAATTTTTAACATTGTTGATCAAGTTCATGCAATGTTGAGACTTGACCACAGTTACCACTTTTGTCATCATATCAGCAGGATTCTCAGTGGTTCGAATCTTTTGGATTACTACTCCACCTTCTTCCAGAATTTCTCTAACAAAGTGATATCGAAGGTCGATGTGTGTTGTCCTTGAATGGTAGACTTGGTTCTTTGCTAGATGGATAGCACTTTGGCTATCACAATGCACCTTGATGTGCTTTTGTTCAATTCCCAAATCTTTCATCAATCCTTGAAGCCAAATTGCCTCCTTCACAGCCTCTGTGACTGCCATATACTCTGCCTCTATAGTGGACAAAGCAACTGTTGACTGTAAGGTAGACCTCTAACTAACCGGCGCTTTTGCAAGAGTAAAAACATAGCTAGTAGTTGACCGACGCTTATCCAAATCACCAGCGTAGTCGGAATCACAGTATCCAACAATACTATGATCATTTTGCTTATCCTACTCAAATATCAATCCAATATCTACCGTATACAAAATGTATCGTAGAATCCATTTCACAACTTACCAATGTTCCTTTCCAGGATCATGCGTATACCTGCTCACAACTCCAACGGCTTGTGAAATATCGGGCCTTGTACACACCATGGCATACATCAAGCTACCAACAGCACTTGAATATGGTACTTTTGACATGTATTCTCGTTCTGCTTCAGTTTTTGGAGACATAGATGCATTCAGCTTGAAATGAGGAGCAAGCGAAGTACTAACAGGTTTTGACTTCTCATCCATACCAAAACGCTTCAGTACTTTCCTCAAATATTATTTTTGAGTCAAACAAAGCCTCCTCAATTTCTTATCTCTACTTATCTCCATATCGAGAATTTTCTTTGCTGCGCCTAGATCCTTCATCTCAAACTCCCTATTCAACTGAGCCTTCAGTTTGTCAATTTCTATCTGACTTTTGGAGGCTATTAATATATCATCAACATAAAGAAGAAGATATATGAAAGATCTATCTTGTAACTTGCAAAAATACACACGGTGATCATATTTGCTTCTTTTGTACTTTTGCCCCATTATAAACTTGTCAAATCGTTTGTACCACTGCCTTGGGGATTGCTTTAATTCATACAACGATTTTGCAAGTTTGCACACCATATTTTCTTTTCCAACAACTTTGAAACCTCCTGGCTGAGTCATGTAGATTTCCTCTTCCAAGTTTCCATGTAAAAATGCAGTTTTTACATCTAATTGAACTAGTTCCATATCCAATTTTGCTACCAAAGCCAATAAGATTCTAATGGAGGAATGTTTTACAACTGGAGAAAATACCTCATTGTAATCAATTCCCTCCGTTTGTGCATAGCCTTTAGCCACCAACCTTACTTTGTAGTGAACACTATTCTTGTCAGGAAATCCATCTTTCTTTGTATATACCCATTTACATCCAATTGCCTTCTTTCCCTTCTGAAGACTAACAAGCTTCCATGTTCGATTCTTATGAAGGGACTGCATTTCTTCATTCATGGCTTCCCTCCACTTTTCTTCTTCCGAACTTTGGATTGCTTCATTGTAAGTAACAGGAGTATCATCGTTTGCAATTGGAGATGTGTAAGCCACCATGTCAACAAAGTGAGCAGGCTTTCTAATTTTTCTCTTTGGCTTACTCAATGCAATAGATTCATGTTGCTGTGGAGGTTCTTGGGTTGAAACCTCTTCTACAGGCGACTCTTCTTCTACCATAGGAGAGTCTTCATTTTTTGGGTAAACAATTCTTCTATCAAACTCCACCTGTTTTGGAGCACCATCTTTTTGCTCAACACTTTCTGTTGTCACCTTTCTTAAAAAGGTAGATTCATTAAAGGTAACATCCTTGCTGAAGATTATTTTCTTTGTCTCTGGACACCAAAGACGATATCCCTTTACTCCAGAGGTGATTCCCATAAAGATTGCTTTCTTAGCCCTCAGATCCAGCTTTGATTCCTTGACATGATAGTAGGCAGTGGAACCGAATACATGTAAGGAATCATAATTTCTAGCAGGCTTTCCAAACCATTTCTCCAATGGTGTTTTACCACAAATAGCAGTAGATGGTAGGCGGTTGATGAGGTGGCAGGCATATGTTACAGCCTCAGCCCAAAATTCTCTACCCAACCTAGCATTGGACAACATACACCGAACCTTCTCCAACAATGTTCGATTCATACGTTCTGCCACTCCATTCTGTTGCGGTGTACTTCTCATTGTGAAGTGTCGAATAATACCTTCATCTTTGCAAACTTTAAGAAATGGATCACTTTTATATTCTCCACCATTATCTGTACGGAGGCACTTGATCCTTCTACTTGTTTGAGTTTTCACCATATTTTTCCATCTGAGGAAGACTCCTAACACTTCTTCCTTAGTTTTCATAGTATACACCCATACTCTTCGAGAAAAATCGTCAACAAAGGTCACATAGTAGTGTTTTCCTCCCAGTGAAGTTGTCTTGGAAGGTCCCCACACATCAGAGTGAACATAATCCAAAATACCCTTGGTATTATGGATTGCAGTACCAAATTTCACTCTTGTTTGCTTCCCTTTGATGCAATGTTCACAGAAATCTAGTTTGCAGGTCTTTGCTCCCTTTAATAATCCTTGATTTGTAAGAAGTCCCAAGGATTTTTCACCTGCATGCCCCAAGCATATATGTCATAACCTAGTTGCTTCTATTTCTTTATCATCAGAAGAAACTGTTGCTGCCGTCCCAATAACTGTATGACCTTGATAGTGATACAAGTTATTGTTCTTCCGAATTCCCTTGATTACCATGAGTGCACCAGAGATGATTTTCATGACTCCGTTTTCTGCTGTTACTTTGAATCCCTTTGATTCTAGGGTTCCCATAGAAATGAGATTTTTCATCAAACTTGGTACATATCTAACGTCCGTCAATATTTTGATTGATCCATCTTGATTCCTTAAGCGGACTGAACCAATCCTATGTGTGGTAAGAGGGACATCATTTGCTGTGTAGACAACTCCACCTTCTAGTTCTTTAAAATCAAAGAACCAATCCCGATTGGGACACATATGATGGCTACACCCAGAATCTAGTAGCCATATACTCGAAGAACTAGTTGATGGCGTAGTAGCAAGCGAAAGATTTGAGCTTCCATCTTCGTACTCAGCCACATTTGAGATGGCCTTTCCTTTATCAGGTTTGCCTTTATTCTTTAGCTTCGGACAGTCTTTCTTCCAGTGCCCCTTTTCCCGACAAAAGGCACATTCATCTTTGTTTGGTCTGGACCTTGACTTGGATCTCTCTTTCTTTCTACTATTTTGGCTTTGTGAATGGCCTCGAACTACTAGAGCCTCGTTGGCTCCACTTGTGCTTTCAAGCTTGTCCTTCTTCCTCAATTTATAGTTGTACAAAGCAGCACAAACCTCGCCAAGAGACACTTTATCCTTTCCATGGAGCAAAGTAGTTTCAAGAAACTCAAACTCCTCAGGAAGGGATCCCAACAACATCAAAGCCAGGTCTTCATCTTTAAAAGTCTCATCCAGATTAATTAGATTAGTAACCAACCTATTAAAGTTGGTGATATGATCATTCATAGTGGTACCCGAGACATAAGTGAAGCGAAATAGTCTCTTCTTCATATGGAGTTTGTTCTGAGAGCTTTTCTTCAAAAACTTTTCCTCCAATGCCTTCCACAACTTGTTTGTAGAAGTTTCCTTACAGAATGCATACTTCTGCTCTCTTGAAGACATGATCGAATTGTACCACATGCTAACCGATTGATGGTCCCCCATTCTTTCTTCTCAATATCTTCTGGTTTCTCTTCTTCAATGGCAATGTCTAGACCTTGCTGAAAGAGAGCGTCTAGAACCTCACTTTGCCACATACCAAAATGACCGGTGTCGTAAAAAATCTCCACTGCAAATCTGACATTTGTCACAGTAGTTCTTTCCAAAATAGACGAGTTTGATGTGTATGCTTTTGCACTATCTGCCATCTTAGCCATAAATGCTATTCAATAGCTGCCGATGTGGAATGCCAATAGCCCAAGGAAAACTTTTCTGATGTGGAAGATCAGACTAAGCTGCAACCACAGAGCATACTAAGAATAACCTTGGCTCTAATACCAATTGTTGTGAAACTTGAGATTGTTCCACCTAACTTTACCACAGTTTACTATTGTATAGGTAAATAGAGAGTGAATAATTGTGCAAAATTACACTAGGTAAATTCCCAAGGAAGTGGGGGGTCACAACGGACAGCTTAAATCCCTCTTTCCTAGACAGAATTTTCCTTAGACATGTAATTAACACAATATATTACTACAATTATACCCAACAAAAGTTAACTATTGAATAGATGAAAGGAAGAACACCAAAATTTAACGAGGTTCGACTAATTGTGCCTACATCCTCGGATACTATCAATCAATACCGTCGGCCAGCACCAGCAGTAGTAGCAGCAGCCCGAACCCCGCTGTCACCATTGATCTCACACGATCTCACCCATCTCTCTGTCTCTCGTCCTCTCCCAGTAACCCACGACGCCAACCACCGAAACCACCAACTCTCGACCAACCTCCGTTCGCACCACTACCTGTTCCGGCTTCGAACCCGGCTGCAACACCCCGCAGACACCACTGGCTACAACACCCCGCAGGCACCACCAGTTGCAACACCCCTATGGGCACCACTAGCAGCGACGCCTCTCGACCACCCTCAGCCACCACCACCTACCACTACCCCGAATGCAGCTGCAACACCCCATGGGCACCACTAGACAACTATTCCTCCAGGTCCGTCACTCGCGACCTTGCCTCCATCCCCCCGACATCAAGCTGAATCAATAATTCCTTTGTGTTCAATTTTATCCAGTTCTAAAATTTCTCATCTGGTTGTGAATGGATTTTAGTATGAAAAATCTGCCCCTTTATACATATGTTTAGATGCCATATCCCCACCACCTATTCAACGAAATGCCCAAACCAGTTTTGTTCTCAAATGAACGGTTGAAAGAGGTTTGGGGTTGGTGGCATCAATTGGGGGTTCGGTTTGGGGTTTCGGTATCAAGTTTGATTTGAAAGAGGAGTAGGGTTTGGAGTTTGTGGTTTGGGTGCATATTAGGTGTTTGATATAAGCTCCCTATGGTTATCACACACACTTTTTCACACACTTTCACATGCTAATTTACTAATTTGCTAACTTTAACTGACATTTTATTTCTTTGCTTGCATTCATACTAACCCTAACTCATGCATTTACTAACTCATACTAACATTAGAAAAGTTGAATACAAGTTGTTCAGTTCAAGAAATCTCTCGCTTTGAATCTCTCTTTCTATTCCAAACACTAGTGTGTGATGATTGAAATTCTAAGGAAGCCCAAGGAAGCTCGTCGGAAGGAGAGCTCGCAGAGGTTCCGCATAGACACCAAGCATACTAGTGGGAAACGAAGGATTACATGTTTCAGCTTCGAACAGGGTTGCAGAGAGAAATCAGGAAGAGGTAATAAACTTGTTATTAATTGATTTTCCTTTCCCCCTTGTCACTCTAATCTCAGTTTTTGAGTCCAGTAGGGATTCGCAAGAAATTGGTATCAGAGCTTGTGTCCTAATATCATTATTTCTCAGGAGGAGAAATATGGTATTATGATCAGCAGAAGAGATAGAGAACAAGGGTCACTTTTCTATCAGAAGGCTTCATTAAAATCAAACATAAGATTTTATGAGAATTTGATAGCAGAAGTTTGGAGAGAGAAATACTTCAAACTAGATACTGCTAGAGCCAATTTTGAATCAGATCCTATTGTGATAGATCTAAAAAGAGTTAAGAAAGGTCTAGAATCACAACTAATAGAGATTGAAAGGCAGATTAGCCTTTATCACTCTAGAATTAGGCAGTGTGAGTGGCAGTTAGAACAACTCCACAGAACTCTAGGATCAGAATCAGACAACCAAAATCTCATTCATCTTCAGAAATGAAGGATAATTAGTCCATCACGAATAAAATTAGAGAAATAATGAAAAGTTATGAGGACAAAATAAGATCACTCAGCAGAGAAGAAGACACTCAAACATCTTAAGTCAAAAGTAGCATGTCAGGAAGATATACTGCTTAAGACTATGACGATGCACAGGAACAAGAGGTTCAGAGTGCTCTTAGAGACATTGATGAGACAAAGGTTTTGTCAGACATAACTAATGATATCTAGAATGCTTAGGACGAGTTGGATAAGCTTCTTCATCGTGAAATATGGACAGAAAATGAAGTCTCAGAGATTCAGAAAAGAATCAATAAAAGGCTTAATGAGGTAGAAGACCTCAAGGCTAAGAAATTAGCCAGTGCCGAAAAAATCCTTACAAGAACTAGTAAGGGTTCAGCAAGAGGTGGAGCTGCAGGAGCAGGACCATCAAGTTTTAGGGAAACAGTACCAGTAAGTTTTCCAAAAGTTTCATCTTGGGATGCTAAGCCAGTATGGCAACCCCTTAGAATGGAACCGCACCCGTGGGAGCAAAGAAATTATCTTTCAAGGAAATGCTCCAAACAACGGCCAAATAGCAGGAGTCTGTTTTAAATTACCCAGGAAGAATTGAGGAGGAATTCAGACCAAGGACGAGTGTTCCAGAGGGAGTACCCCAGAACGGAACCATCCTTAGACTTAACTACGAGAAGGATCCCACAGTTGCAATTGATGATTGGGCTATGGATATAAGATATCATATCCTTAGCAGAGGAATTGAATCTTGGTCAATGGAGCAAGTATATAAATTTGCAGTAGCCACACTAAGAGGAAATGTTGGAGATTTTTGGGAAATACTTCAAAGGAACTCATATGTGAGTACCATTATTATTAATACCATCAAAACTCCAGATGAAGTACTTGCTATCATAGCCGATTTCCTCAAACAGGAGTTTGTAGGATATTCGCTAATTGATAGAGGGGACGAGTTAGTTGAGAAGGCCAGAATGACTCTCACAAAGATTCAGATCTGTGACATGTGTTACTTTGAAGAGTTTCTTTGTGAATACCGGTATTGGTATTACAAGCTCGGACCACAAGATCAAGCGTATGCAAAATAAATCTTCATCAATAAATTACTTGGCAGTTGGCCAGAAGTGGTAAAACAAGCTGTTAAGTAGAGACTAGAGAGAGATACAGAAGTATCAGATACTCTCGGAGTCGAAGCAAAAACAGTAAGACAAATTATAAGACTTTATTGTATGCAGAGGCATATGTTTCAGGATATAAGAAACATGCCTTACATGAATTCAAACTGTTGCGCCAAGATAAGTGGGGTAGCAGGAAGATATGGATGTAACCAGAGACCAACTAAATACTCAGAAAGAGTAAAAACTAGTTTTGTAGATGGAAGAAAACTAAAGTATCCAAAGTCAAAGGAAAGACTTGGAAGAAATATAGGAAGAGAAAGAGCTCTAGAAAAGGGCAGAAAAACCCAGAAAAAAGATATCTTAGACCTAATAGGGTAAGAGAAGATGTCAAGGAATCGTTCAAAAAGAAATATGGACGATATCCCAAATGTCCACAAGGAAAATCCTTGGAAAATTGCAACTGTTGGTTTTGTGGCAAGAAGGGCCATAAGGCTAATAATTGTCCAGAAGCAGAGAAAAGGAAGGGTAGCCTCAAAAGTATTTTGATGGAGAACACTTCAGAACTGCTTTATGAACCGATTTGGGGTGAGGAGATAGACTCAGATGATGAGAGTGTTTATTCTATTTTCTCAGAATATTCCGAATCAGAAGAAGACGAAGAAGATTCAGGGGATGAATCTCCTTATGATCTCAAGCTAAGTCAGTTAAGACTAGCTATGATAAGAGCAGCACCAGAACTAGTTTCTCTAGAAAGAGAAGAAGAAGATCTAGTGCAGAATGCAGAAACTGAAATTCCTTCAGAAAGTAGGGATTGTCAGGAATGGAGGATGCCTCGAGCCAGTTGGGCTGAAGCATATCAGACCTCATGGATACCTTACAAAGAAACAGTAAAGGTAATCGAGAAAGAGGTAACAGCAGAAGTATCCAGTACGGATGCCGGAACATTTATAGTTCCATTGTTAACCACGCAGGAAGTTCAAAGAGCAATGGACAAGAAGGCAAGATATGTCCACTTTGGAATCATCCAGGTTGGAATTGATCCCTTAGTGAGAAAAGGACAAGATCTTCCTATCCTTAGTGCAGTTATGGATGGAAGTATTGGAAATTTTGGTAGATCTTTGCTAGGAGGAGCAAGAGCTAACTTGCATTCAGGAGCAGCCTGGATAAAAGTTATACCAGATTTACATGTTGACCTCCAAGATAAGAGTGTGGAGAAAACTCTACAGATTAGAGTTGATACGCATGATTGGCAGAATATGTTAAAATGTAGCCCAGACAGGAGGTGCATTAGAATTATTACCAGATTATATTTAAAGTTCTATAATACGGGGAAACCAGCCCTCAGAAGGGAAGTTAGTAGATTCACTCAACTCTTCGAGACAAATCAAGCAGATTTAGTCAGAGGAATATAGCCTGAAGTTGTAAATCCAAGAGTGCTAAGCTGGCCTCAGATTTGGGTATCCCCAAGAACAAAAGAGAGATTGAAAAATCTTTTACCAAAGTCAGTAAAACAAGAGGCAAATAGATTAATCATCACAAAACCTCTAAGTGATTATACTCCTAGTAGAGCAAGTATATCTAGAGAGGAGGACATTAATTCAGAAATTAGGTCAGAAGGATCTGGACCATCTAAATTAAGACCATCAAGCAGTAGAAGGGTAGTTGGTCAGAGAACCATAAGAATCCCTATCTATGCAGATGAAGAGGAAGACCAGTCTCATATAGCATATATGGGAGCATCCATTTTTAGCGCCAAATTTGAAGATTGGGCAACATTAGTTAACATTTCTATCGGGAAGATAGAATGTACAACCCTTATTGACACTGGGTGTACATGGTCTAGTATCAGGATTAGATTTCCATAAGTGACTTGGGAATTAGAAATGTTTAAAGTTATAATTGGAAACGGTACTACTCTTCAGATAGGAGAAGTTGCCAGAAATGTTAAAATCCAAATGAATGGCAAAGAATATGAGGAGCAAATTCTTGGCCTAATTCCAGAACTACCAGACGATTTCATTTTAGGAAACATATTCCTTAAGAGATATCAGCCGTTTACGATATTCTCAAAAGGAATTATCCTAAATAATCATTTTATTCCGAAACTCTCAGAAAGTACTATAAAGAATTACAAATTAGTAGAAGAAGAAAAATCGGAAGAGAAATCTAATTATCAAGAGAAACTTGATAATTGGAAGAACTTGATATCAGGAAGTATTCCAAAAATGATTCAGTTGTCTGAAGAAGAGGAAAGTAATCTTGAAGAAATCAAAAAGATGCTTTCAGAAAATTGGTCGGAGAATCCGCAGGCATTATGGCAGAAAGCCATGCCAGAAGCAGATATTGTGCTTAAAAATCCCGATACAGTTATCAGAAGTAAAGGGATTAGTTATCCAAAGGAAATGATAAAGGAATTTAAGAAGCAAATTCAAGAATTGTTAAATTTGGGACTAATTAGGCACAGTACGAGTGAGCACAGAAGTGCAGCATTCATGGTGACAAATCATGCCGAACAAGTACAAGGAAAAGCCAGAATGGTTATTGATTATAAAGATCTGAATAGAGAAACAAGAGATGATGGGTATAATCTACCTAATCAGGAATTTCTTAGAAATAGAATAAGAAGGGAGACACCCTCAGTTTATTCTAAATTCGATCTCAAATCAGGGTACTGGTAGATAAAAATCAAAGAGAGAGCAGTAGCTCTTACAGCCTTCACAACGCCCATTGGACTTTTCGAATGGCTAGTAATGCCATTTGGACTGAAGAATGCCCCAGGCATTTTCCAGAGAAGGATGGACAGAGCGTTTGGAGGAATGATTGGATTTGTTGTAGTTTACATCGATGATGTTCTAGTATTTAGTAAAAATACTAAGGATCATCTAGAACATTTGAGGCAAGTGGCACAAGTGTTCAGAAAAGAAGGAATGGTTCTTTCGGAAAGAAAAAACCATTTGGATGCAACCTCAGATAGAATTTTTAGGTTTAAAAATTCGAGGTAATGAAGAGGAGCTTCAACCACATATAGCCAAAAGGCTATATGAATTTCCTGATGAATTAACAGATAGAAGGCAGTGTCAATGCTTTCTAAGAGTGTTGAATTACATTAGAAAATTCATAAAGAATTTGGCAGAAAAGGTAGCACCAATTCAGAAAAAGGTTTCAATAAAGAATCCTTGGAATTGGACTTCAGAGGATACTGAAGTGGTTAAGACCTTAAAAAAGGAAGCCAGAAATTTGCCAAAATTAGAATATCCTGACGGAACATAATTAGATATAATTCTGGAAACCAATGATTCAGACAGAGCATGGGGGTGTGTTTTAAAGATCAGGAAGATCGATAAAACAGAACATCTCAGCAAATACTGGAGTGGATGTTTTAATGGAGCAGAGCTTAATTACCCAGTTCATGAAAAAGAATTATTGGCAGTCTTTAAAGGAATTAGGGCCAATGAACTTTTCTTGGGTAAACCATTTATCGTTAGAACAGATAGTTCCTATGTAAAGCATTTCATGGGAATTAACTTAAAACGATGCACTCAAGCAAGATTGGTTAGGTGGAGGAATGAGTTACAATATTATTCCTTTAATGTAGAACATATTAAAGGAAAAGATAATATTATTGCTGATACTCTAACTAGATACTTAAACTCTTACAGAGAAGATGGCGAGCAGTAGCAGCCATATCAGATGCCCAATTTGTCAAAAAAGGCATAAGGTGGCAGATTGCCCAGTTACCAGATTTGTTGACAAACAAAGGTAGTTAACTTTCAAATCCAGAAAGGAAGAAGAAAGTAGCAAAACAGTTTCTCAAAAAAGAGGATGCCCAGTTTTAGTTCAGGAACAGATGAAGAAAGGGAGTTCATCCAGGAGGGATGAGAGACCTAGTAATAAAAGCCACATTCAGTACTTTGTTTGTAACCAGTTCGGTCACTACAGCACTCAGTGTACACAGAATCCTAGATCAAGGAAAGGGAGAGGAGAAAAAATACAGAAAAATGAAGAGATCACAATCAATAGAAGCTTTCTAGAAACCAAAAAGGATAAGGAAACTGCTGAAGTTGAAGTAGTCGATATTGATTTGGTTCTTGAAGATTTTCTGTTAAGAACTCCAGAAATTTCAAAAAGAAAAAGGGTTTTGCTAGAAGGGATGATTAATAATCCAGCAACTCCAGCAAATACGCCCTTTTCACTATATCTTCGGGAAATAGTAAAAACTTTGGAAGAATTTGAATCCATTGTTTTAGAATATTTCATAGTCATTAATAGGGAAAGTACATCCGAGCTCATTCACCAGCAGACAAAGCTTAAGGTGGAGATGGATATTCAGCTTAAGAAATACAATTTCACTACCAGAGCAATAGTGGGTATTTTAGAATATCCTGAATTGAAACAGTTTTGGATGAAGAGCGGACTGTGTATTCCGAAGCTACACATTCCTAGAAGCATTAAACCAGAGCTTCTTATTGCAGTTCAGAAGGCTTTGAGGATGGGAGAAATCCAATTTTTTGGTTTTAGTAAAACAGGTCAGGCTTTCAACTTTCTACCAGCCATGGTGAAATATGTGCTAAATTTCACCCATCCAGGACGGATTTGTTGGACAGCTTATATCGAACCAGTTGAGTTGAAAACAGGAAAAGTCTTGTTCTGGAATCTTTTTCCAGAAGATTGGAAAGAAGGAACCGTTTCAGATTTTTATGAAGAGGAACCAAATTGGGAGGATTTTCAGAAGCATAGAAAATTCTATGATTTCGTCCAGAATCTTTGGGGAATTTATTTGTTAGAAGCCAGGATGGCATCAAACTGTACTTTCTTCTCAGATCATGAAATTCTAATTTCCATTGAAGGAAAGTTTCTCCAGAAATTTGAGGAAGCTAGTTTAGCAGAATTTGCGATTAATGCAAGAACTGTAATTAATCAGATGAAAGATTGGGAGTAGCATCTTCCTTCAACCCAAGCCATGAAGAGCAATCTGTAGATAGTTCTAGCAGAGCTATCAAAGAAGGAGCACGATGAAGAAATCATTAGTGCCCTAAAAGATTTCTGAAGAAGGATGAGATCTTTGCCAAGTGTATAGATCAGATGATAAGTCCAGAAGATGATCATATCCGAGACCAAACTGAGCGGGCTTCTCAAGAAGGTAATATCCAAACAACTGTCCAGAAACGTGTCATATCCCAGGCCTCGCCGAAAGGACGATTTGTCGGGTCATATCCGGTGTATTTAGTCAAAAGTAGCTTTATTAAAGTTATTTAAGTTGTGTCGGTATTTTGTTTTGTTGTGAAGGGATGAGTCAGCAAACTATGTGCTGTCCTCCTTTTCTATTAAAAGTTGCTTTTACTTTTTGATAAAGTAGAGTGTTGCTTTTTCTTTTGTCAGACATCTGCTTTTGAGAAAGCGAGTTTGTGCTTATCCATTAGCGATGGCTTGTCTATTTAAGGGAACTCCGAATCTTATGTTTGGCGAGGGAAAATTAGAAAAGATTAATACAAGTTGTTCAGTTCAAGAAATCTCTCGCTTTGAATCTCTCTTTCTATTCCAAACACTAGTGTGTGACGGTTGAAGTTCTAAGGAAGCCCAAGGAAGCTCGTCGGAAGGAGAGCTCGTAGAGGTTCCGCATAGACACCAAGCATACTAGTGGGAAACGAAGGATTACCTGTTTCAGCTTCGAACAAGGTTGCAGAGAGAAATCAGGAAGAGGTAATAAACTTGTTATTAATTGATTTTCCTTTCCCCTTTGTCACTCTAATCTCAGTTTTTGAGTCCAGTATACTAACATTTACTTTCTTACACTCTAACTTTCAATTTCTTGTATACTAACTTTTAAAGTCCTGCATACTAACATTTACTTTCCTGCACTCTAACTTTTAATTTCGTGTATACTAACTTTTAAATTCCTATATACTAACATTTACTTTCCTGCACTCTAACTTTTAATTTCCTATATACTAACATTTATTTTCCTGAATACTATCATTTACTTTCCTGCACTCTAACATTTATTTACTTGCTTACTAACCCTTTTAACTACTTGTGTACTTGTATATGGTCTCCTTTACACACATTTATACACGTGCATTCACATACATGCATATACATGCATGCAATTTCACACATACACATACATGCATACATGCATACATATGTTTGTCCGTTCACACACCATGCACATGCATGTCCATTTGTGCCTTACATGCATACACATATTCATGCATCAGTGTCATTGTTCATTCATGCATGCAGGCACGTGCATGCTCATTCACACACTGTATGTGTCGTTGTTCATTTATGCATGCATGCATATACATGCTCATTCACACACCATGCATGCGCGTTCATTCTTATCCATGCATACACATGTTCATGCATCATGTCATCATCTAGGTCATCATTCATTCATGCATGCATGCATATGCATGCCCATTCATGTGTTATATATGCACGTTCACACATCCATGCATTCATGCATATGCATGCCCATTCACATACCACACACGCATGCTCATTCTCACTCATGCTCACACATAGTTCATGCATTGCTTACACATTCTAACATACACCTGAACACACAACTCACGCGGAAGGCAACGCGTGTTGACTAATGGTCTCGACCAAGATCTTAAACTAATTTTTTCCCGAAATTGGTCAACGTTTGACCGGTTCATCATTCCCCGAATTGGTTCGCACCGGTTTTCTGCACTTCACTTGTTTATTATTTAAACATCCATAAAATTCACAGAAAATCCATAAAAATACAAAAAAAAAATCAGAAAATTTCCAAAAAAATGTTTTTTGACTTACTTTCATGATTTTTGTCTTAATTTTATTTGTACTATTTCTAATTTTGGGAATAATATTGAAAAATGATAAAAACATTTTCAAAAAATTGTTTTCATCCCGACCAAGTCCGAAAACCTCTCGAAATATTACTTTTCACTTAGAAAATTCTATAAAGATTTCAAAATCTTGAGAGTGTACTTTTGCAAACTATTTTTTCGATTTTCCATCCCGATGATTGCAACAAAGGGCATGGACTCCTCGGAGTATTGGATTGCCCTGGTTATAAGGGAATACCTATATAGTATTTATTTTGTGCATTTTCTTTGATTGTCGTGAGGGAGTAATCTTCTAAGGTTTATTAAATTTATTTTGAGATAATTTTTTATTAATTTAGTACCATTTGTAAGAACGGGCACGTAGGGGGTGCTAATACGACTCCATCACACATTATTTTTCCATGAAAATTCTTTTTCAAAATACACAGCCATTTTTCCCAATTCGCAACCGCATCCCTTGCTAGTGGTTTTTGGTGGATTTGGGACGTTACAATAGCTTGGTGACTACATTGGGGATCTTGAGAGTCGAGCTAGTAATTAATCAAAGATTATCCCAAAATTCAAATTTGATGAGCCTTTGTGAGTGCTCCCTTTCATTTTTGTATAATTGATAATTTGATTGTACATAAGTGAATAATTGTGTATATAGGATTAACTGTAAATGTCTGGCTTACTTTTGTGTTTGAATAAGTATGTGATTATTTGGTTCCACTTGTTGTTTGAATAAACATGAATACTTGGTTTCCTTTGCTAGCATGTTGTTTGTAGACACTATAATTTTTCTTAGGTCAAATACAACAAAAGTATTATTATTATTATTATTATTATTAGGGTTTGGGAAGAAAAGTTTATAAAAGGGGTCTTGGGGCACTAACTCACACACAACACGGCTGGGAGACACCAAAGAAAGCAAAAAAAAAAAAATCCTAACCTTCCTTCTTGCTTACTCCGTCTCCGCAGCCTCTCTCTATCTTTATCATCTCTTTGAACCACCATCCCAGTCCACGCTCTCACGTCACGGCCACACGACTCCCAGCCGTCACCCCTCTACATCTTACGATCCTCCGACCACCAACCCCCACACAGTAGCAGCGGCCATCTCCAGCAACCACCACAGTAGTCGTGCCCAGCTTCTTTTTCGACCTCCTCTGCTCCTAGCGAAATCTCCGGTGACGCATCGTCGCCACATGCAGCCATAGCAGCCGTAGTACTTGCAGTCGCACGACTGCCATCACCACCGCAATCGCCCCTTTTCCGACAGCAGCAACTTCCTCCCTGCTCCGTCTGAACCCAGCTCCGACGCACACAAAGACAACCACCGTCGCCGTCGCTTCCTCTCCCCTATCATCACGGTTTCAGCAACACCGGCTTTCTCTTGCAGCTTTGGCAACCACAGCGGCCATCCGACAACCCCGCTCTGGTCGTCCGAACACCGCACTCGTATTTGAACCCGCAACAAAACACACACAGCACTCACAGCAGCACTCACGCTTAAACACGCACTTAAACACACAGCAAAGCACACAACACTCACGCTTAAACACACAGCAAAACACACAACACTCACCTTTAAACACACACCAAAGCACACAGCACTCACACACTCTCACAAGACATACACACTCACACCACTCACGCGCGCACAATGGACATGCACAACACACACATATTGATTTGTTATATTATTATTATTATTATTGTGGTAAGTTTTTTTATTTTTGTTATTGTTTATGTTGCAATAATTGTTTTACTAATATCCATGTTTATTTTTTTGTTGTATTTATTAGATATTAATTTATTATTGCTGTAGAATTTTTATTGTTGGGATTTGTTTTAATATTGAAAATTTAAATTTTGGTTGTATATGTTATATGTATTAAATGATTAACAATGTCATGGAAGGATTTTTAATGTTGTAATATTAGCATTTAATATCCATGTTTTTATTTTTGTCGCATTTATTGTAAATATTAATTGGATTATTACTATTGTCACATAATTTTTATCCGAGTGTATATCTTTTTATTGTGAATATTTATTATTGTTACCGTATGATTCTTTCTAAGTAATATCAATATTTAGTGTAAATAGTAATTGAGTTCATATTATTGTTATAGGATTTTTAACGTTTGTCAGTATCTTGCCAATATCAATCAAATAGGTATTTTGCCAATATCAATCAAGTAGGTATTTTGGTAAGACCCTGTTTATGTTGTATTGCAATTTAATCATTTATTTGGGTATGTAATAGTAATTAAGAGAACATGGTCTGTAATAATTAATTCATTATCTGCATGGTAGGATGGATAAGCTCAAGACCATAGATGGACTTTAGGGAACACTCTTCGGTCGACCGACACCGAATTTTTTCGGTGTCTTCAAAAAGACCTAGAAATGACCGTAGGACACTCACTCATACACTTATATGTATTGGTCATTTGAATAGGGTGATTGGTGGCTTAAATAGGACCGAAATGCACTAAATATGTACACTCGGTCGACCAGCACTTCATGTACATTCTGCCCACGGTCGACTGACCAAGGACCAGGTAAACTAGTTGACCACATCCTGATCGACCGAACGCTTGCAGTTCATTTGACCCTGGTCCACCAAACACCCCAGGAATCAACTTTATTGATTTCCTGGTCGACCGAGCATATTTTGAATATCACCAACCTAGTCGATCGAGTTCCTAGGTGTGGGAACTCAACGGTCTGGTCGACCGTACCTCGCAAGAATGGGAAAATCGCCTTTGGACATACAAGTCCGGTTAACCGAACTCATAGTTCATTTCTTGCCCAGTCGACTGAACCCCAAGGACTTCGGTCAACCGAACTTGTCCTGGTCGATCAGTGCTCTCGGGTTGCTCCGAATTTTTTACCGCGGTTAACTTTTTTAAACAGGATTAAATTAATTAAATATTATTAAAACTTTTCTAATTATTCCCTATATGCCCCCAATGGCTATAATTCTTCTCACTTCTATATATACCCTTTCATTTGCAATAATTAGCATGAGATTAATAAAATAATTAGCAAATATCCCCTGAATCTCAAAAAGTCTATTTTTCATATCCAAGCTTTATACTCTCATTCTTACTCATCCATATTGAAAATACCACTTAGTAAGAGTGCTCTTGTGTTCATCTCACCAAGCTTAAACTCTCTCTTGCTTGTTTTGATTGAGATTTGTTTTTCATAGAGAGCAAGCATCTAGTTTTTCTAAGGGGTTTCATAAATAAGCCTTTCGTAGAAAACTTCTTAGAGCTTCTAATTTTTGCATTTTCATTGCAATACTCAATAGTTCATACAGTGTTTTGGTTGCAAAAATATTTTTCAAATCGTTTTTCAAATATCTCTTGTGCTTATCCTTGAAGAAATATTTTGAGATATTTGTTTGCGTGCGGAAGATCTTTGTTGCTATACCTTTTCATTGAGATTATCATTTTATTACAAAGATCAAATAAATATTTTAACAAACCATTGTTTAAATATCTCTTGTGGTTTATATTAACAAAAATATTTGTATCATTTTGTTTGTGCTTATCCTTGAAGAAATATTTTGAGATATTTGCTTGCGTGCTGAAGATCTTTGTTGCTATACCTTTTCATTGAGATTATCATTTTATTACAAAGATCAAATAATCTGAATCTCTTATCAATCTTCTCTGAGCTTTAACATTTGATTTACTGATTCCCATCAAGAGAAGAATTCCGGTGAATTAATTCTTGAGTTTCAATTCAATTTCTTTTGATATTTTTTGAAGTATATTAGTGCTTTCAACAATACTAACCAGCTCTATATGAGAGCATCTCTTTGTACAAAAGAAATCTTTCTTGTTCTCTTGTTTCTTTGACGGTTCAGGTCATTGGATCGTTGTAACCGAAGTTGGGGTATTGCTTGGAGAGGGGGCTCCACCACCCTAAAAGAGGGATTGTAAATGGTTTGTTCCACCCACAAAGGAACGTGTTAGTGGAATCCTTAGGTGGTTTGCCTAAGGCAAGGACGTAGGCTAGGGATAAGCCAAACCTCGTAAAAAATATCGGTCTCACTTTTAACCTTTACTCTTTAAATTTCAGCATATATAAATTGTGTTTTGTAGTGCAGGTTGCTGAAAATTGAAATTGAGAAGACCTTTTAATTTAATAAAGTATGTTGGTTAATCTTTTGCGAAAACCTTAAAGGGAGTACGTTGACTAATCACTTGGGGAAATCTTGATTAAAAGAAGCGCACAAATATTCATTCATATAGGGCTATAAACTGAAATTTTGCAAACGCTAAATTAAGGAAGTGTCGCAGCACTCACAAATTGGTTAAGTATTGTGTGATTGGTTGATTGGTTGTTATTATTAAAGGTATTTGGTTTGTGATTGATATTGAGTGTGGATTGTGGTTGATGTGATTGAGCATTTAAAATTAAAAACGTTCTTGTGTATTTTCTAAGTATACAAAAGATTGTGAATTTGTAAAAAGGCTTAAAAGAATTTTATAAACCCAATTCACCCCCCCTTTTGGGACTATACCTTAACTTTCAGTTATTATTATTGTATTCTGCGCATGTTATCGTTGGAAGAGAATTGCACTGGTTTATAACGTGCATCTGATTGCTTAGACTTGGTTAAGAAAACACTAGATGGTTTAAAGCCAATTAAGAAAACTAGATACACCTTTCTATGGTGTGGTTGTAAAGGTTGTGGTCAATCTTGTGAATCTGACCTAGGGTATTCCCTTGCCCAGTAAGGAGAGGGTAATTGTAATCGGTGACGCTCCATCCATAAGTGAGCAACGGTAGTGGAATCTAGGGGTGAGCATAATTCGATGAAAACTTAATTAACCAGTTGATATTGGCCTGTTCGGTTCGGGTAAAAAACCTAGTTTTGTCGGTGCGGTTAGAATTTTACAAAATTTTGATTAATTGGTTTTGGTTTGGTTAAAAAAATATATCGGTTAACCGATTAACCGAATTACTAATTAATTATATTTTAAATATAATTTATGAATATAAACGGGAATAGGGTTAGGCACTCGGGCACTCGGGCTTGGGGCTTGGGGCCTGGGGGGAAAAAGGGCGGAGGGGTCTATAAGAACCCGAACCATGATATATGGATTAATTAAGTAAAATAAGGATAAATGGTGAATTGGACAGATTTTGTTGATGAGGTAAGGGTTCATCGACGAAGTTTCTTCTGTTATCGTCGATGAAATTCAAAGGCTCGTCAACGAGGGAATGCCGAGAGGTTCGGAAGAATTGGAAATATCCGATTTGTCGACGAGGCCACCGTTTCGTTGACAAAGGTAATGGCAGACTCGTCGACGAGGGTGCCAATTCATCGACGAATCCACCCGAGTTAAGGGCTATAAATATCAATTCCATTGCTTTTAAGCTAAGTAATCTTAAATATCCTCTCTCTCTCTCTCTCTAAAACTCGAAGCTCTCTCTTTCTCTCTAGTTTTTCCTCGCCGTTCATCACCTGATTCGTAAATCCAACGTTACTATGGGGATTAGGGAAGGATTCTCTATGTTTCCAGCGGATCGAAATTTCGTTTCGAGTTATTTCGGGTTTTGGGCTAAAATCGAGGTAAGGCTCGGTTTTCGTTTCTGATTCAGCATATGTGTAGTACTACGAATTGTAAGCATATATTTTACTGTGGCTTGTAGGTTTTGGAGTCTCGGTTCATAGTTTTGGGGACCGTAGAGTTTGTAGTTGGAATTCGGGTTAAGGTAAGGGGATTCTGTTTATATCAGTTAATTTTCGAAATTGAGATCGGTAAGCTTGTAGGTTACGATCGTATGTATGTTTTGGCTACTTATTTGGGGAAATCTATAGAATAAAAATGCAGGATTTTCGAGTTATAGTTTTCGGGGTATGTTTTCAGTATTATCAGTTATAACAGATGTTTTATGAACGATATCATTTATTAGCAAATAGGAAAGTATATGATGATTTAGTATATTATGATGTATGTTTACAGATATATGAAATGTACTGTACATGTATAATTGTATTAAATGTTCATGTTACCACATAACTATATTTAGTTTATTTTCCCTTATTGAGAAATGTCTCACCCCCCCCCCCTAAAACTTAATTAATTTTTCAGGAGACCCTGAGAGACCGGTGGGTCGTGGCCGCCGTTGAGTTTGTCGAGTTACCCCATTAGGAGGGTAAGTCTTGTACTAGGATCAAGAGATTTTTGTTGTATGATCCTAGGGTTATTTTGATGTTTTGGAGGTAGTATATAAATACAGTATTTTGGTGATGTAGTAAACTCTGGAATTATGTATCATATGGTTTTGAAAATGTGATTTATATTTACTGTTGCTTAGGTTTCCGCTGTGATTGGCAGGTGTTCCCCACAGGTTCTGGTCGACTTTTCTATTTATTATGTTTCATTTTATATTAAGATTTTGAGGTCGTTACATCAGCTCTCCAGAGTCCAGCCATGCAAACCTGGTAACTCTTCCTCTCTTCTTCTTCTTCTTCTTCTTCTTCTTCTTCTTCTTCTTCTTCTTCTTCTTCTTCCACTTTTGTTATTATATTTATCTGCGTTTTTTGGGATCGCATTTATTGACATTTTTGCTACTCCATTTTTAATTTCTGGTAGAAATCTTCACATTGCTTCGTAATTTTTCATTCTTGGCTGAAATAATCATATTTGATGTTTGATTTTCCTTCATATTGCGGTTGGGAAGGAGGCATGATGCTTTGAGTTAACATTTTGGTATTTCCTGATGTTGGAGATGACAAAGTTTTGATGTTTACAAAGTGGAATGGAGATGGATGCGTTGAATTTAACTTTCTTAAGTTCATTACCAGGTTGTTGAACTATTTGTATCAAGGTCAAATTTGTTTACTGATATAGGGTTGTTCAAGCACCCAATTGAAATTTAATTACTCTATGATTGGGTGTATATGAGTTTCAGGCATTAAAATTGAATTTGTGTGGATTTGGACAAAATGTAGAATAAAATTGTATTGACTTTCTTTCAAATTTACTAAATTCAGCTTCAAAATATTTAATGGACGCTCCCAAACATCACTTTAGAGCCATGAAAATTAGGTGAAATCTAGAGAAAATTTATCTTGGTTTTTGGTTAGTTTTATTAGAATGCATTATTTAGTGCTTGAGCATTTTAAATCTTGAAAGTTCAATGAGAACATATTCCATTGAAACATTATCAAGTGTCTGCTTCCATTTGATTTTGTGGAAAAATGTTGTATTGTAATTTTATTTTCTTTTAGCCAGAAGAAGTGATGCAAATTTATTCATTAAAATGCTATTCACAACAAATGCATCGATTAAATTTCAGTGAGATGATCAACGCGTGCTCATTACATGCATTTTTAATAATTGAAACCCAGAACCACATTTTTTTTTAGCTTTCTGAATATGATTGCCACTTGCTAAATTATGAATATGAATGCAATAGGTAAGCATATTATTTTATTTTAGTTTTTTCCCTCAATAAACAAAGCCATGCGTGTTTCCTTAGGTCAATCTCCTGTTGATGACATAGTAAGCATGTAAAAGTTTTTAAGGTAAGAATGCTTTATGTTATGGTCAGAGTATTTTTTTTTTAATTTTGATTAGTACTATTCTATGATGGACTTTACCCTTCTTTTTTATTTTTATTTTTCAGATATTAAAGGGAAAATGAGCAATGACTTGCCTATAGAGGTGGAGGTGCCAAACTTGGAGGATGCAATAATGACGCAAGCTAATTCCAAAGATCAACCTTCAAATCCCGGCATGACAAGTGAGAGTGCTACTAATCCTCCCACTCAATCTAATCAAAAAATTAGGAAGAGAATGAGACCAAGATCTGAAGTGTGGGATCACTTCACTAAATTTGTGACGAAGTCTGGTGAAATTAAGGGTAAGTGTCATTATCGTCATATTGATTACTATGCTGATCCTAAGAAGAATGGTACGGGCACACTTAGATATCATATGGTTAGATGTGCACAAAATCCACATGTTGAAGAAACAAAACAGACACAATTAAATTATCAACCAGCCTCAAAAAAATGTAGAGGGTTCAGAGGCAACTCTTACAAATTGGAAATTTGACTAAGAGGAAATTCGAAAGGCATTATCTTACATGCTTACTGTTGATGAATTGCCTTAAATTTGTAGAGAATATGGGATTCAAACATCTTATGAAAGTTGCATGCCCTCGTTTTCGAATTCCATCAAGATGGACAATTTCTAGGGATCGTTATGACCTTTACATGGAAGAGAGGTTAAAGTTGAAAAAGTTTTTGAGAACCTCCTCTCAAAGGGTTAGTTTCACAACTGATACATGGACTTCTTTGCAAAAGGTCAATTATATGTGTTTGACTGCACACTTTATAGATAATGATTGGAAATTGAACAAAAAGATCCTTAACTTTTGTCCAATTTATAGTCATAAAGGTGAAGAGATAGGTATGGCCATTGAGAGGTGTTTGCTTGACTGGGGAGTTGATAATGTGTTTACAATGACTATAGATAATGCAAGTTCAAATGACGTTGCAATTGCCTACATAAAAAGAAAAGTTTCAAATTGGAGAAAAGACATTCTAGGGGGCAAATTCTTGCACATGAGATGCATTGCACATATAATTAACCTAGTTGTGCAAGATGGTTTGAAAGAAATGGGGGATTTAGCTGCTCATGCTAGAGATGCAGTCAGATATGTTAGGCATTCACTTGCTAGGTTGAAAAATTTCAAACGTTGTGCAGAAGTAGAAAAAGTAGAATGCAAAAAGATGTTATGCCTAGATGTTAGCACTCAATGAAATTCTACTTATCTGATGCTAGACACAGCTCAAAGATATGAAATGGCTTTTGAAAGGTTTAGGGATGAAGATCCTTCATTTAAAATTGAGCTTGAGACTAGGGATGGCATACCAAGTAGTTTTGATTGGGAAAAAGTCAGAAAGTTTGTGATGCTTTTGGAACACTTCTATGAACTCACTATACGAGTTTCAGGTTCTTTGTATGTTACAAGTAATATATTTTTTTGATAAAATTAGTAGGATTGATTGTCTTCTAAAAGAGTGGGGAAATAGTGATGACCTGGAGTTGAGTTTAATAAGCATGAAAATGAAGGATAAATACAACAAGGACTGGGGAAACAATGACAAAATGAATATGTTGATTTTTGTTGCATTTGTTCTTGACCCTAGACGTAAGTTGAGATTTGTGTAATATGCTCTTTCTACTATGTATGAAGGTGACAAAGGTTTATTAGTGGGGAAAAAGGTTCAAGATACAACATTTGAATTGTTTGCTGAGTATTAAAAGTTGTCACAATCTAAAAATGAAGAATCAAATAAAAGTGAAACTTCAAGCTCCACGTGCTCCACTGGTCAAGGTGAAGCAGCAGAACGAAGTTCAAAGTTTTGTATCAAAAGTACAAGACTCAAATTGGACGTGGAGATAATAAATCAGAGTTGGATAGGTATTTGGGGGAGGATTGTGAAAAGGACGTGGAGGGCTTTGATATTTTGGAGTGGTGGAGGTTAAATAGTCAAAGGTTTCCTGTTCTTTCACATATGATTCGTGATGTTTTAGCAGTACCCATCTCTACACTTGCTTTAGAGTCTGCTTTTAGCACAGGGGGGGGTTTGTTCTCGATGCCTTTAGGAGTTCTTTGACTCCTAAAATTGTTCAAGCTCTTATCTGTACACAAGATTGGATGCGGGGTTCATATACTCCAATTAAGGTTGAAGAAGACATAGATGACCTTGAAAATCTAGAAAAAAGGTAATATCATATTTATATATTGTCAAAAATTTTCATTTGTTCATTGAATGATTAATTATTACAACTTACAAGTGCTTCTATACAATTTTTTAGAGTTGTTAAAGGTTGCATTGGAGTCCACAATTGGTAAATAAGCCAAACAAAGAAAGACTGAGGGTTAGTTTCATACTTTCATATTGAGATTATGTTTTAGTGTTTTGTCATTTAAATTACATGCTATCAATTATCATTATTTTGGTCTGTTGCAGACTTGCATGTGTAATGTAAGAAGCTGAAGAGTGGGAGTTTCTAATATAAGAAGCCAGGAAATTGTAACTGTCACTTGTTAGCTGATGTATGAAGCATTCAAGCCCTAGTTTTTATTTTAATTTTTCAGAAACAATTTATATTTCATGTTTGTTTTTTATTTTTATTTTGCACAAACTGTTTACATTGGTTTGTAATATAATATTAGGGACTTTGAACTCTTGAACTTAAATCCAAGTAGACACTACAGACCTTTAAATTTCATGTTTGGTCAATGATTATATTTTTTTAAGAAGATTTTCTAGATTGTTTTGGTATATAGATGATTTTATTTTTACATTGATTAGATTTTATGTAAACAGGGTTCTATACTTCTATTTTTACATTAATTATATTTTATCTAAGTAGGGATAAGACACCTAACTGGCTAGTTGTGAGCCTCTGATGGTGTCATTATAGATTTTTTTTTTCTTCAGAATTAAGAGTTTTTTAATTAAGCTAACAGTGGGTAACCCTACCCCCAATTCACTCCACCCCACCTTTTATTTTTTTATTTTTTATTGAACTCTGGACTGTCTTGCTTAATTTGCCTTTAGTAGAAACTAAACTTGTGCTTATACTTGTCTGGGTTTTTTGTTCTATGGTAATATCATTTTTATTAATAAAATTAATAAATAAGGTGTTTAATTAAGCCGGATTTGGTTTTTTTAAAAAATTATAATTGTATTCTGTTTCTAGCAATTAATTTTAAATAATTTCGATTAAAATTGATTAACTGAATTACCCATTCGGGTAATTCGGTGGGGTTCGGTGCAGTGTTCTCTGTCAATTCAGTTGGATTGGTTAATGGTACTATTTAACTGAATTTTTCGGTTAATTCGGTTAATTACCCGAATTTGACCGAACCGACCGTTTGCTCACCCCTAGTGGAATCCTCTTACTTGTTAGTTTGAGGCGGTGACGTAGATAGTATTGGTCGAACCACGATATCAGATCTTGTGTTTGCTTTCTCTCCCCTACGCTTTTAATTTCTGCACTTTAATTTTAGCACTTGAATGTTTATATCCGTAATATTATGAATGATTGAGAAATACTGAATCTGCTATATCTATTTTTATTTATTTGCTTAGTTATTACATAAAAAGACCTTAGATTGGGAATTATTGACTGTTGATCTGAACCTAACGTAGGAGAGATTTTTTTAAATACTCAATTTATCTGCCTCTTGAAAATACATCAATTCCAACAGCATATATCATTAGCTTTCTCTATCTGTGTATATGTAGAGAGAGAGAGAGAGAGAGAGATTTCTAAAATTAGCCATGCCCACGTGCATGACTGCATGCCCCCATGTCGCTACAGGAAATTCTTGGAAATGGCTCTTTAACCATATAGCCTAATACGGATAGCTAATCGAACATAGTTTACATACACGACATCCTAAGTTAGATTCATAATTGAGCATTGCTTTGTAGGAGTAGAGATAATATAGACTCTCCTTTCTCTACAGAAAATTCTTGGATACTGGACTCTCCTTTCTCTGCAGGAAATTTCATGGACACTCTGCAAAAATACTTAATTACGAAGCAAAGGCAAAAGCTAGGCCCCCACCACCCCCCACCCCACTACGCCTACTCACTTCGGGCCTTTTCCCGTTTCATCTAGATGACTTCTTGGCACCTTCCATCCAAAATGCCTTTGGCAGGTAGCTAGCGCTTGGCGCACGTTTCGCGTGATGGAATCTAATTGTGACTCCCGAAATGCCCTTTTAAATAGTTAATAGTACATAAATCTTATTTAAGAAATATATTATGATGAAATTATAGTATAAATATTGAATCTATCATGTTAGTTATGAATTAATTCAATATTTTAAGAATTTTTAAATTTATTAAAAAAATAAGTTATAATTTAATAATTAATTTAAGGTTTGTGTATCTCTCTTATTTTTTCACAATGAGGAGAGAATAGTTTGATTCAATAATTATTTTTATGAGAGGAGATTATTAGTGGCACATGGCATGAGATAGTTATTTTTAAATATATGTTCACATTAAGTTGTCTTAAATTTTCATATTTAATTTTTTTAATCAGGTTTATATCTGATTATTTAAATAAAACATGAATTAATATTTCAATTGTGGAGATTATTTTCAATAATTTTGTATTGAGCTCTAATAAATGAATTAATTATGATATTTATATGACCTCTAATGAACTCATCAGTAGAATGGATGCCAAATGAGAAGATGGGGTTTTTGAAGGGTTGCACACGGAACTAGGTAGGATGGTTTGCAGCAGATCTTCTCCCCCCATAAAGCAGCTAATAGAAAAAGTTGGGTTTTCCCCGTTTTATTATTAAAATAAAATAAAATATTAAATAATACTCTAATTGGGAAAAAATTTCCCAAACTAATGCTTACATAATCTCACAATTTAATGCTGTAAGATTTAAACTGATGGGCAACTGGAAAGGTGGCGCGTGGCACGGAGCTGAGCAAATCTCGTAACTTGGTGCTACTAGATTTAAAGCGACCAGCGAGCGAGAAGGTGACGCATGGCAGGGGGTTCAGCAAATCTCACAACACCAACCTACGAGATTTAAAGTTTCAGCGTTTGGGAAGACGAAACGTGGCAGAAATCTCACAACACTAAGCTGCGAGATTTGTCTCTGAAATGGTGCGGCGTGTGACACGTGGAGAATCTCGCAGGTCTATCCTGCGAGATTTAGGCTGCATTTACTCTTTACAAATTTAAATTTAAATATTTTAAAATGACATTAATTTAGTAAAAATATATATATATATATATATATATATATATATGATTAATATAATGATTAAAGTCAAATAAGTGGATTAGGGACCAAACAAAAATTTGGAATTCACTGCTTTGATGCTCTGGGTCAACTAATTATATAAGTATGACAAAATAATTTGTATTATTTCAAAATTTTTTAAAAATATAATTGGAAAAAATAAAATTTCTCAATAAGTTATAAAAATGCCTAGTAATTAATATTTAAAATTAACAATTAAACACATTATAAAATTATAATTTAATATTTTTAGAGTCAAGTAATGTATCAAATATAGTATTAAAAAAAATGTAAACTAAATTTTCACTGACTTTACCAAAGTTACTATGTTATTAATGGTCTTCAACAAGACTAAAAATGAGAACCAATCAACCGATGCAAATTAATTTATTCATAATGACAAACTATTATCGTAAAATTGGAGTATTAATCAAAAGAACATGATATTTACAAACATTTTAAAAAAAGAAATTAGAAGATATTGATATATAATCATGAATCTAATTTTACTTACTAAATTGGCCGTAGTTAAATAAAAATGAAAAAAAATTATTTCGACTTATCTGAGTGGGTAAAATCCTTAAAAATCATACTTCACTCGATTTAATATATATATAGCTCATACTCCTATTATTTTGAAAATAATTTTTTATATATTATTTGTCATAAACTCATAAAAAGATCACATTATTATTTGTTTTATATTGTCAAGATAAATTAAAACCGAATTTATAATTAGTGTACAAACCAATCAACTAGAAGTAATTAAGTGATCTAAATACACTTAGCAAAATAATAGTGTGGTACCAATTCTATGAAATTAAAGTGATTATTATGACCTCCAGCAATCTCAGACACTTGTAGATGTTGCGATACCATTCAAACTTAAAATAACAAAAATTTGTTATCCATTGTCTTTTTGGGTGAAGGTTTCCGCACTTTACATGTTGCAATATATATATATATTGTAAAAAATCTGTCTTTTGTATTCTACTCCTTCTTCATCCTTCTTCTTCTTCTTCTTCTTCTTCTTCTTTTTTTCTAACTGTCTTTCCGTTCTTATATATAAAAAACTTAACTTTACTATATAGTTTTTCATCTCCTAGACTCAAGCTAACCACCCTGATTTATGGGATGTTACAAATTTCAAATGCCTCAAATCTCTTACCCTGATTTATGAGATGTTACAAATTTCAAATGCCTCAAATCTCTCTTGGTTGTTTACAATGACAGCTCACGCCAACACTCCCCCTCAAGTTGATGCAAAGAGGTCTCGCATGCCCAACTTGTCAAGTGAGTTGTAGAAGTCCTTGCTAGATACAACTTTTGTAAGGATGTCTGCCAATTGATCTTCAGATTTCACAAACGAAAACCTAATTGTTTTTGCTTCAAGATTCTCTTTGATGAAGTGTCGATCTACCTCCACACGTTTAGTACGATCATGTTGAATAGGATTGTGAGAAATGACAATTGCAGCTTTATTGTCACACAAGAGATCCATCTCGGAAGTGAGGGCAAACTCGATTTCAGTGAGTAGCTTTCTTAGCCAAAGGAGTTCACAAAGACCTTTAGCCATTCCCCTAAACTCAGCTTCAGCACTTAGCAAGGCTACCACTTTTTGTTTTTTGCTTCTCCAAGTTATAAGATTTCCTCCAACAAATGTAAAATATCCTGATGTAGACTTTCTGTCAGTGATATTACCTGCACAATACGCATCCGTATACCTATAAACCATCGGTTGACTGTTATGTTTTGAGAACATAAGTCCCTTGCCCGGGGATGACTTCAAGTATCGAAGTATTCGAATCACTGCTTCCATATGACTCTTACTTGGATTATGCATAAATTAACTTACGACACTTACAGCATAGGCAATATCTTGGCGAGTATGGGAGAGATAAATGAGTTTACCAACTAACCTTTGGTATCTTCCCTTATCTGTTGGTACTTGGTCTGGGTATTCTCCAAGCTTGTGATTCTGAACTATGGGGGTATCTGCAGGCCTACACTCCAACATCCCTACTTCGGTTAGCAAATCTAATATGTATTTTCGTTGGAAGAGAAATATGCCTTTCTTAGACCTGGCAACTTCAATTCCCAAGAAATACTTGAGTCCTCCCAGATTTTTCATCTCAAATTCAGTTGCTAATTACTTTTGAAGCAGAGAGATTTCGTCTTCATCATCTCCTGTAATAATAATGTCATCTATATAAACTATCAAAGCACTTACCTTGCCTAACTGATGCTTTAAGAACAAAGTATGGTTAGAGTTACTTTGTTGGAAGCCATATTTCTTCATTGCCAAGCTAAACCTTCCAAACAACGCTCGTGGTGATTGCTTCAGTCTGTACAACGCTCGCTGCAATTTGCACACCACTCTATTCTTTGAAGATGTTGTATAACCAGGAGGAACATCCATATAAACCTCTTCTTGGAGATCACCGTTGAGAAAAGCATTCTTTACATCAAATTGATGCAAAAGTCAATCAAAATTTGCAGCAAGAGACAATAATACCCTAACTGTGTTTAGCTTGGCTACAGGTGAGAAAGTCTCCTGATAATCGACACCATATGTCTGCGTATATCTTTTCGCTACCAGTCGTGCTTTGTACCGTTCAATAGATCCATCTGCTTTGTGTTTAATGGAGAACACCCATTTTCACCCCACAGTTTGTTTTCCTTTAGGTAATGGAACAAGAGTCCATGTATCATTTTTTAGTAGTGCCTCCATTTCTTCCTCAATAACTCGGGTCCATCTTGGATCTGCCAATGCCTCATGAACATTGGTACGAATTTGACATATGGAGAGTTCTTGTGCAAATTTCTTAATCGGTTCAGAGAGTTCCTTGGTGGATACATAGTTAGCAATAGGATACCTCGACCTTCGTTTCTCAATATCTGGAGAGTATCTATTAGGTGGCTTGCCATGATTGTACCTGTGAGGTAAGACATAACCCACAGAAGCATCTATATCATTGGTATGTAAGGGTGTAATAACATTACACACCTCAGGAGTATTCTCAGGAGATGATTCGGCTGGCACTTCAGAGGGAGGGGATATAGGTTCAGTCTCAAATGTTGCATGCTCTGCAGTAGGATATATCTCAGCTTCACAGTTCACAATGCCTAAGTTATCATTCGGCCTAGCCTGCCCCTCTTGTTCACGTGGCCCCTCATTTGGCGCCTTATGTTGGAACCAATTCAACTCTTCATTATGTATCTCCCCCTGAAGAGGAGAAGTAGGTGCCGAAGAGGAAAAGAACATATCAGTCTCCAAGAATTGGACATCCATAGTCACATAGAGTCTTCGGGTGGTAGGATCATAGCACTGGTACCCTTTATGATGGACGCCATAGCCCAAAAACAAACATCGACATGCACACGGATCAAGTTTAGTGCGTTGGTTCTTGTGGAGATACACATAGACAACACACCCGAAGACGCGAGGAGGAAGCATTAGTGCAGTAGGTAGTGACACATAAGTAGAAAGACATTGGAGTGGTGTCTTAAAGGATAAAACCTTGGAAGGCATTTGGTTAAGAAGATGGACAGCAGTTGAGACGGCATTGGTCCAAAAACGTTTGGGCATATGAGCACCGAGAAGCAAAGCATGGGCAGTCTCAAGAACATGTCTATTCTTCCTCTCGGCAACACCGTTTTGTTGAGGTGTTTGTGAGCATGAAGTTTCATGAACTAAACCATGTTGAGTAAAGTACGCTTTAAGGTGCTTATTGACATATTCACCACCATTATCAGAGCGAAGAACCTTCATGGTGGCACCGTACTGAGTACCAACCATAGCATAGAATGTTTCAAACACACTAAGAACCTCATCTTTGTGTTTCATTAAGTAAAGCCATCTCATACGAGTACAATCATCCACAAAAATCACAAACCAACGAAAGCCAGACATATTAGTAATAGGTGAGGGCTCCTATACATCAGAGTGAATTAACGTAAATAGAGTGTCACTTTTATTCATGCTTAAAAGATAAGTAGCGCGATGGCTCTTAGCCAAAACACAAGTATCACATTTCAAATCAGGAGTCTGTAAATGCTTAAACAAATCAGGAAAAACATGCTTCAAAAAAGGAAAAGATGGGTGTCCCAAGCGTCGATGCCACAACCAAAGTAGTGTCTCTTTATCGGCATGCGGATGGTTCAGGTGATTGGCCTGGCCGATACTAATGTCTTCCACATAATATAATCCCTCCCTCTTAGTACCACACCCAATTATCTCCTTGATGAGAATATCCTGAATAAGACAGAAATTGTGATAAATAAGCACAACACACCCAAGGTCTGCAGTAAGCTGACTTACAGACAACAATTTATAGGATTAAGACGGAACAAGTAAAGTATTAGATAAATGCAAGGATGGAGATAAAGTCACAGAACCAGCGC
The DNA here is from genome assembly GCF_029873635.1 of Malania oleifera. Taxonomy (NCBI): domain Eukaryota; kingdom Viridiplantae; phylum Streptophyta; class Magnoliopsida; order Santalales; family Ximeniaceae; genus Malania; species Malania oleifera. The sequence continues at coordinate 14,273,409 of NC_080424.1, forward strand.
CAGTGACTGGTGAGACAACACCATTTGCATTGGCTATGCTGGTGTGTCGCGGAAGAGAGGTATGAGAGAAGTCCGAGGCAGCAAAAGTCATATGGTCAGTGGGCCCCGAGTCAAGAAGCCATGCACTATAGTCTGCATCTCGATGGGAGGTAGGAAGAGCAAGATCAGGGATACCTGAGTTCAAATTAGGAGGAGCATTTGTGGACGTTGCAACTGGTTGTATAAGGGAGAGATGAGGCTCTGCAGCAACAACAGCAGCTGTGCCTGAATTTCCATTCGTTTCGGTTCCAGCAGGACATTTATGGGCTTGAAGGTCATGCCACCAATCAGGGTACCCATGCAATTTGAAACAGGTTTCACGTGTGTGCTTCTGGTTTCCACAATAAGAACATTTTTTCGAATTAGTGGGGTTTCGGGGCTTGGAAGATTTACCAGGGGGCAGAGGTGCTTAACATAAGTGATTTTGAGGCCAAGACAGCCCCCTGGAGCCCATCGAGGTCATAGGTAGTCATAACCTGCTGTCGAATAGCCTCCCGTCTAACACGCGCATACGCTTGTTCGACAGTAGGAAATGGTTTCATCTGCAAAACATCAGCTCGTATTTTGTCTAGCCGATCGTCAAGACCATCCAAAAACACATAAACACAGTCTTCCTGAATGATCCGATTATAATGCTGAATATCAACAGAGCATTCCATAAGATTTGGCCAGCGAAAATCAATTTCACGCCATAAACCCTGCAACTCAGTATAATATTTTTCCAACGAGCCAGCGACTTGCTTCAGCCATGTCACACGGCATCGAAGATCATACACTTGTGATGTATCACTACCATCAAAGAAGGTAGTGGTAATGGAATCCCAAACCGCCTTAGCCATAGGAAACTGAATAAAATTGCCAATCAAGGACAAATCCATGGAAGAAATTAACCAACCTTTAACAATAGCATTATCGGTGTGCCGCTTGCGAAAGGAGGGATCAGTGGATAGTGGCTGGGGAAATTCGCCATTAATGTACCCCAGTTTATCCTTGCCAGAGATATACATCTCAACAACCTGGGACCACAGTGCATAGTTGGAACCATCCAACTTAATGCCGATCAGAGCAGCAGATGTTTCAGTGGTGATGGTCGGGGTCCGAGTGTTGTTCAAAACCTCGGTCATCCTTGTAGTCAATTCAAGGATAGAATCAGAGAGATTGGATGTGTTGCCAGAAGAGTTTAGATCATCAGAGTCCGCCATGAATAGAGGTATGGTTAGGATGCAATATAGGAAGCCAGAACTTGTTTGGCTCTGATACCATGTAAAAATCTGTCTTTTGTATTCTACTCCTTCTTCATCCTTTTTTTTTTTTTTTTTTTCAACCATCTTTCCTTTCTTATATATAAAAAACTTAACTTTACTATACAGTTTTTCATCTCCTAGACTCAAGCTAACCACCCTGATTTATGGGATGTTACAAATTTCAAATGCCTTAAATCTCTCTTGGTTGTTTACAATGACAACTCATGCCAACATATATATATATATATATATATAATTGTTATGTATCATTTTTTATATTTGGCAGTATTTAATTCTTTGGAGCAAAGGTCGAACACGTGGAACGTACATACGATGCTGACGGGCCGAACACGTACTCTGCCTGTACAACCGGTGGCGAGGAGATAGGAGTTACTGGACAACTAGAGGAGGCATGTCGTCCTCCTCCTACTAGAGCTGGTCGACCTCCTCTTGCTGGTACATCAGGTCGACCTCCACGTGCTGGGATCCGTCGACCGTCCTCGTGGAGAAGGTCCAGTGCAGCACTCATCAATCGATGGATCGCAGGATCGGATGAGATCTGATATGCCTCAATGACTATGTTAGCCTGCAGGATATGAAAATATTTGATTAACGCATGCATATCGTAACGTATACATAACAAAATGAATTGTGAGTTAAATTCTTCTTACGAGGCTCAAATATACAGCAGTGGTCTTGTCGACGAAGCGGCGTGTGATAGACCTATACCAAGTGAAGTATGGGTCATCTGGATGCATCGGACCGTCCTCTGCCACTCCTGGTACGATTTAGTCTCGCCGATGCTCCCACGCAGTGACGAATATCGCGTGCATAGTGGACCAATCTATGACCCCTCGACCGCGTCCATTCATGCCATAGAGGTCATCCCTAACTATATCTACCCCTGACGTTAGAAATTGGTTGGGAATGCCCTGTCGATACCCGAACTGTCGCATGACTCAATCGGGGAGATACCACTCAATAATATGAAAGCATATGAGTGGAACTCGAGCTACCCACAGGTCACTCCCGTTTGCATAGTCAGGCGGCAGGTCGGCTAGAATATCAGCCGTGTAGGGCATCCATAGAAACTGCACTTAGACATAAACAAAAGTTAAGCGAACTATAAATAACTGAAAGAAAGAAAGAATACTGTGTGCTATACTTTAATTGGTTTATACCTCATACTCCCGATGCATGTCCAACTTGAACCTATACTAGGGCAATGTGTGAAGCGCAACCATTAGTGCCCTCAACTCGTCCCTCCATTTGTATAAGATGAAACGTAAGTTTCTGAATGTAATGACTAGTACGTACTACGAATTAGTATTCGTAGTACTTATAGAGTGAATGAGGAGGGATAGATGATGTTGCTACTAACTGGTATACGAGTGGGAGTGGATCAACCGGACTACTCCAGACCCCTCTGAATCTGCAGGAAACCTCGCTGCGTAGGCACGAAGGAAGGAAATCTCTCCCAGGCCCAAACCTGGAGTAGGCGATGGGGGCTCGCAATCTGTGTCTTCAAGTGGTGAGTGGCGCGACACATCTCCCTGTATGGCCACGCCAAAGTAGCGAACCCCCAACTATATGAGTGACATGCTCCGAAGTCCTCGAGGAGTGGAAGGAACATTAGATGAGCATAGCTACCCGAAACATCAGAAAATATCACCCTACAGATCAAACGCAACAACTGGGCTCGTGTGTGGCATACTATCATCCGTGCATCTACATCTGCCAGGAGCTAATGAAAAGCATCCCCCTCGAGGAACCGTATACGAATGCGTGCACCAACCAACTCGCTGTCAGGTGGAACAACCTCTAACAAACGCTCGCACAAAGTACGCAGGGCAAGTCGTCATTGACGATTTGTAGGTCCCACCACTGGTTCGGCAGTGCAACCGGTCACAACTCGCCCATCAATCGGCAACCCGAACAAAACAACGACGTCCTGTAGTGTGATGATCACCTCTCCATGAGGTAGGTGGAATGTGTGCGTCTCGGGTCTCCATTGCTCCACCAAAGCTGTGACGAGATGCCAATCAAGCTGGATATGGGCAATCCGATAAATGCCATAAAATCCCGCATCGCGTATCAAGTGGACGATGCGGGGGTCTGCCTCCAACCAGCGCTTCACAAACTGCGTGCCCCCTCGGCAAAATAAGGGGTCAGCGTGCCCATCAGCCCACGCTCGGCTGGCCCTGTGATCATTGCCCATCGTCAATACGCTCGGATTAGACGACCCTAGATCAATCCTGTAAAATGCTTCATCGCATTAGAATAAGTATATACAAAAGAAGAAGAGTCTGAATGAGTCCCAAATTGCATGCTTCTTAATTTGTCCTCTCCCCCCACAGGTACCATATTTTATAACTTGTTATATATATATATATATATATATATATATATATATATATACATCAAGAATAAGATTATTTTTTATTACATGATAATATATTTATTATTGTCATTTAATAAAAACATTTTAATGTTAGTTAAAATAATAAGAACATAATTATCAATTAAAATTTTAATTAAAAATATTTTTAATTTTAGTGTAAAACATATTAGAAACTAATCATATATTTTAACATATTAATTAGTGATGCAATATAATTCAATTTTAAAATTAAGAAAAAAAATCGTCTATTAATTATTGGATCTAAAATTATTAATATATCATCTCATGATTGTTATATATATATATATATATATATATATATATATATATATATATATATATATATATATATATATATAAATATAAATATAAATTTCCAATACACTTATAATAAAAATTGCAATAGAAAAATTAAATGGAAACCGAACAAAATTAAAATACATACCTCAAATTTGGGAGTTTGAAATAAAAACTTTCAATCAATGATTTGAAGGTAATTCGGACTAAATAATGTACACTAACAAATCAACCAATCAATCAAAGAATATGTATTTTCCTCTCAAAAAATAATGAGCTTAGTGTTTCCAATGCCTTACCCCATCTCCTCCTTTTATAATCTTCCTCCTCAAGCAACTACTGCCAGCAACGGTAACCCAGCAACCGTTGTTCGCCAACGGTAACCTGTAACGCGAAGCCTCTGCTCTCTGCTCTGCAACGTGAAGAAAAATGAAGCAAGAAGGGGCTGAAGAATGGGCGAAGGAAATCTTGCAAGACCAACTTGCGAGATTTGCCACGCATCAGTTCAGTAAACTTCTGCACAGCAAATCTCACAGGTTGGTCCTGCGAGATTTGCATAGCCCCGTGTCACGCATTACCTTCCTGCTCGCTAGTCGCTTTAAATCTCACAACTTGGTGTTGCGAGATTTGTTCAGCCCCGTGCCATGCGTCACCTTCCCACTCGCCCATCAGTTTAAATCTCGCAACATCAAGTTGTGAGATTACGTGAGCATCAGTTTGAAAAATTTTTTTCCAATAAGAGTATTATTTAATATTTTATTTCTTTTTAATAAAATAGGAAAAAACTCGAAAAAGTTCTCTGCCACATGCACCCAACCCCACCCTCCTAACAATTGGTTAGGTTGTGTTTGGCAGGCATCTGCCTGTTTTCTTTCTTTCCCTTAAGTCGTGGGGCCACATTCTTGGCCTCCAAACAGTGCACCAACACTCTTATGGGATTCTATATTTTGATTTAGCTATTTTTGAAATAAGGAATGCGCATCCATATGTACTTGCTTTTCCTGTAACGGTGGTCTAGTTTGAAAATAGTAATAATTTCTCATAATAACCCATTAAAAAAGTAAGGCATTTAGGGTAAATTTTTTTAGGTCCTATCATGGGCTGACACGTGTGGGAGTCCACTCTGGTCGTTTTAGTCAACTTAATTTGATCATGTCAACTAGAGTAGACTTATTGACCTTCATTTAGATTGGTTGAACAGGTTTGACTTTTTTGGACCGTCAATTTATTTTTTCTTTAAAAATTAAATTGTTATTTTTAAAAACTAAAAAATAAATAAATAATAAAAAAAATCATAAAAATAAAAAAAAATTAGAAAAAAGAAACAAAATTATTTGAGTCATTTTTTAATTATATAAAAATAGAAAAATAAAATACCAAACTTAAGTAAAAGGGAGGAAAAATTCTTTAAAAATCCCAAAAAATTGTAGGAAAATTCTAAAAAATTCTAAAAAATTATTGAAAATTTTGAAAAAAATATGGGAATGCTTTAAAGACTTTTTTGGTTGAGTTTGATGAATTTTTTTTATCATTCCCTTTGTAATTTCTCATAACCAAGTGACTAAAATTTTAATAATAAATTGTAATTTTGTGAAATTATAAATTATATTATTTTTATTTTAATTATCAAGTAAATATATGATAAGGAAGTATTACTTATGTTAATTAATTAATAACTTTTGTTTATGTAATTGTTCATTAATTTTATCAAATATTTAAATTCTTAAACTTTAAGAAGGTTAAACTTGAAAAACAACAAATATTCAAATACTAGATACCAAACAGTTAAAAATAATTTAAATTTCAAATTCAATTACCCATTCAACTTCAATTCATAACTAGTTTACAAAATTATATTTGAATTTAGTGTGCAATACTTAACACTTAATTTTACCAAATGCTCTAATATGGTTTAATTTCATCTCTACATATACTACCAGAAAACTCCAACAAGATCAATGTAAACAAGAAAACTAAGAGTCAATATTGCGTGCTTGTGTGTGTGTGTGTCTATATATATATATATATATATATATATATATATATTTCTGTTTTGATTTTTATTTTTCTATAGTAAAGAAACAAATTATGAAAAAAAAAAATGCATTTGTTATTTAATTTGTCTGTCTTCTATTTATGTTGTTGGTTTTAGATGTTTTAAAAAACTGAAAATCAAAATTTGATAATTTTTTTTTTTGTTTTGGCAACTTGTTGTGAGGATACTTTAATATCTAAAATTAACTTTTTAAAATTAAATCCTTCATTTTATATGTAATTTTTAATTAATATAAAAATAAAATAACCATGTAAATTTAAAACATAATTAAAATAAAATTATCCATAATTTTTTTAAATAAAAATAAGAAAAGCATATAAAAAGTATTTTTTTTTATTTTTCATTTGCCATGTATAATAAATTTATTCTTGTAAAATTTAAAAATATAATAATTAATTAAAATAATTATATTAAATTTTAACATTTCTATTTGTATTCTTTTGTACTTTTACTATTTTACTCATTTTATTACTAAAATTCGATGCCAAAAACGGAAATCTAGCAACATATAAATGAACAATATGTTTCTTCGCTGTCATAACCAAAAATGATGCCAAAGAGAAATCCTTAATTTTAATGATTTTGAATTAAAAACAAAACCAAATTATAAAAATCCAATCAAAATTTTTGTACAAATAAATAAATAGTGTAGTTATTGTAATGACTCACAGCTAGAATGTGTTTATTAAAGCAAATTCATTAAATACATGATTTGGCACATAAAAAAATAATTATTTTTTTCTCAAAAATATATTAAATTGGTAAATTTAATTTTATATTCTTTATTCATAATTATCCGATCTGAAGGTGCTCGTGGCAGCTAGTTAATAGAGTACCAAAACATATTTTTAATAATTTATCAAAAACAAAGTTTATGATTTATTTTTGTTAAGCTTCAAATTAAATATAATTTATATAAAAAAATTTATTGATAAAATCATAGAACATGCATGTATCATAATGTTTTAAAAGATTAAATAATCAAATATTTGACCTATCAAAAAGGTACGTCTTTGACTGTAACTAATAATTAACATAAATAAGGCAGTTTTAATTCATATCATAATATTAATTAATGAGTTAGTGCCATAAATGACATCCTTCATTAAAAGATAATGAGAGATTACCATATTTGAACAATTTTCTATACAAGTTCCTTCATTAATTTCTTCCATATAATTCATTTCTTCCATATAATTCTCCCATCTCTATATATAGAACTTCAGCGCTACTCCTCAATATTATTCGTATTGAAGTTTCAAAATTGAATTTCGAAATGGCAAAGGCTTATCTTAGATTTCTCTTGGTAGCATTTGCTCTCATCCTGAGCAGTAGTTGTATCCATGGAGGAAGGAATTCAGCCAGAAAAGGAACGATCAAAACCATCCATGTAATTCCATGAATGCTTCATATTCTTGTTTCAAAGAAAAAACTTACAATTTTAAAGTTTCAGGGTTAGCAATAGCAGTTTATTAATTTATTGGTATTTTGCAGAGTACGGATGGTGATATTATCGATTGTGTTGATATCTACAAACAACCTGCTTTCGATCATCCACTACTAAAGAATCATAAAATACAGGTTTTTTCTCCCCACCCCTCCCCCCCCCCCCCCCCCCCCGACCTACACTATATAGCTAGGCTTCATCTAATGTTGTAGGTTACTAATTATTGCTGTCATTTTTTGCTGGGTAGAGAGAGAGAGAGAGAGAGAGAGAGAGAGAGAGAGAGAGAGAGAGAATTAGCATGCATGAAAGATGTTAGTGTAACTTGTCTTCAATATAATTAGTTTTGGGTTTTACAGATTGAACTAGGTTTCATTCCAAGTCAATGGAACCAAGAAAAGCAAGAGAGTGTGGTTAGGCAGACTTGGCATGAGAGTGGTGAGTGCCCAGAAGGAACAATCCCCATTAGAAGATCAACGACATCAACTCCAGTTAGAAGATCATCGACATCAACTCCAGTTAGAAGATCAACATCATCATTAGTGTCATCTCCATTTCCATATTCCATTCAACCCAATTTTAGCTTCCGAGGTGAACCATATGAGGTATTGCCACTATTCCTTTCACTTCCAATGGATCTACATACCCATTTTGTGGGCATCAAGTAGCAAGACTTAATTTTCTTGGTACTACTCCCTAGGTTTTTGAAATCTCAAATTTAGATAGGGAGTTTTTGAATTGTTCATTTTTATGAATTTTCAAAAAAAAAATTATCTACACTAATTTAAAATATTAATTATCTAAACTAATTTAAGCATGTTTGATGGCAATAGTCAATCTTTTTTGTACTCTTTCTTGCCTCTTTTTCATGATTTGAACTTAAGACCTTCAATTTAAAAGATAAATTTTTTTTTGCAAAAAATAAAAATAAAAATAAATTAATACCTTCTACAAAGCCTAATAGAAAAACTAGACCCTAATATTTGAAAATGAAATCTAATCCTCTTAACTACTTATAAACACATTATTAAATGCTTAAATTGGCAACAATGTATAATGTTTACTATAAAGAAAAAGAAAAAGAGAATAAAACAAAAGTTATTTTGTAGTTTAAACTTACTACAAAGAGAGGAAGGTTCCCAAATCCATTTTCCATAGGGTATTTGTAGACTCAATTCTTACATTAAATAATGCTTAAATGAAATAGTTGCAAATTACTATGCAATTTTTTTAAAAGAAAATCTGCAAGATTCACTTTTAACATATGTAAAATTTTCCCTTACTACACATCCAGTCATACATATATTTAATTTTTAAAATTTTTATTTATTTTTTCTCTAAAAGGAATTATACTATATAAGTTAGTATATTTTTATAATTCATGAAATAAAAATTAAAAGATTCTATAATCGATAAGATTCATTAGGCACAAACAAAAAGAGACAAAACTTTAATGGAAAGAGCTAACACAAAAGCACCTTACATAGATTATGACCATCAATCTTTAATTAAGTACATATGTACAAAAACAACTTGTGCATAAAAATTTAAAGAGGTAAGCTCCATTTTGGGCAAAATCTTCTAAATGAATGGTTTGCCCATTCAAAGGCAACAAATGACTTGGATTATTTTATAAAATAAATCATAAACTCCACTTCCAAATCTCGAACAACCTCGATGACATCGAAAATCTAAAGTAATTACACCATAACGAATTAGCGCCCATAACCAATCTCCTTGATAAATCTATGAAAAAAAAATATTTCAAATAAAATAATAAAGTATGGTCTAGTAAGGCATTTGGGCTAACAACAGAAGTTCATCTAGTCCAAACTATTTGTGAGAAAAAATAATTGCTAACCATTGAGATAAATACGAATTTGGACATATTACAATTCTCTTGGCATGACTTTATATATTTTGTGGATGAATAGGAAGGGTCAAGGTAGACAATATTAATAAAGAAACTAAAGTTACATTTAGTTTGTGGAATCCTTATTCCCAAGAATAGATTAAATTTAGTAGTTAATTACAATTAATTATACAAAAAATTAAATTATTACTATATTATAAATAATAATGTGAAACATTTTATGAGTACATAATAAGGAATAAATAGAGAATAATTATTCCTAAATTTCATTGCAAGGATTTCTATTCCATTTTTATTACATGTTGAATGAAATAATTAGCAATATATAAGGAATTACTATTCGCTCGATTCCAGAAATTTAAAATATATTATATGTTATTCCAATGAATAGCGATAGGTTGGGAATTGGAAAGGTAGCATTTAGGAAGTTTAAAATATTGAAAATATAATTGGAGAGGCAAAAACTGAAGCATATCATATAAAGAGTAGAGTTAAAAATCTATATGATCATTTAATCTTCTTAATTAGGGACAACACCTCGAAATTAAATTTAAATATACATATTTGTAAGAATATTATTGACTTATTAGAAGTAGACTACCATGAATATGATTTTAAAGGAATAGTTTAATTGGTATTCAATTTGAATTTTGGGATACATTTGAAATTACAATTTTCATAAATACATAATGAAAGATGAAATTGTCAATATAATTTGTAGAGGTCTACCAAATATCTGTCTTTAATCTTTCAGAAATAGTTTAATTTAATTTGTATTGAATTTTGCAAGTTTTATGGGTTTTGGGAGCCCCTGAACACTGCATAGGGATAGGGTGTTTCATCACTCACAAAACTATTCTCCTATGCTGTTTTTCCTTCCACACTTGGGGCATGGAATGAATTGAAGTTTCAAAATTTCGGTGCTAGTTAAAATGACACTAGAGAGAGGGATTCAGGAAGATATTTTAAAGAGGGAGTGATTCGACAGCATGGAGATGAGGGGAAAAATGGACAAAGCGAGAAATGTTGGGTTGGTGAATGAAGAAGGGTTTTTTAGAGTAGAAAGTTTAGCAAGGCAAGAAGGAAAGGAGAAGGGGCAAGGTCGAGGCACTAGCTAAGGAGCCCCTCACAAATCTATGGGAGTCAATATTTTCCTAGCCCCTCCCCCAAATCTAAGCCTTTTTTAAAAATAATATAATTAAATAGATAAGTAAATTTATATAGAAATACTAAAAATTTAATAATGCAAGAAAATAAAAAGAAGGAAAATTCACAAAAAAAAAAAAAAGAAGATTAAATTCATTAAAAATCCTAGAAAATTACCAAAAAAATGTAAAAGAAAAAATCTTAAAAAAATTTTAATCCTCTAGACTCCCTTTATCATGCAATTTGAGATTTGTTTGGGTTTGATATCATATTTTCTTCTTACTACTTATGTGTATTAGTTAGCATGTCTAACACGTTATACTTATGTTGAATATTTTATTGTGTGTTTTGTATTCATTACATCTCTTTCATGTTTTATATGACCATGTGTGGTGCATATACTCCCAATAAAGAGAATCAATAATCAAACTTTTGTAACCTATCATATTTTCTTGTTAATTATGTATATTAGTTAGCATGTCTAACATGCTTTACTTCTGTTGAATGTTGTATTGTGTGTTTTGTATTCATTACATCTTTTCCACGTTTTATATGACCTTGAGTGTGGTGCATGTACTCCCTATAAAGAGAACCAATAATCAAAATTCTGTAACCTATCATATTTTCTTGTTAATTATGCATATTAGTTAGCACGTTTAGCATGTTTTACTTATGTTGAATGTTGTATTGTGTGTTTTGTATTCATTACATCTCTTTTATGTTTTATATGAGCATGTGTGGTGTATGTACTCTATTGTGCAAATCAATGCGCAACGGAAAAACTGAATCACACAATGCAACAACCAATGATGAAATATATAGAAAACATAATCACGCAAATTATATGAAAGTAATAAAACAATGACACGAAGAATTACGTGATTCGACAATGCCTACATCCACAGGAGCAAACGACTCTGAAATTTTACTATCTTGTGTCAAAAGACATTGAGTTACAACATACAATATTGTATGTATAACCATCTCAGAGGTTTTTCCCCTGAAACTCAACCTATTCAACTTCGCAATTCAAAATTCGAAAAATACCATTGAGTAACCGAGCCAAATCGTTGACGATTTCAGACAAACCGTAAACGGTCTAATGCCGAGACCAAATCATCAAAATAACTCTGCAAAACCGTCAACTATTTCCTCTTACCCTAAACAAAACCATCGACGGTTTCAGGTAAACCGTCGTCGGTTTCTTCCTGCAAGTCTGCGTTTTGTTTTTCCACCATGTTTTCTTCGTACATTCGTTCCACTCAACATATGAGCCACATATATATTACAACAATCTCTACTTGGAAAATATACACCCCTTAGGAGAAAATCGAAAACATAACCTGCAACTCCACTTGGGATAATAGGTTAGGACCATCTTTTGTCTAACAACTAGATATATTAAGTAAGTCCAAGCAATACTTGAACTTATCTGTGGTAACAGACTTTTTCAATACCTCTGTTGCATTCTCAAAAGTGTGAACTTTCTCAAGCAAGTGTTCGCCAGAAGAGACCAATTCCTATATCTTGTGAAACCTCGCGTCTATGTACTTGGTTCTCGCATGATATACTTGGTTCTTTGCCAAATAAATGACACCCTGACTATCACAACGCAGTTGAACTCACTCAAACTTACTGAATACCCAGCTCATTGACTAAACTTATAAGCCACAATGCTTCTTTGGCAGCTTTGGCGACTGCTATATACTTTGACTTAGTTGTTGATAATACAATTAGAGACTGTACCATGACCTCCAACAAATAGGCCCTCCCACAAGGGTGATCAAACACATACCCTGTTGTAGACCTTCTGTCATCCATGTCCCTTGCATAGTCTGTATCCACATATCCCACAAATAACAGATTACTCTGTTACTTACTGAACATGATGTCATAGTGTGAAGTACCCTGCAAGTATCTGAAAATCCACTTGATTGCATCCCATTGTTGTCTACCCGGTTTTGAAAGAAACTTACTCACCACATTGATAGGTTGTGTCAGGTCCAATCTTGTACATACCATAGCAAACAATAAACATCCCACTGCACTACCATAGGGGATTTTTGACATGTCACCAATATCATCATCCGTCTTTGGGCACTGGGCAGTAAACAGTTTAAAATGATTCCCCAACGATGTACTTACCGATTTTGCATTAACCATACTAAACCTCTCCAACACCTTCTCCACAAAGCTACCCTGAGATAACCACAATATCTCTAAAGTTCTGTCCTTACGAATCTCCATCCCAATAATCTTCTTGGCTGCACCCAAATCTTTCATGTCAAACTCTTTACTCAATAGAGTTTTCAATTGATTTACCTCAGTTATATCCTTCACATCAATCAGCATGTCATCAACATAAAGCAATAGAAAATTGAGTGAACTGTCCTCAAGACTCTTCACGTAAATGCAGCAATTATATTCACATCACCTGTAGCCAATTCGGATCATGTAGGAGTCAAAAAGTTTGTAGCACTGCCTCGGAGACTGCTTTAGCCCTTAAAGTGACTTCCTCAGTTTACAAATCAAGTGTTCCTGTCCAGGTTGACTAAACCCTTCTGACTATACTATGTAAATTAACTCCTCCAAGTCACCATGGAGAAACACTGCCTTTACGTCCATTTTGATCTAAATGTGTATAGAAATGTGCCACCAATCCCAACACTACCCTGACGGAAGTGTGTTTAACCACATGGGAGAAGATCTCATCATAGTCAACTCCTTTCCTCTGTAAGTAACCCTTTACTACTGATTGATTCTTGAACTTCTCCTCTTTCTGCTTCTTTCTTCCTATACAACCTCTTGCATCCTATCACCCTCTTCCCTTCTGGAAGCTTTACCAACTCTCACGTCTGGTTCTTATGCAATGACTCTATCTCCTCCACCATAGCACCCATCCATCTACTTTTCTCTTGGCTGTGCACCAGTTGGAATTGGTATATTCCCAAGAGGGGGTGAATTGGGTATTTAAAAAAATTTCTCCTAGGTCAATTCAGATTTCAAAAACAGTATTACACAAACCTAGGGTCTTTCTATATAATCATAAACCCAATTAAATATTCAAACAATCAAACACAAACATTCAAGTGCTGAAATTTAAATTATGTAAATTAAAACCAGGCACAAGAAATGTTATCAGGGTTTGGCCAACACTACCTACGTTCACGCCTCAAGTTCACAAGCAAGAGGATTCCACTATAACTCGCTTAACGGATGGAGCGACATCTAATATAACACTTTACCAGGATGGTGCAACTAGTTCTCTTAACCGGATCTGAACTAGTTCGGGACTATTCACAGGGCTAGTCTCCCTCGTCCGATCATATGTAAGGAATGTAACAGATAATCAAATATTGTGTACAAGGAAATGCTTCTAATACAAGCAGATGTGTACAATAATAAGCACAGATACACTCACGTATGATATGCAAATAAGCTCAATGTGAGAATATGATTTTCACAAAAATAATCTTTGAATAAATATGTGTATGATGAGTGCTCAAAGATTTTATGCCGAAATAATAAATTTCTCCAAAAATATTTTTCTAAATAAAGTGCTGGATAATTTATGGTTTATGGCTCAAAAATATTTTCGCAAGCACAAGCCAATGAGCCTTTGAATCTTGCAATGGATGTGCAAGATTCACAAGCAAATAATCTTAACTCCCAATAATATTTATCAAATGAAATATGTGGGAGAAACTAAGATAATACTCTCAAACTAAGGTATAAAAGATATGTGCAAGATGAGAGTAAAAATGACTTTGATTTGTAAATCGAATGCCCAAACCAAGGTTTAAAACTATGCTCTCTTGAATGATTTATCAAAGAAATAATAAAAGAGAGTATAAGTAGTATGCTTTGAAAAAATTGAAAGAATTTGAGCAATAAGAGGAGTATGAAAATTTCAAAGAATTTTTCTTAATGATTTTTTCTAATCCTATGCTAATTAAGACAAATGAAAGGGTATATATAGATATTGCTAAAAATATAACTGTTGGGGACATCAAGGGTATTTTGAAAATTGTTTAATTAAGTTTAATGAAAATTAACCCTAATTTACTGCGGTCAAAATTTTCCAACCCGAAAGGTTTCGATCGACCATATTATTGAGTTCAGTCGACCATGACCATTTTGAACTGGAGATGTGGTCGATCGTATCAAGGCGATTTCGAACCCTTCGAGGTTTGATCGACCACGACAAGTTCGGTTGACCATTTTCTAAGGTTCGATCGACCAAGTCAATTTTGAACTAATGGTTCGGTTGACCAAGTTGTTGGGGGTTAGACACGTGTGAGTTCGGTCAACCGTGCAAGGCATGTTCATTTCAAAACGGTCGACCGTGAAGTCAACATTTTGACTTCTAGTCAGTTCGGTAGACCAAGACTTTTGTACTGCTTAGGGTTTGGTCGACTAAAGCTTTAAATTTGGTCAACTTTATCAATTTGGTCGACCAAGGTCAAATGACCTTGCAATGGTCGGTCAACTGAGGCTTTTAATTAAGCCCCAAAACCTAGCGTCGGTCAATAAGTTTTTGTAAACTTCGTTTTAGTCATAATCTTTAACCCTAACTAGTTAGTTATTTAAGAAATGAATTTTTGTATAAAGTGCTAATCCCTAGTGCCAGTCTATGGTCATCCTGAGCTTATCATCTATATCACACATGTGATGCATTATATTATAAACCAAATATAAAAAACTAAAATGCATTTACAATCATAATAAATATTTTCTTCTTTACTCTTCTGTCTTCCGTGGAAAACGCTAATGGATGTGAACTTTAAGGTCTTCTGGCTTCCATTATCCTTTCCCTTATGTGTGCGCTAACATATTAAGTCTGGTCAAAAACTAGATACACACATAAGAAACTTGTTGTTTGTCATTATCAAAACCAAGGATCAAACTCAAAAAATCAACACACCACCTCTTAAAGTATAGCAGGATCCTTGCTACTAGTGATAAGTGCATAAGACAAGAGATCATCAAATCCATTAATGGGCGGTGGCCTGATAGTGTGTCTGGATTTGTGCATAGTTATACTGTGATCCTTATGGTTTACAGAGCTAGAACTCCCTACATTCTTAACATTGTCATCTCTACCATGAGCCTTTAACTCCACTTGCACCACATGCTCATTTCTACTCCAGTTTTCTAGAACCTATTTCTCTTTTTCTTCCTCCTGAGTATCCATGGGGGTTTCTTTTTTTTTTTTTTTTCAAAAACCACGTCTCTACTGATCACTACCTTGTTTGTCATTGGATCCATAGCTTAAACCCTTTCACACCTTTCTGATACCCTAGAAAAATGCACCGTCTAGCCTTTGCATCAAATTTCGATATTTCCTCACTAGAAATGTGCACACAGACTGGACATCCAAACACTTTTAAACTAGAGTAGTCTACCGCACTGCCTATCCATACCTCCTCTGCAACTTTCCTATCCAGTAATGCCTTTGGTGATTGGTTAACCAAGAAACACGCCATACTCACTACCTCGGCCCAGAAATTCTTTGCAAGCCTTGCATTTAACTTGAGATACCGAACCCTTTCAACTAGAGTTCAGTTCATCCTTTCTGTTTTACCATTCTATTGTGGTGTCATGTGTACTATAAAATGTCTCCTTATGCCATGCTGCTCGCACAACTCCATGAACCTCAAATCAGTGTACTCAGCTCCATTGTTTGACTTGAGGCATATAATCCTCCTCCAGGTCTAGTTTTCCACCTCAAATTTCCACAATTTAAACTTGTCAAATGTCTCTGACTTGCGACGCATAAAGACACCTAGACCTTTCATGAGTAATCATCGATAAAACTCATGAAGTGCATATTTCCACCCCGTAATGCTACCCTCACCGACCCCCAAACATCCGAATGAATGTAGTCAAGAATCCCCTCCATCTTGTGAGTGGCTGTTTTGAACTACACCCTGTTTTGTTTTCGAAGAACACAATAATTGCAGAAATTCAGCCTATATATTTTGACACCCTTCAAAAAATTTCTCTTACAAAGTTCCATTATTCCACGCTCACATATATGCCCTAACCGCATATGCCACAAAATAGTATTATCTAACTTAGTAGCTGCAGTTCCACCTACAACTGTAGTACCTAGTAGTGCATAGATATTTCTCACTAATTTATGTCCCTTTATCACCGTTAGAACACCTTTACCCACTTTCATTACCCCACTTTTCAAACTTGTAACTAAACCCGCTACAATCTAAAGTGCCCAATAATATTAAATGCTTCCATAAATCAGGTATGTGCCTAACATCACATAATGTTCTCACAACACCATCAAACATTTTAATTCTAATATTTCCTATTACAACAATTTTGCATGAAACATCATATTTCTCATCTGAATAGAACCAGAATTTACTGACCTGTAGGTGCTGAACCAATCTTTGTTTGGTATCATGTGATAAGAGTATGATGAATCTAGGATCCAAGAATCCGTGAGGCAATATGAACCCGATGAAACAAAAAGCATATCACCATCATCACTCTCTGAGTCTCCTTCTTCCACTACATTCGCCAATTTTGAAGAACCTTCTTGATTTTCTATATTCACCTTCTTCCTTTTCGAGCACTCCGATTTTATAAGCCCCTTTTTTTTCTGCACATAAAACACCATTTGTCCTTCTTCTTCCTGGACTACAACCGAGACTTGTTATTACTAGATCCACTCCGGAACTTGCTTCTCCCACGTTCCTGGTTACCCTTCACCATAATCCATTCACCTTGTGAAATCTCATCGCTGGCTTTCTTCCTCTGATGAAAACCAAACAGAGCGCTTGTAACCTTTTCCAAATTCAAGGTTTCTTTTCCCCATGTTAGAGTTGTAACTTGATTTTCATAAGTATGAGACGTAGGGAAAGAATTTAATAGCATTAACGTCTTGTCTTCTTCCTTGAACTTCACATCAACCCGCATCAAATCACTTATAACTTGATCAAATATATTGATGTGTTGTTTCAAATCAGAACCCCCTACCATCTTAAGCGAATACAATTTCTGCTTAAAATATAACTTGTTCATCAAATACTTGGACATATACCGACTTTCCAGTTTCTGCCAAACAATCGTTGGAGATTCCTCATCCATAACATGATACAACACGTCATCAGCCAAACAAAGCTTGATAGTCACCACAACCTTCGCTTCCAACTCCTTCCAACTTGTTTCATCCATTCCTTCCAATTGACTTCTGTGTAATGCCTTCACTATACCCTACTGCACTAACAAATCCTTAACCCTCTTCTGCCATAGTCCGAAGTTTCTCGATCCATCGAACTTGACAACATTGAACTTTGTGGAAGAAATCTTAGAAGTCATTGTAACTGACTCACTCTAAAAATAAGCAACGCAAAGGTTATCCCAAGTATAGGAGTTTTGTCATATAATATTTAACCCAAAGGTCAGATCGTCTCCTTAGGAAATGCAAATTAATTTAAAACTTGTGTAAAATAGTTTACTGAACATGGTTCAAATTCGATTTCTTGGGATTTTTTTTGAAAGCTTGTGATGAAATTGAAACAATGCAAAATCTAAACTATGAATCTAACATGCATAAAATTAATAACAAGAAACGAGAAATAGAAAATAAACGACGGGAATTAAACACAACTCATACTTCACACTCAATGATTCATCCACAGAATAAGATAGACGATAATAAAATTAAATGCGAAAAACAATCTTGCATTTAAACATTAAGACAAGAAATAAAATCTACGTTTGAAATTTCAAATAAAAGCCCAAAGTCGAAAACTTTATTACTCAACTTAAGCATTCAACCATAAAATCAACTATTAAAAACTAATTCAAAATCTAAACTTAACACAATCAAGAACTTAAACAAAAAATTAAACTAAATCTAATAATAGATTCAAACAAAAAATAACTAAATTAACTTGAACTTCTACGTTAAACTAACTTAAGCAAATGCTTCGAAAGTAAATTAAACTTAAATACCGACTTAAACAAAAAAAATTAAACTTCAAATAAAAGCTTGAATAAAATAGACTTAAACAATATAATTAAATGACAATGAAATAAAGAAAAGAGACAAAATAAATGAGAGAGAGAGAGAGAGGGAGGAGAAGGCAGGCTGTGAGAGAGTTCTTGGTGTTTCCCCCAACGGCGCAACAATACTCCAGAATCCCCCTCAACGAAAAGCTAAAAAGAAACCCTAAGAATAAAGCCTACCAAAAGCAGCTGCTCCTTAACCCTACGGCTGCCTCCTTTTTATAAAAATGTCCACAACACTCTTTTGAGGCCTAGCCCATGCTCCAATCTCCTGCTAAAACCAGCTTCATGGCCGGTTCTTCAATATCCCAATACCCCTATTTGGGCTCACGACCCGGCCTCTCTTAAAATTCAGCTACACAGCCAGCCCAGCTAGCCCACGATGCATGCATGCATGGGTTTCATTTCACGTGCGGCTTCCTCATCATTTAATGGCCCATTATTTGCATTTGAAGCCCAGCATTGATGAGCTCCACCACTACCTTTCACGTGCGCACACGGTTCACGCATACGGCCTCTCTTCATGCACATGGTCTTGATTTGGACTCCAGCTCACGTACATGACTCACGTACATTTTTAATTTCAACTTTAATGTCCAAAAATTGTCCTACAAATATAAAATTCTAAAAATTAGTAAATTATCAAACAACGACTCAAATATTATAAATGGAACTCAATATTAAAATATGGGACATAATCAAGCATTTAATTAAAATTATAATCTTTAATGCATGAATTTAAATGCCTAATTACGCAACTTGACGCTATCAAATCTAACTCTGATACCAATTTATTGTGCAAATCAATGCACAGTGGAAAAATCGAATCACACAATGCAGCAACCAACGATGAAATATACAGAAAACACAATCACGCAAATTATATGAAAGCAATAAAATAATGACAAGAAGAATTATGTGGTTTGACAATGCCAACATCTACAGGAGCAAACGGTTGTGAATTTTCACTATCTTGTGTCAAAAGACATTGGTTACAACATTCAATATTGTATATATAACCCTCCCATAGGTTTTCCCCTCGAAACCCAACCTAATCAACTTCCCAATTCATAAAACAACGCTAAGTAACCGAGCCGAACCGTCGACTATTTAAAGCCGACACCAAGCCGTCAAAATAACTCTGCAAAGCCGTCGACTGTTCCCTCTTACCTTGAACAAAACCGTCAACAGTTTCAGGTAAACCCTTGCCGATTTTTTCCTACAAGTCAACTTCTTTGTTTTTCTACCATATTTTCTTTGTACATGCATTCCACTCAACATAAGAGTCACATATTATAACATACTCCCTAAAAAGAGAATGAATAATTAGACTTTTGTAACCTGTATGTATGTATATATCCTAAAGGAGAATTATCTAGTGAATCTTTTGGATCGAGGAACTCAATAGAGGTTTTGGTTGTCTTGCCTGGTACTAAAACACCTAATAATTAATTCAAAAATGAAATTTCGAGAATGAGCAGTTTATCTCATCAGGTTTTTTAGATGAGATGAAGTTTATATCCTTGAATAGAATTTGAGATGGGATTTGAGAAAATTCAATAATTGAAGTCTAGTGGTTATAGTAAATGTGAGTGAATTGAATGTCATAAGTCTAATCTGAGGTTAATTTGGTATCATTTGAGAGATAGGTACATAGTAGGTGTTAGTACCTCCCATTGGAGATAATTGTACTCTCAAATTTGACTTTGGTAGCTCAAGTCATGACTATCAATTCCTTTGGATCCATGATTGACTTAGAGACTAACTAATTGATAGTAATTAATTAGGTATTCTAAGATTACATGAGATGCAATAGATTAGTGATGACTTCGATCATTGGACATATATTTGACACATTTCTCAATCTCATTACACAATCCATAATGAGCTTGTCACTTGATTGAGATGATTTAGAGATTCACACTCTCATATAGGAGGTGCATGGTATTCTAGGACGTTGCAACACTTTTAACTCAGTTTGCTACACACACACACACACACAATCTCTCTCATGCGCACACACATATTTATTTGTTTGAGATGTGATTCATACTTTAAAAGGGTTATTTTTGCCCTCCATCCATGAACCCTTCCTCCCTTTTCCCTTGCAATATGGTATTAATTCGTGAATAGTATCATTATTTTATTGTATAAGGGTCTTATTTCGGGGTTTCATCACATTCAAGATGGATGTGTGTGCGTGTGTGCGCGCGTGCATGCCTGTGTGTCTTAAGGGTTGATACGATATTTTTTGGTTGAGAATATATTGAAGATTTCATATAAACTTTGTAGACATAGGTGAAACACATAAATCATTTTATATATTGTTCTTTTTTCTTATGTCTGTGCACAATCTTGTGGCATGTCTCAATACAATTTACATGTTTATTATTCTATCAAATTAAATTTTGTTAGTACCATATTTTTGTTATATCAATTGATCCAACTTCTTGTGTTCTGTTTTGCATATATATATATATATATGAAATCTAGTATGCTGTGGCATTTGAAAACCATGCGATGTACCGTGGAGCTTCAGCAAAACTTAACGTATGGAATCCTCGCACAAATGAAAATGAAAGAAGTTCAGCTCAAATTTGGCTTGTCGCTGGCTATATAGAGAACATAAATACTGTGGAGGTTGGATGGGCCGTAAGTCAATCTCTCAAGTCAATAACAAACTCTCTCAAGTCAATAACAAACTAACATTAGATCATAGTAATGCATGATGCAGTTAACTGGTTAAACAATCAAAATGCTAGCCAGTCAGATTTTCAATTCATCAAAAATTAGATCCAAAACCCATCTATTTTCATCAATTAACTAAACTTTAGATAATCAATAACTTGGGCTAATGCTGGCGGATAATCAAACCAAACCATATGATTTTTAAGTTATATTTTTCACATAAAAATTTAAACTTTATAAAATATATATGGTATGTATTTATTATATAAATATTTGAAACATCTATATAAAATATATTCAATTAACCATGGTATTTTAAAAATTCTGCTTTTTTTTTTCACCCCTAATTAATGCATAGTATACATTATTTTTTAAGCTTAAAGTCAATGCTGGGAGTGATGAACTATAGTAATTGGATGATGTGAAAATTATTTCACACGCATGATTGCAGGTTGATCCCGAGAGGTATGGTGATCACAAAACAAGGTTATTCGTATATTGGACGGTAAGTTAGGAAGTCTAATATCTTAAATAAAAATTTTAAAATTGTATTAAATTAGTCAATGGTTAAATCTCACCCATCAATTCAATTTTATGTAAAGCTTATTGGTTTTCATGTCATAATTAATTGCAGACAACTAGTTATCGACAAGGCTGCTTTGATCTTGAGTGCCCTGGTTTTGTGCAATTATCTCCAAAATATGCTCTGGGAACAGACCTACATCCTTTATCCTCTTATGAGGGACCCCAATATGAAATAAACATATTTATTATACAGGTAATGTTTTTCGCTCGCAAAAAAACAAAAAACAAAAAACCAAAGTATATTGTTTTTTTTTTGATAATTTAGGGACTCTAGCCATCATCATGTCACTTTGAATATTATGGTGCAGCACCAAACCCGATGAGTGAAAGTCGTCCGCCCATGGGCGCACTCCTAGTAATTCACCGGCGTAATACCTTAAGGGGGAATCGAACTCGTGACCTTAGGGTCACTGAAATTACAAGTCACTCTTACCACTTGAGCCGACTCAGTCAAAAAATGGCTCTAAAATAAACTAGCATAGAAAAATCTTCCTGCCTAAAGAAAGAAAATGACTGAAATTAGACTTCCGTGTTAATTTTTAAAGGATTAATTGAGTAACTTGTTATATTGATTGGCGGATCTATAAAGTCCCTTGAAATGATAAAATTTCTTTATATATATATAAATATAAAGTTTCATGTTTTTCTCTATCTTTAATTATCTAAAAAAAAAATTGATTTTATTAAGAGATATTTGAAATTGACCTTTTCACTAATAAATAATATATATTACGTTGATGCTACATGTATGCATAATATATATATATATATATATATATTTATATATTACTAAAGTTACAAGTCACTCTTACCATTTGAATCAATCTGACTGACATATTTTGCCTATGCACATTAGGCTCAATTATTTGAGTCTCGTGTCAATTTAGTATCTAGGTTTGAATATTAATATGACATAATGTACGTGAGGGCGGTGGTTTTCAGAATTTACAAACGGGGAATTGGTACCTGAAATTCCAAGACGTGATACTGGGATACTGGCCGGGGAGCCTTATGCAGGCAATGAAAAATGGGGCTGCGGGCGTGCAGTGGGGAGGGCAGGTGACGAACTTGAGATCAGGAGACCGTCACACTACGACTCAAATGGGAAGTGGGTATTTCACGCCAGGAGGCTTCCAGAAAGCGAGCTTTGTGAAAAAAATGGAAGTAATTTCCAATGGCGTGGTTAGAGATCCAGAGAACATCGACACGCAGGTGTCGAATGTCTTCTGCTACGATTTGCATGTTGCAATCAGAAATGACGACAATGGATTCTATTTCTATTATGGAGGTCCTGGGTATGGAACCGCCTGCACATCATGAGGCCCTACGCTATTGTTAATGCCCCGGAGAGCAAGCAAATAAATGAAGTACAAATTTATCTCCATGCATGCAACCATGCTTCCCCTTTTTTACTTTTTAATTTTTTTGTTGTCAAAATGCCTTTTTTCTCTTGGCGGATGGTACTTGTACGCACTATTTTGTCGAAACTTATATAACATGGTTGCATAAATATTCATTAATTCAATAAGATATGCAAACACATAAAAAAATTTGAATATAGGAAAAATGTAAAAAAAAATAAATAAATACAAAAAAAATAAAATAAAATAAAAAATAATGTAGACACTTCAATTTGTCCAAGGCTTTTATATTTCAAAAATAAAGATAAATTTTATTTTATATAGGAAAAAATACAAAAAAAAAATTATAAATACATAAAATAAAAAATATATACAATAAAAAAAGACAATTGAAGTTCTTCATGTTCGCACTTGCACACAAACACAATTCAAATTCAAATTAGACAATTTAGAATTTAAATCTAATTTACCTACTTAATTTTGATTGAATAAATTTAAATTTTGGTTAATCAAATTTAAGTTAGCAAGTTAGATTTAATTTTGATTTATTGATTTGAATTAGATTAGCTAATTAAATTACTCCTTGAGTCCTATAAATAGGAGCCTAAGACATGAGAGAGAGAGAGAGAGAGAGAGAGAGAGAGAGAGAGAGAGAGAGAGAGTGTGTGTTTTTCCTGAAAATTTAGGATTGTGAGTGTCTGCGTTGTCAGTTTTCCCTAAACTATTAAAGGGTGATTTCTAGTCCGATTGAGTTGATATTTTAACAAATGGTGCCTCACTCATCCTTCTTCATTTTATTTGGTCCGATTGTCATTAGAAGCTTGGAAAACTTTGATTTTTTTACTCGAACAGCAACTTTATTGTAGCAGTAAGGGTGTCTGCGCAGTCAGCTTGATCTAGACGATCAGGTGGTGAATTCTAATCCGATTGAGTTGAAATATTTACAGGTGCATATGAGCTACCCTTTTTAATTTTGATCGGTTATATTCTTATTTAGAACTTTTAAAATGTGGTTTTGTGCCTTGGATATTAGCCTCATGGCAGCAGCAGTAGCTTTAGGATTAGAGTTGTCTGAGCAATCAGCTTGATCTAGACAACTGCATGGTGATTTCTCCTCCAATTAAGCTACAATTTTTACAGGTTGTGCGTGACTAATCTTTATACATTTTGAGAGGTTAAATTGTTATTTCGAGCTTTGAAACTTTTATTTTGTGGCTCAAATTGCAGTCCCATTGCAACAGCAACTTCAGGATTGATAGCTTGCGTAGTCAGCTTGATCTAGATGATCGAATAGTGATTCCTCGTCTGATTGAACTAAAATTTTTACAGGTTGTTCATGATTCATCCTTCCTAATTCTGATTATTATTTGGAATTTTATAACTTTGGTTTTCTGGCTCGAACAGTGAGCCCATTGCAACAATAGCTTCAAGTAAGAAAAGTCTTTTAAAGTCCTATATTGTTTTTAGAATAAATTTTTAAAAATAAAAGGAAGGCCCCAGAGAGTGACATGTGTCATGGTGACACGTATCAAAGTGACGCTCTACAAATATCACCCTGCTACAGTTCTTTTAAAAATTAAAAAGATAAAAACAAAACAAAACAAAAATGTCGTGTGTCACCTTCGTACATGAGTGGACACGTGACACCTACTCGTTTAACCCAGTTCATTTTAAATAAATCGGTTGACTCAATTCACCATTTTATTTATTTACTTATTTTATTGTATATATTATTTTATTTAATATTTTTAATTAGTTTTAAATTTTAAAAATTGAGAAAAATAGAATAAAATTACAAAAAATTAGGAAAAATTGAAAAAAATATTTTTGAGGTCAAGAAAAATATTTTGAGTCATTTTGACTTGAAGTTTTTGAAAAAAGAATAATAAAAAATAATGAAATAAAAAAATTAGGAAAAAAATTTAAAAAAACCCAAAATATTTTAGAAAAATATTTGAAAAAATCTAGGAAAATTTTACAAGGATTTTATAAAATCTAGGAATGTTTTCAAAAATAATTTTTATAATTTTCTTGATTTTGGGTGAGTGCGTCCCTATGATTTCAAAAAGAATAAAAAGATATTTCAAACCTCACCTGTATCAGTTCTGAGTGAAGGTTTATCTTACAAGATCTCCTCATTTGGAGGTTTTATTAGACATTCCTAAATCGTACTTTGATTTTTCTTTTTACTTTTTAAATTTATGATATTTGTTTATTTATTTATTTTGTTTATTTGTTTACTCATTTTCTTATTTATTTCAAATGAATTAATTAAAGACCATCAAAATCAATTTAGGAATAATTCATAATTAATTAAGTACTGATCGTAGAATGGGGGTGTAGGGGGTGCTAGTAGCTTCCCCTCGCATAACCAAACTCCTGATCCTGATTTTCGTAAAACAGACTAAGACTACTGGCTCCTTGACCTAGAAAGAGACTAATCAATAAGTAGTGAGGTGTTCTAATCGTACCAAAGTAGAGAATAGGTTAGTGGCAACTTCATTCAAATCTCAATATCTATTATCCCTTGTCATTCCAGACCCTTCTCTAGGACGTTGCGATAGTTTGGTGAATCTGCTAGGGACATAGAGAGTTGAGCCATCAATTATTTTTTAAATTATCCTGAATATGAATCTAATGGTCTTTTGATTATTTCATGATGTTTTGTTTGTAAATATAAATTGTTGCGTTTTTTTTTTTTTGAATATTTTTTTTGTGAATATTTTGCTTGTATATAATTCTTATATGGTTAATTCGTGTATGTATGGAATGGATGGATGATCATGTGCACAGTTTAATAATATGTGGGTTTTTTGGGAATATGCTAAGTATATGAATTCACACACGCTTTCACAATCCTCATACCCAGGCTTCACCCGTTAGGACTAGATAGGAGTGTAATACCGTTAACCCTCATGAGACAAGGTCTTTGGGGGCGCACGAACCACTCCGCTCAGATTGAACTTTGTCAAAGTCTATTGGGTAAGGATGGAGGACATGCTAGAATCTCTTGTTGATAAGGAATAAAGCTTGAACTACACATACTATAAACTCTACTATCCTCCTTTAGGATAGAGCCATCATGAAAACCTGTAGGTAGGGGTGAGCAAACGGTTAGTTCGGACAGATTCAGTTAATTAACCAAATTAACCAAAATTTTTGGTTAATGATTTTTGTTAATCGAATCGACCAAACAAAGGGAGCTTACTAAGTTGCACCCGACTAGGTAATTCAGTTAACCGAATTTAATCAAAATAATTTGAAACTAATTATTAAAAACAGAATATAATTGTAAATGTTTTCCCAAACTAATATACTTTCTTTTATTATCACAAAAAAAAAAAAACACTAAAGCGTGGGGATGTGACCCATTTAGACAAACATTAAGCATCAAAAAGAAAAAATTTGGGGATACACACAAATTTCCTACAAAATAAACCAAAAAATATATATATCAATGCTGTTATCTCCTCATCACATCCAAAATAGAAGACTCAAAATCAGTTTCTTCAATGATCCTATAGTACTGACATCTCTATTTCTTCTATTCATGGTGATATAAAATCAAGCAATAGTCTACTTTGATGGGCAATGAAATTCCGCCAGGAAGGTCTCAAACTGGGGACAATGCATTGCCATTGTTACGTCCTATTTATTCAATGGTGCGATTTAATTCTCCTTTAAAATGCAAATGCAAATGCAAATTTATATCTCGATAGCAATTGTCACTGGAAATTTCATGATTATTGATCGTAACCTCTCATTATGTTGTTAATTTTGAAATTTTTAGTGAAGATAAAGAAAGCAAATAGGGTGTTTTAAAATATGCAGAAGTTTAGCCTTATCTATGACAAATTTCAAATGTTATGACATTCAGTTGCTTTTGTGACAATCTGAATAAAAATGGAATTTAAATAATAAAGAGGCAGGGAAATGGAAACAGTAACAAAAGAGGGAAGTCAACTTTGTCGACGAACGCTTCGCATTCGTTGATGACATTGCACTTTGGAAAGAATAACCGAAAGGAATCATCGGGGCTTTGTCAATGAGGGTTTAAGATAATTCGTTGACAAAGACTGAATTTCGTCGACAAAGAAATACCGAGAGAGGTTTTTGAGCCGACTGAATTTCATCGACGAGGACTGAATTTCGTCGACGAAATTATTAAAGGATTCAACGACGAATGACGTGACTCGTCGACGAATCTAGTTTTATAAATATAGAAAAATCCGGATTTTACTTCACAGTTAAGCAATCTTTCATTTTCTCTCTCTCCCCTTCGGTCCTCTCTCTCTCTCTCTCTCTCTCTCTCTCTCTCTCTCTCTCTCATTGATTTTGGGCCAGATTTACGCCAGATCGACAATCCAAAGTCACCATGACGCTCTTGAAGAAGTTTTCTCCAAATCTGCCGGAGCGGATCGTTGGTGAAAGTAAGTTGAAAATCATCCCTAAGTTGAGATAAGATTTTTTAAACCAAATTTGACCTTACGGTAGTTATAGGAAATGATGTATACGTAAAAATACTGAAGTTTAGTACTGTGAGTTTTTAGTTTCAGGGTATTTATCAGAAAATCCTACGGGTGTAAGACCAGAGTTTATAGGGGTTTTTCTCAGTAGTTAGGTAAGAGAATAAATTAAAGCAGTTACTCTTTATGAAAATTACTATTATTTATGAGGAAGTTGATTTTCTGAAAATATTTATGATATTTGAATATTATGGAATAAATGCTCGTTGGGGAAAAATACTGCTATTATGTTGAAACTTGTATATATGTAAGAGATGCCAGAAATCATGATTTTTAGAATATAATGTATGGTTTTATACAGAAAATGTGTGGCATGAATGTTATTTTATGTTGAGAAATATTATGATATGATAATTATATGAATGTAGTATGGTTGAGAAATTATGAAAGTATACAATACATTATGATGTTGACAAATGCATGATAAATTAATTATTTTAAGAATGATGTAATTTATGAAATATTCGGCGCAAGGCCGTATTTAAGTATGATTTTGGCGCAAGGCTGTATTATGTATGATTTCGGCGCAAGGTCGTATTATGTATGATTTCGGCACAAGACCGTATTTATGAAATGTTGGACGCAATGTCATATTTATGAAATTATGAAAGATGCTATGTATCATGTATTATATGATATCAGAACCCGGATGTTAGTTTAGTTCAATTTAGGAGCTCGATACCGTAGCTATATAAATCAGATATTTATGTTCAAATTAGTGCTAACCACTCCACGAGGGGGTGGGAGATGGATAGTCGATGTGGCTTTCAGTAGAGTGTGGATGTCCACCTGGCAGTCCGAATTAGGGTATGGCGGGCCCATCGTACTTACAGATATATTTGACTCGACAATGGTCGGCCAGCCATTATCGGGTCTCGCC
Source organism: Malania oleifera (assembly GCF_029873635.1). Classification (NCBI taxonomy): domain Eukaryota; kingdom Viridiplantae; phylum Streptophyta; class Magnoliopsida; order Santalales; family Ximeniaceae; genus Malania; species Malania oleifera. The sequence continues at coordinate 14,301,983 of NC_080424.1, forward strand.
TTCAACCTGCACAACCCGTCATGGGGGGGTAATACATGAGATCAGCTAACTATTCATCCTTGGTATATTTTCAGTATTATTAGTTATAACAAATGTTTTATGTACGTTATGACTTATTAGAAAATATGAAAGCATGTGATTATTCAATATGACATGATGAACGTTTACGAAAATATGAAATATACTGTATATGTATAATTGTCTTAAATGTTCATGTTGTTACACAGTTGTATTTAGTTTATTTTCCCTTACTGAGAAGTGTCTCACCCCCGAACTAAATTAATTTTTCAGGAGACCCTGAGGGACTGGCAGGTCGTGACCATCGTTGAGTCAGTGATATATTACCCCGTTAGGAGGGTAAGCAACGTACTAGGATCAGAATTATTTTGGTTGTGGGATCCAAGATGTATTTTGAAATATTTTGGAAGAATGTAAATAAATACAGTATTTTAGGAATGTAGATAACTCTGGTATTATGTTTTATGGTTAGACGATTGAAATTTTATGTTTACTGCTGTTTAGGTTTCCACTGTGATTGACAGGTGTTCTTGTTACCCACGGGTTCGGGTTAACTTTTCCATTTATTATGTTACATTTTATGTTAAGGAATTTGAGGTCATTACAGCTTTGCTTTGCTATGTCATTGTAGTTTAAGACCCTTAGACGAGACTTCAACAACCTGTGATATTTGATTTTGTACCCTAAAATATATTCAAGCATGAGGAAATTGGTTTAACATTGTAGTCTAGACCCTTAAGCACAACTCCAGTGATTAGAAAATTTTGATTTTGCACCCGAGATTCATAGCATAATTTTGGCACCACATGTTTGGTTTAATGAATTTTGATTATTCATCAACTGTTTTACCTTTGCAACTTTCTACCATCAAAACAATATCTAGGACAAATTTCTAAGAATTTGATTGAGTCTTTTTGCTTTCATGTTGTTCTTTTTGGGCATTCTCTTAAGTATTAATGAGCCTAAAAACCCCCAAGATTACTTCTAATAATAGTAAGGCTTATATCGAGAAATGCAAGCACTCCAACAACATGTATATAATGCTCACTTAGCATTCGATGGAGAAGTCCATAAGACAAGATGTGCTTGAAATTGAGAATATTTAGGCATTTTAAAGCCGTATTTATAGAGAGTGGTCTTGACATAAAAAAAAAAAGGTAGAATGGAATTAAAATCTAATGATGTCAGTATAGTTTAAGAAGATATGATGAAGAAGGGTAAAATTGATAATATTAAAAGGTAGAACTTTTTTTTCTAAACTTCCTAGGCCTTAAGCAAACTAGGGCATAAATAAACTAATCATTGAAAATTTAAAGACCCTAGGTGAAGAGATTCAAGGGGAATGGAGTCAGAGTTGACCTTAGTCAAGCTTTGACAGCTTTGGGATAGTTTTTTGGGATTATAGAACACCACTTATGGTGTCTTCATAAAATAGGAACTTTGTTTTGTTTTAGATAGATCTAATAACGTCCTTTAGTTGTTGATAGTAAAGTTAATTGAATTATATTTCTGCTACTATTGGATTTGTAAGTCTCTATAATGGTTGACAAACTAAGCTTCAACATAATGATATTTAAAGTTTGGTGAGCCGCTTCCTTTTATTTTAATTGCTACCAATCCTTGTGTACACTTGAAGATGTGTGGAAGCAATTTCATGATTCTCGTGCTAATTGTTAATGATATATTGCTTGCTATCAATATTTGTGGTCTTCTGAATGGAATGAACCAATTTTCGTCACTGTAGTTTGACAAGAAGATTGGTGATACACTTTTGTTTTAGGCAGTGAAATCCATCATGACAAATCTTGTGCATTCTTTGCTTGTTTTAGAATACATATCTTAAAAGAGATTCTAAACATATTAAATATGTAATCTTGCTCACATTGTGTTCTTTGCCCTCTTGAAAGATGAGAAACTCTTGAAGGCTCATTGTCATTACAACAATGATAATAAAAGATGTTTAAAAGAGGTGCCTCACATTAGTCCTGCGCAAATTTAAGTATGCTCAAGTATGCACACGTCTTGATATTACTTATACAATTGGTGTGCTTAACAAAGATACATGAGTAATTATAAGGTGAATCACAAGAAGGCTAGAAGAGAGTATGAGATATTTGTAGTATCTTCAAGATTATATGCTGAATTACAGGTTATCATATCGCCCCAAAGTTATTAGTTATTCTGGTGCTGGATATGTAGATTGTTAAGATGACAAGCAATCTACTTCTAGTTTCATTGTCATGATTAAGATTGAAAATATTTCTTTGAAGAGTGTTAACTTTTATAGCTACCTCAACTATGGCGACATAATTTACGACTTGCTGTGAGGCCAAATGTTAGGCTTTGTGGTTAGAAAATTTCATTATAGGACTTTGAATTGTTGATTCCATTGCGAGACCTTACTAATATATCGTGATAATTCAACTATTGTTAGCATTCCACCCAAAACAAGAAGATTTTTTTGTGCCCAATTAGACAGACATAAAGTTCTTGTTTATTATAAAAAAGATTTGCGATTGCAAGACTCGTATGAGCATATAGCTATGTGTAGGTTAGTTGATCCACTAACCGAGGGTTTTAACTCCTAATGTTTTCAAAACATGTAAATCGTATGGGTTTGGATAAATCCTTTGATGCTTTGAGTGAAATTTGATTTTTGATCACTTCTTTAGTCATCAGAATATTATGTATTAATTTTTTTTAATTTTCATTACTATATTATGCACAAAAACACACAGATAAATCTTGTTATGCCAATTTATTAATCGTCAAGTTGAGACATTTTGACTGAGACTCATTTTATTGTGCTTTAAGACCTTTAAATCTTGGTCTTGATCAATTTCTATGAAGCATCAATATTTTCAATGGACCCTTAGCCCATTTGGAGATATTTCGACCTAATCTTATCTTGTTGTGTTATCCAACTTTTCAATCTTAAGTCTCCATAAGATTCATAAAGCTTGAGAATCATGGGTAAATATTTGGATCATTTTGAAAAACATGCATGTTGATCACATTTAACTATTTTAATTTCATACCACACTCTCATATTGTGCATTATGGTCATGCAGTTGTGTGTATTTTAATGTATATGATATTAATATCTCTTTCAGATATGATTATTTACTTCATTGGATACACATTATTTCATTGTGGACCTTTGTGTATGTGATGGTTACAAGGTTGTCTATGTGTCAAAGTGTGGCACCAAAATCCCTTTTGGATATGATGATTATTTTGCATCTTTAGATATACATGATTTCATTTTTTGGACCTTTCGTATTAGATGACGTTTGTTTCATTTGACATTTATCGTTATGACCACATCTTGCGTAATTTAATTTGGAGAAACTATTTTATAAATTTAGGCAGTGTAGTCTAAGTGGGAGAATGTTAGAATTTTATGGACTAGCATGGCCCTTTCCAAAATTTGTATTAAATGGGATGTTGGACTTTTGGGAGCATCAAAATAAAATCCCATCACCATATTTTATATTGAGCCTGATGCGCCAAAATTTGAGGTTATGTCATAAAGCCCATGATAGGTAGGGTTTGTTTGGAACTACATACAAACACAAGGAGAGGTCCCTATCCTCATTTTTAAGTCATGACTCTAGGAAAAGAAGGTAGTCCGCTGAACGCTATGCACAATCTCAAGTTTAGACAAGATCTGCTCCATGGAATCGATGGTACAAGGTAAACGTCCCATAAACGTCATTTTCATATGCTTTTGGATTGGTTACAAGATTTTTTTGTATTTTTTGTTTTTTTGCAATAAATATTATCTCATTTATGATTGATTATGGTTCGTTCAAAATATTATTATTCCTATAATCCATGCCCCACTATATGAAAGTTATTTATGAGAATATTTTTTTAAGAAAATCTATTTAGATTTGTATAGAAACATTAAAATTCTAATTTTGTTTATTGGGGTGTGGTCTTCATGTGGAGTCTTTATCTTCTTCGTATTTTTCATTCATTTCTATTTTTATTTTAATAAAGATAGGCTTGCTTGAGTATTCCTTTTCTTTATTTTTTTCACTAAAGAATTTAATTGATGGAAGCAAAAGGTACTAAAGAATACCAGTAGAAGTGAACCATTGTTCCAAGAAAATTAGCAATAATTACGATACAGGGGGCAACCACCTTAAGGACTCAAAAGTCTCATGCATTCACTCTAGTTTTCTTAAATATTTTATTTAAAATATTGGAATAAGTGCACCATTGTTCTAGAAAGATTCAACAAGAAGTACTGTACAAGATCTTTTAACTCTAATTCATGCATGCTCACTTAACATTTTTATAGTTTTCAAATCATTGTAGTTGATGTCACTTATAGTTTTATTTTGTTCCTCAATATTAATAATTTTTTTTCAAGAATAGTAGACCAAGAACATATTGTTTTAGTTTGTACATGGATGTTCTTTTGAATTGTATATGTTTGTATTTAGATTTTCACCAAAGAAAATATAAGGAATGTTCAACATATAGGAGTGATGCTTTGGAAATTTTGATTACAAAAATCAAATCGCCGACTCATATTGAAAATTTAACACCCACAAGGTAAAAATTTTGAATTTTTAAGTCGTATTGTTTAATGACATGTTATTTGAAACTCATTCATTAAATCATATTACATGCATTGAACGAGTTTGTATTAGTGTGTGCACACCACATGTGGTTAAAGGTTAAAATTTAATGGGAGTTTTGTTGACCACTAGTAAAAAGCCTGCCTAGGATTGAAAGTGAATTAAGTTTTATCAACACAATTCAAAATCGAATTAAGGCATATTAGAAATTATGCAAATCTAATATTCTTCTTTTATTTTCAACTAGTTGCTAAAAAAAAAAAGTTTAAAAGCACAAGGAAATTGCATTTCACTATTGGTTGAAAGTTGAATATACCCTAAATAGTTGTGATTACTTGTCTTATTTACATTGGATGGGTAACCATCATGTAATAGTTGTGTAAGCTTTGACTAGGATGATGTCTTAGTCAAAATGGAATATGACTCATTGATCAACTTAATTTTCCTAGTGCTAGAGCTAGAATAACATAGAAAGGATAGCGAGTGTTAATCCGTCATTGTAAAACTTACTAGTTATTATGATCATGTTTAGTTTACTAGCGTCCCTCGCTAAACACATGTTAGTATGAATAATGAATCGTTGTGCTTCATAGTTTATTAGCATGTGACTCTTGTTTCCGTCAATGCTTGCTTACTGCTTCTACTTCACTTACATTTTATGATTGTAAATTTGTTTCATATGGTCAAATTATAGCATATTAATTATGCTAGTGTGCTGGACATTGGGCTGGGATGACTCCTTTTAGATGCTAAAATTTTGGAAACCTAAGAAAACTAAATAAGACAATCCAAACTATTAGTTCCCTTAATTTTTGTTAATAAACAGAGTAACCAATTCATTTTAGTCATTGAGAAAGTTAAACAAAGTAAAACCTATTTATAAAGAGATTTGATTCGGAAATGCCATTGTGAATAAGACTTAAATATTTTTTGAATGAGGTTTAAAAATTTAACATCCTAAAGCATTCATTTTAAGAATTTTCACTGCACTTATCTTATGTGTGTGTGACTGTGTCCCATTTTAAAGTTCAAATTTTGGGAAAATATATTAAAAAATAGTGAAAAAAAAACACACTTTCAGCATTTGTTCGTCAATTGCCTGTAGAGGGCCGATCAATCGCCTGCTACATTTCTCGCCCTCTCTCTCTCTCTCTCTCTCTCTCTCTCTCTCTCTCAATATGTCTCCATCACTCTCTCTCTCCTATCTCTTCTCTCTCTTGGTTGGCAGGCAAATCAAATTGCTTTCCCCACACAATCTCCCACTCTCTTCCTTTTACTACCAGTGTAGAGGAAAGAGAGGACGGTGACTGACCAATTTTACAATCTGAATTTGAAAATTAAAATTATTTTTCTTAAAAGAAATAATAATCATCCTTCCACACACACATGCACAAATATATATATATATATATATATATATATATGCAAATATTACTTTCAAATTAATATTTTTTACTAGTTAGCAATTTGGAATTTTCTTTTATTTTTATTTTTCATAATTTTTTCAAATTAAATGACAATTTTTTCCTTGTATTTTTCATATTAGGAGAAAATAGAGATTTTATTAAATGAATATTGTAAAAATAAATATAATGAAAGTAACAAAGTAATTGGAGGATTTTTAGAATTAAAATTAACAAAAAATTAAGAAATTTTAAGAGCTGATACATAAATGTGTTTATATATGTCCATATTTATACGTCATTATTAAAATATTTTGAAAAGTAATTAAATTAATAAACATCATATATTTATGTCAAATGTATACATAACTTTATATGAAAAAAGATTGGTATATGGGTAAAAATATTGTTAAATTACAATAAAAAACATAATTAAAATTTTAAAACTCACATTTCAAACATAAAATTATAAAATTAAATGATAACGCCATGTGCTTAAAGTGTAAATTCCAAATTAAAAAAAAAATTCTAGAATGTTTAAATAACATAGTTAAAACATCATAATCTAGGTGAAATAAGGAAAAGCAAGTAACTAAACAAATTCAAATTGTGTCTAACCAATTAATATAAATTTGACCTGATAATTTAAATTTATTAAACTAAACAACCAAAATGTCAAATTGTTACTGATATAATTTAGAATGACAAATGAAATTCTTCTTTTGCATTTTTCATGCTTTTCATTTAATAAATATTAATGTTTAAGAAGTCATTGCATGATATAAATTTCGTAAAAAGTGTTGCTAAAAAATAAAAATATAATATTATTTTTAAAATATTTTTTAAAATAAAAATGTAGTTAAAAAATTAAGTTTTAATTTGAGATCGTAAATATTATATATGTTTTAGTGCACAAGAATTAGTAAATAAATTCCTAATGCTACATTGCATTTAGAAAAATTATATGCAATTTTGGACTATATTTTATTTTAATTTATATAATTTTAAGTTAAAATTTTTTTCTAAATTTAGGTAATTATATTCTTACTAATTTAGATAACTTTCAGCAAGTAATAATTACTTTTCTTTTTTTTTAAATGTTGTATAAGCACGGTGATGTGATGAGAACATGACTTTTTTTTTTTTTTTTGAGAACGACAGCTCCATTTATTTATTAATATATCCTTACTTTTGCAAAAGGAATATCGTAGTTACAAGCTAAAACAAATCAACCAAACTAGGACAATAAAACTAAACATAACTAACAAAGGAGATAAAAATATAAAAACAAACAAAATCAAAATGAAATATATCAAACGAAATTCTAGAGTTGAACTAACTACGAACAGAAACGAGACCCCACGTATCTATATGAATAATACCTTTCAAATAACAAGAACGACTTTTTAAAATAGACTTACTGAATCACAATGCTTACTACAAAAAGAAAAGTAAAAATTAAAAAAAATCAAATGAGGCTTGGAGGATCAATATATAGATTACTATGTCATTAAATTAAAAAATATTTAAAAATTATAATGTTACAAATATTTGTTAACTATAATTCTCATGTTAATTATATGACTAAATATATCTTAAAACAAGAAAAATATAATTTAATATTTATAAATCGTAACAATATAATAAACATAGTGTCAAGAAAAAATATAATTAAAATTTTCCTTTGTTGTCATCCAATTATTCCTCTCTTTCTCTCTCTCTCTAAGTGTGACAATGCAAACGTGGAAATGATATATTCATGGTCTATACTTTTATAAACCCTATAGCGAAATAATTTAGAAAGAGAGAGAGAGAGAGAGAGAGCACCACCAATGTGGCTCATGAACATAAATATCATAGTCTTAGCATTTTGACTCATTATGGGAAAAAGAAAGTGCATCTTTTGACCCGTGTCAGCTAATAGAAGACTCATTTTATTAATAAACTTAAATCTCAAAAGATTTTGTGATAGTTTATTAAACAAATTTCTAAAACTACGTTTGAATTTTGGTGAATCGAAATAATTTTACATCATATTTTATTAAATCCATAGAAATATAATTTAAAGACTTGTCTTAGATATAGGATAATTATATTCCTTACTAATTAACATGGCTTTTTAAAAAATAAAAAATGACTGAGTATAAAAAGAATTTATTATTATTATTATTATTATTATTATTATTATTATTTTCAAACTTTCGTATGTACAGGTAGTTAATATTAATTTGTGAGTGGTATGACAACATTTCTAAAATTAACCATGCACGTACGTGCATTACTGCATGCCCATGCAGCTGCAGGATACGGACTCTCTCTCTCTCTCTCCCTCTCTCTCTCTCTCTCTCTCTCTCTCTCTCTAACTTCAGCATCATTACAACAGAAAAACAAAAGCAATAAATAAATAAATAAATGAAGCCTCAAAGATTAAAAAATCTTTCAACTTGTAGGATAGACTTTCAGTATATAGATTAATATATACTATTAAATTAAAAAATATTTAAAAATTATAAAGCTACAAATATTTGTTAGATATAATTTCCATGTTAATTAGATGATAAAATACATCTTAAAATAAGAAAATATAGCTCGACTTTTTCCCATCAATGAATTTACTTTTTTAGAAAAAAATAATATAATAAACATAGTGACATTCAATGCTTAAAAAGCATTGTAGGCATAGACAATAGAAGAAGGAAGGTGATGCATAAAAATTTGGATTAACAAGCGAAGTTGAAAAAATAAGTAAATGAAGTACAATATTTTCAAAATTGAATCTGTAAAGTTAAAAAAATTGGCTTGATTAATTTGATTAGTCTAAATTAACTAACTAACAGAGTATGATAAATTAAGGAACTCTACTATTATTTTGATTTTTTAAATATAGAAAAATTTAAAGTAAAATATTAGAAAATAATTAATATTATAATATTAAAAAATATTGAAATAATTCTTTATATTAATTGAACTAATTCAATCTAATTTGCTCAATTACATTAACTAAGGTTATTTTGACCTAATTATCCTATAAAACATTGAGGTTTGATAATATATGTTGGGCCAATTATTTTAGTTTATGACATGAGTATGGATGATAGTGGCTAACTTTACCCCATCTATCACATTACCAGTACCTCCCTATCCCCATCACCTCCACACGAGCTTACTATTGAGTATTAACTATCTAAACATACAATTTTTTTCTTAATGCCTAAAGTCAACTTAATTGACTTCCTGGTCGACCAAGAATTTTTTGTATTGCACCAACCTGATCGACCGAGTTCACACGTGTGGGAACCCTACGGTCGGTTTGACCGACAAGCTTAGTTCAAATCAGCCTGGTCGACCGAATCTCGCGAAAATTGGTAAATCGCCTTTGAATATATGAGTCCAGTCAACCGAGACCCTAGTTCATTTTTTGTCCAGTCGACCGAACCCCAAGAACTTCGGTCGACCGAACTTGTCCTAGTCGACTTGTGCTCTCGAGTTGGACCTATTTTTTACCGCGGTTAACTCGATTAAACAGGTTTAAAATAATTTAAAAATCATTAAATCTTTTCTAATAATCTCAACCTTGTCCCTAACGATTATAATTCAAGAAGGATCTATTTATACCCCTTCATTTGGGATGATTAGTAAGAAGATTATCCAACTTGATTAAGAAATTCTCTCTCTAGTTCTAAATTCCTACTACTCATTTTTACACTCCATTTCACTCGTACTTACCTTCTACTCTTGTCTAAACTCTCTGTAAGTTGATTGAGTAATTGTTATTGAAAAGTTTGCTTTCCTTGTTTTGATTGATTGATTCGATTTTTTTGAGAGCCAAACCTGAGTGTTCTTAGGAGACTTTGTTAATAAGTCTCTCCTAAGAAGATTTGTATTAAACTTCTGAGTATTGCATATTCGTTGCAATATCTTTGCAAGTTTGTATTTATTTTTGGACAGCAAAAACTTTTTCAAAACATTCTCAAATATCTTGGGTAATTTATCTTGACATACTTTTGAAAGGATATTTGTTTAAGTGATATTAATCTTTGTTACAATATTCATTAACTTACATATCATTTGTTGAATACAAAGATTATATATCTTTTGCAAGCCAAGCGTATACATTATTCAATACTTGCACGATTGAGATATTCTGCTGATTGGAATATTTGAGACTTGGTCGATATCTTTGTGTGAGCATTTAGATTGAATACATATTGTGATATAAAGATCATACTGGTTTGCACTCTCACACATTGATTACATCGATTGCAAATATATTTGAGAGTTAATATATTAAATCACATTGAGCTTACATATTAAATCATTTTGTGGTATATATGATTAAGCATATCTGGATACATATATGCTTTATACGAAAGCACAATTACTGTACTAATATTCTTTGATTGTAAAATCTGAGTGTTTTTAGGCGTAGCCTGAAGGGGCGGTAATCCAATCCGATAAGGATTGGTTGTAAAGGTTGAGGTCAACCCTGTGCTAATTGACCTGATTTGTTTAGATGTCGCTCCACCCGTTTAAGTGAGCAATTATAGTGATAATTCTTGTGCTTGTTAGCCACGACGGGACCGTAGGCAATTGGCCGAACCTCAATAACATTTCCATGTGTCACTCTTACTTTATTGCTTTCTGTGCGTGTGTTGTCAATTAAATTGCTTTATTTAATTTCCTATATATTTACTTTACTTGCACTAGATTGACCGTAGTATTGTAAATATACTGGTATTAGAATATTTATCTAGGGATCAAATTTTAAAAATATCAATTCACCCCCCTCTTGGGATTACGGTAAAGCTAACACGGTCAAAATTAAAAATGAATTAGTCATGCATAACCTGTAAAAATTGCAACTTAATCGAAAGAGAGATCACTATCCGATCATCTGGATCAAGCTGATTGCACAGACACCTCTAATCCTAAAATTACTGCTGCCATGAGGTTGATATCCAAGGTACAAAACCACAATTTAAAAGCTCTAAATAACAATCTAAATGATCAAAATTAAAAAGGGTAAGTCATATACAACTTGTAAATAATTTAGCTTACTCAGATTAGAAATTAGCACCCGATCGTATGAATCAAATTGGCTGCACAGGCACCCCTGCTGCGGCAATAAGGCTATTGTTCGAGTCTAAAAATTGAAGTTTTCCAAACATAAAATGACAATCGAACCATTCAGAGTGAAGAATAATCAGTCACGCACCACCTGTTAAAATATCAACATAATCGAATGAGCAGTCACCCTCCAATAGTCTAAGGAAAACTGACTGTGTAGGCAATCCCAATCCTAAATTTTTAGGAAAAACACACACACACACACACACTCTCTCTCTCTCTCTCTCTCTTTTTCTTAACATAAATTTTTTTTTTCACTCTTCCCTATTCTTTTCCCTGTTCTTCCTTCACTCTCTTTAAGGCCTCTATTTATAGGCTTAGGAGAGGTAATTTAAATTCAATTTGATTGCTCTGTCGTGACGTTTTTGACCCAACCATGTGAGAGAAATGCTCTCTCTTGGCACAAATGTGTGGGTTCGGCTGCGAACAGGGGAAAAATGGGATGTATGATTTTGAAAATGTGACTTTCGTGGAAAATATGTGTGATGGAGTCGCCACTAACCTTTTGAGTGTAATTAGAATACTTGATAGCTACCCTGTTAGGGGTAGAATTGGTCTGCATCACCAGAGTCGAGCTCGGGAGTACAGTTACGCGAGGGGAAGGTATTAACACCCTCTACGCACTCGTTCTTGCGAACCGTACCAGATTAATAAAAAATTATCCTTGAAATAAACTTGATGAGCCTTTCAAAACTACTCCCTTTCAAAAATCAAAAGAATGAAAATACCATATAAGTATTCCCTCAAAACCTGAGCAATCCAATACTCCGAAGAGCCTATGCCCTTTGTTGCAATCATCGGGAAGGAAAATCGAAAATAGGATACAAAATACACTCCGAGGGTTTCGAAATCTGTAGATCTTTCTAAATAGGAGAATACTATTCCGAGAGTTTTTTAGAATTTGTTCGGGATGAAAATGATTTTCTGTGCCTATTTTGTAATTTTTCCTAAGTGTAAAAATATTTTTTGAGATTTTTGTGATATTTCCCGAACTTCAAAATAACACAAAGAAAATCAATGGTAATCAGAGTGTGAAAATATTTTTGGAATTTTTCTGAGAATTTTGTGATTTTTGTGAATTTATGAATATCTATATAATAATATACAAGTGAAATGGACAAAAGCGGCATGAACCGGTTCCGGGAATGGTGAACCGGTCAAACGTCAACCGGTATGAGGAAAAACAAGTTTAAGGTCTTGGTCGAGACCAGGAATCAACACGCGTTGCCTAACGCATGGGCTATGCGTGTTCAGGTATATGCTAGCTTGCACGAGTGATGCATAATGCATGTGTGGTCACAAATGCATGATCATGTGTATACATGGATGAGCATGTGCATAAACGCGCGTGCATGCATGAATGAGCATGTGTGTTAATGTATGTGCATGCATGAATGAGCATGTGCATGAATGTGTGTGCATGCATGACATGCATGTGCATGAATGTGTACGTGCATGAATGTGCACGTGTGTGAATGGATTCATGCATGAATGTGCACGCGTGTGAATGAGTATGCGCAAGAATGTGCATATGTGAATGGGTACGTGCATGCATGGATGGACAATAACCCAAATGATGATGCCAGCATGTGCATGAATGAAGTTGTGTGTGCATGTGTGACTGCATGCATGCATGTGAATGTGTGTGCATGTGTATGAGGGCATGCATGCATGTGGCCGTGTGAAATTGCCTGCGTGAATGCGTGTGTATGTGGATGTATGTGTAGCATGCATGTGCACAAGCGTGTATAAACAACGTGTGCAAAATGTGTGTGCATTAATGTGTGTAAATGACATGTGCAACATGTGTGTGCATAAAGCTAGGTGTGTCACGAGCTAAGCTTGTTCAAGGCATTCTGCTTGCTTGTGACCACTTATCTCGTGTGCTTGGAATGGATTTCCATCATGTAAATACTGGTGTAGGGTTATTTTCTGCTAGCAGAGTCTTTGTAAGCCAAATAAGGCAATATGACTCCTCTGGTCACTTTGATGTTTCCTAATGTCAGGATGATAATTACATCAAAATCTCTTTAGGAGAGGGTGAGTGTTCATTAGTCATTGTAAAACTCAGTAGCAATTATCAACGTGCTTAGCTTACTTGCCTCCCTCGCTAAGTACACCATGTCAATGGAGGATTTGTTAACGAATTACATATGCTTCAATGTTTACTGCTTGCTTGCCACGATTTTCATGAATTGATTACTGTTTCCGCTGCTATCTGAATGAATGTTAATGAAAGTGCTTCGTGGATGAATGTTGGTAAACGATAAGCTGGCTAGTTAAACAAGAGTGCTTTAGTTAGCACCGCACGACCCTTCACAACGGTGTGAAAATAGTCGAACCGTGACAATGTGCAAAGTGTGTGTAAATGAAGTAAAATACAAGTGTTAGTATGCAAATTGGAGTACAGGAAATTAAGTGTTAGTATACAAGAAATTAAAGGTTAGTGTACCTGAATTTAAAAGTTAGTATACAGGAAATTAAATGTTAGAATGTAGGAATTTAAATGTTAGTATACAGGAAATTAAATGTTAGAATGCAAGAATTTAAATGTTAGAGTGCAGGAATTTAAGAGTTGAGTGCTGGAAAATAAAATATTAGTAAAAGTTAGTAAATAAATTAACATGTGAAGGTGTGTGAAAAAGCGTGTGAACAGTGTGTGTAATGGTGAGTGAGCAATGTGCGTTGATGTGAGTGAGAGTGTGTGTAGTGATGTTTGGTTGTAGTGGCACAACCATGGCATTAATTTAACCCATATAAGCCTTTGAGAAACCTAACTTTCTATTGATAATGCAGAAAGTCAGCAGTGTCTTGGGGCTTTAGTATCCACAATCAAATCACACTTATTTCATTAAAACATTTTCGCAAACATTTTTACAAACATCTCACAGGCAAACACAAACTAACAATAACTACACTTCATTTAAACATTTGAACAACACCCAACATGCAGACATCATTCACAAACACAGAAACCTCAATAAAACATTTTAACAAACACCCAACATGCAGACATCATCCACAAACACGGAAATGCAGAAACTCCGCGTAACCCCATGGAATGTAAAGGGAGAGAAGGGGAGCCCACCAAGAATGTTGTGAGGACCGATTGCCAGAGCAGATATGGGTCTAGAGGTGGTTCAGTGGTTATGTGGTGCTGGCCGTGGAGTGGCTGGATCTGGAAGGAGATGAGGGAGAGTAGATGGTGTTCGGGTGTTGAGGGGAGTGGATGGTATATGCGGGGGGCTAGAGAGAAGCTGGGTGTTGTGAGTGAGGCTGAGAGTGGCTCGGGTTGCTGGAGTTGCAGCTGGGTTTCGGAGCTGGTATGGAGCTCGGGGCTGTTGGAGAGCTGCTGGTGTGGTAGGTGGTGTCGCGTTTTCTGGTGTTGGGGCTCTCGGGTGGCTGGAGTTAGTCGTGGGCGATAGAAGATGGAGAGGTTAGCTGGGTGGTCTCGGTATTGCAGAGGGGACGAAGGGACAGGGTGTCTCGCGTGGGCGAGTGAGCAGGTGAGGTGGAGGATTGCTGCTGGTTAGCCGTGAGGGACAGATATAGGAGAGTCCGAGAGATTGGCTGGCAGTGGAGATAGTGTAGGGGCTGGATCTCGTGGTTATGGAGCAGGTGGTGGTATGAATGGGGGCTACTGGTGTTACGGGAGAGGTCGAGGCTTGGGATATGGGAGAGAGCTGCGGAATCAGGGAGAGTCTGTTGCTGGGTCTCGGCTGGGGAGTGGTGCTCGGAGCAATACCAGAGATAGGGGGAGAATGGAGGTTATGGGTGAGGCATGAGGCCGAGAGGGACGATGGATCTGCTGAGAGCTGGGAGAGAGGATGAGTGAATGGTGTTGGTGCTCGGAGCTAATGGGGGAAGAGGAGAGGCCGTGGGTGGCTCGGCTGGAGAGTGGTGGCTGTGCGGTGGAGATGGTGGAGGTTACAGTGAGGAGTTGCAGGCGAGGGAGTTGGGTTTTTGGGGAAGAGAAATGAGGATGAGCGTGAGAGAAGGAAAGTGAATCTCCAGAAATCGGAGAGGTGGGCGATATCTGGAAGATGAATAATGCGCCTGCCCGGCTCCATCTTTCGCGTGTGCCAGTGGAAAGTAGCCTTTACAGGCTTCTTTTTTTGTTTTTTTTTTTATTTTGTTGTTTTGTTTTGCTTTTTGGAAATAATAATAATAATAATAATAATATTACCCTAAAATGATAATACTAACAATAATAGTAATAATATACTAATAATAATAGTAATAGTAATAATATATTAGTATTAAAAGGATTTTTGTATTTTGATGCATTTTCCCTTTTTATTTTGTATTGTTTTTTTTTATCGACCCTATCCTCCGAAAAGAGAGACTTGGCCAAACATTAAACTTGATCTTCCGGAAAAAGTAGGACTCGGACTCTATTTTCTTAAGGTTCCCGGAATTTGGTCAAAACAAACCGGGACTCGGTCACGATGATCGGACTCACCGAAACTCGGTAGAGGGACCGAGAATCAGAAAAACTAACAGACTCACTGGAGACGAACTGAAACTCGGTAGAGGCGCCGAGACTCGGAAAAAACGATCGGACTCGCCGAAAACGAACCAAAACTCGGTAGAGGTGCCAAGACTCGGAAAAATGGATCGGGACTCTTTGAAAACAAAACAAGACTCAATGAAGACAAAACAGGAGTTGGTAACACAATAAAAAAATAAAAATCGAGACTCAACTGAAGCTTTGAGACTCATGGAAGACAAAACAGGACTCGGCAGACATACCGGGACTCAACGAAACCAAACCGGGATTCCGCGAAAGCAACGAGACTCATTGAAAATGAAATCGGGATTCGGTAAAAACCACGAGACTCATTGAAAATGAAATCGGGATTCGGTGAAAACCACGAGACTCATTGAAAACAAACCGACTCGATTTGGTCTCTCAGAAGGGTCCTCCAATTCCCGGGGCGTGAAGTCAACTTTATGTGCCTAGTCTGTTTGGGGGAGCCTGGTTAAAATTGGGGTGTCGACAGCTGTCCCTCTTTGTAGGCTTTGTTATTTAAAGTAATAGTAGGAACTCTCCTATGTTATTTGTAGCAACAAGCTTGTAAAGATTAAAGACACATATTTTAACCAGGCCACACCACTATTTAGTGCCTATGGGTCAATCAGGTGTCATTTTTATCAAACAAGGAGGGGGAGATGATAGATAGGATTGGATGAGAAGGTTGCATTTATTCTGGGGGAAGTTAGTAGTTAGCCATTTTTGGTTAGAAATTAGCGAGGGTTAGTAATTTGCGTTAGATGTAAGGGTTCAAACTAGAAAAATGAAGTGTGTTAGATATGAGAATCCGAGTCATGAGGGTGAGGAGACCTCAAAATGTTGAACTCGTGCTTGCGCATTAAGGGGGAGATGGTGAGCCTCGGAATATTCAATCCGGGTTTCCGCGCCTCACGAGGGTAACGGGCCTCAGAATATTCAATCTGGATTTTCGAGCCTTGCAAGAGGGTAACGGGCCTCGGAATATTCAATCCGGGTTTCCACGCCTCACGAGGGCAATGGGCCTCAGAATATTCAATCCGAGTTTCCGCGCCTCGCAAGAAGGTAACGGGCCTCGAAATATTCAATTCGGGTTTTCGCGCCTCGCCAGAGGGTAATGAGCCTCAGAGTATTCACTCCGGGTTTCCGCGCTCCACAAGGGTAACGGGCCTCGGAATATTCAATTGGGGTTTTTGCGCCTCGCTAGAGGGTAATGAGCCTCAGAGTATTCACTCGGGGTTTCCGTGCCTCACAAGGGTAATGGACCTCGGAATATTCAATCCGGTTTCCGTGCCTAGCAAGAGGGTAACGGGGTCATGCCGTGAGTGATAGATGATCATTTAGGCATAGACTATCCTCGAGTTTTTTCTTCTTGAAAATTGTCTTTTAGGTTTGGAACACAGTTGTCCTGCTGTGGATGGTCAATCGGGATTGAAACCCGAGATCCTTTGGAGAACGTCTTTAGAATGTAGGGCTCTGAGTTACTCCACTGGGGATGATCAATTAGGAATGAAATCTCAAGATCTCTTGGAAAATGTTCTCAAGCGTAGGGCTCAGAGTTACTCCGTTGGGGATGATCAATCAGGAGCTAAATCTCAAGATTTCTTGTTTATTAGGATTCGAGAGAGTTATTTACAAACTAGAACCTACAAAAGGCTTTAAATCCATGCATGGAAGTCTTGATTAAGCGTCAACCACATTTGGATATCTCCATAGAACAATTTTTTAAACTTGTTTATTTACTTCAAAATGATATAAACAAAATGGAAATAAAAGATAACACAAAAGCCATGTCAACCCTATTTAATTAAAGGTGTACTGCGAGGAAATATTATTTCAGATCATCCAAAATAATACCCACTCTAAAAGCAATATTATTTGATTATGTGAATATTTTTGGACTCTAAATAATTCAAAATGAAAATGATTCTTGACAGTTGCTAAAAGCTTATTGAATTTATTATTTTCAACCTTTTTTTTGTAGCATAGTGATCATAAAGTTAGAATCTTGCAAGTATTTTTTTTTATTTGATAATTATATTTAATATTTTTATTTTAATAACTGTTTATTTTTCCAAATACAGGACTCACCGTAGATCCTACAGTCTTCCCGTCACTCAAGATGAACTACAGAGTATGTTCTTAATTTTTTTTATTTTTTTTTTCAAAAAAATGTAGGACTCTAATTCTTAAATATGTTTTAGTTACATCCATCATATTAAAACTTATGAAATTTGAAATTGTTTTGACAAGAAAAATAAATATGGAAGTAATGTTAAATGAATATATAAACTCTTTGATTTAACTTTTTAGTTCAATAGTACTTCCTCAAGGATTTTGAAATTAATAAAAGAAATTATTGAAAATGTATTAATAAGATGTACTAAACAATTGGTTTGGTGTTATATATATTAAAGTGACTTACATAGCTAACCTCATGAGTGAATCTAATGTTTTTCAATTTAAAATATAATTGTGCCTTTTACCTTTTGCAATTGCATTTGCACTATTTAATTTTTACTTTACCACATGTTAATTCAGTCGTGACATGGCTCAAAAAATGAAGCATAACACATTATTACCTTAAGCTAGCCATTCCGTTTAAGCACTTAGTTAATCTCATATCTTTTAGTCTTAAGAATAGTATAAACTATATAATTATCAAATGACTTGATCTATTTTAAGTTATGATTTTTTTTCCCTAATAAAACTTATGATTGTTCATATGCATGTTTGCAATTAATTAATCATAAA
Source organism: Malania oleifera (assembly GCF_029873635.1). Taxonomy (NCBI): domain Eukaryota; kingdom Viridiplantae; phylum Streptophyta; class Magnoliopsida; order Santalales; family Ximeniaceae; genus Malania; species Malania oleifera. The sequence continues at coordinate 14,320,387 of NC_080424.1, forward strand.
ATTGGTCATTGAAATTCTTGGGATAGGCTTATTCTAAGAATTGTATGTTTTTTTTTTTTTTTTTTAAGAAGGGCGGCACCTTCATTTATTTATTGATAACCCCTCACTTTTGACGGAGGAATACCGTGGTTATAAGACAATCAATGGGAGATACCAAAAGACAACACGTTAAAAATCTCCCAAAGAACAACATCAACATCCCGCCAAAAACCAGGATACAAAACCAAACAAAACAAAACAAAACAGGACCTACAAAACAAACCTCACGCAACAAAACAAAACAAAAGATAAACAACATAGAACATAAGATAAAACCAAAAGGAAAACAGCTAAACAAACCTCATATAAGCCGTACTCATCTTCTCCAATTTATACAAATCATTGCTAACTCTAAGGAGTTGACTACTATTTGTAAACAAACTATTCCTCCCCATAACACTTTGTCGATCCAAGGCATATGCCACTTTGTTCCTTTCTCTATACCAATGATTTATCGAAAAATCTACTCCCTCCAATAAACCAATAAGCTGCTTCCAAAAATCCCACAAATATCACAAGGAGCACTTCCTTGCTCTTATCCAATTAACTACAATATTCGAATCACATTCAATATCAATACAGGTATGTCCCAAATTTTTGCAAATCTTTATTCCCTCCAACATAGCTCTCAATTCAGCTTCATTATTTGAACAAGTACCAAAATATTTTGAAAAACCAATCACAAAAAAACCTGTATGGTCTCTAAGGATGCCACCACCACCCGCCGGCCCTGGGTTCCCCAGGCTGCTCCTATCCAAATTTAATTTCAACCTCACTTGCCTCTGTTTTAGCCATCTGACACTTTGCATAGTTTTAATTCTTTTATTCACAATTTGCACTTCCAGATTCTACAATATCCAAAAATTCACATCCTTTAACTGAACCATTTCTATCATGTTTCTACTCAAAACCCCCACCCAATACTTAATGGAGAGCCACACATCACTACTACTCTATAATTTTCCTCCCATTCTAGCCACACATCTCCTTCTCTATAGCCTCCAAACTACTAAACAAGGAATCAAACCCATCAAAGAACCCAGTTGAGAGAACCTGGAAGCCCTATTAAACCACATTTGGACTCTTTCTTTCCAACTTTGTTGCCTAAGGAAAGGAACACCTACCTCCACTAAAACCTTTCTCCAAACCTCAAAAGTAAGGTCTCCCTTATTTAACACATGCTCCAAATCTTCTGATAGCCTCATCTCACAACAATTACACGCCGAAACATGTGAAACCTCCACCCTTCTCACCTTTTCATCAACACTTAGGCATTCAAAAGTAGCCTTCCACATACAGATAGAAATTTTCTTCGATAACCATTTGTTCCAAACCCACTTAACTCAATCAAATTTTGGAGCTCTAACTCTGATAACATCTCATGCGGATTTTTTATTAAAACAACCATTCTTTTTCGGGAGCTATAACAGAATGTCCGAAGAATTTCTAAGATTCCCACCTTTTACATCACTTCATCCGCTTTACTAAACCCCAAAATCTTCTGCAAATTTTCCACATCCCACGCATTATTAATAACCAAATCTTTTAATTTGATATGAGATTGTGCACAATTTGGACAATATGCAAACAAAGGTCCCGAATCTAGAAACTTATCATACCACAAATTTACATCTCCTTCTCTAACCTTCCACTTAGATTTACTTAACAGTTCAGGCATACCCTGCAGAACTTTCCTCCAAAAGGAAGAATCTGATCCATGCGATCTGCAAAGAGCAATATGTCCTCCTTTCACATATTTAGCTTTAAAAAATCTAGCCCATAAATAATTTTGCATTAATAAATGTCAACCAAACTTTATGAACAAAGACTGTTGCACTTACGAAATGTCCCTTACTCCTATGCCCCCCTCCTCCACAAGAACACACAATTTCTTCCAAGCCCTCCATTTCATTTTTTCTCTTCCATCCTTAAATCCCCAGAAAAAAGAAGCAAACGTACCTTGAATCTTTTTAATCAACAGTTTCGGCACATTTAGAACAGCTAACAGATGCAATGACATACTTGAAAGCACATGTCTCAACAAAACAAGACGACCTCCTTGAGACAACAATTTACTTTTCCAGCCCTCAACACTCTTACTGATTTTTTGGATTAAAGGGTTAAAATAACAGCCTTTCAATTTACCATCCACTATTGGCACACCCAAATACGTAAAAGGAAATTTACCCTCAATAAAACCAGTCTCTTGAAGAATTTCTCATTTCCTCTGAACACCCAACTTGTTTAAGAAAAAAATATTTGATTTATCTTTATTTACCCTCTGGCCAGTCCAGTTTTCATACTCTTAATCACCCCCATTAACTGACTAACAGATTTTTTTCCAGCATTAGCAAAAATAACAACATCATCCGTGTACATTAAATATGATATAATAGGTGCACCACACGGGTGTGCAAAAGGTAAAATCCGCTTCTCAGATAACTTTTTTTGAATTAATTTAGAAAGAATTTCTTCCATGAAGATGAAAATATATGGCGGCAATGGATCCCCTTGCCTCAAGCCCCTTTTAGACTTGAAAAAACCTCTATAAGTGCCATGCATCATGACAGAAAACCATGGAGTGGAAATACAATTCTGAATCAACTTAAAAAACCATTCTGGAAAACCAAAAGCCTGAAAGTTCTTATCTACTACCTGCCACTCCACTCGATCATACGCTTTGCTCATATCAAGCTTTAGCATTATATTACCTCCTCTCACCCGCCTATGTAATAATTTTGTCATCTCTTGAGTAAGCGTTATATTTTCAAAAATACTCCTCCATTTCACAAAAGCACCTTGTTCTAAAAATATTAAATCACCCATCACCAATGAAAGCTTACCAACAAGGACTTTGGAGAAAATTTTATAGATTACGTTACAAAGGCTTATCGGCTGAAATTTATCAAAAGACTGAGGATCCTTAACCTTAGGGATAAGCACTATGTAAGAGGAACAAAAATACCAAGGCAACATATCAACCTCTGAAGAATTCTCTTACCGCGTCCATCACATCATTTTTAATAATCTTCCAACAGGTAATATAAAAAGAAGACCCAAACCCATCCGATCCCGGGCTACTATTCACAGAAATAGACGAAACAGCTTCATAAACCTCCTCCTCAGTCGGTTCTTCCCTCAGCTGACCTATAGACTCCTCAAAAACTATCGAATGGATGATATCTTCCACGTTTGACCTTTGCACTGAACTATTTTGCCCCAAGAATTGCTCAAAATACTTCACAACCTCATCATGGACCATCTGCATATTTTCCAACACCAAACCATCTGGAAGCGTCATTGAGTTTACACAAGAATTTCGCCTTTTTTGCGTAATCACAGCATGAAAAAATTTTGAATTTTGATCCTCATCTATCGACCATTTCATCTTTACTTGTTGCACCAATCTAGCCTCTTCCCTTTTATACCAAACCTCCAATTCAGCCTTAGAAATAAGGAACTCTTCCTCAACTGATTCCGAGTATTCTGTCTACAGTAAATTCTCATAATTATTCACCTTTTCCTCCAACTCTCGAATAAAATTACCAACACGCCCGAAAGTCTGTTTATTCCACACCCTAAGCCTTTGTTTTAGTCTTTTTAATTTACCCGCCAATTTACACAATCCTGAATCCGCCACAATGTGTTATCTCCAAGATGATTCAACCATTTCCAAAAAATCCCCATGAGACGTCCACATGTTCTGAAACCTAAAAGGCGCTGGCTCATACCTCTCCTTACTCACACACAGCTGTAATAAGATAGGAGAGTGATCTGAAGTATTTCTTTTCAACAAAGAAGTTTTAGCTTCACCATATTTTATAGAAAAAATATTATTAATCAGCACCCTGTCCAGTTTCACCCAACTTCTTCTCAAACCTTGTTGGCCGTTACACCATGAAAATTGACTTCCTTCAAATTTGAGGTCCAATAACCCACAACTATTAATACAACCATTGAATTCAGCCATAGACGAACCCAAGCGAGGTCTACCTCCCACCCTTTCCTCATCTGACCGAATTACATTAAAATCTCCCATAACAACCCAAGCCACATCCACACTCGACATCCCGTGAAGCTATTCCCATAAATCTTTTCTCTCAATATGATAACATTTAACATAAACAAAAGTAAGAAGTAGGGAGCCTCTATCCTCAGTTAACAAAACTGTTACACATTGATTTAAGGTACCCACTCAATCCACTTGAACATCATCATTCCAGAACAGTCAAATCTTCCCACCTTCCTTTACATTAAAGGGAAAGTTAGTAAATCGCCCACCTTCGTATCTTTTCTATATCTTGAAAAGGTTTCGAGACTGTCAAAATCGAAACTTTCTGATCCTTCACAATTTGTTTTAATCTTCTCTTCGACGTGTTGAACCCTCTTATATTCCAAAACATAATTTTGTCAATCATAGGTTCAACTTTTGAGGTACTGCCTTAGACCTCTTAGACTTTCTCACTTGTCCATCATCTTTCTTTCTTCCTTCCGATTCCCCCATTGTCACATTACCTGGATCAGAATAATATTCTTTTGGAGTATCAATGCAAACCTCAAAATCTCCCTCAGATATGTGCTTATAGTGAGATGCGATATAAGTTTTACCCTTGAAAAATTTGTTTTGGGCTTATTATGGCAATTTTAAGATCAAGTTGTGCTTTAATTTTGCTTGCAAGGATATGCATTTGGCATTTGTTGGATTAAAGATTTAACTACATTTTATTGGGACTCACTTTTAAGCTTTTTTTTGTGTTTTTTTTTGGGGGGTGGGGGGAGTGAGGGAAGATGGAGGTTTTGTTTTGGACTTTGTTTTTGGTCTTATGTCATTTTAAATTGTGGCTATCATTGTAATAAAATCACAAACTTTGTGTTTTTAATTAATTATCTTTTATTCATTACAGTTTAAAAAATTTTACAACTTCTTATAAAGACATGAATATTATTTTTTATACTCATCGGTGGCCTATTGGGCTTCTGCACAACAAGAGGTAACTCGCATCTCCCTCTCCATATCTATTCCTATCCCTCTCAATGTAAAGTTGATATTTCCAACAATGAAGTTAAGTCCAAGCTCTATCCATTGACGCCTCTCTTTTAAGAATCATTTAATTTGAAGTAACCTACTTGTTATGTAGCGAGGCCATATACAAAATACTTAAAAGAATTTTAATTTTGGAGTAGGCATGCATACAACTTTGACAACAAACAATTTGACGATGAAAAATTTTAAAGCTAAGATAAATGAAGCCTAACATTACTACCTTAGGCTAATTTAGTGGTGGCATGACCTCAAGAAATGAAATCTAATATTGATACCTTAAGCTAGTCATAACCTTAAAGGTAACTTGCATCTTCCTCTCTATATCCCCTTCTAACTTGTCAATATTAACTTAAATCTTGAACAATGAAGTTAAATTTAAACTCTATCCATTAAGGTGTCTCTCTTAAGGATTATTCAATTTGAAGTATCCTATTTGTGTAATAAGGCAATATACAAAATTCTCAGAAGATTTAGTTGGGTGTAGGCACGCGTATAACTTAGACATCTAAAAATTTGACATTGTAAAATTTTATAACTAAGAGAAAGATTTAATATATTAGAACATTGAAGAGCTGCCTTTGGTTTGTAACTATAACATATATTTCTAAAATTATAGTCTTTTAACATGGTTTTACATTTTCGATGGACCAATATGACTATTAATATGCTTTATCCCATTTTTTGCATTCCAATAAAGGCATAAAATGTCAAATGAAGCCTAATAAAATACTTATTAATTTCATTTATGGCTAACAAAGAGGTTTACATGTTTCTTGTGAAGTTACTGCTGCGGTATTGTTGTTGTTGTTGCTATTGCTACTATTGTTAGTTTTTAATCACTCAATTCTTAATTATAGGTGTTATAACAACCTATCGGGACGAGGTATCTCTCTTTCTCTCTCTCTCTCTCTCTCTCTCTCTCTCTCTCTCTCAAAAATACACAAAAATATATGAATTCTTAATTACAGGTGTTATTTATGCCTTCTTATAAGTATGTCTTGTTAATTATATTGGCACTATTTTGAAAACACTTATTTCAGACCTTAGTTTTTTGGGCAAAGATAATTATTTATGTTACATGTTGTATTTTTAAAATTTGGTCACACTGCATTAAATAAATAGTGATGATAAATCATTTACTTGCATTGCTAATTTCATTTCTAGTCATCAACTTTTATTAGTAAACTAGTGAAAACACTTTAACATCAAAATGCTACTTTTGTCATGATTAAATATTAATGCATACAAATTAAACAAGATTAAGTCTTTAAGTGCACAATTTTCTTAATGTGTTTTTTAAAAAATTATTTGGATAAAAAATAAGGTTAACAAAAACTATCCTTTATACACGTTTATATACCATACAATATTTTTTTAGCAAAAAAAAAAAAAAAGGAATTGAAAAATACAATAATCAAACAAGTTAATTATAATTAATTTCTATATTGTATTACAACTTCTTTTATTTGTATACACTTGTGTTTTCAATCAAATTATGGATGCCTTTGTTATAATCAAATTATGGTAAAGACTGCATTACATACTTTCCTCATACCCATAATTTAGATTGGGTGGGGGTGGGGGGGTTTACTATCTTATCTCACGTCAATTCCACTTAATATCTTTAGATTTCTATGATTTTTTTTTGCCATATTGCACAACTTCTATTAATGTTTTCATACTTTTCACAATTTTAAACCTTTATATACCATAGGATATTCCATATAGCAAAAGTAGTGAATTAAAAGTTTAATAATTAAATAGGTTAATTCTAATTACTTTCTATGTACTACTATGATATCTTTATTTACTTGCGTTGTTCTTCAAACTATGAATGCTCTCTTAATTATCACTGCTTCTTATGATTATGTTAGTTTACTTATTTTGTACACAATGGTTGGATTACATATTGACATTGTACCACCACGCTTTCTCTAGACTCGTGCTTTGGATGAGGGAGTAATTATCCTGTTTTACTTCATTTTCATTTTCTTTACGATTTTAGTAATGTGTTGAAAAATTTGCGTAAGTGAGATAGAGAGAAAGACAGAAAGAGAAAACATTTTAAATGGGATTATAAATTAGGAGAATTTTCCTATTTTCAACCATTATAGTGATAGTATAATGTCTTGTAGCTTTAAATTTAATTTTTTTAATTATATTTACTAAACAAAAATTTCAAATAGCTCTTTGAAAAAAATAAATTAGAATATTGTATTTAGATAATACAAGACTTAAATACCAAAACCAGCTAAAGCAAAGAAAAATTGAAAACCCAAAGTAATCTAGTACCGGAGGGCAACTATTGCAAATTAAATCTTAAGATATATAATAATGTTTGGTGGAGAATAAAAAAATTCTTATACATGTATATATGAATTAAAAATAAATGTAATGGAAAAACATATTTGAATTTTTAAAAAATAAAAATAAAAAAATTGCCAAAAAATTAATTTACTCGTTTCAACATGAATATACAATAGGATATTTTAATTTGAATACAAAAAAGGAATAAAAAAAATATAATAATTAAACACCATTACTACAATTAATTTCTTTTCATAGAATATATTTACTTTGTATTCACTTGCAAATTTTTTTTTTTTCCAAACTATGACTCCTTATCATTATTTGATAAAATTACGTTATTTTACTTATTTTTTATACAACTGTTGGATCATAGATTGAATCTGGAGCTTGGACCTGACTCTCCCTCTATACATTCTCCGAATATTGAGGTGATTCTTTTATTCTCCGTTCCTTTTTCTTTTTAATTTGTTCCTTTTTCAACACTTTGTTGCACAAAATTCTACTAATGTGCCGAATAATTTGCATGAGAAATAAGGAGGAGGGCATACCACAAAGAAAAAAATAATATGAAAATATATCTTAAGAAATTTTTAACGGTTTCAATTGTGTGGTGGTTGTCAAATATCTTATAGTATTTTTTTCTTATATATATTTTTTAGTATGTTAGTTGTAAGAAAATTTAGAGCAATTATTTGAAAAAAAAATTAGAATATTAAATTTGGATCATTAATTTCAATATCCCTTATTTAGATTTTGAATTGCATTAAGAGAATGATATGTATTAAATTTTTTTAGCCTTAGGAAAGATTTTTACAATCCTGGTGACACAACTCCCTCAGTTTTAACCTCTGATTTGGTTTATGTATGTGTGCAAATGGTGTCAATTCGAAGGCTGAAAATTATTTTCTAGATTAAAATATTTTTTTTCCTTTAAAATTAAGAAAAAAACTATATCTATAAAAAAAATTGAACAAAATGGAATAAAATTATGTTTAGGTTGATAATGTTTGAGCCTTATGGAAAAAAACTCTATTTGGGTAAAAAAATGAAATAAACTAGAAGTGTGTTGTGTGTGTACATATCCTATATATATAAACCTTATTATTTTGCAAGTTACCCAAAACACCCTTTTGAGAGAGCTAACCAGCTATTTATTTCAAACTGAATTACAGAGGAGAATTAAAATCACTCTCGCTCACTGGTTATTCACCCTCTCTACACCATATTATACATTACACACACACACACACACACACATCTATTTATAGCATAACAAGTGAAGATTAAAATAAAAAATTGTGGGCTAGTTGGTGAGGTTGGTGGTCAAATCTTACCCAATTTCAACTGAGGTCGGTTGCCATTTGATGAAGCTGCTGTCGTCAAATTTTGCTGCCACCGTTCCACTGTTCAAGTTTAATCTTTAACATTCCCCCTTAAACTTGACTCTCTTGGTTTTGTCATTCCAAGCATTGTCTTCAGTCTTGCAAAAATATCATGCCTGAGTGGCTTCGTGAAAATGTCAGCAATCTGATCATACGTTTTGCAAGATATCAACTTCACTTCTGTATTCTTGACATGCTCCCTGATAAAATGATATCGAGTATCAATATATTTCGTTCTTTCGTGGTAAATTGAATTTTTCGCTAGTGCAATCGCTGATCGGTTGTCGATGTAGACTTCTGTGGGGTTATCTTGAAAAAATTATAGATACTTCAGTACATTCCTAATCCATATACCATGACAAATAGTTGAGCTGGTAGCAACATACTTAGCTTCACATGATGACAATGTTACAATGGGTTGCTTCTTCGATGACCATGTAAATGTTATATCTCTCATGAAAAATATGAATCTCGTCGTGTTTTTTCTTTCATCAATATCTCTTCCCCAATCGCTATCTGAATAACTGATAAGTTTGCAATCACCTCTTGATGAATAGAACATACCATCGGTGATGGTACCCTTGACATATCAGAGTATCTTTTTTGCTGCATTTAGGTGGGACTGGTCAGGATTCTCCATGTACTTGCTAACAAGTCTAACTCCATAGATCATTACTCGTCTGGTGCACATCAAATACCTCAAGCTTCCAACTACACTCTTGAAATATGTGGGGTCAACATCTCCTTCCTCATTCTTTCTCAATTCCAATCATGTTTCAACCGGAGTTGTCACAGGGTTGCATTTGTCCATCCCAAACTTTTTCAGTACTTCTTTTGCATAATGATTCTGGGAGATGAAGATTCCCTTCTTGTTTTGCACGACTTCTATGCCAAGGAAATGAGTCATCCGACCAATATCCGTCATTTCGAATTCTTTGACCATGCTCCTCTTGAAAGTGACAAACATCTCTGGATTGTTGCTAATGAAGATCAAATCATCAACATATAGGCAGACTATTAGCATGCTTCCGTCTGTCTCTATCTTCATGTATAGCGCATGCTCGTAGGAACACTTCTGAAATACATTATTCTGGAAATAGTCAACAATCCTCATGTTCCACACACGAGGTGCTTACTTCAAGCCATAGAGTGCTTTGTTTAGTTTATACACTCTATCTTCTTTGCCTTTCTTCACAAATTCAGGTGGTTGATCAATATAGATCTCTTCTTCCAGAAAATTGTTCAAAAATGCTGATTTCACGTCCAGCTGGTAAATCTTTCATCCATTTTGTGCTAATAGTGAAATTAGTAATCTGATGGTTTCAAGCTTGACAACCGGGGCAAAGTTTTCTCCATAATCAATCCATTCTTTCTTCTTGTAGCCTTTGGCAACAAGTCTTACTTTGTATCTTTGACTTTCTCTTTGAGCGTTCTTCTTACTCTTATAGACCCATTTCACACCAATAGTTTTGCGGCCCTTCGGGAGATTTGTCAACTCTCAAGTCTTGTTCTTCTCGATGGATTGAATCTCCTCATCCATCGTTTTTCTCCATTTGTCTTCTTCGTTAGCTTCCTCAAAGCTAACCGGGTCGCTGGTCAACAACAGACAGTATAGAGTAACATACTCTTCTATTGGTTCTGTAGTTTCATACAGGTCATCTAGATTTCAAGCTCCTCTAGGCCTCATGTCTGAGATTTCATGCTCAATTCGTGATAGAGACTCATTCCTCCGTGGTGAACCATGTTGAGGTGTCTGCAGTTCGGGAACTTGTGACTCGATAGCCACTTCTCTACCTGTGTGGGTTCTTCTCCTTCAAGTGTTAATTCTGCATCTTTGGAGGATTCAGCCTGGTCCCATTTTCAGGATTCGTTTTCTTCAAAAATGGCATCCTAACTGTGAATGACTTTCTTGTTGATGGAATTGTAGAGTTGATATCCAATGGTGCTGTCACCGTATCCAACAAGGATATATTTCTCTCCTTTGTCATCCAATTTTGTCCTTCTTGCCTTTGGGATCTTAGCGTAAGCTATGGAGCCAAACACCCTAAGATGACTCACACAGGGCTTGTGAGTACTACATGTGGTGTCTTTGTATCAAGACTCTTCGTAGGACACCTATTAAGAAGATAAATAGCACATTGTCGCAACGTCCCGGGAGCGCGTGTGCCCCGGGTGGCGAAATTAAAAATGTATTTTAAATTTTTAGGGAAAAATAGGGAAGGTCGGAGTCGCCACTAACCTTTTAGTGTGGTTAGAACACATGATTACTACCTTGTTAAGAGTAGAATAGGTCTATGTTACTAGAGTTCGGTTCGGGAGTTCGGTTACGCGAGGGGAAGGTACGAGCACCCCCTATGCGCCCGTTCTTACGAACGGTACCTAATTAATTTGAAATTATCCCTAAGTCAATCTAATAAGTCTTTTAAAATTACTCCTCTAGTAAATTTACTAATACACGTACAAAGTGGATAAACAAATAAATAAATAAGTAAATGAATAATACAAAAATATATATAAAATATAAATATTTACATATTCCCTCAGAACCAAAGGTACGTAAAGCTCGAAGGCTGATACCCTAACATTAAAATCATAGGGATATACCCACACAAAAATACTTACTAAAATAATACCAAAATATTAGAAATAATGGATATCTCAATATAAAATATAAATATAGTATATAGTTGAAAATTCCAGAAATATGTGATAATAATAGCCCTACTATATTACAATGATAATACATTATCTGTAATAATAATAGTACTATAATAATAACACATATATATATCTCATAATATTAATAACACATAAATACCAATACAATATTATAATACCACTTTAATATATATATATATATATATATATATATATATCATAACACGTAAATATTAATACTATACCATAATAATACTACTAGACTAATAATACATATATATCATAATTTTACTAACTATACAATATGATAATAATATATCTTAATAAATACATGCAAAAACCCTAACTATAAATAATCAAAACTTTAACGTAACACTAATAAAACCCTAATGTTAACAATAAAGGAAACATTTAAGAACATGACAATAAATCAAACTCTAAAAGTTAAAGGTAATATAAACAAACATGGAAACAAATAAGATGAAATTATGGAATTAGACAAACCCTAAAATAAATATAAAATGTCAATCAAACCCACAATAATATACAATAATATGAAAATAATCAAACGTGCAATAATATGGAAATAAATCAAAAATCCTAAAAAATATGTACTAATAATTTGGAAACATATGAAACCCTACAGTTGAAATGTGATAACAATATGGAAACACTCATAACCCTAAAATTAATAAACAATCTATATAGAGGCAATTAAACCCTAAAAATATTAATAACATGGAAACCATTCAAAACCCTAAATATAATAGGCAATATGTATAATAATAATAATAGCTTGGAAATAATTAGAGCCTTACAATTAATGTACAATAACAATGTGGAAACAAATTAAACCCTATAATACACATGCAATATATACAATAATGGAAACTATTACGCAAGTAAAATTATAAGAAGCGATTTAAACCCTAGAATTAACAGATAAGACATACGACAATAATTATGGAAATAATTTAAACCCTAAATACACAATATACACTAAAATAAATAAAAACTCTCAAGATAATATATAACAATAACATAGACACCCTAAATAATAAATGAGTATATTACAATGATTGAAAATATAATGATAACATAAACACTTTACACCAACATTCAAACAATAAATATGGACATGTAATAGGGTATTAAAAAAATAATAATCCAACAATAATAATATTATTTAATAATAAATTTAGACATAAATAAAAACCCTTAAATATATCACATGCAAAAACACATAGACAATAAATATACAATAAAACTACAAAAATTAATACCATAAGACAATAACAAACATATTTCGAATGATAAAATATATACCTAATAAATAAAGAAAACACATAGACTATAATACTACATATCAATATAAAATAATGAACATAGTAAACCAAGCCACTGCATATATATAGAATAATAGCCCAAATCATGATAGAAACAACATAGAATAATGATAAATCATAATAAATCTAAATATATATAATAACAATTAACATACATCCTAATAATCACATAAAAAAATTACCTTTATGAAGAAGGTGACCGGAGCGGGGCACGGAGACGGCGAACGGCGGCGGGGCAGAGAGTTTGTGGCGGCGACGGAGACGACGGTGGTGATTGAGTTGACGGGGCTATGGCGCTCTGAGTGGCTACCTGTGCTAGAGAAGCAGGAACAGAGGAGCTTCTCGAAGGAGCAACGTAGGGGAGAACCTGGTGGTGGTTGTGGTGATTATCTCAGTTTCCAGCAGGACCAGCAGCCGGAGAAGTGCTCGGGGCCCTGGTGGTGTTGTTGTGAAGAGTTGCAGGTGCTGGAGTGTAACCGGCTGGAAGGAATAGTGGTCGGCTGGTTCTGTGGACTGGGAGGAAGACAAGGGGCTGATGGTGGTCATGAATGCAGAGCTTGAGCGCGAGAGGGTGGCCAGAATAGTTCTTGGTGGTTGCTGGCGACGACAGGGGCGTGTATCAAGGGCTGTTTTGGTGGTTAATGCGTGCTCCGGGCCAAGAATTGCAGTGGAAGAGAGGGAGATTGAGAGAGGAACCAGAGTGAGGGGAAAAGCTGGGAGAGGCAAAGGGTGGTTGCAGAGAGGCGTGGAGTATAGAGGGGAAGATTATGGGAGATATGGTGGCGAATGGAAAAACTTTGCGGGGCAGCAGGGGAGCCAAAAGACACAGAGAGCAGAGGGGCTGAGTAGAAGCAAGATGGTTTTTTTTTTTTTTTTTGTGTCTACGCGCCCCATGCCTTTATAAAAAAAAAATTGGAAACCCTAAACCTTTCTTTTTTGATTTTATTTAATTTTTTCTCTTTTTTTTTTAAAATTCTTTTTATACTTTTATGGTAATAATAGATATAATAATAATGACAATAATAATAATAAGAGTAATAAAAATAGCCAAAAAATATAATAATAATAATAATAATAATAATAATAATAATAATAATAGTAAAGTAATAGTAATAATACTACTAGTAATAAATAAATAATAATAAAAATAATTATAGTAAAGTAATAATACTAATATTAAAAGCAATAATAATAATAATAAAGTACTAATAATAATGTAGGAAAATAATAATACTAATAATAATAATAATAGTGAAAATAATAATAAGAATAATATAAATAACAATAATAAAAATCATAATAATAATAATAATAATAATAATAATAATGTATTGGGCCCTGGGCAAAAATAGGGTGTCTACACACATGATACTGTTTATGCCCAAAATCTCTTGTGCACATTTTTATCCTTTAGCATGTTTCTGTAAAATGTTAAGGATTGTGCGGTTCTTCCTCTCAGGTACACCATTCAACTAGGGAGTATAGGTCGGTGTGAACTGTTTTTGAATCCCTTGCTGCCTAAGGAATTTTACGAAAACTTCGTCCTTATACTCTCCTCCTTAGTCTGATAGGAGTGACTTGATGCGATAGGCACTCTATTTCTCCACAAGAGCTTTAAACTCTTTGAACTTGTCGAATACCTCTGACTTCCTTTTTAAGAAGTAGACCCAAGTCTTCTTACTGTAGCCATCGATGAAGGTGAGGAAGTATCAATTATGTCCATTTGAAAACGGCCTCAATGGACCACATACGTCTGTGTGTACTAGCTGGAGCAGCATGGTAGATCTCCAGTCGGTTTGCTTTCCAAAGTTGTTTCTGTGTTGCTTGCTCAGAGCACAACTTTCACATATTATATTTGGGTGATGGATGTTGGGTAAGCCTTCACCATCTTCTTGCTTCTCAACTTTTTCAAACTTTCAAAATTCAAATGTTCATACCTGAGATGTCATAGCCAATCTTTGTCTTTAATGATAACGCTCAAACACCTTGGCGTATTATGTTGAATGGCGAGTGGAAACATTCGATTCTTTGCCATTTGTACTCGAGTGACGAGCTTATCTCGAGCGTCTGTTATCACCATCTGCTTATCTTTAAGGCTAATTTAGTAGCCTTTCTACACAAGTTGTCTGAGACTAAGTATATTAGTCTTCATGGCTGGCACATAGTACATGTTGGAGATATAAGCATGGTCTCTATCCTTCCTCTTGATTAGGACATTTCCCCTTCCTCGAACTGGGACTTTAGAGAGATCATCAAATGATATCTCTCCCTGAACTTTCTTATCTAGTTCATTAAACAAGTTCTTTCGTCCAGTCATGTGATTGCCGGTTCCAGAGTCAAGGTTTCAAACATTTTGGTCTTGGTGGTTCAAATTGTGTGCCATCAGCATCAACGATTCTCCTTCGGCTTTCTCTTTTTCTACAAAGTTAGTATTTTCATTTACTTCGTGATTGTGGGGATTACCTCTACACTCATTGCTGTAGTGTCCATACTTGTGATAGTTGTAGCACTGAACATTTCTTTTGTCTACTCTCGGACGGTTGTTGTATCCCACTCTTCTTCTTCGTTCTCTGCCTCATGGGACATAGTTTTGTTGATTGTGTGCTTCTCTAGTGGGACCTATTCCGCCTCTACCACCTTCTCTAGAGTCAAAATTTCCATAATTTCTTCCACGAGATCCTTGACCTCGTCCTTTTCCTCGTTGTGACGTCCCCCCTTTGTCGTATGTATCTATAGTGAGGGACAACTTTGTTTGGAAGGCTTGCTCCAGTGCTTTATCGTCACTCTTTCTGTTGACTTTCTACTCATAGGCTTGGAGTGAGCCCACAAGCTCTTCTACGGACATGATTTCCAAATCTTTTGTTTCTTCAATTGTTATAGCTATATAATCATATTTTGGATCTAGAGATCACAAAATTTTCTCACAAATTCTCTCATCATTGAGAGTCTCTCAATTTCTTCTCAATTGATTTGATACTACCATAACTCGTGTATAGTAGTCAGTAATAGATTTAGTAGATTTCATTTTAAAAGATTCAGAATCACCTCGTAATGTTTGAAGACGAATTTTCTTTGCTTTGTCTGCACCTTTGTGTGTTCGTTGGAGAGAGTCCCAAACTTCTTTGGTTGTTTTGGTGGAGGCGATTATTTCGAACGTGGCCTCATCAAGGCTTTGGTAGATTGTGGACTTTGCCTTGCAATCCTTCTTTCGATCGGCTCGCAAGGTCGTTCTTTGAGTATCGAACATAGCTGCTTCGCCTTCTTTCGATGGACTTTCTCTGTATCTTTCTTCAACGATGTCCATGACATCCTAAGCTCCTAGAAGGGCTCTCATTTGAATAGACCAGTTGTCATAATTTTCTCGGGTCAACTTTGGAATCACCGCTTGGGTTGTACCGTTAGCCATCGAGTTTAATATATCCAAAAAAAGAGTGATGGGGATAGATTTTGGCAAATCTAATGCGTGGGAGTGCGTGCAGGAGCTCCCGGACTCGTTTGAAGCTCAATTTTCACCTTTGGAATCGTGTCGACACGAATTTCACAATGGTAGGCTCAATTTTGGATTTTAAGAAACTTCAAATCTTGGAAAAAATATCTAATTTCCCTTCGTTGGCCTCTGTTTGGCGACTTTTAGCGAACCTGGACTCTCTGATACCATTGATGGGTGGAGGGGACACTCAGTCACTAGTTGTGACTGAAACTCAGTGAGAATCAATTGGACAATAAACGCTATCAATTTGTTTCAAACTGAATTACAGAGAATTAAAATCACTCTCGCTCACTAGTTATTCACCCTCTCTATGTCACATTATACATTACACACACACATCTATTTATACCAGAATAAGTGAAGATTAAAATAAAAAATTGTGGGCTCGTTGGTAAGGTTGGTGGCCAAATCTTGCCTAATTTCAACAGAGGTGGGCTGCTAGTTGATGAAGTTGCTGCCGTCAAATTTTGCTGCCACCATCCCACTGTTCAAGTTTAATCTTCAACAAACATATTAATATTTTCATTAAAAGAAGTCATATATTAAGAATTTCAAGAAAAAAAAATGAAAAAATGTGTATGTATGTAATAAATTTTAATATATAATGTTGTATGAATTATTGAGGTTATTTAATTGAAGAAAATAGTTTTAATTTCCTTTTTTTTTAAAAGCTAAATTTTTAAATTTTACAACATTTGTATGACATAAATGAACAATAATAGCAATTTTGACACGATTTGTTTGGGGGAATAGTTCACTTTTTTTTTCTAATTTTTCAAATAATTATGAAAATGCAACCTTGTTTCAAAATTGTTATAGAAAAATTGGATAACATATTTTTATTATTTTTTACGTTTCTAACTTCTTTATTTGTGTATTAGAGTAAGGAACTTGAATCGGAACTTTAATTTATGTGTATTAGCTTTTACAGTTCTAACTTCCTACTTCTGTATTAGAGTAAGGAATTGGAATCTTGGAATTTAATTTGTGTATTATGTATTGAATTTCATCTAAATGAACATAAATTACCCTAGCCTCAAAATTCATGACAAAAAAAATAATCATTGGATAATTTTTGAAGTTGTCTTGTTTTATAATTATTTTGAAATCTAGGAATAAAAAAATGAAAAAATGTCTTGTACAACTAAACAAACTCTTTATTTTTTATTTTTCAGAGCCGTAATATTGAAAAAAAAAATAACAAAAAAATAAATTAAATTTTTTATTAGATTATTCATGTCATATCATATCATATTATATATTTCTTATAATAAAATATGACTATGAAATGTAAGCACCCAAGGTCATAATTTTGCTTTGTATCTCAATCATTCCATCTTATTTCCCTATTTAGACTTCATTAGCTAGTCCGAATAGAGTGCATTACTACTCATGTGTGTTGATGATGTTAAATAATAATACTAAAAAATATTAATGTCAAACTGTGATAGGTCAAACACGTCACATCTTATAGTAAAAATAGTAATAATATACTAATAATAATAGTAATAGTATTAATATATTAGTACTAAAAGGATTTTTGTATTTTGATGCATTTTCCCTTTTTGTATTATCAATTTTTATTTTGTATTGCTTTTTTTTATCGACCCTATCCTCCAAAAAGAGAGACTCAGCCAAACATTAAACTTGATCTTCCGGAAAAAGTAGGACTCAGACTCTATTTTCTTAAGGTGCCCGGAATTCGATCAAAACGAACCGGGACTCGGTGACGATGATCGGACTCACCGAAAACAAACTGAAACTCGATAAAGGGACCGAGAATTAGAAAAAACAAACAGACTCACTGGAGACGAACCGAAACTCGGTAGAGGCGCCGAGACTCGGAAAAAACGACCAGACTCACCGAAAACGAACCGAAACTCGATAGAGGCGCAGAGACTCGGAAAAACAGATCGGGACTCTTTGAAAATAAAACAAGACTCAATGAAGACAAAATAGGAGTTGGTAACACAAAAAAAAAAAACCGAGACTCAATTGAAGC
This sequence comes from Malania oleifera, assembly GCF_029873635.1. Lineage (NCBI taxonomy): Eukaryota > Viridiplantae > Streptophyta > Magnoliopsida > Santalales > Ximeniaceae > Malania > Malania oleifera. Next base: position 14,338,658 of record NC_080424.1, read on the forward strand.
GTCGAGACTCATGGAAGACAAAACGGGACTCAGTAGACATACCGGGACTCAACGAAACCAAATCGGGATTCTGCGAAAACAACGAGACTCATTGAAAATGAAATCGGGATTTGGTGAAAACCACGAGACTCATTGAAAACAAACCGACTCGATTGGGTCTCTCAGAAAGGTCCTCCAATTTCTGGGGCATGAAGTTAACTTTATGTGCCTAATCTGTTTAGGGGAGCCTGGTTAAAATTGGGGTGTCAACATGCTCAATCAAATTTTCAATTTGTTTTAATCAAAAATTCAATTCCAAAGCTAAAAATCAATCATCACTTAGTTTATTATTGATTTTTCTTTTCAAGTTTGAATTGCTCAATCAAATTACCAATTTGCTTTAATAAAAAAAAAAATCAATTGCAAAGCTAACTCTCAATCACCACTTATTTTTTTATTTTAACACATTTTTCACATTGCATGTTTGAAAATGATTTGCGAATTGAAGACTACTTAGCCCACTTCCATTCATTTTCTTTTTTTTTTAAAAAAGTTCTAATGTAAAAATGTATTTTCCTTTTCTATGCTTTTTTTTTTTTTTTTTTTTGTATTTGTATTTTTTTATGAAATAAAAAAAATTACTTTTTTTTTCCCTTTGTTTTTGTAATTTAAGACCCCAGGGCAAATTTGAGTGTCTACACCACTAGTTCATTGATCACTTAGTTAGGTCCAAGGAAGCTAGTAGTCCATGGTCTACATCACCAGGTTTGGATTCTATTTAGTTTATTTTTGAGAAAAAAAAAAACATGACCAACCTTACACTAAATTTTCTACCCCCAAACACACACACACACCACTTATGATAAAGAGGAACAAATGAATGTGTGAGCCATTCTGAAGTTATTTTACATTTATATGAGTTCTAATCTAACAATTAAATAAATAATATATTTTATTATTATGACTTACACATTTTAATATGCATTTATAATAGATTATTTAAAAAAGCAAACATATTCATTAAATGGGGTGGGATAGTCACAAAAATTGACTGTATTTTATTAAAAATATTATCATAAATTGATTAAATTAGTTTTTTGAAATGCTTGTAAGGTTTTATTTACTTTTTATTCATCAATAACAATTACATGCATTTTTTATAAGCATTGTAAAAACATGATTTTGATCATTCATGTGAAGGTCAACCTGTTAGCTCTTGGGATAGAAAGGAGATGATGAACAAATTTTGATTAGATCACGGGCGAAGGTGCAATTGCAACATTACATAAATAAATTGTGTGCATGGCATGAGCAATAAAGTATTTGGAGGATTTTCATAAAGCGGTGTGATTGTGGAGGCTAGATCCCATCATCGGACGAGGACTTAATGATGACTACTTGCGATGAATAAAGTGTGCAAACATAATTTATCACTTACACTCATCAGTCCCTTTCTCTTCTCTCGCAAGTGATGTTTGTTTTACGATTTAAATATAACTAGTGAGTGGATTGAAAATTTAAACTTGTGCTAGATCTAGTTACATCCATGCTTTAGTGCACACATATAATGAAGGCGTGACTAATTCTCATGATGCTGAGTTTGTTCATCATGATGTGCTGGTGATGTGGTCACCATTGTGCCAAAGTATCGATCTAATCTATATGTGAGTAGAGCGAGTGCCTTTATTGATTCATTTCAAAGAACTGGATCAAATTAAGTTGTACATTTAAAATGGAATCCATCTCAATTCATCAATCTAAAATGAAATGGTCTTATCGGAAGTTATATGAACACCAGAGAGTCAAAATGAACAAGATTTTCTGTATGGTATATCGTCGAACATCTTTGTGGTAAATTTAGAGAGAGAGAGAGAGAGAGAGAGAGCACAAACGTGGCTAATTAAAAACTTCATAATTTGTATATATACAAACATACACACACAGGCGCACGCACAAAGACACATACGATAAAGAGGTGTAATTGACATGCAATCCTTTTAATTTTAAGCATAATAACACGAATTTCACATCAAAACAAGAAACACACACACACACACACACACACACACACACACGAAAGGTCATTTTAAATTTAAAATATTTCAAAATTTTAAATAAATATTATTATGGATAAATAGTCAATTCCAAAATTTAAACATTTAAGCTATTTCAAACTGACTATTTATTTTCAATATATAGCCAATTTTCATTTCATAATTCCATTCCCTCCCAAACAAGTCATATCAATTCAATGTTCCAAATACTAAACTAGTTAATTTAATTGGGTGGTCGCGAGGGATATGAGGTATCTCTCCTCTTTATTAGGGTCTGGGCAGCTGGCATTAAAATAACCTTCCCCGGAAAACCCCACACTGCGACTGCGCTGTCTCCGGAGGAAGAAAAAGAGAAGGAATTTTTGAATGGTACTTGTAACACGTGTCACGCAGGCAGTCATTAAATAGTTTATGGTTTATAATTTGTAGACGACCGGTTAGAAATTGAAGCCCGTCGTCGGAAAGCCTTTTTTTCCTTACAAATTTTGCATTGGGAAAAATCAACGTGTCTGCCCATACATAGATGAGAAGATGTGGGAAAGCAACGCGTACTTTATATTTTTTTTGTTCCTTAATATTTTTGAAGTTGAGCAGTCAAAAATGGTGGACAGCTGGAACCTCCGTGTGGCGTGTAGGAATCGAAGTGTCAACAACCCCCAGCTCCCTCCGCGGCCATTTTTTTTCCTTATTTCATGTTGGGTTCTCATTATTACTACGGTAATCTGCTAAATCCAAAACAGGCATGCCATGATTTCCCTCTAGGCCTAGGCCTAGGGTTTTTATTTTCAATATTGACCCACAGTTTTTTTTTTTTATTAATATTTAGAAACAAAATTAAATAAAAAAAATCTTAAAACAAACAAGTATCTTCTATTTTTATTATTTACACTAAATTCTCCACCTTAATTTTTGACCAATTGAGTTTTTTCCCATTTTATCCCTCTTTTTTTTTAAATATATTAAATAATACATTTTTTAAGAAAATATTTCCCAGAATAACTCTGACGTAATTTCGCTACTTAGAGTAACGAGATTTGTTTAAATCTCATTATTTGAAGCAGTGAGATTTACTACGTGTCATTTCCAAAAAAAAAAATTTATTTAATATATTTTTTAAAAAAATGATAAATTGAGAAATAAATTATTCTACGTAATAAATTATTTTTCGATTTATTATGCAAAAGAATTTTTTTTAAATATATATTTTTATATTAAATATAAAGATAAATATATATATATTTTTGAACAAATCTCAAAATTTTAATATATATATATATATTTTTATATTTTTCACTAAATCTCAAAAATACTATCTTTTGTTTAAAATTTTAAATTAAAGCGATTCACATATTATTTTGATACCACAAATTAATTTTTAAAAGTTGCTAACAAATGATTCTAATTTAAATGTCTTGTTGATAATTAGGCGGAATTATATTTAATAAATCATAAATTAACAAAATGTAAAGAGAATTATTTAGAATTTGAAATGATTTTTATTTACCGTCCTACGACAAATCCCCAAAACCGCCACCGGTTTTCTCTCCTCTCCAGAAAATCGTCGCCTCTCCTTTCTCAGCCAAAAATCTATTTTTTCCAATTTCTTTTATTTATTATATTTTCTGGGTATTTACACCCAATTTTATACCTTTTTTATATGTATATTCAAAATATTTTTTAAAAAAAGCTAAATTTTATAGCTTTTTAAAATTTTAAATATTAGAAAATAAAAAATATCTTCCACAACTAAACGAGTCTTTAACATTTTTTTTTTCTCATCTCTTATAATAAAGATAATCCATCTTTACTTTGAATAATAAATGAATACGTAATTATCATATCTTAATCTTCTCTCATTTATTTTTATTAATTGAACAAAACAATAAGTGGAAACACCTAAGTCGTCTTAGAAAGTGTATCCCACATAATTAGAATCCACAAATAAATACATTAATTACACAAATCTTTGACTTAAGAATATTTAACCCCAAGAAAGCCAACACACTTTTTTTTTTTTTGTCTCTTAAAAAGAATCAACTTTTTACTTTGATTTTTTCTATTCATCGATCATAAAAAATCAGTTCATAATTAAAATAAAAAATTATATTTGGGAATTTGATTTCAAGAGTCAAATTTAAATTTGGGTAAATGTATAAAAAAATTATTTATTTTTTGTACAAATACATAAAAATCATATTCATAATTTAAATTTCAAACTCTAAATATATATTATTATTTTTAAACATTTTTTAAAAATGAATAATATTTTTGAATATTATAATTTCTATCCCTTTAACAAACTGTCAGTGCATATATAGAGATATATTGTGTCAATAATATTTGTTGTGTCAAACTCTAAATAATATTTGTTGTGTCAATATATATATATATTAATTTTAGGTACAATTAAAATTGATAATTTAAAATAAAGTTCAAATTTTCAATTTATTATACAATAAATTTTTTAATATATTTTTTAAAAAAATGATAAATTGGGAAATAAATTATTCCGCGTATTAAATTATTTCCCGATTTATTACGCAGAATAATTTATTTCCCAATTTATCATTTTTAAAAAATATATAATAAATAATTTTTTTATGGAAATGACACGTGACAAATCTCGTTACTTCAAATAGCGAGATTTGTTTAAATCTCGCTATTCCAAGTAGCGAGATTACGTCAGGGTTATTTCGAGAAATATTTTCCCAGAAAAGGTATTATTTAATATATTTAAAAAAAAAAAGGGATAAAACGGGAAAAAACTCATTCTCCTCCGCCCAAATTGCATGCGTGTGCTAGCTGTATGGTCCTCCATGCATGCACTCAAGTATTAATTAAATAGTTACCCCCAGGGTGTGGTTCAGGTGGTAGTGCGGATTGCGGGAGTGCCTTTCACGAGGTTAGGTGTTCAAACCCTCTCGGATTCGTTTCCGTCCCTGGACTCTTGAATTTACCCTCCCTTTGGAGTTGTGGGGTCAACTTCAAGGAGCGCAGGATTAGTCACGTGGACCGTAAAACGGACATGTGGATACCTGGTGCGTAATCCAAAAAAAAGTATTAATTAAATAATTTATAATTTTTTATCTTTTATTTTTATTATCTTTATAAGGAAACTTTAAAATAGTGATTGCAATTTTATAACATATATAATTTTTTACATATTGATATTTCTTGGACTAAATGAACGTACCCTTTCTAGGTTAAAGAGGGAACATAAGATAAAAATTTATTTTTGGGCAATAGAGAAGTGTACAAGCAGGCGGGCCTTGCCTCCTTAATAAAAGAGGAGAAATATCTCATATCCCTCCCTGGCATGTATGATTATCATGGGCGACCACCCAATTAACTACGAAGCTTGATTTAGTATTTGGAACATTGAATTGATATGACTTGTTTGGTAAGTTAGAGAGGGAATGGAATTATGAAATGAAAATTAGCTATATATTGAAAATAAATAGTTTAAAAATGTATCATATACCTCACTTACTGTAAATGCTTCATGCTCATGATTTACCTTCTCTTGATCTTTTGAACTCAGAGCATCTGGAGGAGTTATATCTTTCTCCTGGGTCTCTCCATAGTTTCTTTTAAGTTCATCCTAGATATCATTTGCACTTGCACTTACACATGCCAAAATCTCAAGCAAAATATTAGACTCTAAAGCATAGTATAATATATCCATGGCATTAGAATTAATCATATTTAAATCATTTTAATTTATTTGTGCACATCTTCCTCTAACAGTCACAAGCCAAATCCTCTAATCCATGGATTTTAAAAATATGGTCATTCTAAATTTCCAAGTGGTGTAATCAACACCACAAAATAATGGAGGACTAGTAGGTGACTGTCTCTCTACGAATGGGGATACACCAATATTATGAGTCATTACGATTTTTTTGTAAAAACTTTTAAGTCTAGTACAACGAGACTCTGATACCAATTGTTAGAATTGATATATTCCCAAGAGGGGGTGTGAATTGGAAATTTAAAATTTTATCTCCTAGGTTAAATGAAATACTTGTATAATACAATCTAGGGTCTTTCTATGCAATTCCAAATGCGCCAATAATATAATGTACGAAAATTTAAATCAAGCGCATTATTCACACCATAACACACATGTGCGGTAAATATAAAGTGCAAAAATATAAACAAGGCACACGATATGTTATTCGGGTTCAGCCAACTGTGCCTACGTCCCCGCCTCTAACTCGCAAGTCCGAGGATTCCACTACTAGTTGACTTAACGAGTGGAGCGGCACCTTATACAACCAAGTCAATTAGCACAGGGCTGACCTCAACCTTTATAAACTCTCCTTGCGGGGTAGAGAAGGTCCTAGGTCAAATTCACAGGACTGACCCAAACTTGATCCTTCTAGGTTAGATCAAACCCCCTCAGGTCACGCTTGGAAATACAATAGTATTTTTCACAAAGTAACTGGTACAGTAATTATGCTTCTCAAGTAAAGCAGATATGTACCTAGTTATGCTCAATCACACACACCACCAATATGAAATAATAAGTAAGCTCAATGTGGTTAATATGTACTATAAAATAAATATTTGCTATCGATGTAATCAGTGCGTGAGAGTGCAAACCAGTACGATCTTTGTATCACAAGATATTCAATCAACGTGCTCAAACAAAAAGATCGATCAAATTTCAAGTATATAAACCCGCAGGTTATCTCAATCGGGTAAATGTCAAGTAATTTATAAGCTTGGTTTGCAAAAGATGTTTAATCTTTGTATTCAACAATATGTATATGTAAGTCAATGAATATTGTAACAAAGATTAATATTATATAAACAAATATAATTTCTAAAGTATGCCAAAATAAATCACCCAAGATATTTGAGAATGTTTTTGAAAAAGTTTTTGCAACCCAAAAATAAATACAAATTTCCTAAGTTATTGCAATGAATATGTAATACTCAGAAGTTTTATATAAGTCTTCTTAGGAGAGACTTATTAACAAAGTCCCCTAGAACACTTGGGTTTAGTTCTCAAGAAAAACGTATCACACAACCAATCAAGGAGTGCAAACCTTTCAAAAACAATCACTCGATCAACTTACAGAGAGTTTTGACAATGGTAGACGGTAAGTATGAGTGAAATGAAGTGTAAAAGTGAGTAGTAGGAATTTAGAGCTTAAGAGAGAATTTCTTAATCAAGTTGGCTAATATGGTTTTTAATCATCCCAAATGAAGGGGTATAAATAGACTCCCCTTGAATTATAACCGTTAGGGACAAGGTTGGGATTATTAGAAAAGATTTAATGATTTTTAAATTATTTTAAACCTATTTAACCAACTTAACCGTGGTAAAATATAGGTCCAACCCGAGAGCACTAATCGATTAGGACAAGTTCGTTCGACCGAAGTTCTTGGGATTTGGTCAACCAGACCAAAAATGAACTGCCTCGGTTGGTCGACCGGACATGTATGTCCGAGGTGATTTTTCCAATTTTGTGATGTTCAGTCGACTAGGGTCATTTAGAACTAAACTGGTCGATCAACTAAGGCGTTGGGTTTCCACATGTGGGAACTCGGTCGATTAGGTTGGTGCAAAACAAAAAAGGCTCGGTCGACCGGGAAGTCAAACTATTGATTTTAGGGAAGTTCGGTCGACCGGGGTCAATTGAACTATCATAGCTCGGTCAACCGGGCTGTGGTCAACTGGTTGACCTAGATCGGGTTCGGTTGACCGAGAGCAGATTGAACTGCACTGGTCGGTCGACTGAAGGTGCACATTTTGTGCATTTCGATCCTGTTTCATTCCACAATCACCCTATTTAAGTGCCTAACATATACAAGTGTGTGAGTGAGTGTCCTAGGGCCAATTCTATGTCCTTTTTAACACACTAAAAAAATCCAGCGTCGGTCGACCGATCGACCGAAGGATGATCCCTAAGTTGTTTCTAATGTAAGAACCCGTACTGTGGGATATGGAATCATATTATAAAAAAGGGGTAAAATGGAAATTCTACAGGCTTCGTCGACGAAGTCAGAATTCGTCGATGAAGGTAGTAGGATTTTCGTCAACGAAATTTAGAGGTTCGTCGACGAAGGAAAGCCGAAAGGCAGAAAATTGGAAATATCAGGCTTCGTCAACGAAGCCTCCGATTGCTCGACGAAATGCTGGATTTTTCGTCAACGAAGACACCTTTTTGTCAACGAAGACCCTCAGGTCAAAGGTCTATAAAAGGGATATTTGGATTGCTTTGGGGCTAAGTTTCCCCAAAAGCTCTCTTTCTCTCTCTCTCTCTCTAGAACTCTCCCTCCACTCTCTCTCTCTCTAGCTTTGTTTGTCGATCATTACCCGATTCAAAAATCCAAGGTTACTGCGAGGATCAGTGAAGGATTCTCTACATTTCTAGTCGATCGGAATCTCGATTCGAGCGATTTCGGGTTTCGGGCTAAAATCGAGGTAAAGCTCGATTTTCGTTTTTGATTCGGTATATGTATAGTAGTATGAATTGTAAGTATGTTTTGTACTGTGGTTTGTAAATTTCGGAGTCTCGGTTCGTAGTTTTGAGGACCTCATAGTTGGATTTTGGGTTAAGGTAAAGAGATTCTGTTTATATCAGTCCATTTTCGAAATCGAGGTCGGTAAGCCTGTAGGCTACGATCGTATGTATGTTTTGACTACTTATTTGGGGAAATATATCGAGTAAAAATGCAGGATTTTCAGGTTACAGTTTTCAAGAAAATTAGGGATTTCAGGTATCATCTCTTGTTTGTTTGGAAAACTGTTGGTTTGGTTAAAACTATATTATTGAGGTGACCGTAATTCATATTTTCATAAACTATATACTTGCAATTGTAAACGATATGATTTGCCATAAGTCAAATAAGTGTGGTTCATATGAATGTATGTATTTTGTTCCAGATATTTGTGAAACAGCTATGTGGCGGTTTATTACTGTACGCTGAAATGTATAGGGACGTGAGTTCCCAAAATGATTCCAGGTTTTATGAAATCGGCTAGTGGCGGCTAATTAGCATACGCCGAGAGTGGCCGGCTCTATATTTGGGGTGTGAAATATAACCAGTGTGATTCGGTTGGTCACCGAAAGTGTGATCTACACCGTATGTAGCAATGGATTCACAGTGGGCCTAGGTCGTCGCAGTGTAGTTTTACCATGGCAATGTAATCGAGGTTAGACTGGGTGACCTTATGTAGTTGGGTATGTAGTGATGGATTCACTATTGGGCCTGAGTCGTAGATCTTCGTAGTTGCATGTGTAGTAATGTAATCGTTGTGAGACTAGGTGACCTTGTGTAGTTGCATATGATGCAATGGATTCACCGTTGGGCCTTGATCGTCGCAGCGTAGTTGCGTATGTGGCAATGTAATCGCTGTGAGACGAGGTGACCTGGTGTAGTTGCGAACTAGTGTGACAACACTAACCGTATGTATGTATGTATGTATGTTGGGTATTATATGAACTGAAATGGTTTTCTGAAAATACTGGAACTGTATACATTTGTATGAAATTGTACGAATTGTTTCAAACTGTGTCGTATGTATAGTGTTATGAAGTATGTAAAATGACACTGGTGTGCCACACACTAATATAAATTGTTTTCTTCCTTACTAAGAGGTGTCTCACCCCGAATGTACGTACAATATTTTTCAGGGCCTTTTGGTAGCGGTAAGTAGCATCCTAGCGTCTGGAAGCAAGGATGTCATAGCTACTGCTAGTACCGTCTAGGTACGAGTTTTGGTATCCAGGTCGTCAGGATAGTTTTGTAGACACCTTGGGTATGTGTTGTAATATGGGAATGTATATCCTAGCTTGTATGGTATAGACTTTGGTATGACATTAGTTATGTATGAAAGACTGTTTTCCGCTGCGAATGTTGGATGAGTATGGATGTATGTATGTATGTATGTATGTGGGCATCCGTTCACCCCACGGGGTTGGACCCTCCTATTTGTATGGTATCATGTATATTTCAATTGATATAGAGATAGGTTAGGTTACTTAAATTCACCCATGGGTCCCACTCGTGGGTTTGGGGCATGACAGCTTGGTATCAGAACTAGCCAGGTTGTTAGGTCTTGTAAACTTGGTTAGAAGTATTGATGTGTACATACTAGAGTATAGGATGTAGGAGATGGGTAGTGTTTGGTCGAGGGTTGTTCTGTTGCTAGATCGGGATGTTTCGGTGGTATTCCGTGTTTTTCCTGGAATGACGATTCCAGTCAAGGCAGGGCAGACCATTGCATGGAGTGATACGGTGTGACGGGATAGGTTTTAACCGTGATGGGTAATAGTTGACTGATTAGGTCTTTGATTGGTTAACTGTGGTACGATATAGAATTCTAACGATTCCTATTCTGTTTTTAGAATGGAGCCCAAGGATAATAACTTGGAGAGTGGCTCCGAGGAGACGGCAAGTGATGAGTCTCCTTCTGTGTCTCGTGGTTTGGAGAGACAGGTGATCCGAGAGATTGGGCGAAGTGTTAGGACACCCGAGAGCTCTCCTACTGATGTGGAGTGTACCATTGAGAGGTTCACACGCACGCACCCTCTGACATTTACGGGCGGGTCTGATCCGATAGTGGCGGAGGACTGGGTTGAGAAAACCGAGAGGATTTTGGAAGTCCTCCGCTGCACTGAGAAACATAAAGTTTTGTACGCTACCTTCTAGCTAACTGGGGAGGCAGGGCGATGGTAGACAGCGGTGAGCCTGCTGGAGAGGTAGAGAGCTGGTCCATCTAGTATGACGTGGGGCCATTTCAAGGAGGTATTTTTCGAGAGATACTTTTCAGTCTCCACTCGGGAAGCGATGGCTAATGAGTTTTTAAGCCTGACGTAGGGAACTTTGACAGTGCCGAGATATGCTTCCAGAAATATCGAGTTATCTCGATTTGCACCATACTTGGTTCCGAATGAGCACGAGAAGGCTTGGAGGTTCGAAAGAGGTCTAAGGAAAGACATCCGCCATCTTGTGGGGATGTTGCAGATCTGTGAGTTTTTCTGTCCTTGTAGATAAAGCCACCATAGTTGAAACTAACCTTCCGGGAGACAAGGTAGTGCAGATTCAGGTAAAGAGGCCAATATCTTCTGGGCCTCAGAGTGGTCCACGACAGGGTCAGTGGAAGAAAAAGAAGAATTACAGCGCTGGTTATCGGCAGTATACCGAGCGGCCGAATGCTCAGGGGGATCCATATCTGCTAGTTTTGTGAAGTTGTGTGAGGTGGAAACCTATGTGTCGAAATGAGTCTGCTGTGGCTACGCCAAATTGGAGGTGTAATGATTGTAGTAAATAAAAATGAATATAGGCATGCCCATTGTCAGTCAGAGAGATGGCTACCAGCAAATCTTGTAGTATACGACATGTCGGGTTTCGATGTCATACTAGGAATGGACTGGTTGTTCTCTAGCTATACAGTGATTGATTTTCGTAAGTTGGTAGTAGTATTCAAACCTCCTGGGAAGTAGGAGTATGAGTTTGTGGGATCGTGTGTGCGTCCGGCGCCACAGATCTTATCGGCATTACAGGCGAGGAGGTTACTCTAGGATGGTTGTCAAGGGTACCTAGCTTGCGTGAAGGAACCGCAGCGAGATGAGCTTAGGCTCGAGGAGCAATTGCAGGAACTACTGGACCGGGGTTTTATTCGACCGAGTGTTTCTTCCTGGGGAGCTCCAGTATTATTTTTGAAGAAGAAGGATAGGTCGATGCGTATGTGTATTGACTACCGTGAGATCAACAAAGTGATGGTAAAGAACCGTTACCCTTTGCCTCGTATAGATGATCTCTTTAACCAGCTGCAGGGAATGCGGGTCTTTTTGAAGATCGATTTGTGGTCAGGATATCATCATGTGAAGGTTAGAGTAGAGGATGTAGTGAAGACTGATTTTTGAACCAGATACGGCCACTATGAGTTCTTAGTTATGCCGTTCAGGTTGACTAATGCGCCGGCAGTATTTATGGATCTAATGAACGGAGTGTTTCATGAGTACCTGGACCAGTTCGTAGTGGTGTTCATCGATGACATTCTAGTATACTCGAGGAGTTTCGAAAGCCTGAGAACCCATTTTGAGTTTGGTGCTACAAAGAGGTTGTCGAAAAGAAGTTGTTCTAAGTTAAGACGGTGGTGAGTTCTGGGTTGATCAGGCCGTTTCTTAGATCATGTGGTGTTCTGAGCAGTATCTCTGTTGATCCTAGAAGACCGAAGCTGTGGTCCGAACTGGGTTAGACCGAAAGGTGTGCAGAGTTCGGAGTTTTCTGGGCTTGCGGGTTACTATCGTCCGGTTGTGGAGGGTTTCTATAAAATTGTCTGGACCTTACCACGATTGATTAAGAAGGGGGTGAAGTTTGACTGGATAGTGAGTGGGACAGTGCTTTCTAGAGTTGAAGCACCGGCTGGTTAACTGCTCCAATTTGAGCCATCCTTTGGGAATGAGGGTTTTGGTATTTATAGGCGACGCTCCCTGAACGGTTGGGATGTGTGCTTATAGCAACAGTGTAAGGTGATGCTTATCCTTCTCGACAACTTAAGGAGTATAGAAGAATTACCTACACACATTTGGCGTTTGTTTTTGTTGTGTAGGCATTGAAGAAATGGCGACATTATTTTGTACAAGGGTGCATGTGAGAATTTCACTGCCGCCGCGAAAGCCTCAGGTATTTTTCACTCAAAGGAGTTGAATAATGTAGGGTGGTGGCTAGTTTGATTAAAGACTATGATGCACAATCATTTATCATCAGGAAGCTAACTAAGTGGTAGCTGCTGCATTTGTTCGGAAGAGAACATGCAGCTTGTAACATCTACAGTTGTAACTCAGTCACATCATGCGTAATCTGAAAGCCCTTGGCATGGAGTTGGTTTCTGGTGATCATCAGGCTTTCAATACGAGCTTGGGTAGATCCAACCGGAAACTTTGTTGAAGCGTATTAAAGCTATCAGCTAATTATGCGGAGTTAGTGGAGATTTGGAGACAGTGTAGTATTGGCTTGGCGGCGGATTTTAACATCTCTGACCAGGGTGTGTTGAGATTGGGACCCAGGTTTTGTGTTTCAAAAGACGATGAGATTATAAGGACGTCATTCCTGGAGGAACGCTCGTTCGCTTGTAAACGATACATCGGGTATTACGAAGATGTATTTGGGATTTGTGTGAGTCCTTCTGGTGAGTGTATGAAAAGGATTTTGCCTCGGTTTGTGGAGTGTGTCTGTGTGTCATAGGTGAAAGTTTGAACTCAGAGTCCAGGGCCCGTTGCACAGTCAAGCAAAAGCCTTTGCCTATTTCGGTTGTGGAAGATGTAGCATACTCCATGGACTTTGTTACCGGATTAAACCGAGCGCTTCCACGGCAGAATATTATTTGGGGTGAATATGGATAGGTTTGAACCGAAATTCTGCTCACTTTGTAACCGAGCGAAGTTGCTACCCTTGATTAGGCTAGCGGACCGTAATGTACATGAGATGTGAGAATGCATGGAGTGCATGTGTCCATTGTTTCGATCGGGACCGAGGGGGTTACTTCCTCAATTTTGGAAGAGTTTGCAGGAAGCATAGGGACGAAGCTTACTTTCATAGTACAGGTTCCACCCCCAGACGATGGGGCAGTTAGAGAGGACAATTATGATCTTAAGGATATTTATGGGCTTGTGTATAGGACTTTCGATGGTAGTTGGATTCAGTTTCTACCCTGTGGAGTTTGCCTATAACAACACTGTCCATTCTAGTATGGGATTGGGCACCGTTTCAAGGCCTTGTATGGTCGGAGGTGTCGATCTCCTTTGTCTTGGGATAGTTCGTGAACGTCAGGTTTTAGGACCTGCACTTATACAGGCCGGCGATTAGAAGGTAGGTTGATCCGTGGAGAGTATTAGATTACTCAGATCGGTAGAAGAGTTACGCGGAGGTTCGCCCCACGAGTTTGGAGTTCTGGTGGGGGTAAAGTATCCTTAGAATCGCTCCGATTAAGGGAGTGCGAGATTGGGGAGGAATGGCAAGTTAGCCCGAGGTATATCAACCATTCGAGGTATCTTGAGCGAGTGGTTTCGGTAGCTACAGATTGCACTTCCCAGCACTCTCGAGGTCCATGATGTGTTTCCCGTATCCATGTTGAGGAGGTCGTGTGGATCGTGCACATGTTATTTAGTTATGATGAGTTGGAAATTGGGGATCTTTTTAGGTAATGAGGAGATACCACCTTATCAGGTTCAAACCGTAAAGTTAGAAGTTCGTACCAAAGAGATAACCATGGTAAGGTTTTTTTGTGAACCATGAGGTTGAGGAAAACTTCTTGGGAACTAAAACGGAAATACGCCGGAAGTGCCCGCCGTTGTTCTGGTAGCATTTGGATAACAGGTAGACGAGTATGTATGTATGTTATGTAATCCTCTGTTATCGTTTGTTAGAGGTTTTAGTGTTAGTCTCTGGGAGAGTCCGGTGTATTTATATGCCTCCCGAGATTGTGTGTAATGGTCACCACGGTATTCCTTTCCTAAATTCCCCGCCTAAAATGAGGTATGTATGTATTGTAACGGGGTTGCATTATGGCCACCGTATTCTCCTAGAGATGTCTGTATTATTATAACGGGGCTACGTATAATGGCCATCCAGTATTCTCTAGAGTATGTATGTTTGTATGTCTTGTACAGGGCTACGTATAAAAATGGCGCGATGTATCCTCGAGAGTACAATGTGTCTATCGTGATAGTTTTGTTCGCTTTATGAGGTGAATAGTTATGTATTAGTATGAATGTGTTTGTACATGAGAGATTGCAAATTTTTCGAGACGAATTTTTGTAGGAGTGGGAATTGTAAGACGCCTACCATTGGATGTGGAAATCAAATACTGTAAAAATGGGGTAAAAGGAAATTCTTCAGGCGTCGTTCGTCGGGACGACGCCAATTCATTGACGAGGTATAGGATTTTTTCAATCGACCGAATTTCAGAGGTTCATCGACGAAGGAAAGCCGAGAGGCAGAAAATTGGAAATATCAGGCTTCGTCGACGAAGCCTCCTATTGCTTGACGAAATGCTGGATTTTTCGTCGATGAAGACACCTTTTCTTTGACGAAGACCCTCGGGTCAAAGGTATATAAAAGGGATATTTGGGTTGCTTTGGGGCTAAGTTTCCCCAAAAGCTCTCTCTCTCTCTCTAGAACTCCCCTCCCCTCTTCCCTCTCTCCACAACCTCCACACCCGCCCTCTCTCTTCTAGATTTTATGCCGTTGTTACCCGATTCAAAAATCCAAGGGGTACTGCAGGATCATCGAGGATTCTCATCTCTACGTTTTCTAGTGGATCGGAATCTCGATTCAAGCGATTTTGGGTTTCGGGCTACAATCGAGGTAAGGCTCGATTTTCATTTTTGATTCGATATATGTATAGTAGTACGGATTGTAAGTATGTTTTGTACTGTGGTTTGTAGATTTTGGAGTCTTGATTCATAGTTTTAAGGACCGTAGAGTTCATAGTTGGATTTCGGGTTAAGGTAAGGGAATTCTGTTTATATCAGCCCATTTTTGAAATCGGGGTTGGTAAGCCTGTAGGCTACGATCATATGTATGTTTTGATTACTTATTTGGGGAAACCTATCGGGTAAAAATGCAGGATTTTTGGGCCACAGTTTTCAAGAAAATTGGGGATTTCAGTTATCATCTCTTGTTTGTTTGGAAAACTGTTGGTTTAGTTAAAATTATATTAGTGAGGTGACCGTAATTCATATTTTCATAAACTATATACTTGCAATTGTAAACGATATGATTTGCCATAAGTCAAATAAGTGTGGTTCATATGAATGATGTATTTTGTTCCAGATAATTTGGTGGAAATAGCTATGTTGGCAGTTTATTACTGTACGCGAAATGGTATAGGGACTGAGTTCCAAAATGATGCCAGGTTTTTGTGAAATCGGCTAGTGGTGGCTAATTATCGTACTCCAGAGTGGCCGGCCTATACCATTGGTGTGAATATCACCCATTGATTCGGGCTGGTCACCGAAGGTGGATCTACAACTCGTATGTAGTCAATGGATTCACAGGTAGGCCTAGGTCCGTCATAGCGTAGTTTTACCGTGGCATGAATCGGAGGTTAACTTGGGTGACCTTGTTAGTTGCCGTATGTAGCAATGGTTCACTATGGGCCTGATTCCTAGATTCTCTTCGTAGTTGCATGTGTAGTAATGTAATTGGCTGTGAGACAGGTGAAACCTGTGTGTATAAGTCTCTTATGTGCATGGATTCACCGTTGGGCCTTGATCGTTGCAACGTAGTTGCGTATGTAGCAATGTAATCGCTATGAGACGAGGTGACCTGGTATAGTTGCGAACTAGTGTGACAACACTGACCGTATGTATGTATGTTGGGTATCGTATGAACTGGAATGGTTTTCTAAAAATACTGGAATTGTATGGATTTGTATGAAAACTGTACAAATTGTTTCAAACTGTATCGTATGTATAGTATTATAAAGTATGTAAAATGACACTGGTATGCCACACACTAATATAAACTGTTTTCTTCGTTACTGAGAGGTGTCTCACCCTGAATATACGTATAATATTTTTCAGGGTCTTCAGGTAGCGGTAAGTAGCATCCTAGCGTTCGGGAGCAAGGGTGTCGTAGCTACTGCTAGTACCTTTTTAGGTACAAGTTTTGGTATCCAGGTTGTCGGGTTAGTTTTGTAGAAACCTGGGGTATGTGTTGTAATATGGGAATGTATATCCTAACTTGTATGGTATAGACTCGGGTATGACATTAGTTATGTATGAAAGACCGTTTTCCGCTGCGTATGTTGGATGAGTATGGATGTATGTATGTATGTACGTATGTGGGCATCCGTTCACCCCACGAGGTCGGACCCTCCTATTTGTATGGTATCATGTATGTTTCAATTAATACAGAGACAGGTTAGGTTACTTAAATTCACCCCTGGGTCCCACTCACGGGTTCGGGCCATGACATCTAAGGTCATTTTCATTTTAAACTTACCTATCATATCATGCAGGTGATGCATGCAATTATTACAATCAAAATCCTCTTTACTATTACAGACCCTTTGTATAAATGAAATACATTACAACACATATATTGGGTCTTCAACTTTAATCTTTTCTTTGTACCATCATTATGATATGCCAATTTAAACCTGCACATGAACTGATGCCATTAATTCCTGAATTTGGGTCATAATCAAAACAGTGTATGACCTATAAGGTCAACAAGATGCAGAAAGCCTTAAGGACCCAAAATCTTGTTGATTATCATTCCATTGTAGAGCTCATAGTGTAGCCCCTGTAACGTTCATAGGATTCGATGGTATCGTCATCTTGGACAATGATCATGTGGTAAGGCTCAATGAAAGGACTGCACATCTCTACGAAATCTAGGTTTCGGACCCTTGTGGTATTACGATAATGAGCTTATATCCTTCAATGTGGGTGGGTGTGTAACCAAAGCTTCTGGCCTATGGGAGAGAATATGTTGTGAAGTCTACAAATAAGGGAGAGACTAGAGAGAGAACTGGTATTTGATGGTTTGGGGATTGAGGGCTGTTGACACAGCCACGAATCAATTTTTCCTAGGCACCCTGGAAAAGACTTAACGTAATAAAGTTGTACTTTGGGCTCCTGGACTAATCCGTTAAACCTGAGTCCCCAATTGAGTCCTTTTGATTTTTAGATTAGAAGAAATTGAGTTTTGTTGTACACGCCTCAACCCACTGGTGGGGGCCGTGGGGGGCCGGGTGTGATAAGACCATTTTCCTGCGTCTCTGATACCATTCACTGCAGTGGAAATAATAAACATTCTCCATAGAAAATACGAGAGTATATCTACATCCCAAAAGTTTATCCATCTGTCTTATTACATCACCAATTTTAAAACATAAACTATACCAAGTAACTGTCTTACCCCACTCAAATTAACAAAAATAAACCTTGCCTCCAGAACTTTCTAAGTCTCGATCACCTGAAGGACCAAAAAATTTAATAATCCGCGGCGTGAGACCCTTCTTAGTAAGGAAGGAATAAATTATAATAGTGTGTGGCAAATAAGTTTTAGCGTTTACAAAATATAGTTGTTTAATAATCAAGATTAACTAAAATGCACACCCAGACATATCTCTATATATACAAATAACGCAATATTTATAACAAATTTTTTGTGGATTGGGGAGATTACACGCCCATACATGTAACGCCCTTTGCTCGTACCATTTGTAACCTGACCCTTTAATTTGAGTATGGCTACAAGTGATACTGATCAGGGCACTCACCTTACTCAATTAGCCCTCGGGCGAAGAGTTTTACTTTGCCATAAATATTCATACAGTTAGTTCCACACACATATTGTAACGACCTGCTCATTTTCACATATATATTTTTTAACATCAAAACATAAAATCAATATCATACATCTCACATTCCAGCTCAGCAGGTCACCATCCACCTGGACCCGTGGGTACCAAGGATAAAACAGAACATACAGCAGAAGCCTACGCAGCAGAAAGCATAAAATCATATATATCTCATCATAACATGCATAACAATATACCAGAGTACCACAATCACTATCTCTTAATATATATACATCCCAAAAATGAAATCTAGGGACAATTCCCACAAAACCTCACTGTCCCTACCAAAACTTACCCTTAAAAGGGGCAACTAACAGCACTATATCAGCGGGGCTTTTTCCGCTCTCCTATCTAGGGCTCCTGAAAAGTTAATGAAATTTAGGGGTGAGACACCTCTCAGTAAGGGAAATAAACTAGTACTAGTGTGTGGCAACATGAGTAATCCGTGTTCTATATATATAATATTCATAACATATTCAATACTGTTTTCAACATTTCGAAAACATAAGTATATCAAAACAGGCAGGACCATACTGCAGTTCAAAACATATCTCATCTCATAATCTTAATAATAATATAAAACATCCCTGGTAGGATTAGCGGCTGTTGTCATGTTATTTACCCCACATGAGGGTTGTGTGGTCCGAAGGCGGAACCTGACAATGGTTGGCCGACCACTGTCAAGTCAATAGTCTAGTCTGTAAGTCCGATGGGTCTACCCAGACTGGTCCGTACACCAGGGGCGATAACAGTACACTTCTTGAAAATAACCACATCAACCATCCAATCTCACACCACTCCATACAACGGCGTTAACACAAATATCATGATCACGAAGTCCATGGACACATAGCAACGGTATCGTGCAAGTGCGAGCCTAAACCAAGCCAACCAGGTTTCGATATCATATACATATACTAAAACTGTGATACATAAATATATCATATCATTTATTTTCACATCAATCATATCATTTCACATATATAAAGTGAATCATGAAAATCATCGGCCCGTACGCCGGTATTACACATTTTATTATAGCTCGGCCCATACGCCAGCTACACATAGCACAGCCCGTACGCTGGCAAATCATAATCACATAGCACGGCCCGTACGCTGGAAAATCACATCACATAACACAGCTCGTACTGTAACGTCCGTCAATAAAATGCAACATAATAAATACAATGGTTGACCTGATCCCGTGAGTAGCGGGGACACCTGTCATACACAGCGGAATTCCTAGCAGCAGTAAACATAAAAATCCATACATCCATCCATAAAACATAATACCAGAGCTTTTATAACATTATGATACTGTACTACTATACATCCTCATATACATCAAAATATCTCTAGGGTCAACCACAAAATAATTCTAACCCTAGTACAAAATCTTACCCTCCTCACGGGGTAATCTCATTAATCTCAACGGCGGCCTTGACCCACCAATCTCTCAAGGGCTCCTGAAAAATTTAATAATGTTGGGGGTGAGACACTTCTCAGTAAGGGAAAATAAACTAAATACAACTGTGTGGCAACATGAATATTTAAGTGCTTATACATATATAGTACATTTCAAAACACTGGAATAATCATAATATCATGCTGGATAATCATGTATTTTCATATTCGTTAATAAGTCATAACATACATAAACATCTGTTATAACTCGTAATCTGAAAACAAACCCAGGATGAATAGCTAGCTAATGTCATGTATTACCCCCCATGACGGGTTGCGCAGCCCGAAGGCGGGACCTGACAATGGCTAGCCAACCGACACTGTCGAATCAACTATGTCTGCAAGTACGATGGGCCCGCCGCACCCTGGTTCGGACTGCTAGGTGGACGTCTACACTCTACTGAAAGCCTCATCGACTATCCATCTCCCATCCCCTCGTGGGACGATAGCACTAATAAGGCCTCGTGCCAAAATCAACCCATAACTACAGTACCGACCTCCTAGTCTGAACTAAACTACATCATGGTTGCAATAACATATAATACATGAACATACGTAACATCAACACGGCCTCGTGTCGAAAACATAGATACGGCCTCGCGCCAAAATCATACATATGGCCTCGTGCCAATATCATAGTAAATATATATATATATATATATATATGGCCTCGCGCCAATAACATCAATACGGCCTCGTGCCGATAACATAATAAATATGGCTCGCGCCAATAACATAATAAATACGGCTTCGCACTGAATACATTTCAGGTATTTACATTTGAAAATAACTCATTTATCATATATTCGTCAACTCAATATAACATAACCCATCTTTCCAAAATACCTGAAAATGTGTTTTACTCGTAAAAGCATTCATGTCTTATCTCATTTCATGTAAAATAATATTCATGCCACACATGTTCTATTAAAAGTCATACTTCATATTTTAAAATCGTGTTTTTCTATCATCCCATACATACATATACATTTCATCATAATAACAGTATTTCCCAAACGTACATTTAATCTATAATATACAGGTATATCATATGCTTTTCTGAAAATAAATTTACTCATAATCAATAGTATTTTGCATGGAAAAGAACTGCTTTAGTTTACTCTCTTACCTGGCTACTGAGAAAGCCCCTCAAATTTCCTAGCCTGACCCCCATAGGATTTCCTACTTAATACCCTAAAACTCAAAACTCCCAGTATTAATCATCAGTATTTTCATGCGTACATCAATTTCTATAACTACCTCAAAGTCTAATTTGGCTTAAAAAGCCTTACCTCAACTTTGGGATGATTTCCAACTCCGTTTTCCTGACGATCCGCTCCGGCAAACTTGCAGGGAACTTCACCAGGAGCGTCATGGTAGCCTCAGATCTTCGATCCGAAGTAAAACCAGCCAAAAATCGAAGAGAGAGAGTGAGAGAGAAAAAGAGGAGAGAAAGGAGAGAGAGAGGAGCGTGAAAAAATGAAATAAAAATCGGATTTTTCATATTTATAGGCGGCGGAACTCGTCGACGAGACCCTGTGTTCGTCGACCAGTTCTTCACAAATTTCATCGACGAGGCCCTGTCTTCGTTGACGAAATTCAGGCTGCCTCAGAACCCCTCTCGGTATTTTCTCATCGACGAAGCCCTATGTTCGTCGACGAAATCTTTCAAGCCTTCGTCGACGAAACCTTGTATTCGTCAACGAAGCTTGGCAACTTCTCTTCTTTTCCCTTTTCAAATTTTCCTTTTTTTATTATTTAAATTTCATTTAAAAATTCGGGTCGTTACACGTACACTGGAAAATCACATCATAAAAATCTCAACCCATACGCCGGTTTTCCATCATAAAAACTCGTATCATAATCACATTCCCAGAAAACAGTATTTCACAACATTTTATACTCATGCCACACTGAACATATTTTCCACGTATTCAACATATCATTATTTAAACAGTATTTTCCAAACATAAATCATTTTCACAGTATTTTGCAAATATAAAACATATATAAAAAAAATAAATATATATATATATATATATATATACATTTTCTCAAAAAAAAACTAGCTTAGTTTATCCTCTTACTTGATTCCTGCAAAGCCCCTAAGAAAATCTTCCCCGCACTCGCAGGGTTCCTAACTCAACACCCTGAGAATGGAAACTCTCAGAATTAAACTTTGGTATTTTAACGCGTATAACACTTCTCATAACTACCGTTAAGTCAACTTCGGCTTAGAAGCCTTACCTCAACTTAGGGATGATTCCCAACGTTCCCAATCAACACCCCTGGAAACGAAAACCCCCAGTATTAAACTTTAATATTTTAACGCGTGTAACATTTTTCTCAACTGTCACAAATCCAAAAATTAAGTAAAAAGCCTTACCTTGGATTTGGAATGGAATCCAACTTTGTTTCCCTGACGATCCGCCCCGGTAGACTTGTAGAGAACTCTTCCAGGATCGTTGTGGTAGTTTCGGATCATCGATCCGAAGACTGGTGGGGCCGAAAAAGAAGAGAGAATGGAGAGAGAGTCGTAGAGAGAGAGAGAGAGAGAGAGAGAGAGAGAGAGAGAGAGAGAGATTTCTTAAAAATGAAATAATTCCCGGATTTTCCATATTTATAAAACAGAGGATTTCGTCGACGAGCCTGTACTTCGTCAACGAGTCCTTCAAAAATTTCATCAACGAAATCCACTCCTCGTCAATGAAATTCAGTCGGATTAAAAACCCCTCTCTGTATTTTCTCGTTGACGAGCCCCTTGTATTCATCGACGAATTCTCTTAAGCCTTCGTCTACGAATCCCCTGTATTCGTCGACGAAGTCCTGCTGAACCCCTTTTCTAAGCCCTTCCAAAATTCAATGTCGTCGACGAAGTCAACTGCTTCCTTCTGTTTCCGGTCTCCATTTCCCTCTCTTTATTATTTAAATACCATTCTAAATTCGGGTCGTTACACATATACTCACACACATCCAATATCAATCTCACCGTAGAGATCCACGTATACATATACACCACAACACATCCACACAAGATACCATACACTTCATTCACATCCACACAGGATACCATATACTTCATTCACATCCACATAAGATACACACCAGAACTTCCTAACCGACCTATACTATTCATGGTAAATCGGAAAAACAAACTCCTCATTCCACTGCCAACGTTTTTGTAAGAACCCGAACCATTGTATGTGGAGTTGATTTTATAAAAGAGGGGAAAAATGGATTTCTGCATATTTCGTCGACGAAGATAGATTTTGTCGATGAAGGCAGAAGACTTTTTGTCGACGAAATTCAGAGGTTCGTCGATAAAGAGAAATCGAGCGGCAGAGAAAAGGGGAAATATCAAACTTAGTCGACGGGGCCTCTGATTGCTCGACGAAATGCAGGACTTTTCATCGAAGAAGCTGCTCGGGTCAAAGGTCTATAAAAGGGATTTTTGGCTTTCTTCATTGCTAAGATAAGGATATTCTCTCTCTCTCTCTCTCTCTCTCTCTCTCTAGATTTCGAAGCTCTCTCTTTCTTCGATTCCTTCGCCGATTGTCGTCAGATTCCCAAATCCAAAGTTATAGTGAAGATCAGTGCAGGATTCTCTACGTTTTTGGTATATCAGAATCTTAGTTCGAGCCTTTTTGGGTTTCAGGCCAAAATCGAGGAAAGGCTCGGTTTTCATTTATGATTCGGTATATGTATAGTAGTATGGATAGTAAGTATGTTATGTACTATGGTTTGTAGATTTCGGAGTCTCGGTTCGTAGTTTTGACGGCTGTAAAGATCGTGGTTTGGTTTCGAGTTGAGGTAAGGGGATTCTATTTATATCAGTTTATTTTTGAAATCAGGATCGAAACACTTGTAGGCTACGATCGTATGTACGTTTTGATTACTTATTTGGGGAAATCTGTAGAGTAAAAACACGGGATTTTCGGGTTATAGTTTTCAAGAAAATTAGGGATTTCGGGTATCATCTCTTATTTGATTGGAAAACCATTTATGTTGTTTAAACTGTATTATTAAGATGACCGTAATCCATATTTGCATAAACTGTATACTTGAAATTGTAAACGATATGATTTGCCATAAACCAAATAAGTGTGGTATATGTGTATGTATGTATGTTGTTCCAAATGTTTGTGAAAAATAGCTATGTAGCGGCTTATTACCCTACGCTGAAATGTCAAATGTATAGGGACGTGAGTTCCAAAGTGATTCCAGGTTTTTTGAAATCGGTTTGGGACGGCTAATTATCGTACGCCGAGAGTGGCTGACTCTATATCCAGGGTGCGAAATATCACCAAGAGTGGCTGACTTTATATCCAGGGTGCGAAATATCACCAAGAGTGGCTGGCTCTATATCTAGGGTGCGAAATATCACCAAGAGTGGCCGGCTCTATGTCCGGGGTGCGAAATATCACTAGTATGATTCGATTGGTCACTGAATGTAGCAACGGACCACAGTGGGCCTAGGTTGACGCAGCATAGTTTGCATATGGTAACGTAATCGGGGTTAGGCCAGGTGACCTTGTGTAGTTGCATATGTAGCAATGGATTCAATACTGGGCTTGAGTCGGAAACCTTTGTGGTTTAATGTGTTGGAACGTAACCGCTGTGAGACTAGGTGACTTGTGTAGTTGTGAGTAGTGTGACGACACTGACCATTTGTATGTATGTATGTATGTGTTTGAGTATCGTATGAACTAGAATGGTTTTGTGAAAATACTGGAACTGTATGGAACTATATGGAAATGTATGGAACTGTACGGAAATTGTTTTGAAACTGTACATATTTGTTTCAAACTGTATCGTATGTATGTGTTATGAAGTATGAAAATAACACCGGTATGCCACACACTGATATAACCTGTTTTCTCCCTTACTGAGAGGTGTCTCACCCCGAATATATACAAATGTTTTTCAGGTCCTTCGGGTAGCCGAAACTAGCATTCTAGCATCCGGAAGCGGGGGTGTGTTTAGCTACTACTAGTACCTTATAAGTACGAGTTTTGTAACCGGGTTGTCGTGATGGATTTTGTAGACACCCGTAGTATATATAGTATTGTGGGAATGTATAACCTTGTATCGTATAGACTCTGGTATGGTATAGTTTGATGTATAGAAAGACCGTATTCCGCTGCGTATTTTGATGAGTATGGACATGTGTATGTATGTATATAGGGCATCCATTCACCCCACGGGGTCGGACCCTCTTTGTATGTGGTATCATTTATGGTTTTAATTGATACAGAGACAGGTTAGGTTACTAAATTCACCCCTGGGTCCCATTTTTGGGTTCGGGGCGTAACAGCTTTACCCCCTTTATATAAACGACCATATGACGACCTCCTCATATCACTGCCAACGTTATACGATGATATAGATCAGGTATGATATAATGACCTTTTATATCACTGCAAACACTATATCGCAATTTACATCAACCACATTACAATACCATGACATATTAGTGCAATTACCACACATCATTTTCACACATCAATGCATTCACAATAGTATTCACAACATCTCACACCAAACAAACCATCCAAATCCATTAATGCATTTTCAATAATATTTGTAACCAATCTAATATGAAAATGTTAATCTCATGCCACACTGGTTTTTCCCAAATATAAATTATATTCAAAATCATCATTTTTTGAATGCCTAAACTGTTCATAAAATCATACTATAAATATACGGCATTTATACTCGAAACTAACTGGTTCAAAATTAATAAAAACAAGTATAACTTACTCCCCTTACCCGTTTTTCCGAAAACAACCCGAAATGAATGGAAAAACCAAGACCCTAGCTGCTCAAATCTATGGACGATTGTATACCTACGTGCCGGGAAGAGGGAGAGGGGATTTTGGAGTACCCGGGAGCTACCAGAGGTTTAAAGTAGAGAGGGAGATGAGAGAGATTTGGGGCTAAAAAGAGAGAGAGAGAGAGAGAGAGAGAGAGAGAGAGAGAGAGAGAGAGAGAGAGGGTGGAATTTTGAAAAAAAATGACCTAAGATCTATTTATAAGTGAGTTATCCCCGCAGAAAACCGTCCATGGTTTTGCTGGCTATCCTGAAACTGTTGATGGAAAACCTGAGTTAGAAAATACCGAGAACCTTTCTAGAGAAAACCGTCAACGATTTTTGTTTGGGGTTCCCCAAATCGTCGACGATTTTGTCCTGTCGTTCACTGATTTCTTATTTTTCCTTTCCTTTATTTTTTTCCCTTTTCTTTTATTTATTTTTATTTTATTTTATGGGTTCGTGTTACTACAATTGTAATTTTTAAATTGAGTCTTTGATTTTACCAAAATAGAGTCTCACAAATTTTCAAATCAAGTTGTCAGGTTTTTGAATAAAATCTTTTTGATTTTTTTAATCTCGTTTCCATCGTCCTGGTATAGGTTCTTTTAGTTGCAAAATTAATCTCGTTTTAGGTCCCGTAATTTCAAAATAAATAAGCTACGTTATTTAAGGTGAATCCCATGTCTTAAAAAAGTGAGTCATTTTTAATTTCAAAAATGTGGTTTGATTTTCAAAATTAAGTCCCACATTTTTTAAAAATTGTGTCTTTTTTTTTGTAATTTTAAAATTCAAAACCTTTGGTCGAATTTTCAAAAATGAGAATAGAGTTTCTTTGTCTTTAATTTGAGTCCAAAATTATGAATTGAGTCCTTCAAAATTTTAAGTAAAGTAAAAGTTTTAACTTGAGTCTTTCAAGAGTGTTTAATTGAGTCTTTTAGTTGCCAAAGAGAGTTTGTCAATTTTAAAATTAGGGATGTGGGTTAGGTCTTAAAGTCACATTTTATTTCTGGTTGCTTCTTGTGCAAAATAGGTCAAACAAGATTTTGGTTCGTCAAAATTCAAAAGTGTAGAAACGTCACATTTCATTGAAAAATGGAAGGACACATGTGCACATGTGAAGTGCAAATACATAGGAAATAAAAAACCCAAAAATGCATAAAGATAAAAAAAACAAAATACTAGGAAATAAGATGCAAGCAAATGAAATGTTACAGGAAAAGAAAGCTGGTACAAATACATGTTGCCCTGAAGGCAACTCGGGGGTACATGCAAAAAGAAAAGTTAATAAACAAGGTCTTCGAATCCTTGAATGCCAGCTGGCATATATGAGAGCTCCCCCCAAGTTCACCTGCGCACAATGAAAGAATTAACACGTTAGTGAGCAAAGGAAATTTAGAAAATAAAAGGAAAAGAAATTCACATGTACACGAATAAGTTTGTTAAAAAGCAAATATTTCTTGCCAGCACAGGGAATTCTGTTGGAGGGGAGAAGAATTGGCACCAACAATTGAACCCCGAGCCTCCCTATAAATGGAAGGCTCACCTGTAGCAAGGACACCATCAGAGCCTCGAGAGAACTCTGCCAAAATTAAGAAAAACAAAAGAATTGAGGGTAGTAGAAAACCTCTGTTGGAATAGAGAGAGAGAGAGAGAGAGAGAGAGAGAGAGAGAGAGAGAGAGAGAGAAGAAATAAAATAGAGAGAAGCTTTGCAAAAACTCTTCAAAACTTGAGGAGAAATAGAGAGAAATAGAAGGGAGCAGAACTAGAGCAGACATAAAGGATCTCTCCCGGGAACCCAAGGCCTATTCAGAGCACCCCACACACCTAGACAAACGCAAACAGTTAATCAGACAAAGAAAAAGGATAAGAAGACAGAAGGAGGGAAAGAGAAGAGTAATAGTTTAAAAACTCTACTTCTTGAATGATTCAATTCATGTGATTGCTATGAATTAGGTTTGAATGCTGATATTTCCCCCCCTCTTCTCAGGTTCAGGTTTACCTGAGCTTAGAGCAACCATGAACCTAAACCTGAACTTGGGTTCGAGTCTGCTGAACCCAAGACAAGCCCCTGAACCAAGTACCCAAACCCCTTTTGAACTAAGCCCATTTTAATTTTTAAGCCCAACCCATTTTAATTTTTAAACTGAAGCTCGTTTTTAAAACTCCCAGGCTTAGGGCCTTATTTTCAAACTCCCCAAAGTCCATTTGCCTTTAAAAAATCTTAATCCAAGCTCTGTTTTAAAAAAAAATTTCACCTTAGGCTTGTTTTCAAAACCTAAACCGAAGCCCATCTGTATTACCCCCAAGCCCATTTCAAAACCTAGTCCCATTTTCGATTTTAAAACCTGAACTAGGCTTATTTATTTTCAAGGTTCCTCAGGCCCCTTTGAAAAATTTAACCCCTTGTCCGTTTTCAAAATTTAACCCAGGCCCATTGCTAAAATTGATTCAACCCTACTTTTAAAAATTTTTTGCCCAAGCCCATGTTAAATTTTACCCAGACCAGTCTTTTAAAAGGATTTGACCCAGGCCCATTTCCAAGATTAACTCAAGCCATTTTTAAAGAAAATTTAACCCCAAAGCCTGTTTTAAAAGTTACCTGAGGCCTAACCTTTCGAAAATTTACCCCAAGCCCATTTAAACCCTAAAGCCAAAAGTCCAAACTTCCCACATGTCTCAACCCAACTCGGGTTTACTCAAGTCCCCCACTCACCCGGTTGACTCATGTGAGTCAACCCGACACTACTCACTGGGTTGAGACGAGGTGACTCGTCTTCAACCCTGTCCCTGCAACAGAACCCTAATCCAACTGATCCTAGATCGGATACCTAAGACCCCCAAGACAGTAGAACAACCTCACACATAGATCACACATAGGCAATCATAAAAAATAAAAATAAAAAAGTCTAAAAAAATGGGGAATCAAACAGAAAGAAATCAAAGCAAATAGATTTATCTTTGTGGGGAACATATTCGGAATCTGAATAGGTCTTCCCCATAGTTCACATCGACCTACCCCCTCGACACACCCCCTTAGGGTGTTCACTGCTCATGATAAGTTTCACCGAAAGACTTCGAGAAGGTTCAGACCAGACCATAAAGGCTCGAGAAGGAAGTTGTGCAAAGTTAGGTTTTTAGATTCAGGAAAGGAGAGAGGGGTTTTTAAGAATAACTGCGAACTGAGATGGGATGAATTTGAAAGGACAAAAGAAGAAAGAAGAGATTGGTGAGTAAAAATGAGAACAGAAAGTTCATTGGAGTGTTCTCTCGGTTCCTCTGAGCCACTCTCATTTTCTTCTTTTTTCAGACGATCGAGAACAGAAAGTTCATCGGAGATTCTTCAACATTTTATCTCACAACATCCATAATAATACTTATTTAAAAAATTAAAATATTTTAAATTTAAAATGGCCCTCTGTGTGTGTGTGTGTTTCTTGTTTTGATGTGAAACGCATGCTATTATGCTTAAATTTAAAAGGATTGCATGCAAATTATACCTTTTTATTGCGCGCGCACGTGTGTTTGTGTATATACAAATTATGAAGTTTTCAATTAGCCACATTAGTAGTCTTTCTCTCTAAATTTACTGCACTCATGGCTATAATTTTTACTATTAGACATATACATTTTTAAATGTTTCACCTTTGTGACACTAAATATTCTTCTGAAAATTAATTTAAATTTCATAAAATTTTATTCTTATATTTTTGTACGATTTATGTAACATCCCATTGTTATTCTTGAAATTTTTTCTCCCATGTACAATTTTTTTAATTATATTGAAAACTTATTGTGGATGTATAGCACTTTAATATTTATTTATTTTAAAATTTTAAGCTATCAAAGTGAATTTTTACTCTTTTACATATGACATCAAATACAAACCACACACCAAAAAATAAAAATTAAAAATCTGTCCAAATAGTATTACTTTCCCTATTACCCCCAACACATAAAAATAATAATTATGATTTAAGGTTTAAGATTTATAGTTTACAATTAGGTACTATTAGATACTATAAAAAGATAAAATAAATATAAAGAATACTATTTGATCCAATACAAATCATGATATAAACGCCAAAGAATATCATTACCAAATATAAAAATAAAGTAAAAATAAAAAATAAAGTCTTTTTTCAACTAAATAGTATAAACAAAAAATCTTTGAGAGTTCTCCAAATCCCAATGCTATTTGGAAAAAAAAAAAAAGTAAAAAGAAAAAAAATCAAATGAGGCTTGGGGGGTCAGCAAGTCAGGATTGCAGGCAATGCTTCCATGATGGGCCCATGTCTATCCATTATATATATAGTTTAAGAAACTTATTTTGAACGGAGGACTGATTTCCAAAAGTGGCCATGCACGTCAACGTGCATGACTGCATGCTACGTGCCACTGCATGCATTTTCTTGGACACCGTACTCCTCCTCTCTCTCTCTCTCTCTCTCTCTCTAGCAGATATTTTTAAATATTTCACATTTGTGACACTAAATATTTTCTTAAAAATTAATTTAAATTTCGTAAAATTGGATTCGTATATATTTCTAAGATTTATGTAATATCCCATTATTATTCTTAAATTTTTTTCTCTCATATATGATTTTTTTTAATTATATTGAAAACTTATTGTAATTGTGCATATTTTTGTTAATGTGTATAAATGGAATTACGGTTGTTCAATTATTAACTATGGCTATCTCTTAACTAATGAATGTTGAATCATACTATTATACGGCTTATTGCAAATATTAAGTTACCTTAAAATTAAATTTCAAATGAAAAATTTAATCATTTTTAATTTACCCATTCTTGGAAGTTATAATTGGGTTATTATATAGAAAAAATTTCCTTTGTTAATGCTCTATGCCTTATAAAATAGTTTTATCATATTTGAAAATTTGAATGTTCATATTTTAATTTTACCTATGCTTTTCTCGTGGTGTAATTTTCGATTCGAAGAGTACTAGTTTGATTGGTTTGGATCTTCTTCTCATAAAATCGATTTTTTTTTTCCTTTCGCTCAAAATTAGACAACTGCGCACACATCACTTAAGTTCTTCTTCAAGCCAAAATTAAGATGGGCAAGATATGCATACATGGATATGAATATTGTTCATCAATTCTTTCTCACTCCTATGCCAAAATTTTCAAGCATAAGCATAAAATTCATATTAATTAAATAATATTCCTAGTGCTAAAATGTATCAAAAAATAAATTTGAAAGCAAAATTAGATTATCAATAGTAGTGACTAATGAGGAAAAGTGAAGGATGACATCACCAAGTAAAAATAATGGTTTATCGAGTTTAGTGCGCTAGTGTTTTCTCATTGGTTAATTGTCAATAGATATTGTGGCAACATCCAGAAGGGCCAATCCTAGGGAATAGATGGGATCAAAATTTCAAATTGCTTCAATCGAGTGGCGAACTTAATATTATGGATTGAGAAAATAATTACTTTAAAAACAACTGAGTCAGGACTAACTTATTTATTTTAGGTACAATTAGAACACCTATTTAACATACAACTAGTTCATTGGTCACCTAAGCCTAAGGAAGCCAGTAGTTAATGGTCTGTGTCACCATATTGAGAGTCGGGAGTACGCTTATGCAAAGTGAAGGTATTAGCACTCCTTCATACCCGTCTAAGGGATGATACTTGGTTAACCTGAGATTACCTTCAAAATTGACCAATCAAGACTTCCAATTCTTATGCCTATTTATTTTCCTAGTCATTAAACATTGGATAGCCCTGCAAAAGATAAAAACAATCCTCACCTCAGGACTCCTAAAAGCATGCTAAGAATGCAAATCTCAATTATCTTTTAGAGAATTATTTACTTAAATTTTTTCTTATTTTTTAAAGTGCTCATTTCTTTACCTTTAACTGTTAGGAGAACTTGCATAAGACAAAGGTCTCCTACCTTCGGACTTTAAATGTAATAACCCAAGAAAAAAAAAATGAAAAATAATAATAATAATAGTTAGTATTAAAAAAGAAAGTATTTCTCTGTTAGGATCCTTGATTCCATGTTTGATGCCTAAGAAAGACCTTGTCTAAGCGAGTGCTCAGAGACCATTGCGGCTTAGTCGCTCCCTGGAGGTCGGCTTGGTCAAAATGGAATTTCATAGGATAAAACAGGGTAGACACTGTTTGTATACGTAAATAAGTACATAAAATAATGTTTTGACTGATATAATTTATAGAAATATATGATAAAATAATAATAATATAGGTATCCTATGCGGGGCCCACAAGACTGTGTGGAGCCCACATGAGTCCCGAAGCCGTATGAAGGTTTACACGAGTCTCGAAGTTATTTAGGATGCATAAAATCGTATAAGAATTATTCGAGTTACGTAGAATCCATTCGGGTCTCGAAGTTGTGTGGGGCCCACAAGACCATGTGGGGCCCACATGAGTTTTCAAAATTTAAATTTAATTCTTGTTCAAAAATAAATAATAAAATAAATAAATACTAAAAGTAGTTTAAAATTAATAACAATGATAATAATAATGATAATAATGATTAGGAAAAAAAATAATAAAATAATAAAATAATTAATTAAGTAATTGATTAATTAATTAGGTAAGTAATTAATTAAAAAAATTATTTAGTGGGAATGGTGGCAAGCACTCCCACATGGCCTCCATCCCTATCTCATACACAACCCATACCTTGCCCATTCTTTAATTTTTAAAAATTATAATTTCATCCATCTCCCCACACTTTTATAAATTTTATTTCTTCCCCAAAATTTTCCTATAAATAGGAAGCTCTCAACCTTCATTTTTCACAACAATTTTCCAAGAAAGAGAAGAATTAGTGAGTGAAAGAAATTGTGGTGGAGAGAGAATTTTTGAGTAAGTTCTCAATCACCCACTCTTTCCGATCTCATTTCTTAAAGATAGTTACAGTGTTCGTAAGGGAGAAAGTAAGTAAATTTTGATTATGTTAGTTTCTTTTTTTTTTTATTTTAATTTCATACCCGAGTTTATTTTGTACGTAAATTTTAATTATGTTACTTAGTTCCACAAAATTTCCATGAGTTTATTTTTACGCATATTTAATTATACCAGTTCTATTTTTAATATACTTGCATCTATTTTTGAGTTAAGAAATGTTCTAATCCCCTCGGATAAATTTTCAGCATTTATTTCTATTCAAAAATAAAATTATATATATATATTTAACACAAAAATTGTGTGGCATGAGTTTATTTCTACGTTGCATTTTTTTTATGAAAATATGAGTAAAGATGAGATTTTCACAATATTATTTTAAATTGCATAAATTATAATAAGATGATTTTAAAACCCCTTATGGTAAGGAAAGTTCAAAGTTACAGATGCTCGGTACCGCAGCTTAAAGTTTATACGGATCAGAGTGCACCCACACTGTTTACAGAGTGGTTATTTATGTTAGTGGATTTCTCCTGAGTGCACACCTGGTTCCGGACCAGGATTTAATAAGGAAAATCTCACTTAAAGTTTACGTACGTTGATTTAGTTTGGTCGGCCAGCCAGCTAAGTCCAATCTTCGGACCGCACAACCCAGTCATGGGGGTAAACATGACTTACGACAAACATGCCTAAGGGTGGTTTTTATAATATATGTTTATACATATTTAATTACGTGTACATAGTTACTGATGATTTGAAGGAAAAGTGTAAGTTTACGTGAAAAGAATCATTCTGGTGCTTAAATGACGATCTAAGGAAAACGTATAAGGAAAAGTATATGTATGTTTATCATAAAATATTTTTACAGTTTTAAAGTTAAAAGTTTAATTTAGCAGTTATAGTATATGATTATAAAAAATTTACTGTTGAAATTGATGACAAAAGTTTTATGCAGAAATTTTTAAATTTATATTTATTCTAAAAGCAGTATTGAAGTTATAGTATTAAATATTGTTTTACGAAATTCTTTAAAAGCTCATTTTGGCCACACACTAATAATAATCTTATTTACTTACTGAGCGTCGTCTCACCCCAATTGTATTTTATTTCAGATAACTCTGAAGGATATGTCAGAAATCAAGCTTAGCAAGCATGCGGGTGAGGATTAGAAAAAATAAAGATTGATTAGAAATATTAGTATGGTTTTAGATATTTATGTTTGTGTAATTTTTTTTCTTTTGAAATAAATGATTGTAATATAGATGATTAGCGCTCTAGTTTAATAAAAATTGAGTTTATTTGCTTCCGCTGTAAATTAGTAGTAAAAAGTTAATATGCCAGGCCCCTCGGGGTTGGGATGTTACATTAAAAGCATGCAAAGACATAACCTTAGAGATTGAAGGAAAATTCTTTAAGGTTTTCATTTAATAACACATTATATAGACAAGAAAAATAAGATAATGAAATATATTCACAAAATTCAATTAAAATATAACTCATGCAAAAACCACATGTGAGGTGTGCACTATTGTAACGACCTGAAAAATAACAATATTTAAATATGAAGAGAGAGAGAAATGGAAACAAAAACAGAAGGAGATAGTAGGCTTCGTCGACGAGTGCGTTACAGAATTGGTCGACGAAGCCCTATGTTTGTCGACGAGTGCATAAAAGAATTTGTCGATGAAGATACGCCTCGTCGACAAGAAAATACCGAGAAGGGTTATGAAGCAGCCTAAATTTCGTCGACGAATACAGGGATTCGTCGACGAATTTATTGAAAGATTCGTCAACGAGATGACGTGTCTCATTGACGAAGGTCGTGGTATATAAGGGGAAAACTCAAATTTTTATCCATTTACCAGCGCCCCTCTCCCTCTCCTCTCTCTACGACTCTCTCTCACTTCTCTCTTCGTTTTCGGGCCTATTTCTCACTGGATCAAAGATCTGAGGCTACCACGACGCTCCTGGTGAAATTTTCTACAAGTTTACCGGAGCTGATCGTTGGAAAAACTGTTTTGGATTTCGTCCCAATCTCAGGGTAAGACATTTTATTTAGTTTTTGCCTTTCCCTCAGTTATAAGAAATGTTGTAGGTAAGAAAATATTTATATTTTGTTCTGGGGTATTGTGATTTTAGGATGTTGAACTAGGAACCCTGCGGGTATTAAGCCAGAATTTTGTAGGGGCTTTTCAAAGTTAAGGTAAGGGAAATATGTTATACTAGGAGTTTTAATAAAGTTAACGGAGACTTCATAGATAAATATTCATACTAGTTTATTATACAATTTTCATAGAATATGAGTTTAAATGCTTGTGTGGCCTGAGTAGACTTTTATGTGACAAAGTAATTTATATAGCTTTTATAATATATATATATATATATATATATATATATATATATATATATATCATAATATACTGAATGCATGAATGTAGACAATATGTACAGTTTATATAGTTTTTCTTAGTGTATGAAATTATACAGAATATACAGATATGGATATATATATATATATATATATATATATTCACAGAGATTATACAGAGAAATGTACATGCATATACAGTTTTTATACTAATAGTTTCATGAAATAGATATATATATATATATACATATATACATATACATGTATACGATGTTATTCATATCAGTATTTATTTCACAGCTTTATACATGTCATGTTTCCTATTACCATGACATACAGAGTATACAGACAGAGCATATAGATAGAATATACAGACAGAGATATAAAGGTAGCATCAAGATGCTATAGATACAGTATACAGAGATTACAGTATATACAATACAAAAAAATAGAGTTATGGTAATTTTGGAAACATGAAGAAAACAGTAAAAGAGTATATATGTATATAGTATCATATCCCTGTGGAAAGATTACAGACAGATACAGTACAGTTATAAATTATAGAGCACGGTACCGTTGCTATATACAAATAGAGTGCAACCACATATCTTAGATAGTATGTGGGTACCGTTAGCCGTGCTCGGAGAGGTTGCAGCTCCCCAGTTCACAAGGTAGAGGGGGCCGGTTTGACGAGGTAGTAGCCAGTCCCGAGCTTAGGAGAGGATGCAATTTGGCTGGGCTGGGGTAGTGTAAAGTATATTGACTTATTTAGAGGGCCGACCAGATGAAGTCCTGCCTACGGGCCGCACAACCCTGTCATGAGGGGTCAAATCATGACATACAGAGTCCTACAGATAAAGCACAGTTATGTATATGTATACAGTATTTACAGTATATTATGAGTATAGTATGATATTATTAGTATGAAAAGTAGAAAATACAGACTACACAGTATGTTTAAAATTGAGAAAAAGAGATATGCTTTACAAATTATTTATTACATTACAGTTCAGTTGCTCTTTTTAAGTATTCTTAACTTAGTACACACTAGTAATAGCATATTTCCACTTATTGAGCGTCGTCTCACCCTATTATTTATTAACATTTTTCAGGTGAGCTAGTTAGGCGAGCAGATTAGGCTTGCGATTAGAGAGAGTGTTGATTACCCTAGTGATAGGGTGAGTTTTTGGACAAAATTGCATATATTTTTGGGTAAATGATGTTGGAGGGGTATTTTTGTATGGCTATAGTCTGTATACACTTAATTTTGGTATTGTATATACATGTACATGTGGTTATGTGATTTATGTTTTTCCGCTGCGTAGGGATGCCCATTTCATGCAAGTATTGGAGGCTGTTACAACTATGATTCGGAAGCTCTAATAGAACCACTAACGAGAAAGGTAGTGATTAATTTTGTTAGAATCTCCACCTTTTAGGAAACAATCAAGAATTAAAGAATCTCAATGTTTAAATATTCATCATAGGGATAGTGCACACATGCACTCAGGTATACAAACACACACACACACACACACTCATTAAAGAAAAAAAAACCATGCATTCATGCGGCAGACAAGATACACAATAAGTAAACCATCCAAGAAAAATCACTGAAAACTTATCAAAATTAACCAAAAAAAAGAAATCATCTTAGAATTTTTCCAGAATTTTCTTCAATTTTTAGAATATTTTTGCAAGTTTTAAACATTTTAAATATTTTTCTCAATTTTTCATTTTTGTGATTTTTTAATTTTTATTTTGTTGGTCCTCGTCAGTCAAAAAAGGCTCAGACAATTTAACCTAATTTTTTTTAATGCAATTTTTATCATTTTTGATTATTTATGAAAATTTTAAAATAAATTTTTTTATTAAAAAAAATAAGAGAGAAGTGGTCATTTTGGATTGGACTTTTCAAAGGGCATGGACTATAATCTAACTCGTTGATTTCTCTTGATATCAATGGTTAAGATCTTAACAAGTGGCTACATATTTCAAGGAAGCACAACGCACATTTATTATACTAATTCATTAACTAAGAAATAAAAAAAAGCAAGTCAACCTTCTCACCGAATATTCACAAAAGCACGGCCCCACTATCCCTTTTTGTCCCCTAATACATCAATGTTTATTTATTATATTATATTTTCACTATACTTCTTATTTACAACGTGGCATGTTTCTTGCAACCGCGCCACCATCACGCTACTCCACCTTCAGCCATCATCATCACCATTGGCGATTGTCACACCGCTTTCGCCACTAGAAGATCATCCTTTCGATTTCAATATATTTACTTTTGCTTATAAAAAAAAAAAAGAAAGAGTAAAGAATTTTTTTATTTTATTTTTTTATATTTTCTTAAAAATTGTTATCATGATGACGCATAAAAATTACATGTCGCCAGTCTAATTTATGTCCCAAAGAAAATTAAATCCCTTTCGCATTTATTATGATATTTATCTAGTAAATATTGTTCAAGAAGTCATCTCAATTGTTGGTAGGGATACAAACAGATTTAGGTAAGCCAGTAACTTGCTCTGGTCCACTTCTTAGGGCCGAATTTCATTTTCTAAACGGATTGAATGCAGTAGCTAGAATGAATTTTATGGCTCAAGGCAAATTCACGATAATAAGTGGAAAATGTATTTTCTTGCCCCAAATCTGACATGCTCTTAATACCGCTATGCTTAATCAAAATATTGAATTAATCACTCGGTTGACATATAATTTTTTAGACTTGTAAATTTTTAAAATTTTAAGGCAACATCATGTGTTTTTATGAAGTATCATCAATTAAACATCATAAAATATTAAGATTTTAAAAAAAATCGATCTTTTTTTTTTTCCCTCAAAATAAGAATATGTACAAAGACTCCGATTTTTGAAGGACAATAATCATATGCAACTCTAGCTTTCAATTTAATTATGACACATGTGAAGGCAAAAGAAAAAAAGAAAAGAAAACAAACAAGATAGCCAAAAATTCCATTTCATATATATGGCGATGCAAATTGGGTGTACCAATCTAGAGCATCTTTCTCTTTGTTGCTAAAAACAAAATAAACTACATCATGATCCTACCCTATCCCCACCTCTGTATTCATACCATGCACAGACCTAAAATCAAAAAATAAAAGAGAAAGACATAAAACTATATATATATATATATAAAAAGGGAAGACAATGCAAATTCACTAATTGTGTATAATTATATATAATACAAACAACCATCATAATTAATTTTTATTAGTGTAACCTGCAGGGATGGGGAGCTGGGTAGGGTTATTTTTCTCTTTCTTTTTGAACCGTTCCATCGGCATCAGCTGAGTAAATGGCGGCTTTTCTTGGGAAGGAAAGAAAGGCAGAGGCAGAGGCAGAGGCAGAGGCAGAGGCGGAGGGCAGGTTACACTTGGGAGCGATGCATGCCAATTGCCGGTACAGCCACAGCCAGGTTTCCAAAAGTGGAATGATATATTGGGCAAAATGGGATGTGCACGCTATGTGTCACGGTCCGCCTTTTTCACACCGTTGTGAAGGGCCGTGCGGCGCTAGCTAAAGCACTCTTGCTTAACTAGCCAGCCTTTTGTTTACCAACATTCATCCACGAAGCACTTTCATTAACATTCAATCAGATAGCAGCGGAAATTATAATCAATTCATGAAAGCCGTGGCAACCAAGCAGTAAATATTGAAGCAAACGTAATTCATTAACAAATCCTCCGTTGACATGTTGTACTTAGCGAGGGAGGCAAGTAGGCTAAACACGTTGACAATTGCTAGTGAGTTTTACAATGATTGATGAACACTCACCCTCCCCTAAAGAGCTTTCTAGGCCATTCTCACTCTAGCACTAGGAAACATCAAAGTGACCGAGGAGTCATACTGCCTTATTTGGCTTACAATGAAAGAAATACTAGAAAATAACCCTACACTAGTATTTACATGATGGAAACCCATCCCAAACACACGAGATAAGCGGTCCTAGGCAAGCATAATGCCCTGAACAAGCTTAGCCCGTGACATTCTCCCCCACTTATGCGGTCGACGTCCTCGTAGACTTTTGGCGATAGGTACACTTCAACTTTGTCCACGAATGGCTTCAAATCTTCCGCTGAAATCCAGCTGATTTCTTTGTCATCAAGGCGCTTCCACTTCACTAGGAACTTCTGCCGCTTCTTCCTTGAGGATATGAACTTTCTGCCTGCAAGGATCTCTTCAACATCATGTCTGTCAGGTTGCACTGTCTTCAACTCTGCGCTGTTTGACTGACTTCTGCTCAGGTCATTGGTGTTGGCGTTGAATGGCTGGAGGCAATTGACATGAAATTGCGGTTTTCTCTGTTGATCTGCCCACTTCTTCATCTGCTTAGAAGCTTTCTCCAGATAGGCTTGGGCAAAGTCTGCATTCTGTCTCCCTTCACTGGTGAAGATGTATGCCTTAGGACTCTTTCGTCTGTACGGCTCGCCCACTGTGTGAGGTAACAGCGGCAGCTGGTCTATAACAAGCTCAAAAGGGCTCTTTTTGGTTGTTGAGCACCTTTGGGCGTTGCCACAGAATGGAGCCACATCAAGTAGTTGCACGCCATTCTTCTGGTTGTCGTTGACAAAATGGCACAAGTACTCATCTAGTAGCTCTCTGAATCTCTTCATCTGTTCGTCTGTCTGTCGATGATAACTTGAAGAGATGTCAAGGTGTGACCTGAATATCCTGAAAAACTCTATCAAGAAGTTGTCAGTGAACATTAAATCTTGGTCACAAATAATAACTTGGGGAAAACCCCAATGTCTCACAATAGTCACAAGGAACAATTGTGTCGTCCCCTCTGCCGAACAGTACTTTGGTGCGGCCATGAAAGTACCATACTTCTTCCGCTCCCCCTTGTCTTGTTGGCAAGTGAGACAAGTTTTGGTATAATTAACCACATCATCCCGCGTGAGCGGCCAATAATACCTCCCCAGTAGTCCTGTCATTGGAGTCATTCTCCGCGAATACCCCTTAACGAACTTCCTGCAGTAATTAGTAAGGCCAAGAAAGGAACGCAACTCCTTCACTGTTGTGGGGATCTTTCGTTCTTGAATCATCCTTACTTTCTCCATACCCCTCCGGATACGACCTTGTTCAACGACTTGACCAAGGAATTTGTTGCTCCACCGAGCGAAAGAGAAATTCTCCTTCTTCATATTCAGACTGTTTCCCTTCAGCCTGTCGAACACCTTCCGTAGATGCTCTTCATGTTTCCTCTGAAACGACACCGATGCTCCCAACGGTGTTTTGGAAGGGCGAACACATCCCGCTTCCACTTCATCAAGCTGTTTCCCCAACTCTACTATCTCTCTAGGCGCAATCCAACATGGCCTTTTAGCAGGTGGTTTCACTCCTGATAACAACTTGATCTCTTGCTCCACAGTCCGTCGTGAAAGCAAATTTTGAGGCAGCTTATCCGGCAACACCTCCTTATCCTCATCCAACACCGCTTGGATGGTCGTAGGCTCCAGCACTTGGCCTACTTCTTTGTCTACCACCACCGTGGCTAGACGTGTCTGCTCACCCTGACCCAATCCTTCATTGAGTTGTATGGCTGAAAGGGACTTCCTTTCGTCTCCTTTCGTTGCAACGACTTGCACCATGCACGAGTGATCTCCCATCAGACACAGGGAACCAGCCGAAGGCATCAGCACTGCCCTCGTCCCCATTAGGAACTCCGTTCCTAGAATGACTGGATAGTCATCCAATGGCACCGCTGTGAAATTCGCATGACCTTCCCACTGTCCAAGCTTCACAGTAACTTGCTTGGCTACTCCCAGAGTAGGCTGGGCTACAGAATTAACTGCTTTCATGCGTCCTGTATCCTTCTCTAAGGATAAGTTGAGTCTTCCTGCTTCCAACTGCGAAACAAAATTATGAGTAGCTCCCGTATCCACCATAGCGCGAGTACTCTTCCCATTTATCCTCAAGTCCACAAACATTAACCCTTTTGCTCGTGTAACTTTCGGTGTTTTTGCCTGCTTTTCCAATGCGTTCACTAACCGCACTGAACCCACCCTCGGGGCTTCGTCCTCATCCCCATCGTCTTCCACTGCCTGTTCTACAATGGAAGCCTGTAAGGCATTAAGTGATGCTTTGTGAGGGCACTCAAAAACTCTATGAGGACCTCGACACAAGAAACACTCAATTTTACTCTTCCCCTTTCCATTGGGTGTGTTGAACCCTCGAGACGACGAAGCTTCCTGTAAGGTTGATGAATTAGGGTCGGCTCCCCCACTCTTGGGTTTGCCATTCTTGAAAGACTTTCCACCGTTTGCCTCTCCGCCAAACCGTTTGGACGAAGTGGTCTCATCACCAGCGTAGTCTGTCAAGCGTTCTGCAGCCGCTTGTGCAGTTGACAAGTCTTGAACCCTTTGTCTATGAAGTTCAGTTCTTGCCCACGGTTTCATCCCCTCTAGAAAATAGAACAACTTGTCCTTCTCCGACATATCCCGAATATCCAACATTAAAGCAGAAAATTGTTTCACATTCACTGATTGACCCCGTATGCTTGAGATCTCTCAGTTTTCTCCTTGCATTATACTCAACGTTCTCAGGAAAGAATTGGGCCTTGAGCTCTCTCCTCAAGTCTGCCCAACTATCAATCACACAGTTTCCATTTTCAATTTCTCTGTACTTGGTACGCCACCACAGTTTGGCATCACCAACCAAGTACATTGTTGCAGTATCCACCTTTGCCTGTTCTGAGGCCATCCTCACAACACGAAAGTACTGCTCCACATCAAACAAGAAGTTCTCTAACTCCTTGGCATCTCGGGCACCCCCATACGTCCTGGGTTCTGGCACCTTGGTCTTGCTAACTCCCGGAGTGTTGGAGTTCCCCATAGCAAGAACCATCACATTTACCTTTGCATCCAGATCTGCCATCCGGGCTTGCAAAGTTTCCACAGTGTGGCGAAAGTCCTCTGACATGTCGCCTATCAAACCTGCTTGATGTTTTTGTGATCCCCTCACTTCATCAACAAGTTCTCTCATCTGGGCCACCTCCGCGGCCATAGTGTTGGTTGACTCTTCAACCTGTGCTTCCAGCACGCTGATCCTCTCAGCATTGTTTGGTGCCATGGTCACTTACCAAAGCTTTCCAAACCCAACAACGAAGGCAATCGAATTCACGTAGCAACTCAACCTTGGGCTCTCACCAAGTGTCACCGACTTGGGCTCTGATACCAATGTCACGGTCCGCCTTTTTCACACCGTTGTGAAGGGCCGTGCGGCGCTAGCTAAAGCACTCTTGCTTAACTAGCCAGCCTTTTGTTTACCAACATTCATCCACGAAGCACTTTCATTAACATTCAATCAGATAGCAGCGGAAATTATAATCAATTCATGAAAGCCGTGGCAACCAAGCAGTAAATATTGAAGCAAACGTAATTCATTAACAAATCCTCCGTTGACATGTTGTACTTAGCGAGGGAGGCAAGTAGGCTAAGCACGTTGACAATTGCTAGTGAGTTTTACAATGATTGATGAACACTCACCCTCCCCTAAAGAGCTTTCTAGGCCATTCTCACTCTAGCACTAGGAAACATCAAAGTGACCGAGGAGTCATACTGCCTTATTTGGCTTACAATGAAAGAAATACTAGAAAATAACCCTACACTAGTATTTACATGATGGAAACCCATCCCAAACACACGAGATAAGCGGTCATAGGCAAGCATAATGCCCTGAACAAGCTTAGCCCGTGACACTATGCTATGTTCAGGGTGTAGCCAAAGTGGAGACGTGTTTGGAAATCGCGCCTCACATTATGAATCAACGTCTTCCGAGTCCTGGAAGCAAGGCATTGACAGCTGTCACGTTGCCTTCTTTTCTTTCGAATTTTCACCCTAAGTGCACAAACATGCATACAACTTCACGTCAACAGAAAGATGGTGTTCTGTGGTGTTCTGTGGCTTTCGATATTCATAGGTAATTATTAGAAAAAAATATGAAGAAATTCACTTTTTATATTGATGTATGAAGAGAAGTGACAAATAAATAAATAAATAAAATATATAACAAATCAATGGACAAAAATTCAATTTGACACATGATTAATATTTGTTTTTTTTAATTACATTAGAAAAAAAATTCTTTTTAGGTAGCATTTTAATTAAGAATTTATGAAAATATTTAAAGCTATATTAAAATTTTACATAAATTTAAATCTAAATTTCATAAATTGCACTCCTAAACATTATCTTAAAATATCTTATGAAACTTTAAATCTAAGAACTGTTAAAGATTAAACTTGAGAACAGTGGGACGGTGGCAGCAAAAATTTGACTGCAGAAGCTTCATCAACCGGCAGCCCATCTCCATTGAAGTTAAACAAGATTTGACCACCAACCTTACCAAACTAGCCACCATTATTGATTATCTATTTTTTGTAATTGTTATAAATAGGTGAGTGTGTGTGCATTGTAAATGTGTGGTGTGTTGAGAGTTGAAAGCCAGTGAGTGAGCGAGAGATTTTGTTGTTTGAATTCCTCTGTATTATTTTTCAGATTGAAATATACTTGTTTCGTATTTATCCTCACTGAGTTTCAGTCACATCCAGTGATTGAGTGTTCCTCTCCACCCATCAAGAACCAATTTTAGCTTAAAGTTGGAAGTCTTCAAGTCTTACCTCAATGACCCCTAAATCCTTAATAAACAAATTATACTAGTAAACCATAATTGTCCTCGACCTTATGCGGTTTTGCTTTTCAAAGCGGATGGCATGTGTTGAATTAAAATGCTCACCCTTACGGCATTTCCATTTTTGAAAACCATAATATCATATTTTATTAAATCCATATAAATCTAATTTAAAGTGTAAAAAGCATTTATTACTATTATTATTTTTTTCCATAGTTTCAGCTTTTCCCAAGACTAGTGGGTAATGACGGTTGGGATGGGCGGTAGCAAGCAAGCAAGTTATCCAACTTCCCATCAAATTTGCAGTGCACAAAGTAGAAGAAAAAGGTTATTATTATTAAACCTGGAGGGACCCTGCGTTGTATATATATACTAAATCATTTAGAAGAGACAAGTGCATCTATACGTACGTCAATCGTATCAATAGGATGACACAACTTTATATATATATATAAAAAGATTAGTAT
Source organism: Malania oleifera (assembly GCF_029873635.1). Taxonomy (NCBI): domain Eukaryota; kingdom Viridiplantae; phylum Streptophyta; class Magnoliopsida; order Santalales; family Ximeniaceae; genus Malania; species Malania oleifera. The sequence goes on from NC_080424.1 coordinate 14,382,715, forward strand.
ATAGATAAAAATATTATTAAATTACAAAAATAAATATATAATTAAAATTTCAAAACTCGCATTTTAAAAATAAAATTATAAAATTAATTTTTATTTTTTTATAGCCTAAAATTTTCCTTAAAAATTATATATATATATATATATATATATATGTATGTTTATATGTCATTATTCAGTCCATTAATTAAAATATTTTGAAAACTAGTTAAATTAATTAGTGTGAACATCATATATTTATGTCAACCGTATCAATATGATGACACGATTTTATATGGAAAAAGATTAGTATATGGATAAAAGTACTATTAAATTACAAGAAAATATATAATTAAAATTTCAAAACTCACATCTTAAAAATAAAATTATAAAATTGAATGATAGCGCTCTTGTGCTTAAAATGTAAATCCTAAATTAGAAAAAAATAACTTTGTAGAATGATTAAATAACATAGTTAAAACATCATAATCTAGGTGAAATAAGAAAAAGCAAGTAACTAAACAAATTCAAATTGTATTTAATTAATAAATATAAATTTGAACTGACTAATCAAACTGGTTAGGCCTATTCTGCTATGTAAGTTGAATCAAATTTAATTCAAATTTATTAAACTAAACAACAAGAACGTCAAATTGTTGCTAATCTAATTTAGAATGATGAATTAAATTCTCCTTTTGTATTTTCATGGTTTTCATCTAATAAAAATTAATGTTCAAGAAGCCATCACATGATATAAATTTCGTAAAAAGTATTACAAAAAAATAAAAATGTATGATTATTTTTAAAAATTTATAAAATACTGAGTGGTTGATAATATTAATTCTATGACAATATTTTCATATATATTTGAATGGAAAAAATGAACATATCTTGATTTTTTGTAGAAAAATTTTAATATATAAAATTGAGAAATTTATTTGACCAATTTCTAAAATTAGCCATGCACATGCATGTGTGCATACGCATGCCCCCTGTAGTAAATTTCTTGGAGTTTTTTCTCAGTTAACTTTTTTTTACAAAAATATATATTAAATAATACCATATTTTGGGAAGTATTTCCCATAATGACTATGATGTAATCTCGCTACTCCAAGTAGCGAGATTTACTTTTGATAAATGATGCTGTGGACGTGTGACAAATCTCGCTACTCTAAGTAGCGAGATTTACTTTTGATAAAGGATGCTAGCATGAACCAGCGAGATTTGCTTTGAAAACTTAATGCCCATCCAGTCGGCATTTGATACGTGGCAAATCTCACTGGTTCGTCCCGCGAGATTTGTTTTGAATACTTAATGCTCATCCAGCTGGCATTCAACGCATGGCAAATCTCGCTAGTTTGCCCAGCGAGATTTGCTTTGGCCCTTGTAGAGCCCTTCCTCCTTCCATTGTCTTCGTGAACAGAGAGTACTCCTACACAGGCTTTGTAGAGGGACGGGGAGGAGCAGAGCAGAACAGGTTACGGTTGCTAAGGCAGAGGCCGAACGTGTTGCACAGTGTTGACACCCTAATTTTAACCAGGATTTCCTGAAAGAACCCAGTGCAATAAAAAGTTCACTGCAAATTCCGAAAATTGGAAGACCCTTTTTGAAAAGCCTGATCTCCTAAATTGAGTCCTTGTGTTTCTGTCGAGTCCCAATTTGTTTCCAATGAGTTCCGATTGTTTTTAACAGAATTTCGGTGTTTTAATCGAGTACCGGTGTTTTTTAATTGAGTCCTGATGTCTTTAATTGAGTCTCAGTATTCTTAATTGGAGTCCTATTTTAAGATCGAGTCCCGGTATTTTCAAAAAAATAAGTCTCTTTTTGTTTTAAAATCGAATCTTTCGATTTTAGCATTTTCATTTTTTAAATTGAATTTTTTGAAAATTTTCAAATTTTTAGGAGTTGAGTCGTTTAATTTTTAAAATAAATTTTTACCGAGTCATCTTTCCGAGTCCGGGTTCTTCCAATTTTCGGGAACCAAGTTTTAATTTTCAAATCCGAGTCTTTCTTTTTAGGAAAACCAAAATTTGGCCAACCAAAAATAATGAATACATAATAATAATAATAATAATAATAATAATAATAATAATAATAATAATAATAATAATAATAAGTGGAAAGAGAAAGCACGTGAGAGAGAGAGATTCTCTCAAAAAACCGCCTAACAGTGCGCCGGGGGAAATATTCCCTATAACAAATTCTTGGCGCCAAATAGAGAGAGTCTCGAGGCCTATAAAAGGCTACTCACACAGGCAAACAAAGAGGGGTTCATTTTTTATTTTTATTTTTCTGTTCATGGGCAGGGGGAATCTTCATTTTTCATCATCATCGTCACCCTCACCCTCGATTCTCCCTCGTCTCTTCCCCTCATCCCCATCCTTCTTTCTTCCACACAGCCATAACCACCCACATCGCCAACCACCACCCTTCTTTGCCTCACCATCACTCCACGATAGCTAGGCCAGTCGAACCAGAAGATCACTCCACGGCAACACAGGCAAGCACTAGTGACATCCACACCAGAACTTCCGGCCATAATAATCGTGATTCGAACTACAGTGATGATGTAGTAATGATGTTTTTGATGTCATTAGACATGTAGTGATACTGTGATGATGATGACTAAACTCCCGATGACACATTTATTTTGATTTTTCTAAGGCAAATTGTTGTACATTAATCATGGGTGAACTTATAAAAATATATATATGATTAAAACACAATAATAATAAAATAATAAAAATGGTCATTAAGTTAATATCAATACAGAAGTGTTTTTTTGTAAAATCCTTGATTCCATATTTGATATTTAAGAAAGACCTTATCTTAGCGAGTGCTCAGAGACCATTGTGGTTCAGTCGCTTTCTAGAGGTCGGCCTAGTCAAAATGGAATTTCATAGGATAAACAGGGTAGACACTGTTTATATACGTAAATAAGTACATAAAAAAATATTTTGACTGACATAATTTGTAGAAATATACGATAAAATAATAATAATATAGGTATCCTATGCGGGGCCAATAAGACTGTGTGGGGTCTACATGAGTCTTGAAACTGTGTGGAGGTTTACACGAGTCTTGAAACTGTGTAGGGCTCATAAAATCGTATAAGGATTATTAGAGTTACGTAAGATCCATTTTGGTCTCGAAGTTGTGCGGGGCCCACATAAGTTTTCAAATTTAATTCTTGTTCAAAAATAAATAATAAAATAGATAAATACTAAAAATAGTTTAAAAGTAATAACAATGATAATAATGATTAAGAAAAATAATAAAATAAAAAATAATTAATTAACTAATTAATTAATTAATTAGGTAAGTAATTAATTAAAAATTTATTTAATGGGAGTGGTGGCAAACACTCCCACATGGCCTCCATTCTCATCACATACTCAACTCATACCTTACCCATCCCTTGCCCATTCTTTAATTTTTAAAAAATTATAATTTCACCAATCTCCCCACACTTTTGTAAATTCCATTTCTTTCCCAAAATTTTCCTATAAATAAAAAGCTCTCAACTTTCATTTTTCACAACAATTTTTCCAAGGAAGAGAAGGATTAGTGAGTGAAAGAATTTATTGTGGAGAGAGAATTTTTGAGTAAGTTCTCACTCACCCACTCTTTTTAATCTCATTTTAAAAAAATAATTATTGTATTCGTGGCACAAGATAAAAGAAAAAGGTAAGTAAATTTGATTATATTAGTTTTTTTATTTAAAATTCATATCCGAGTTTATTTTATAAGTAAATTTTAATTATGTTAACTTGTAGAGACTGAAACCTGCACTAGCAGGATTCGTCGACGAAGGTACACATTCGTCGACGAATTCCTTGAAAGCCTCATCGACGATAAAATGCCGAGAGGTTTTGGGGGTTCTCAGGAAATCCTTGTCAACAAAATTCAGGGCCCCGTCAACGAATTTTGTGGTGTTTTCGTCGACGAAGTGGACCGAGTCAAATGTCATATAAATATCCCATGTGAGTTGCCTAAGGGCTAAGTTTCATTCAAAAAGCTCTCTCTCTCTCTCTATCTATCTCTCTCTCTCTATCTCTCTCTCTCTCTCTCTCTCTCTCTCTCTAAGCTTTGAATCTCTCTCTCTCTCTAGGATTCTTTGCCGTTCATCGTCCGTTTTCAAAAACGGAGAGTGCTGCGTGGATCAAAAGAGAAAAATCTACACTTTTAGTGGATTGGATCGTCGTTTCGGAGAGTTTCGGGTTTTCCCAAAAATCGAGGTTGGAATCTGATCCTAGTTTTGATTGGATATTTGGATAGCAATATAAAAGATAGTAAGATTATGTTCTGTGGTTTTAGGTTTTCAAGATCTCGGGTTATAAATTTGGACTGTTTTCATACGAAATTTCATTTCGAGTATAAGGTAAGGGGAACTTGATTACAACAGTTATTTTGGAAAATTAAATTGCTAAAAAGTTAATTTACGTTATTATATATGATCTAACTGCTTATTTGTGAAATTCTACCGAGTAAAAATACCGGTTTGACAATTTTACGATTTTTGGTAAAAACGAGGATTTCGACGTGTAATCTCCAAATTTTACAAACATTGTTTATTTGTGCTTATACTATAGTAGGAGAGGATCGAATCCTTTATTTATTTAGTTAAACTATGTATATTGAATTTCTATCATTTAGCGGGTTTTTGTATCAAACTTATGTGATATATGTTGATATGGGAATGAATGGATTTTCTATACTATTGATATATAATATGGGAACGAAGTTCTAAATTTGTTATATTGATAATGTGATTAAACAGAGGCTGGTGATACACCGAGCCGCATCAGTAAACAAAGAGGGGTAAACTGAGTGGAAAGACACCGGTTTGAACCAAATGCTATTATGTGAATTTGTGAAAAATACTAGAATTGCGCAGGTTATCATATTTGTATAAATTGAATTTATGATACATGGAACCACAGCTTGAGAGTCCCGGGAGGGTTGAAAAATACTTTCTTTGCAGGGTGAAATAAAACCATTGTTATATGATATGGCATGATATTGTAGCTAGATGTACACGTGCAACCACACGTATTAAAAGATGTGGGTACCAAGATGGTCGGCTAGCAGGGTGAAACCATTGATTGATATTAGGCCAATGGAGGCAGTCGGATCGTATGTAGGTACTCTGCAGTGTCTGCATGAACAAGACATTGGACGAGTACCAATGCACAACCCGAGTCACGGGGTAAAACTGGTTATAGGGATATTTTACTGTTGGTTATCTGATAAATCATTAAATGGTCGAAAGACAGATGTGGGAATTTTATAATATGAATAATGATATACCTTATGCATTAGTGTATTGGAAATATTTGATTTATACTTTAAATGTTGAATTAAAATATGCATGTATGCAGTCACACACTGTTGTAACTCCTTCTTCCTTACTGAGAGGTGTCTCACCCTATCTTACAACCTTTGTTTTCAGGTCCGTCCATACGTCGGTCCTAGTAGATAAAGGGACTGGGGAGGTTATTTTGGTTAGCTTACGTAAGCATCTAAATCTTGTATTAAACTTGATGAAAGTCCTTTTTGGAGGGTTGTAATATGACGATTATTCTAAGTCCGAATGTATGTAAATTATGGATGTATTAGTGAACTCTAGTATAAGGCTAGTAGGAATCCCAATGGATGTTTATGTTTTTCCGCGACATTTACATTATGATTATGTATGTTTTACACCCGTATGTCCCTGTTAAGGGCGGGTTGTTACCATATCTTGAACAGGTATAGGTATTATGCACAATAAGTGACATCTGGATCCGTATAAAGGGCAGGATCGTTACATAGTTAGTTCCACAAAATTTCCATGAGTTTATTTTTACACATATTTAATTATACCAATTCTGTCTTTAATATACTTGCATCTATTTTTGGGTTAAGAAATGTTTTAATCTCCTAGGGTAAAATTTCAGCATTTATTTCTATTAAAAAAAATTATATATATTTTTAACACCAAAATTGTGTGGCATGAGTTTATTTTTACGTTACATTTTTCATGAAAATATGAGATGAAAATATGAGTAAAGATGAGATTTTCACGATATTATTTTAAATTGCATAAATTATAATAAGATGATTTTAAAACCCCTTATGGCAACGAAAGTTCAAAATTACAGATGTTTGGTACTGCAACTTAAAATTTATACGGATTAGAGTGCACTTACACTATTTTTATAGTGGTTATTTATGTTAGTGGATTTCTCTTGAGTGCACACCTAGTTTCGGATCAGGATTTAATAAGGAAAATCTCACTTAATGTTTACATACGTTGATTTAGTTTGGTCGGCCAACCAGCTAAGTTTAGTCTTCGGACTGCACAACCTAGTCATGGGGGTAAATATGACTTACGGCTAACAGGCCTAAGGATGATTTTTACAATACATGTTTATACGTATTTAATTACGTGTACAAATTTATTAATGATTTGAAGGAAAAGTGTAAGTTTACATGAAAATGATCATTCTTGTGCTTAAATGACGATCTAAAGAAAACGTATAAGGAAAAGTATATGTATGTCTATCATTAAATATTTTTACGGTTTTAAAGTTAAAAGTTTAATTTAACAGTTATAATATATGATTATAAAATTTTACTGTTATAATTGATGACAAAAGTTTTATGCAGAAATGTTTAAATTTATATTTATTCTAGAAGCAGTTTTGAAGTTATAGTATTAAATATTGTTTTACAAAATTTTTAAAAAACTCATTTTGACCACAGACTAATAATAATCTTATTTACTTACTAAGCGTCGTCTTACTCCAATTATATTTTTATTTCAGATAACTCTGAAGGGCATGTCGGAAATCAAGCTTAGTAAGCATGCGAGTGGGGATAGAAAAAAAAAAGATTGATTAGAAATATTAGTATGATGCCAGATATTTATGCTTGTGTAATTTTTTTTTTTTTGAAATAAATGATTATAATATGGATAATTAGTGCTCTGGTTTATTAATAATTGAGTTTATTTACTTCCGCTGTAAATCAATGGTAAAAAGTAAATATCCCAGACCCTTCGGGGTTGGGGTATTATATGCAAAGTATTGAAATGCTTGTGATGAATATGCTTGTGTGAAATACTGAAATGCTTGTGATGAATATGCTTGTGTGGAATACTGAGATGCTTATATACTGAACTGCCAAGTATAGGATATTAAATTCATGCAGGTTTAAAAACACGAAAAATGTTTTATTTACAGACAGCATGCTGTCGAAAATTCAATTGAGTTTCTTTTCAAAAACTAAAAATGATTATCACGAAGGGCATACATTAAAGGAGAGGAATTGTTAAAATTCAAGCATTTACATATAATGAGGCAACCATGGCGTGTAAGTGTTGGAGTATTAGTGACGAATTTGATCTGAGCTGATGTAGAATTTATAGTGACGGTATTAGAGTTTCAGTGACGGTTATAATTCGTTACTAATACTCCATTACTAGTGATGAATTTTAAATTCATCACTAATAGTTAGTAGAAACGGTAGATATAACAACTATTTTAAAATTGTCATTAATACTTATAAATTCGTCACTAATACTATTAATGACGAATTAAGTATTAGTGACAGATTTGATCCTTCACTAATGCGTTGATTTTTTGTAGTGGCTGAGAGAGAGATAGAAGGAACAAAATGAGAGAAGCACAAAATTTTGGCCTTAAGTATCTTGAGCCCTGGAACCACAGGATTCAACCATGTGGCCTTCCCTTGCCCGTTCGATCAAAAGGGTTATGTGGCCCTCTCACTGTAGTCCGTTTTTGTTACCCGCCAACGGTCTAAATCCCTCTGTGTCAACAATCTAGTTGCTCCTCACCCCAACCGTTTGATCTTCGCAGGCCAGCAACAGTCATGATGTACCTGTTTCAGAAGCCATCATCAAATGCCTGCATGCATCCCTGCTTGGCATTGACACGTGGCATCTTGTCCCTTGGCCATTAATGCTTGAAACGACGTCATCTCATTCGTTGGATCTCCGTCCTCCATGGATGCTCGGGATGGTGCCACCTCAGCAATCTTCACCCACATGAGTTTCCCCACCCGATCGATGACATGCGGCGCCCCTCTTCCGCACGCATAAATGCTTCACATGGCTCATTCCTATCCATTCAATCTTCTTTTACCTACAATGAGCGAGATGTGGCCACATCAGCTATCCTCACTCACCCTGTCCATCCACTTGCATCATGTCATGTGGCACTCTGGTCTTGACCAAGACCTTAAATTGGTTCTCTCTTGAACGGGTTGTGGTTTAACCAGTTTAAACCCCTCCTAAACCGGTTTTTCACCGATTCTTCTTCTTATTTCTCTTATTTATCTGTTTTAAATCCATAAAATTCATTAAAAAAAATCATAAAATTTAGAAAAATACCAGAAAAAGGAGAGAAATTTCTGAAAAAATATTTTAAGATAGTTAAAAATAATTCTATTTGTTTTGTGCACACACTCACATACATGTTCATTCACAAACATTCTCACACATACATTTACACTCACATGTGTGCACATTCATACGCATACACTTTGACACTCACATGCATACATGCACGTACATACCCACACATGGTCAGTTTCATTCATACATGTCCACATCCATGCATTCTAACACTTACACACCCATATATATGCCTGCACATGTACGTACACACCCACACACGTACACTTTCATTTATGCATGACCACACTCATGCATTCTAACGCTCATGCACATACGTGCACACTTGCACATGTACATGTGCACGCATACGCATCCTCCTTCAGGCATACACACTCACACCTATGCATTCCAACAGTACTCACACCACCACCTTTGCACATGCATGCACACTTGCACACGTACACGTGCACGCATAGGCATCCTCCTTTATGCATACTGTAACAACCTGCTTAATTTTCATGTTTTTTTTTTTTACAATAACATTCTACATGCTCTGATACCATGCTGGGAGGTAAACCCAAACATTATCCTAAGCAGCGAGAAGCATAAATCACATAGACATAACCATATGAAAATATATACACAATACAAAACCAATACCAGAGTACTATATGTTTCCCATAATATACACATATATCTGTTCCTCAAATTTCCCTCAACTATGCTGGGATATACAAAAACACTCCCAAAATCTACTCACTCTCTAATGACAGGGCAGTACCATGGCCCCTCTATCTGCGAGCCTGGTCTGCTCATCTACCTGGATCACCTGAAAAATGATTCAGCACTGAAAAAAGTCAACGCTCAGTAAGAAGAAATATGCTATTACTAGTATGTGGCAAATGAGCTACTATACCATGAAAATTTGTTTTCATATAATCATGTATAACTGAATAAGTAAATACAATACAAGTAATAAAATACACCACCCCTTTCCATGTTGCTTAATATAACAGTGTTGTAGGTTACTATTCAAAATAGTTCTAATGTACATAAGTTATTCCCTGTTTTTGTAAATCTGTACATACGTAATAGTAACTGAAAATTTTCCCTGTGGATAACTGTGTGTCATGATTTAACCCCTCATGAAGGGTTGTGCGGTCCGTAGGTGGGATTTACCCTGACTAGCCAACTAGGAATAAATCACTATACTCCATTGGTCTGATCTGCCCACCTTAACTCATATCTGATGGGGAGCCTGTCCACGTCAAGGGCCGAGGTGATCGACCTACTACCACATATTATCTAAATAGGTGGTTGCACTCATAACGTAACACAATATCTGTAGTAATGGTACCGTACTCTGTAACTACATAGTCCAACAAGGTTTGATACTATATAATATATCTCTATATACAATTATCTAGTTTACCATGATTCTGAAATAATCATAATAACCATGATGCTACATAAACTGTATTGTAATTGATACGTCGTAATATTGAGAACTGTATAATCATAACACTGAAACTGCATAATCATAATACTGATATTCGTATAATCATGGTACTAAGATTCATAAAATCATGGTACTGAAATATCGTAAAATCAGGATACTGAAATATCGTAAAACATATCTCCGTACTATATTCATATTCACAAGCCACACGATACTTTAATACATAATTTTCATCATTTAATAAATTATATAATATTTTAAAAATACCTAGCATAACATATTTCTCTTACCTGACTACTGGAAAGCCCCTAAAATATTCTGGCCTAACACCCGTTGGATTTCCTGATCAATACCCCGAAATTGAAAACTCACAGTACTAAACTTGAGTATTTCTACGTGTACATCATTTCTTACAACTACCATAAGATCAAATTTGGCTTAAAAAGTCTTACTTCAACTTAGGGATGATTTCCAACTTCGTTTCACCAACGATCCGCTCCGGCAGACTTGCAGAAAATTTCACCAGGAGCATCGTGGTGGCTTCAGATCATCTATCCGGAGACTGTCGGGGCCAGAATCGAAGAGAAAAAGGAGAGGATCCGTGGGAGAGAGAGAGGAGCGTTAAAATGTGATAAAAATTGGATTTTTAGCTATTTATAAGACCAAATTCGTCGAAGAGACACGCCACTTCATCGATGAATCCTTCATTAAATTCGTCGACGGAATCCTGTATTCGTAGACGAAATTCAGAGCAGCCCATTACTCGCTCAATAGTTTCTCGTCGACGAAATCTTGCCTTCGTCGACGAGGTCCTAAAGGCCTTCGTCGACGAAACCCTGTATTCGTCGACGAAATTCATTATGCACTTGTCAACGAACCCCTGTATTCGTCGACGAAGTCTACGACCTCATTTTGTTCCTGTTTTCATTTCTCTCTCTCATTATTATTTAAATAATATTATTTTTCGGGTCACTACACATACACACTCACACCCATGCATTCCAACATTACTCACACCACCACCTTTGCACATGCATGCACACTTGCACACGTACATGTGCACGCATAGACATCCTCCTTCTAATATGCACACTCACACACGTAAACAGGTTTGCATGCGACACATTCATATGCTCAAGCATGTACTCACATACACAACATTCATGCATTTCATGCATGCACGTACGTGCCCATTCATACAAACTCACACACGGGCTCATGATACATGCATGCATGCATGCTTTCATGCAAAGCTCACACATTCACACTCTTAAAACATGCATGCATGCATTAATGCAAAGTTCACACATTCACACTCTTAATACATGCATGCATGCATTAATGCAAAGTTCACACATTCATACTCATGATACATGCATGCATGCAATCATGCATATGCACACACACCCTCAATGCACTTGCACATTCATGCACACACATCCATGCATGTACCCATTCATGCATGCACTCACATTCATGCACATGTTCACGTATATACTCTAAACCTTATGGTCTCGACCAAGACCTTAAACTAGTTTTTCCCTCGAATCGATCAGTGCTCAACCGACTCCTTCCCTAAACCAGTTCATGTCGATTTTTCTCCATTTCACTTGTTTATTACTATTTAGATACCTAGAAAATTCTCTGAAAATCCTTAAAAATTCAAAAAACTTAGAAAATTTCTAAAAAGATTTTTTGACTTACCTTCATGGTTTTTGTCTTAATTTTATTATGTTATTTTGAGGTTTGGGAAAAATATTAAAAAAATTATAAAAAATATTTTCATACTTAGAAAAATCACGAAAATATTTTTAGGCCCAAAAAATTGTTTTCATCTCGAATAAATTTCAAAAACCTCTCGAAATATTACTTTTCACTTAAAAACTTTTATAAAGATTTCAAAACCCTGAGAGTGTATTTTCGTAAACTATGTTCTCGATTTTCCATCTCGATGATTATGAGAAAGGGTATGGACTCTTCGGAATATTGGATTGCCCCGATTATGAGGGAATACTTATATAATATTTTATTTTGTCCATTTTCTTGGATTTTTGGAAAGGAGTAGTTTTAAAGGCTTATATACACTTAATCAATATTATTATTGTTTGTGTTATCATCGGGTGGTGGCACAATTAAGAAATGGGTGGCTATTTTTTTTTTTTATAATTTACTAATTAGCATTACAATTGTCTTTTTCAAAAAAACAAAAAAAAAGTCGAGAGTGGGAAGTATAATTCAACAGCTAAGAAGCAGAATCCGTTCATCTAAAAAAGATATAAAAATTTAAATATAAATTTTATTTTCATTCCATGCTTTGTTCCGCAAACCAACCCAAATAATTCTTATGATATCGAGAATTACTCCGCAATAATGTTATGATTAGACTTGTCGGCTATGCAGGGGGCAACAGATTAAATGCATCGATGGAAACTGATGAAGAATAAGAAGAAGAATGCTGACAAAAACCAATTTCGGTATCCTCAAAGCACAGACAAACGATCCTAAGAACCATCAATTAATTTCTCTCATTACTTAAAATGAAGAAGAAAGTAATAATGTAATGGGCACGCAATAGTGTTCAGAGGAATGTAATGAATGGGGACTTCCGTTAACCAGAAAATTTCTGAAACCTGTACCATCTGAATTCTATAGGGCCTAGGGATAGGATGTTGTAACCTGCCCCGGCCTTTCTTTCCTTCCATTTACTCCAGCCTTGGAATAAAAGTTCATAAAGTAAGCAAGTTCAAAAAGAATGATAGATAAAGCAACGGTACCCTCATCTCCCCATTCCCGCAGTTAAATAAAAAAATATTTTGTTTTTTCTGAATTTCTCGTGCTTTCGCTATTACTTACAGTCTTTCTCCTCTCCTCCAAAATTACAATGACAGCCATGTCGTTTCGTTTTCATGGCACACCCTTTCTGGGTTCTTCCCATAATTTAGAAATAGTTATCTTAAAATTTTAATTTGTTGAAAAAATAATTATTAATAACTACACACAAATTCAATTATGAGGTTTAAATTAATAATTTTAAATATTTAGTGAGATTTTTTATACCAAGTAAAAGTTAATGGACTGAGTCATACATGTATAAAATTAACTGCTGTTTTCTTTTTAATGTTGAATCAAATTTAGCAGAATGAATTTTTTTGTACCCTGTGGACTTGTTCGAATATATATGGATAAAACACTAACTTATTATTTTTGGTTTTACTTATTTTGTGAAAGTTTATAGTCATTTTAATTTTACATTTGAAATTGAGTGAATTTAACAAAAATTACACCAACTTGGGATCACGGTATATATTTAGTAAATTTTGTATTGATAAATAGTAAATAAATTGGTATTTGCCTAGCTAAATATATATATATCATTATTTACCCCATCTTTTTAAAATAAAATGTGACAAAAATTGCACGGAACTTCACCGTCTTCCATTCCCACTCTCTGATCCCTCACCGTCTCCACGCTCAACCAGCTCCTTTTCACCATAACCGCCTGCAAGTACCTGTGAACTCGATCCTATCTGCAACTCCAGCCGATCCATTGCCATAGTCGCATCAGTTTCCAGGGAGAACCATCTCTCTCCATCCTCTTCCTCAACTTCACCAGCCATCTCCTCGGGATTTCACTCTCTCTCTCAGCTCACTCCTCCACGGCCGAACCATTCTTTTCACCCAGCCACCATCAGCACCACACAACCGCCGAACCTTGGCAGCCCTCACCATCTTTTCACTCTTCCATCATCCTCACTCTCATTCTCTCCCTGTTCTCCCCCTCATCCTCTCTCGTTCTCCCATCGCACCACCGCCCCTCGCCATAACAGCAGCCGCCGTCAACCATCCTCATGCTAACCCAGACCACCCTCGCCTCTCCTTCTCTGGTCTCACGCACCGAACCGCCAGCAGCTGCAACATCCCGCGAGCACGACCAGCAGATCCAGCCACCGCCGCAGTCGGCGTCAAATCGCCATCATCCTCACGACAACCACCAGACCACCTCCCTCGCTCACGGCCATGGTCCTCTTGTCCCCCCCCCCGCGGTGAGCTTCCCGGCCATCCACACACACACACAGAGAGTATAACATTACAAAGTTCAAATTATTTTCAAGATTGAAGATGCAACTCAATTATTTTAGGAAGGTTGATGTTCAAGTGTTTTAAAGATTACTTATACCATGACATTCCTTTCATAAAAACATATATTTAAAATTTTCTAGCCAATTATAACTTGAGATTTAGACACTCAAAATGCATAATCCTCAACTATGAAGGTGCACAAGCTGTGCCTTTTGTGCCAATGTGCGAGTCATAGTTTGTAATGTGTTGGTCTTTTAGGATTTGGAATTTAAGACTGAGCCTTAAGGCATATAAGCATGCCTTAAAGAGCAGGAAACACACATAAAAGGCCAGAAAGATAATTTTTTTAAACTCTTATTTGCTAGAAGACTGAAGTATTAATCCTGAAGTTAACTCTTCAATTGAATTTTTAAACTTTTGACTGTATGTAGTTCACCTTCTTTTGCATGGGTGGCACCCCCTGGTACCCTTTAGTACAATTTTACACTTGCTCTCTGTGCGCGTAGGTCTGATTGTCAATTGTATACGTGTACAGGTTTGAATGTTAATGCACATATATTTACAAACCTCTTTCCTCGATACAGGTATTTTGGGTTGAGTTTGACGGTGTTTTGATGCCATATTTTACTTCTCTTTTTCCCGTTCAACTGTACGAGGCATTTTAGACAACTAAGACTTACAAGATTTTCACATCAGAAGGCGACGTTTATACTAATTTGTTTAATGACATAAAAAAGCTAGTCTCCATTCCTCCTTACTTATTGTGCTAACTTGTTCAGCTGGTGAGGGTTTTCAATTATCCGTGTTTGGGAGCACGAACTTAAGCCTTAAGATTTAGAGTTCAACAAATTTCAACATAAATTTGTGTTGTGTTTTGTCCAAATGAATACAATTTCAAACCTGAGCCTCGAAGTCCATGCCCCCCAAACGAATTTGTTAGATGTAAAGTAACAAGCCATATGGTCTCCCACTTGTACAAAAATGATACTTCTTCAAACACATTAATTAATTGGATCTGCAAATGACTTAATTAGTTGAGCATATTCCCTTCTTATGTGAAAGTCCTTAGCCTCTCACTTTTCCACTCCGCAAGGAGGTTTAGTTTAAAAAGGAAGCCACATTTTTTTGGATATTAATATTCCACGAGTTGTAGGCCATCGTGTTCTTGTTCACCAAGTTTCTGCAATAATAAGTAATGCTTTTATTTGCTCAAGTATTTCCATTTTTAAAGATGGAAATGTTAATTTGCCTTGGAATTCTTTTGTTATCCTTTTCCAGAGTTTTTCCCACACGGGTGTCTTTGCTTTTTGCGTTCTGGGTCCTTTTCTGAAGCTTTTTATATTTGTTCATATTCGCGATTTTGCATTTCTTCTTCTTCTTCTTTTGGTTCTATGGTATTTCCTGCGATTGAAAGGTTGGATACATAATTGTTCACTTGTGATCAGCTCTTTCTTCCTCAACCGTCCATCCTTATTCTTCCACTCTCTCTCTCTCTGATCTCTCTGTTCTCTCTCTCTCTCTCTCAGTTGCCATCTCCTGCAGCCATCTTCATCGCCATTACAGAATATGGAGCGCTTCATCCAAAGATCTCGCGCAGTTCATGATCAACGCAGTGGGTAAGTGTTTCTCATAGATCAAAACCAAGCTAACACATTTTTTTTTATTATAATACGGCAATAAGCACCAATAGTTGATCTCCAGAATAGCCTGTGTGGTGCTTTAGTGTTTCACTCCAGGAGGGGTGCTTTAATAGCAGCAACTCCGGCGAAAATACCAATAATAGCGTATTTTAGGAAGCTCCACTACTTGCTTGGTGCGGCGTCCGGAGGAGGAAGAGGAGGTGAAGAAGGTGGAGGAGGATCAGTGACGAGCGACGATGTAGATGCGATTGGTTCCTTGGAGCAGAAGCGCCGTCGAGTGTTCTTCGCGGCGAAGGAGAGGAGACGAGATCGAGCTATGGATGCAGACATGTTTTTTTTTTTTTTTTTTGGATTTTCCTCTCAGTTTTGATTATGTATGGATTCAAGAAGGGTTTTAAAGAGGAGTTTAGTACAGTGGAGGAGAGAGAGAGAGAGCGTCTGCAGAAGGAGGAGAGAAGCATTTGATAATTTTGATGGGCGAGCCCATTAACATAAGGAAAAACAGATCCTCGTCGAAGCCCATGGGCCATTTGCAATCACTCTGGGTCTTCTTTTTTCTAATTTTGCCCAATGAGCTCCTTCAAAGCTTCTGAATTATGCTCTTAGGACATCTGCGCTGCTACTCTTCTTCAATTTATTCTCTCTGAGTTCTCCTTCTTCTATAAATTTTTATTAAGAATTCTAGAAAATCTCCTAATTTCTCTCTTTTTAACCCTATGTGTGCCCAATTTCCCCTTTCCGAGTTCTTCAACCTCTATTTCTCTCTTTGAATTTTTCCAACATTTTCCCCTATTTTCAATTCCCTTCCCCCCTCTCCTCCAAATCTCAATCCCCTTCAAGGCAAGCTGGTCATGGAGACCAGCTCATAGGAAATGGGAGTAGGTGGCTAGCCATCGGAACCAACCACCTTGAAAAATGATTCATGGGAAATAGGAGAAGGCATGCATGCCTTGTTTGCCATGGGAGCAGTCGTGTGAGGCTGCTGGGGTTGGTCTTAATTGCTACCTCCAGTCGAAGTGGGCTGACTTTGAAAAGTAAAGGCCCAAAATTGGCCTTTTAAACAAAAAAAAAAAAAAAAAGCCCAACCGTTCCCAATTAAAAAAAACTAGCCTAAGGTGGGCCCATATTGAGTTTCGAGTACAAATTTGGCGCAAAATGCACCCAATTGGTTTCATCACGTGAACTAACATTGATAATTGTGTGTGTATGAGATGAAGAAAGCCCATGTGAGCTTTATAGTTCCAAATATGAGAATCCTAATGAATCTCTAATTGTCTTTGTCTTAATTGAACATACTATGATGTTATTAATGAATCCTATAATCAATTTAATCTAACATTTTCAAAGGGAATTTGAACAATTTTTAATGTTATGAACAAAATAGAAATAAAAGATAACACAAAAGCTATGTCAACCCTATTTAATTACAGGTGTATTGCGAGGAAATATTATTTCAGATCATCCAAAATAATACCCACTCTAAAAGCAATATTATTTGATTATGTGAATATTTTTGGACTCTAAATTATTCAAAATGAAAATGATTCTTGAGGGTTGCTAAAAGCTAATTGAATTTATTATTTTCAACCTTTTTTTTTGTAGCATAGTGATCATAAAGTTAGAATCTTGCAAGTATTTTTTCTATTTAATAATTATTTTTAATATTTTTATTTTAATAACTTTTTATTTTGCCAAATGCAGGACTCACCGTAGATCCTACAGTCTTCCTGTTACTCGAGATGAACTACGGAGTATGTTCTTAATTCTTTTCATTTTTTTTTTTTCAAAAAAAAAAGTAGGACTCTAATTCTTAAATATGTTTTAGTTACATCCATCATATTAAAACTTATGAAATATGAAATTTTTTGACAAGAAAAATAAATATGGAAGTAATGTTCAATGAATATATAAACTCTTTGATTTAACTTTTTAGTTCAATAGTACTTCCTCGAGGATTTTGTAATTAATTAAAGAAATTATTGAAAATGTATTAATTAAGATGTACTAAACAATTGGTTTGGTGTTATATATATTAAAGTGACCTGCACAGCTAACCTCATGAGTGAATCCAATGTTTTTCAATTTAAGATATGATTGTGCCTTTTACCTTTTGCCATTGCATTTGTACTATTTAACTTTTTACTTTACCACATGTTAATTCAGTCGTGACATGGCTCAAAAAATAAAACATAACACATTATTACCTTAAGCTAGCCATTCCTTTTAAGCACTTAGTTAATCTCATATCTTTTTGGTCTTAAGAACAGTATAAATTATATAATTATCAAATGACTCAATCTATTTTAAGTTATGATTTTTTTTCCTAATAAAACTTATGATTGTTCATATGCATGTTTGCAATTAATTAATCATAAAACTGGTGATTGAAATTCTTGGGATAGGCTTATTCTAAGAATTATATGTGCTTATTGTGAGATACGATATAAGTTTTACCCTTGAAAAATTGGTTCTGGGCTTATTATGGCAATTTTAAGATCAAGTTGTGCTTTAATTTTGCTTGCAAGGATATGCATTTGGCATTTGCTGGATTAAAAATTTAATTGTATTTTATTGGGACTCACTTTTAAGCTTTTTTTGTGTTTTTTTTTTTGGGGGGGGGGGGGGGAGTGAGGGAGGACGGAGTTTTTGTTTTTGGTCTCATATCATTTTAAATTGTGGCTATGTGTAATAAAATCACGAACTTTGTTTTTAATTAATTATCTTGTATTCATTACAGTTTAAAAATTTTTACAACTTCTTATTAAGACATGAATATTTTTTTTTATACTCATTCGGTGGCCTATAGTGCTTCCGCACAACAAGAGGTAACTCGCATCCCTCTCCATATCTATTCCTATCCCTCTCAATGCAAACTTGACATTTCCAACAATGAAGTTAAGTTCAAGCTCTATCCATTGAGGCCTCTCTTTTAAGAATCATTTAATTTGAAGTAACCTACTTGTTATGTAACAAGGCAATATACAAAATATACAAAATACTTAAAAGAATTTTAATTTTGGAGTAGGCATGCATACAACTTTGACAACAAACAAGTTGATGTTGAAAAATTTTAAAGTTAAGATAAATGAAGCCTTACATTACTACCTTAGGCTAATTTAGTGGTGGCATGACCTCAAGAAATGAAGTCTAATATTGATACCTTAAGCTAGTCGTAATCTTAAAGGTAACTTGCATCTTCCTCTCTATATCCCCTTCTAACTTGTCAATATTAACTTAAATCTTCAACAATGAAGTTAAATTTAAGCTCTATCCATTAAGGTGTCTCTCTTAAGGATTATTCAATTTGAAGTATCCTATTTGTGTAATAAGGCAATATACAAAATTCTTAGGAGATTTAGTTTGGTGTAGGCATGCATATAACTTGGACATCTAAAAATTTGACATTGTAAAATTTTATGGCTAAGAGAAAGATTCAATATATCATAACATTGAAGAGCTGCCTTTGGTTTGTAACTATAATATATATTTCTAAAATTCTAATCTTTTAACATGGTTTTATATTTTCCATGGACCAATATATGACTCTATTGATATGCTTTATCACATTTTTTGCATTCCAATAAAGGCGTAAAATGTCAAATGAAGCCTAGTAAAATACTGATTAATTTCATTTATGACTAACAAAGAGGTTTACAAGTTTCTTGTGAAGTTACTGCTGCGGTCTTCACTTAATTGTTGTTGTTATTGCTATTGCTGCTATTGTTAATTTTTAATTACTCACTTCTTAATTACAGGTGTTATAACAACCTATCGGGATGAGGTATCTCTCTCTCTTTCTCTCTCTCTCGCGTAGAAATACACAGAAATATACGAATTCTTAATTACATGTGTTATTTATGCCTTCTTATAAAGTATTTCTTGTTAATTATATTGGCACTATTTTGGATACATACTACTAGTGCCTAAACTTGAAAACACTTATTTCAGACCTTAGTTTTTTGGGCAAAGACAATTATTTATGTTACATGTTGTATTTTTAAAATTTGGTCACACTGCATTAAATAAATAGGGATGATAAATCATTTACTTGCATTGCTAATTTCATTTATAGTTGTCAACTTTTATTAGTAAACTAGTGAAAACACATTAATATCAAAATGCAACTTTTGTGATGATTAAATATTAATGCATACAAATTAAACAAGATTAAATCTTAAAGTGCACAATTTCCTAATGTATTTTTTTAAAATGATTTGAATAAAAAATAAGGTTAACAAAAACTATCCTTTATATACGTTTATATACCATATGATAATTTAAAAAATAAGGTTAACAAAAACTATCCTTTATATACGTTTATATACCATATGATAATTTTTTAGCAAAAAAAAAAAAAAAAAAGAATTAAAAAAGACAATAATCAAACAAGTTAATTAAAATTAATTTCTATATTGTATTATAATTTCTTTTATTTGTATACACTCCTCATACCCATAATTTAGAGTCGGGTTGGGGGGGGGGGGGGGGTTAACTATCTTATCTTAATATCTTTAGATTTTTATGATTTTTTTGGCGATATTGCACAACTTCTATTAATGTTTTCATATTTTTCACAATTTTAAACCTTTATATACCATAGGATATTCCATGAAACAAAAGTAGTGAATTAAAAGTTTAATAATTAAATAGGTTAATTATAATTACTTTCTATGCACTACTATGATATCTTCTAATATGCATTTACTTGCGTTGTTCTTCAAACTATGAATGCTCTCTTAATTATCACTGCTTGTTATGATTATGTTGGTTTACTTATTTTGTTCAAAATGGTTGGATTACATATTGACATTGTTCCACCACGCTTTCTCCATGCTTTGGATGAGGGAGCAATTATCCTGTTTTACTTCATTTTCATTTTCTTTACGATTTTAGTAATGTGTTGAAAAATTTGTGTAGGTGAGATAGAGAGAAAGACATAGAAGGAGAAAACATTTAAACTGGGATTATAAATTAGGAGAATTTTCTTATTTTCAACCATTATAGTGATAGTCTAATGTCTTGTAGCTTTAAATTTAATTTTTTTAATTATATTTACTAAAAAAAAATTTCAAATAGCTCTTTGAAAAAAATAAATTAGAATATTGTATTTAGATCATGCAAGACTTAAATACCAAAATCAGCTAAAGCGGAGAAAAATTGAACAGTTGCATCGTATTAAGCAGTGCAAGAACTTATTAGTAGCAACTTTTGTTGACATGTTTGTTGTATTTTCCTTTATTTTTAAGTCTCTATTATTAGCTTTCATTTGATACAGAAATTATTAAAAAACCCAAGTAATCTTGTACCGGAGGGCTACTATTGCAAATTAAATCTTAAGATATATAATAATGTTTAGTGGAGAATAAAAAAATTCTTATATATGTATATATGAATTAAAAATAAATTTAATGGAAAATCATGTTTGAATTTTTAAAAAATAAAAATAGAAAAAAAAATCGCCAAAAAATTAATTTACTAGTTTAACCATGAATATACAATTGGATATTTTAATTTGAGTACAAAAAAGGAATAAAAAAATATAATAATTAAACACCATAACTACAATTAATTTCTATTCATAGAATGTATTTACTTTGTATTCACTTGCAAATTTTTTTTTTTTTCCAAACTATGACTCCTTATCATTATTTGATAAAATTATGTTATTTTACTTATTTTTTGTACAACTATTGGATCATAGATTGAATATGGACCTGAGCTTGGACTCGACTCTCCCTCGACACATTCTCCAAATATTGAGGTGATTCTCTTATTCTCCGTTCCTCTTTCAACACTTTGTTGCACAAAATTCTACTAATGTGTCGAAGAATTTGCATGAGAAATAAGGACATACCACAAAGAAAAAATAATATGAACATATATCTTAAGAAATTTTTAGCGGTTTCAATTGTGTGGTGGTCGTCCAATATCTTAGTATATATAATTAGTATGTTAGTTGTAAGAAAATTTAGAGCAATTATTTGATAAAAAAAATTAGAATATTAAATTGGGATAATTAATTCCAATATGTCTTATTTAGATTTTGAATTGCATTAAGGAAATGATCTGTATTAAATTTTTTTAGCCTTACGAATGATTTTTACAATCCTGGTGACACAACTCTCTCAAGAGTCAAGGTTTTAACCTCTGATTTGGTGTATCAATTCGAAGGCTGAAAATTATTTTCTAGATTAAAATATTTCTTTTCCTTTAAAATTAAGAAAAAAACTATTTCTAAAAGAAGATAAATTTGAACAAAATGGAACAAAATTATGTTTAGGTTGACAATGTTTGAGCCTTATGGAAAAAAACTCTATTTGGTTGAAAAAATGAAATAAATTAGAAGTGTGTTGTGCGAGTACATATCATATATGTAAACCTTATTATTTTGCAAGTTACCCAGAACGCCCTTTTGAGAGAGCTAGCCAGCTAGCCAGCTAGGCAGTGGCGCACATGTAGTCACGTGAGAGAGAGAGAGAGTAAAAGAGAAAAGACGGGTAACCTTCACGACGTAAAGAGAAATAAAAGGGTAACTTTTTAAAACAAAAATTTTTTGACGGGACTTGGAAAAGAAGAGGGGTTAGGGTAGATGCTTGGGCAGTGTCAGAGACCATACGAAGGGGAGGGTTCGCAAGGTGGCGTCGTCGAGCAAGGATGGCCGTGACTGGAGGTGGCGGTGCAATGGCGGCGGCGGCTAGGTCCTCATGGCCGTGCGTGAGAGTGAAGAATGGAGAGTGAGGGATGGGAAATAGAGTGACGAGACAGTGAGAAAGGAAGAGAGCGTGTGAGAGAGAAAGAAATGAAGAACGAGGGGCGGCTGCAGACTGGAGAATAATTAATGCATGGTAGCTTATTGATTTTTTTTTTTTATCATGAACCAAGTAAGAGGGTGCAGTTAGGGGTGAGCAAGGTTTGGTTAAATTCGGTTAATTAACCAAATTAACCGAAAATTTCGGTTAAAGAATCATATTAACCGAACCGACCGAACCGTTTGGTCTCACCGAACCGAACCCGACTGAATTTATTTTCGGGTAATTTGGTTAACCGATTTTAACCGTGAAACGAGGAATGGAAGGGGGAAAGGTGTATTGGACTGGTGTATGTGTATGTGTATCTGTCTGAAACAAGGAAAGGTGGGGGAAGGTTGAAGCTTTGAAGTCCCGAGTCACCGAGTGTAGATCCATCGCCATGCCCACGCGAGGGAAGAGCCGATCGAAGAGGGATTCGGGATCGGGACGGGCACGAACTGGGAAGACTGGAAGAGGGGCTCAGGCGAAGCCAGGAAGAGGCGATTCGCGAAGAGGGAGAACCGGAGAACTAAGAAGTGGAGATTGATGTGGAGGAAAGGTGGTTGGTTAGGGTGACGATTGGGCTCGGGTGAGCTTGATGCCAGTGAGGAGGAGCCACCGAGTCGGGGTGGTTCTCAGTGAACTGCTCTGTGCGCGAGACTGTGAGAGAATAAAAATGAGAATGAGAGGGAGCTTGTGTGCTGGTAACGATGGCCAGCGACGACGATGGCAATGGTCGCTGGCGATAACGTCGCGTGAAGATGGTGGTGCGAATTGTGGTGGATTGAGCTTGGGCGAGCGAGAGAGAGGCGGCCTTCTGACTTCTGAGTTTCTGAGAGCACTTCGAGTGAGACGGAGAGTGAGAGCCGAGAGGGAATGGAAATATAGAAGGTAACATGAATTTTTCTAATTTAAATTTAAAATTTAATTAATTTTTAATTCAGTTAATCGGTTAACCGAACTAATGTTTTCTATTCACTGAACTGAAACCCGATTCCTCGAAATATTGGAATTTATAACCGAACCGACCGAACTAGTTTTTTTAACCGAATCGAACCAACCAATTTCGATCGATTAATTCGATTTTTCCCGAATTATGCTCACCCCTATGTGCAGTTGCTTGTGCCCCATTTGAGTGATTGCATTGGCAGTAATGTCCAAGGCAAAGCCAGCTTTAATTGCGTCCCATCACTACTAGTGTTGCGCCCAGCTGCAACTCAAAATATTGGTTTTACATATATAGTTTCTGCACAACTGGGTGGGTGAAATACTGACGACATTGCCACCTGCCAACACAAATGAATGGAGAGCAAAGTATATATATATATATATAAAGGCTTCTGTATATGGGTGGCAAAACGGGTTATTTGTGGGGTGATCTTATCCAAATCCGTCTAACCTGTTTAATAAATGAATCGGGTCCATTTGACTTGTTTATAAATAGGTCAGTTTGTATTAAATTCAAACCTAATATAAATGGACGAATCATGAGTCACCCATCGGATTTCGATCCATTTTGCCACCCCTAATCATTCTTTTGTCATTACATATAGGGGTGGCAAGATGGGTTAGCGGGTCAAGTTCTGACGGATTGTAAATGGGTATGGGCTAAATGGGTTTAAGTTTGAATTAACTAGTTTACTAATGAATGACTAACATAAATTCAAACACACTTGTTTAATAAATGGGTACTCCATAAGAATTTGTTAAAAAATATAATTTATTTACTTTTTTAATTTTTTAAAAATATTTGTATAAGGTAACATTTTTTTTTAAAAAAAAACACTTTTTATTTTATTTATTAATATCTTAACAAAAAAACATAAAATATAAAAAATAGTACATCTCTTTAATTAATATTTGTAATGTAATATATATATATATATATATATATATATATATATATATATATATATACCAAATTAAATGGGTCATTCGGTGGATATCCAACTCAAATTTGCCTAACCTATTTATTAAACGGGTCATCTTCTACTAAACCCGAACCTAGTATATCTGATTATTTGACTGCATCTTACGTCTTTTATAAATTCCTTTAGTGTATTTTAAAATTGTTGTGAGTTGGAACTTCGAAGCATCACTTAAATACATAATAACCTAAGTTTAAAAGATAAATTTTAGAATAAAATTATAAACTTCAAAGTACCCATCTAATAATAATTATTTGAAAAAAAAGAAAAACACATTAGTTGATTATTGTGTAAAAAAATATCAAATACAAATACTTTTATTAGCATATCACAATTTGGATATTAAAGTAAACATTGATGGGTGGAGGGGACACTCAGTCACTGGTTGTGACTGAAACTCAGTGAATCAATTGCACAATAAACACTATCAATTTATTTCAAACTGAATTATAGAGAAGAATTAAAATCACTCTCGCTCACTGGTTATTCACCTTCTCTACACCATATTATACATTATACACACACACATCTATTTATAGTAGAAGAAGTGAAGATTAAAATAAAAAATTGTGGGCTGGTTGGTAAGGTTGGTAGCCAAATCTTGCCCAATTTTAAAAGAGGTGGGCTGCCAATTGATGAAGCAGCTGCCGTCAAATTTTGCTGCCACTGTCCCACTGTTCAAGTTTAATCTTCAACAGACATATTAATATTTTCATTAAAAGAAGTCATATATTAAGAATTTCAAGAAAAAAAAAATGAAAAAATGTGTATGTACGTACTAAATTTTAATATATAGTGTTGTATGAATTATTGAGGTTATTTAATTGAAGAAAATAGTTTTAATTTCTTTTTTAAAAAAAGCTAAATTTTTAAATTTTACAGCATTTGTATGGCATAAATGTACAATAATAGCAATTTTGTCACGATTTGTTTGGGGGAATAGTTCACTTTTTATTTCTAATTTTTCAAATAATTATGAAAATGATACCTTGTTTCAAAATTGTTATAGAAAAACTGGATAACATATTTTTATTATTTTTTTCGTTTCTAACTTCTTACTCTGTGTATTAGACTAAGGAACTTGAATCGGGACTTTAATTTATGTGTATTAGTTTTTACAGTTCTAACTTCCTACTTGTGTTTTAGAGTAAGGAATTGGAATCTTGAAATTTAATTTATGTGTATTATGTATTGAATATCATCTAAATGAACATAAATTCGTACCCTAGCCTCAAAATTCATGACAAAAAAATAATGATTTGGATAATTTTTGAAGTTGTCTTGTTTTATAATTATTTTGAAATCTAGGAATAAAAAAAAGAAAAAATGTCTTGTACAAGTAAACAAACTCTTTATTTTCTATTTTCAGCGCTGTAATATTGAAAAAAATAAATTAAATTTTTTATTGGATTATTCATGTCATATCATATCATATTATATATTTCTTATAATAAAATATGACTACGAAATGGAAGCACCCAAGGACATAAATTTGCTTTGTATCACATCATTCCATCTTATTTCGCCATTTAGACTTCATTAGCTAGTCCGAATAGAGTGCAGTACTACTCATGTGTGTTGATGATGTTAAACAATAATACTAAAAAATATTAATGTCAAACTGTGATGGGTCAAACACTTCACATCCAATAAAGAGACATGCGATAAAAATAAGTTGAAATTTTTACTAGATTATTCATGTCATATCATATCATATTATATATTTCTCACACCAAAATGTGACTATGAGCAAAATGCAAGTACCCAAGCTTTGTATTTTCGCTTTGTATCTCATCATCCTATCTTCTTTCACTCTTGAGGCTATATTAACTAGCCCAAGTAGAGTGCGTTACTATTCATGTATGTTGATGAAGTTAAATAATAACCAGCTATGGGCACGCACTATGTGCGTGCTCCATTGTTCTCTATTTTTTTTTAAAAAAAAAATTTGAAGTCTTTAAAAAATAACAAAGAATTAAATAGTGTAAAAGGACATTTTGGAAACTGTATGAAGAGGTTAAAGGGAGAGGAAAACTATTTTCCAATTTTTTAGGAATAGTTAAATGCAAATTGCAATGTATTCTTTTACATTTATATCCTTCAGTGTTCATTTTTTAGCAAATAAAAAAAATATTTGGCATGATGTTTATTTTGGGTTTTAGAAAGACAACACTAGATGGGTGAATCGCCTTTATAGTAGTATAGATACTAAAAATATTCATGCCAAACTGTCATATGCCAAACACCTCTCATCTTGTAAAGGGATATGCAACACTAGTTATGCACACTAATTGAACTAGTCAGCCTAAAGAATAATGCACTTTCACCACATGAACAAATTCACAACCATCAAATACAAATGAAGTGCAAGCAATAAGAAAGAGTCACATGGTAAATTGCAAAGCAAATAAAATTCATTTTTCACACCTTCATACGAAACATGTGTTTAATGATGTGTTTAATGTGGGAGGAAAATAAACTAAACACGATTACGATAGATGGTGAGCTTTATAATGTTTAATGAACATTTATCCTCCCTCAAACAACTTTCTACACTATTCTATCTCTAGCATTAGGAAATATCAAAATGACCAAGGAGTCATACTCTCATTTTTTACTAAGTCATTATCCTACTAAAAGAATAGAACTTACTTTACTATTTACTTGATGATTACTCATCCCATGCTCGCCAAACAAGATAGTCATAGGAAAGTATAAACCCTGAACAAGCTTGGCTTATGACATTCTCACTTATGTGATCGACGTCCTTGTAGACTTTGACACTAAGCACTCTTCAACTTTTCCCATGAATTAGTCGATGTCTTCCGATGATATCCAATATATTTCTTCATCTCCAAGACCCCTCAACTTCATGAAGACTTATTTCTCTTCTCCCTTGATGTTGTGAATTCTTTGTTAGTAAGAATATCTTTAATTTTTCAATAGTTGTGTTCCAATGTCTTTAGTGGTGCTCTAGTTGAATCATAGACTTGATTCAGTTGAAATGAAACCAAGATGCACCTTTATCCAATATGGAGGATCGGATCAACCTTTTGAGAGGCCTTCAGACCTTTGCCAAAATGGGGTTTGTCCTTTATAACTGAAGTAGCCTCCCACATGATCAACCCAATTCACGCAACTCCGAAGTAAGTCATTCATGCAAATCTCATCATTATATAGCCATTAAGAACAGTAAACTCACGTAAAATTAACTAGCGAGCACAATTCAGAGTTAATGTAGCCATATAAATTCAAGTATAAATAGGTGAAATCTTGAAGCATGTGTAATGTGTGTGACTCGTTACATCCAGGATTTCCGTGGACACTTAAAGAACTGTCGCTTTGACTCGGCCTAACTGGTATACTCTCAAAAACACTCAAAAAGGATGGGTTCACTCATTGTATGTGAGGAGGAGTATCATGATCAAACATCCCACATACTGCAAGGAACAAACGCTAAATGTATGGAGTGGACTAGTCTGAAAAGGATCAAGCCTATTTAGGAGGTGTCAGGTCCTTCACCCTAGCATCTTCTCACCTACTCGCCATGTCCAACCGAGACCACCCTAGATCAACTTATTCACAAACTAGGCGTGAATACATCTGAGGCATTAGGCGGGTGAAGAGTCTTCCAAAGTGGATAACATGCGTCTTGTCCTTGGCTTTTGTTGTAGTTGTGTGGAGCAGGTATTAATCTTTCACCTCTTGTAGGGTATTTCTATTTCTCTTTCTTTCTTCTGCTCATTTTTCAATTTCTTTCTTTTCATGGTCAATTAGGACAATCATAACACTTCTTTTATTGTTTTCATACCACCCATGTGCATTAAGCTTGAACAAGAGTCCATGAAATAAGTCTATTTCTAGGGGTGGTTCGGCCTTCACATCTTGAGTAGGCTACAAGACCTAAGTTTTTATCTCCCCACTAGATGTCACCTCTAGGCTAGCAATTCAAAAACCAAGACTAGTGTACAAAGAGTATCCAGAAAAAAAATAGGGAAAGTTGAGTTTCATGAACTCTGAGTTGACGTCAAAACTCAAAAGAGCGATAAATGGCTCAACAGTATCTCACAAGGTGTCAAAGTCTCCACGGGCGCTCTCTCAGTGTTTACAAGGAACCCTAAGTGTTACAAGTCACGTGAACGTGTATTTTTCTTTTTTTTTTAGCCTCAAGAGATACCATGTAGATACAAGAGTTTATATAGCCAGATTAACACAATTGCACTACCAATCAACTTTCAATGTGTTATGATTCCTAGTTTAGCCATATAAATAAAAACTACACATAAATGACCCAATGTGTACTTCTAGGTTATATGCAAGTATATGAAGGGCATAAGTAGTGTCACGCATGGCCTAATCATCCATATTCACACATTTTTTTTTCAATTTTATTCAAAAATGAGAAAGATTGAAGAAAAGAAAGAAACTTCCCTGACTTATTGGTGAATCCATCGAGGAGTTTAATTTTCAGCTCTGTACTCATGCCAAATAAACCTGCATCGAAAATCTAAATTATTCAAAAGTGCATAGATAAATAAATAAATGATAAAGATAAAGGAAATAAACAAAAGAAAAACTCTTTGGGTTGCCTCCCATAAGCGCTTGTTTTAACGTCTCCAGCCAGACGTTTCAATCTTCATCAACCAGGATCACCAAAAGGAATAAATGCACGGTTCCTCTCCATTTGTTCACCATAATAGTGCTTCAATCTCTGACCATTAACTCTTAATATATTCCCTGGGAAGAGTTTTAATCGTGAGTTGAAGAGTAGAACCTGTTGTCTTGGAGCAAACTCACACCTAAGAATCTGTTTTTCATTCCACTTCTTCGTCTGCTCTTTGTAGATTTGTGCATTTTCATACGCATCACCCGAGAATGCATAGCGAAGATGCTCAAGGAATTCTTTCAAATCTAGAGATATAGGTTGTTGCATCTTTCCTTTAGAGATTACAGAGTCCGTCCTTGCTACCATAGGTTCTAGCCTCCCCACACGCTGCTGTGTTGTAATCTGCTGCAAGGATCGTTCTAGGTGATCAACTTGTACATCTTTTTGAAAGACTTTTTCTACACCTTGCTGAATGACATCTACCCAAAAGCAAGTGCTTGGATCTTCTAGGAATCTCATGTCTTGGTAGATGTTGAACATAACCTCTTCCTTATCCACTCTCAATGTTAACTCACCCTTTTGAACATCAATTAAAGCCCTTCCAGTGGCCAAGAATGGTCGGCCAAGAATTAACGGGACTTCTTGGTCTTCCTCCATATCTAACACCACAAAATCAGCAGGAAAAATAAATTTATCCACTTTTACCAATACATCTTCTATAATTCCACGTGGATACTTGATGGATCGGTCTGCTAGTTGCAACGAAATGGTTGTTTGTTTCATCTCTCCAAGTCCTAATTTCCTGCAAATAGAAAGTGGCATAAGATTAATACTAGCACCAAGATCACATAAAACTTTATCAAAAAATAAATTTCCAATAGTGCAAGGCAAAGTAAAGCTCCCTGGATCTTTTAATTTTTGAGGCAATTTCTTTTGAAGAATAGCACTACACTCCTCGGTAAGCTTCACTGTTTCGAACTCCTCCAACCTTCTTTTCTTTGAAATGATGTCCTTCAGGAATTTGACATAGTTTGGCATTTGTTCCAAGGCATCTGTAAGAGGAATATTTATGTGAATTTTCTTAAAAATATCCAAAAACTTAGAAAATTGCTTATCTAGTTTTTGTTTTTGAAAACGTTGAGGATAAGGAAGTGGAGTAGAGAGAATAGGAGGATTGTCAGGAAATGAAATTGATGGAAGCATGTCCGTCTCTCTTGGTGTATCATCCACAATCTCCTCTTCTTCCCCTTTATTCTTGCTTCGGCCATTCTTTTTAGGTGTAGGTGTGGACATGGTTTCCTTTGCTGGTGATTTATCAATTTCTCTTCCACTCCTAAGTGTGATGACATTGCATTGTTCCTTAGGATTCACTTCTGTGTTGCTAGGAAAAGTTCCTCTCTGTTGGGTATTTATAGTCGTGGCCAGTTGCCCAATTTGTATTTCAAGGTTCTTCATAGTGGCTCCCATATTGTTGCAATGAGTCTCAATGTTGTCTAGCCGTGCATCTGTCTTTTTAAACCTTGCTTTTGTCTCCTCAACAAAAGATATCATGGCATCCTCAAGTGACATCTTCTTCTCACCTTGATGACTTTCAAACCCTGCAGGAGGTTGCAGCACATTCCTTGTATTTCCATAAGACAAATTATCATGATTTCGAAGCCCTAAATGGTAATATTGTGGCAAAGGATCACCACGATAATTGTAGTTCCGATTATTGATGTATTGAACCTGCTCTTGACTCGCTCCAATACTCGAATCTGTCCTACTTGTAGCTGCCACATATTCTGCACCTTGTGGTATCCTTTGGGTTGTCAAAGATGAAATCTGATGAGACAAAGAAGCAACTTGAGCTGAAAGTGCAGCAAACGGCTCCAATTCATGAATTCTAGCAACTTTCTTAGCCATAGTTCTTTCAGTTGGCCATTGATAGTTATTTGAGGCCATTTCTTCCAAAAGAGCACTAGCACCCTCAGGTGTCTTTGACATCAAAGTTCCCCCAGATGCAGCATCAACTAAAGTTCGCGTTTGCCCATTTAATCCATTATAAAACATTTGAATTTGCAACCAATCTGGCAATCCATGTTGTGGGCAGCGTCGAATCAAATCTTTATACCTTTCCCATGCTTCATAAAGTGATTCAAAATCATGCTGCTTGAATTGACCAATCTCACTCCTGAGTTGAGCTGTTTTTACAGGTGGAAAGAATTTAGCTAGAAATTTTTCTGCCATGTCCTACCAACTAGTAATACTCCCAGGTTGTAGCGACTGTAGCCAACCTCTTACTTTGTCCCTCAAAGAGAAAGGGAATAATCTCAGTTTAATGGTGTCTTCAGTAACACCATTGATCTTCACAGTATCACAAATCTCCAAAAACATCGCCAGATGGATATTGGGATCATCAAGTGGCGATCCACTGAATTTGGCCTGCTGCACCATGTTGATTAATGCGGGTTTGAGCTCAAAATTGTTGGCATTAATGGGCTGGCGTCTGATACCCGAATAATTGTCATTCACAACTGGTCGCACATAATCCTTCAAGGCGCGGGGCTGCGCATTATCTTGTCCATTCTCCATGGCTAATACCCTCTTTTTCCTTAGTGCTCTAAGCGTTCTTTCAATCTCTGGATCAAAAGGAATAATGGCACGTATTCTAGCACTGCGCATCCAACATAAAAAAAAAAACACACCAGAAATACAAAAAAAAAAAAAATAATAAAATAAAATAAAATAAAGAAAATAAATAAATAAAAATATAAAAATAAAATTCTAAATTAAAACCAAGATTACTTTGTATCGATATTGGCAAAAATAAGAAAAACTCAATCCCCGGCAATGGCGCCAAAAACTTGATCGGTGCAAACTGCAAGTGCATAGTATCGTAGTTTTATAATATAATGATGTGTAGAGTATCGTCCTCAGGGATTGATGTCTTAATTTTACCAAGTACCGAAATTTTACTAACCTTGATTTTATTTAGAAAAATTAACAATTTTAGACTGCAAAATTTAAACAAAGCTACTTTAAATAAACTATTCAGGAGAATTTAAAACTGGATACCGCGTGTCAAATTGATGATGGTGAAAACTTCTAGGAAACCGATTTCACCTAGTTTCTCACTATGCTTTACTCATTTAGCTAATTTAACTTCGTTTTCTCTGTTTGTTAGCAAATCGCCAATTTTTTCAAAAGCCTCTTTCGATAGTCAATCAGAACCTATTCTTGTTTATTATTTAAGATAAGAGTATGCAAATTAATAACGCAAGAACGCAGTAAGACCCTCGATTTTTTATGCTACGTAGGTTCATACAAGTCTTTCGATCTCTATATTTACCTACGCTGAATTATCCAAGATCTATCCTATAATCCCCCCTTTCGGTAGCAAATCACAAGACTAAAATCATTTAATTAATGGCCAGTTAATTAAAAGCATTAGGCACAGAATAACTCAAACAAACATTAATTAGCATCAAAGAGCAAGCATAGTTCGAAACTGGCTACATCGTTTTCCTAGAATTCAAAAAATTTAGTTCATTCCGAAAATAAAATCCAACATAACAGATTTCACCATATTTTCTTCAATCTGGAGCGTACGGGAAAGATCAACACTCGCCGCACCGCCGTCGCGCGTCACGAACACCGCCGTTGTTCGCCGCCTTCCGATTCTGAAAAGATAGTATTTTTGCGCGCTTCCAACTCTCCTTTGCTGGCTGTGTGTGTATCTCCGCAGCACCACCAAAAGAAAACCACCAGAAAGCTCCCCAAAAAATAATTTTTCCAAGAAACCCTTTGTGGTTTGGCCTCCCTTATGTTTCTCCCCAAGAAAATCCTTTTTTTTCTTTCCTATGGTGCGGCCTCTCTTATGTCTTTCACCAAGAAAAATCTTTTCTTCTCTTTTCTATGGTTCGGCCTCTCCCTTCTTTCCAGCCCTACTGCATGCTGCTCTCCCATGCTGCTCTCCCCAAATCTCTTCTTGCACACAAGGAAACCTCCTTTGACTTTTCCAATTCCTTTCCTTTTTGTCCTTTCTTTCTTTGTTTTTCTTTCCTTTCTTTTTTTCTTTCCATTCTTTTGTCTTTCCTTTGTATGTACCCAGCTTACACTGCCCTTATGAGATGACTCGGCTGCATGGCTGGGTCACATCTCATTTTTTGATTTTTTGATTTTCTTTTTTTTTTCAAAGGTACATGAACTGACCTCCTCTTTCAAGCTCACTTTCGACCCTCTTACAGCTAGTAACTCTCAAAACTTAAAACACAAAAGATGCAGAGCACTTTTTTAGCTTTTCCCAGAATTTTGAATCATCTCGATCGGAGCTTGTATGAGAAAGTTACGCCAAGATTACGAAGAATTGTCAAAAAAATCTATAAAACGGCATATGCTAAATTCACGTCTGATTTCGGCCTTGATGCTGCCAGTATTTTGCAAAACACAAAACACAAAAATTGTAGATTGTTTTCTTATCTTTCTACGGCATCTTGAATCATCTGAATCAAAGGTTGGATGAGAGAGTTACGCACAGATTGCAAAGTACTGTCGGTTTTTTTTAGCTTCCAACAGTTGCTCTGCAATAAAAAACACCAAAATTTCATACATTACTCAATAAAACCCAAATTTTATAAATAGAATACAATGTTAGAATATTGAGAGTAATTAGGCATTTAAATACAAAATATTATTTGCAATGCATGAATTAAAGCACCTAATTACGCAATTTAAGCGCGTAATCAATAACTGAAGTAGCCTCCCACATGATCAATCTTGTAATGATGATATATTTTAAATAAAGCTTAACAAGCACCAAGCTAGTCATCCATGTTGAATTGAAATGATCTTCTCCCTTGATCTTCCCAAATGTTTATCCTATTAGAGGTTTTTTTTTTTTGAGAAAAATCTTAGGTGATCTATGGACGTTGTCCTTATTATTTGGTGAAGATATATGTTCTTAGAATTTTTCCTCTATATAGGCTATCACTATTTGAAGTAATTGCAGTTGTTGGTGTTTTGTAAGCTCAAAAGGACTCTTGTTGGTTGTCCAGCTCTTTTAGGCATTGAAGCCTAATTAAGCTGCGTCAAGTAGTTGGACCCAATTGTTTTAGTTTCCAGTGACAAAATGGAACAAGTACCCCTTTAGTATCCTATTAAATCTCTTTATTTGTCCATTTGTCTAAGGGTGGTTACTGGAAGAAATTTCAAGCTATTAACCAAGGATTTTGAACAGTTTCGTCAGTTTCTTGTGAATCTTGCGTCATGGTCATTGACGATATCTTGGGGGACGTCCCAATACTTAACAATATGCTTATAAAACAAATGTTCTATCTCCTCTTCCAAATAGTACTTCGATGCCGATATGGAAGTACCATACCTTGAAACCCTATCTATAACCATAAGTATAAGTCATGTGTCCCCAACTTTTGGCAAATTGGTGATGAAGTCAAGTGAGACATTCTCCCATGATCTCATTAATACTTGAAAGTAAATTTGCAAATGAGTTGAGCCGAGCACTAGGGAGCTTAAGCTTGGCTTTTTCATTTATAAGTGAGTTCGAGGACTTGAGTTTAAAATTTTCTTTTTCAGCCCCGCTCATTTAGCACATATGTAAATCAAGCTCGGCTCAAGCTTCACTCGATTAAAGCTCATTTCACGTATAAACGAGCCAAGCTTGAGCTCAAACTTGGTTCGATTGAAACTTGTTTCAAACTATTAAATGAACCAAGCAACTAAATGATTAAATTAATTGATAAATAATATATATAATTTGAGAAAAATATATTTTAAAGTAAAAATAAAATAAAATCATGTATTTAATGTGATCGATATTGAGTTTGTTCATGAGCCTAACATTAAGCTAATTCACAAGCTCAATATTGAGTTAGTTTATGAGCTACTACACAAACTGATAAACAAGCTGGATCGCGATTGTTAAACGAGTTGGCTGGCGAGCTATTAAATAAACCAACTCGCGAGCTTAACAAGAAAAGTATGAACCAACTCGAGCTTGGCTCGTTTAACTTAATAAATGAGTTTGAGTAAGATATTATAGAGTGGAGCATTGAGCGACTAACAAGCAGCTCGGCTCATTTGTAGCCCTACGGATCCAACAACCTTACAATCTTCTTCCACTGAACCTTGTCTTGTTAGTAGGAAAGACAAGTTTGGTTATACTTAATCACCTCATCACAGAAGTGTGGCTACTAATACATTCACTTCGAAAATGCAAAAGTCTGGATTCATCGTGGGTGGCTTGCCTGCATGGTGATATGACACTCTCTCAATAGTATTTTCCTCAGTTCATTAGCTCAAGGCATATAGTGATGTTTAACCATGCTTCAGTAGCAACCTATTGTTTATTTAGGGTTGCTTTACTATGCACTCATCTAGTATGTTCTATAATGACTA
Source organism: Malania oleifera (assembly GCF_029873635.1). NCBI lineage: Eukaryota > Viridiplantae > Streptophyta > Magnoliopsida > Santalales > Ximeniaceae > Malania > Malania oleifera. The sequence goes on from NC_080424.1 coordinate 14,417,989, forward strand.
ATGAACACTCCCTCTCGTAAAGAGCTTTTTATGTTATTCTAACTCTATCACTAAGAAAATCAAGTTGATCAATGAGTCATAATCCTATTTTGTCTAAGATATGATTGTACTCAAGGACACGACCATTTACATGATGGTTATCCATCTAATGTGTACAAGAAAGCAATCACAGGTAAGCATAACACCTTGAATGAGCTTAACTCATGACATAAAGACGTATTATTATTTGAAGATGAAGTTAAATAATAATACTGAAAAACATGATGTCAAAGACACATATTATAGTTCAAATTATATTAATTATGAAAATATTAAGGGGTTTATTGGGATAACATATTTATTTATTTATTTTATTTGTTATGATTTAGAGGAAAGATATAGGTGACAATAGCATGTTTTTCTGCATTGTCATTTTTTAGTTTCTATTATTAGTTTCCATTTCTTATGGGAAATTTTGAAATCAAGGTAATTTAACATCAAAATGTTAACATTACATATTAATTTAGTGTATACAATTCTTTAGCAGAGATTTAAAATTGTTTTCATGTGAATATGAATTTTAAATAAAATCTACAAAAAATATCTATGGCTTTTTCAAATCTAAGAAAATTAAAAATTTCCAAAAAAAGAATAAAAATAAAATAACTAAAAAATAATTATAATCATTTTCTTCTTATTGAGTTTTAATTTGTATTGATTTGCATTTAATATTAAATGATCAATGCTTTCCTTATCAATATTTTATAAAACAATATTTTTTTACTTATTTGTTATGTAATGGTGTGATTGTAGATTGTGGTTGTAGAGGACTCTTCGCAGCCCCATGCATTACACGAGGAGGTAAATCTCATATTGTCTCTCTATTAATGCCAAAAGTAGTGAATTAAAATTTTGATAATTAAATGGATAATTATAATTACTTTCTATATACTACAATAGTATCCTCTAACTTGTATTTACTTGCATTGTGTTTCAAACTATGACTGCTCTTTTAATTATCATTGCTTGTTATGATTATGTTAGTTATACTTATTTCATACACAAAAGTTGGATGACTGGTTCACATTGTACCAACACACTCTCCTCAAGCTCGTGCTTTGGATGAGGGAGTAATTATCCTATTTTAATTCATTTCCATTTTCTTAATAATTTTAGTAATGTGCAAAAGAATTTGCATAAGAGAGATATAGTGAAACACATAAAAGGAGAGAACAATTAAAATGGGATTATATATTAGAAGGATTTTCCTATTATCAACCATTATGGTGATAGTCTAATGTTTTGTAGATTTTAATTTATTTATTTTAATCATATAAATGAAATTTTCAAATAACTCTTTGAAAAAATAAATTAGAATATTGTATTTAGATAATTCCGAATTGCATTAAGCAAAGTTGATTTTTTCAATCATACACAAGATATCTGCTATATTGTTAACAAAATACATTCATCGTTCAACTATAAATACGTGCGCACATTCACGCATATACATACATAGATAATTGTGAGGCCTACACCACATATTACATTGCACACACACATCTATTGGTTAGTGAGATTTTGGTGAGGTCGCTGCCAACTCCAACCCAAATTCAACAGAGGCGGGCTGCTAGCCATCTCCAATCAAGTTTAATTTTCAATAACCCCCCTTAAACTTGACTCTCTTGGTTTTGTCGTTCCGAACATTGTCTTCAGTTTTGCAAAAATATCTTGCTTGAGTGGTTTCGTGAAAATGTCAGCAATCTGATCATATGTTCTGCAAGATATCAACTCCACTCCTTTCTTCTTTACATGCTCCTTGATAAAATGATACCGAGTATCAATATATTTGCTTCTTTCATGGTAAACTCGATTTTTCGTAAGTGCAATCACTGATTGGTTGTCGATGTAGACTTATGTAGGGTTATCTTGAAGAAATCCCAAATACTTCAGTACATTCCTAATCCATATACCATGACAAACGGTTGAGCTGGCAGCAACATACTCAACTTCACATGCTGACAACGTTACGATGGGTTGCTTCTTTAATGGCCATGTAAACACTGTATCTCCCACGAAGAATGTGAATCCAGTTGTAATTTTTCTTTCATTCAAATGGGATTGGTTAGGAGTCTCCATGTACCTACTAACAAGTCCAACTCCATAGAGTATGTTTGGTCTAGTGCATGTTAAATACCTCAAGCTTCCAACTAGACTCTTGAAATATATGGGGTCAACATCTCCTTGTTCATTCTTTCTCGACTCCAATCTCGTTTCAACTGGAGTTTTCAAAGGATTGCATTTGTTCATTCCAAATTTCTTCAGTATTTCTTGTGCACGGTGGCTCTGAGAGATGAAGACTCCCTTCTCGTTTTGCATGACTTCTATGCCAAGAAAATGAGTCATCTGGCTAATATGATAGTTTCAAGCTTGGCAACTGGGGCAAAGATTTCTCCATAATCAATCTCTTCTTTCTGCTTGTAGCCCTTGGCGACAAGTTTTGCTTTGTATCTCTAAACTTCTCCTTGAGCGTTCTTCTTGGTCTTGTAAACCCATTTCACACCAATAGTTTTGTAGCCCTTCGGGAGATTTGTTAACTCCCAAGTCTTGTTCTTCTTGATGGATTGAATCTCCTCATCCATCACTTTTCTCTATTTGTCTTCTTCGTTAGCCTTCTCAAAGTTAACCAGATCGCTGATCAACAATAGACAATATAGTGTAATATTCCCTTCTATTGGTTCTTTAGTTTCATACAGTTAAGCTAGATTACAACCTCCTCTAGGCCTCATGTCTGAGATTTCATGCTCAGTTGGTGATGAAGATTCATTCCTCTATGGTGAACTGTGTGGAGGTGTCTGCAGCTTGGGAACTTGTGACTCGATAGCCACTTTTCTTGTTTGTGTGGGTTTTTCTCCTTCAAGCGTCAATTCCGCATCTTTGGAAGATTCAGCCTGGTCCCACTTTCAGGACTCATTTTCTTCAAAAATGAAATCATTGTTGTGAATAACTTTCATGTTGATGGGATTGTATTGTCGATATCCCATGGTGCTGTCGCCGTATCTAATTAGGATACACTTCTCTCCTTTATCTTCCAACTTTGTCCTTGTTGCCTCTGGGATCTTGGCATAAGCTATGGAGCCAAACACTCTAAGATGACTTACACTGTGCTTGTGAACACTTCAAGCTTCATGTGGTGTTTTTGTATCAAGACTCTTCCTAGGAAACTTGTTAAGCATATAAAGTGCACATGACACTGTTTCTGTCCAAAAACTCTTGGGCATATTCTTATCCTTTAACATCCTCCTGGCCATGTTGAGGATCGTGCGGTTCTTCCTCTCAGCTATATCGTTTAACTGGGAGTGTAGGTGTGAACTATTTTTGAATCCCTTGTTGCCTAAGGACTTCCAGGAAAGTTTCGTCCTTGTACTCTCCTCCTTGGTTTGATCGGAGTGACTTGATATGATAGCCACTCAGTTTCTCAACAATAGCTTTGAACTCTTTGAACTTGTCGAACACCTTTGAATTCCTTTTCAAGAAGTAGACCCAAGTATTCCTACTATAATCGTTAATGAAGGTGAGGAAGTATTGATTTTGTCCTTTTGAAAACGGCCTTAATGCACCACACACGTTTGTTTGCACTAGTTGGAGTAGCATGGTAGATCTTCAGTCGGCTTGCTTTCCAAAGCTATTTCTTTGTTGCTTGCTCAGAACACAACTTTCACGTATCATATTTGGGTGGTGGATGTTGGGTAAACCTTTCACCATCTTTTTGCTTCCTAACTGTTTCAAACTTTCAAAGTTCAGATGTCCGAACCTTAGATGCCATAGCCAGTCTTTGTCTTTGATGATAGCGCTCAAACACCTTGGCGTATTATATTGAATGGCGAGTAGAAACATTCAATTTTTTTCCATTTATACTCGAGTAACGAGCTTACCTCGAGCGTCTATTATCACTATCTGCTTATCTTTAAGGCTAATTCAGTAGTCTTTCTCCACAAGTTCTCCGAGACTCAAGATGTTAGCCTTCATGTCTGGCATATAATAGACGTTGGAGATAAAAGCATGTTCTCCATCCTTCCTCTTGATTAGGACATTTCCCCTTCCTCGAATTGGGACTTTAGAGAGATCACCAAATGATATCTCTCCTTGAACTTTCTCATCAAGTTCATTATATAGGTTCTTTCACCAGTCATGTGATTGCTAGCTCTAGAGTCAAGGTTGCATACACTTTGGTCCTAGTGGGTTGAATTGTGTGTCATTGGCATCAACGATTCTATTTCGGCTTTGTCCTTTTCTACAAAGTTAGCATTTTCCTTTACTTTGTGATTTTTGAGATTGCCTCTGCACTCATTACTGTAGTGTGCGTACTTGTGGCAGTTATAATACTGAACGTTTCTCTTGTCTACGTTCGGACGGTTATTGTATGCCCCTCTTCTTCCTTGTCCTTTGTCTCGTGGGACATAGTTCTGTTGATTGTGTCCATCTCCAGTGGAACCTCTTTTGCCGCTGCCGCCTTCTCTAGATTCAAAATTTTCAGAATTTCTTCTTTGAGATCCTTAGCTTCGTTCTCTTCCTCGCTGTGACGTCCCCCCTTTGTCGTATCTATCTGTAGTAAGGGACAACTTCATTTGGAGGGTTTGCTCTAGCGCTTTATCTTCATTCCTTTTGTTGACTTTTTGCTCATGGGCTTGGAGTGAGCCCACAAGTTCTTCTACAGACATGGTTTCTAGATCTTTTGTTTCTTTGATGGTCACAACTATATAATCAAATTTTGGATCTAAAGATAACAAAATTTTCTCACAAATTCTCTCGTCATTAAGAGTCTCCATTTCTTTTCAATTGATTTGATACTACCATAACTCATGTATTGTAATCATAAATAGATTTAGTAGATTTCATTTTTATAGATTCGAAATCACCTCGCAATGTTTAAAGACAAATCTTCTTTACTTTGTCTGCGCCTACCTGTGTTCAATGGAGGGAATCTCAAACTTCTTTGAATTTTTTGGCGGAGGCGATGATTTCAAATGTGGCCTCATCAAGGCTCTGGTAGATTATGGATTTCGCCTTGCAATCCTTCTTTTGATTGGTTCACAAGGTCGTTCTTTGAGCATCAGACATAGATGTTTCGACTTCTTTTGATGGACTTTCTCTGTTCCCATCTTCAACGATGTCCATGAGATCGGGAGCACCTAGAAGGGCTCTCATTTGAATAGACCAATTGTCATAGTTTTTTCATGTCAACTTTGGAGTAACAACTTGTGTAGTACTGTTAGCCATTAGATTTAATATATCAAAAAATAGAGTGATGGGTGTAGATTTTGGCAAATCTGATGCCACCTGTGTTCATAAGGTCGAAAAACTTTAGGAGCCGACTTTTGGGTTGCAAAGAACCGGTTTAAAAATCACTGAATCGGCCAAAAAAAATTCTGAACCAGTTTGACTAGATCGGTTTAACTTAATGGATGATAACAGAGATAAACGGTGTAAGTGATTAACATTAGGACCACGTGGCAGCGTCTGGGCATGCTGTGTTTCGGCGATTGGATGCGGGTCTGTCAGTCGGGTCAGGTCATCCACACGGGTTAGGAGCGGGGTTGCTAGGCCAGGTTGTGGATCGAGTTTCCGTGTATCCGGGTCGGATCTCACCATCTGGGCGAAGAAGACGCGTGTGGGCGTTACAGTGGCAGCTTGTATCCCTGTCGGCCCATGTGAGCACGTGTAGAGGTTCCCAGACTTCGTTTGAGACATGGTTTTCACCTCTGAACTTGTCTCGATGCAAATTTCACAATAGTATGCTCAATTTTAGATTTTAGAGTAACTTCAAATATGGGAAAGAAATCGAATTTCTCCTCTGTTCGCCTCTATTTGGCGAATTTTGGCAAACCTGAATCTCTGATACCACTGATGGGTGGAAGGGACTCACTCAATCATTGGTTGTGACTGAAAACTCAGTGAGGAATTGCGCTCAATTGGAAATCAATTAATTTCAATAATAAACTGGAAATAAATTACAGAGGAAAATCTCAATAGAAATCTCTCACTGGTTATTCACTCTCTATACACCACATATTACACACACACATCAATTTATAGAAAAACATATGACGATAAGTGAAGATTATAATCAACAATGGTGGGCTGGTTGGTGAGGTTGCTGCCGACTCTAGCCCATATTCAATAGAGGTGGGCTACCAGCCATCTCTAGTCAAGTTTAATTTTCAACATAAAGAATGCCACCCTTTCCAAGAAATTGAGGATCATTCACCCCGGTGCATGCAATATTTCAATCCTACACATCCACCAAAAACTACATATCATTGATTAAGAAATTGTTACATAGTATTAAGCAATACAAGAATTTCTTAGTAGCAACTTTTGTTGACATGTTTGTTGTATTGTCCTTTATATCCTCCAAAAATAGCTAAATTTCACCCATGACAATCAATTCTCATATATCTTTCCCATACCTAAATAATGTGTTTCATCTTGGTGTTATAGACTCAATCCATTGCTAAATTAATGACATTTGACTACACAACGTACATGGATGTTTGTTGACATGTACCAATTAAGTTTATTAATAACATGTACCAATTAAGTTCATTTATTAATACCTTCGTACACAGCCTCCTTTGCATCCTTTATATCTCTACCATATATTTTGTAGCTTTGCTTTGTATTACATCATCCTCCCCTATATTCTCTCATCGATTCAACTACATTAACTAGTCTCACTAAGAGTGTCATTACTATGGTTTTTCATGTTGAAGACACATAGGATATGGCTTAAGTTGTCTTCATTTATATAATTAATTTGTTGATGGGGATCCTATTTTTTTTGGTTCTACAGAAAACACACGAGTAACAATAACATGTGTCTACATTGTTATTTTTTAGTTTTTATTAGTAGCTTTCATTTGTTGTGGAAATTATCAAAAAACCAAAGTAATCTAGTATCTGTGGACTATTATTGCAAATTAATTCTTATATATGTATGTATGAATTTAAAATAAATTTAGTGGAAAAACATATTTGAATTTTTAAAAATTAAAAATAAAAAAATTTCCAAAAAAAATAATTTTCAAGTTTCAAACTTAATATACTAGAGGATATTTTTATTCGAGTACTAAAAAGGGCTAAAAACTATAATAATTAAACACCATAACTACAATTAATTTCTTTTCATAGAATGTATTTACTTTGCATTCACTTGCAAATTTTTTTTTTTTTTTCAAACTATGACTGCTTTCCTTATCATTATTTGATAAAATTATGTTATTTTACTTATTTTTTTATACAACGGTTGGATCATAGATTGAGCCTCGACCTGACTCTCCTACACATGCTCTAGAAAGTGAGGTGATTGTCTTATTCTCCGTTCCTTTTTCTTTTTAATTTTTTTTTTCCTTTTTCAACACTTTATTACACAAACTTCTACTAATGTACTGTAAAATTCGTAAAACTGATATCAAGATTGAATTACTGGATCTCTGTAATTGCAAGAGCAGTACCATGTAAAACTGATATTCATCTACAGCATTGCAGTGAATTTCTTCATAAAATTTTCATATTCATACGGGTTTACAAGGATCTATATATATAGAAAAAAAATTACAACTGGAACTAATAACTGATAACAAAATGATACTAACAGCTTAACTGACTTGCTATTATAGACAACAAAAATCAGTTAATTAACTGACATCTGTTGCTGCTATTGAATCTTCTTTTCTGCTGAGATTAATACTCCCCCTCGAGTCACAATCTGTAATCTTTGTGACTTGTATTGAAGAAACTGACTTGCCTTTTCTTGGAGCAAAAATATCCTTCAAACCAAGCCGTTATGATAATCTTGAAAAGGAAGAAAATCCTAAAGCCTTGGTAAAAATATCAACTACCTGGGAATTTGTTGTAACATGAAAGGTTTTTATCATTCCTTCCATAATTTTCTTTCTTACTAAATGACAATCCACTTCAATATGTTTTGTTCTTTCATGAAATACAGGATTTGCAGCTATGTATAAGGCTGCTTGATTATCACAAAATAACATTGCTGGTCTCGAGTGGTCTCGAGTGGTCAATTTTTAACTCCTTAAGCAATTGTAATACCCATGTAATTTCACAAGTTGCACTTGCCATGGCTCTGTATTCAGCTTCAGCTGAAGATCTTGAAACCACTCCTTGTTTCTTTGATTTCCAAGATATCAATGACTCACCTAAGTAAACAGCATAACCTGTCAAAGATTTTCGTGTGTCTGGGCAACCCGCCCAATCTGCATCACAAAAAGACTTAATATGCAGCTCTGAATTACTTGGGAAGAAAATTCCTTTTCCTGGTGAACCTTTAATATACTGAAGTACTCTGTTGGCTGCCAGCTGATGAGGTTCCCTGGGATGAGATACAAATTGACTTAACCTATGCACAGCATAGGTAATATCTGGTCTTGTTAGAGTTAAGTATAACAATCTACCAATTAATCTTCTATATTGAGCAGGATCAGCAAGTGGTTTACCTTCATACTTGGACAATCTCAAGTTTTGTTCCATAGGAAATTTAACTGGTTTGCTGCCAATAAAACCTGTATCATTTAAAATTTCCAGTGCATATTTTCTATGATTTAAACTAATTCCTTCATCAGTTCTTGCTACTTCAAGGCCTAGAAAATATTGTAAAGATCCCAAGTCTTTCAATCCAAATTTAGCATCAAGAACATGCTTCAAATTATCAACACAAGTAGGATTGTTGCCAGTAATCAAAATATCATCTACATAAACAAGTAGCACTGTGAAAGAACAACCAGACATGTGAGTAAATAATGAATAATCAGACTTTGATTGAACAAAACCCATCTGCATAATTGTGGTAGAAAACTTTTCAAACCACTGCCTTGAAGCCTGCTTGAGTCCATAAAGACTCTTATTTAATTTGCATACAAGATGCTCCCCCTTGCTGTGAAATCCTGGTGGAAGAGACATGTATACATCCTCAAGTAACTCCCCATGGAGAAAAGCATTATTAACATCAAGTTGATGTAAATTCCACCCTTTCACAGCAGCTAATGCAAGAACAATCCGTACTGAAACAGACTTGGCAACAGGAGAAAAAGTATCTGAATAATCTAAGCCAAGTTGTTGAGTAAAACCTTTTGCCACCAAATGAGCCTTATACCTTTCAATGGAACCATCAGGATGATATTTAATTCTGTACACCCATTTGCAGCCAATGGGAGATTTATCAGGAGGTAATGGAGTAGGAGTCCATGTATTATTAAGTTCCAAAGCAGCAATATCTTTGTCCATAGCTTCTCTCCATTCAGAAAACTGTACTGCTTGATGGAAAGAAGCAGGTTCTGAAGGTGTAGAATTAACAGCCATGACAAAAGAATGAAAAGAAGAACCAAGGTGAGAGTAGCTTAGACCAGTAGAAATGTCATATGGTAAACCAGGAGCAGGTTTGTTACTGACAAGTTTACAAGAATAATCTGATAAGTAAGAAGGAGGATGATGGGATCTAGCAGATCTTCGTAAAGAAGGAATAGGATTAATAGAAGGAGAGGATGAAGCATCTATAGGATCAAGATTAATAGGAATATTGGCTGAAGAAATAGGATTTTCTGAATTAAGATTAGAAGAATTATGTTCAATGAAAGAACTATGATTTTCAGACTCTGTAATTGAAGTGGAGTAAGAAGAAATGGAAGGAGAAACAAAAACAGAATTAATATCAAAAGATTCAAATGTTGAATGAGGGAAAACAAATTTATCCAAATAAGAGATAGAAGGATTAGCAGTTTCTTTAAAAGGAAAAATATGTTCATAAAATTGAACATCTCTGGATATGAAAACAGAATTAGAGTCAATATCCAAAAGCTTATATCCTTTAATACCATGAGAGTAGCCTAGAAACACACACTTTCGAGCCCTAGGGGCAAACTTGTGCCTATTGTGAGAGAGAGTAGAAGCAAAACATAAACAACCAAAAACATTTTAAATGAGAATAAGAAGGAGACTTGCTGAAAAGAAGCTCAAAAGGACTTTTATTACCTAAAGATTTAGAAGGAATCCTATTGAGTAAATAAACAGCAGTCAATATGCAATCACCCCAGTAACTCAATGGCAATTTGGACTGAAATAACAATGCTCTTGCAATATTGAGTATATGTTGATGCTTCCTTTCAACAATTGCATTCTGTTGAGGAGTATCAACACAGCTCAATTGATGTAAAATTCCATTTTTATGAAAAAAATCTTTAAGAATGAATTCAGTACCATTGTCACTTCTGATGGTTTGAATTGTGGTATTAAATTTTGTTTTAACCAAGGCAGCAAATTGAGGAAGAAGAAACTTAGTATCAGATTTTTGCTTAACAAGATAAACCCAAGTACACCTAGTAAAATCATCCACAATTGATAGAAAGTATTTAAAACCTTCAAGAGTACAAGTAGCAAAAGGACCCCATAGATCACAATGTATTAGCTCAAAAGGTTTATTTGAAGCATTATTACTACAAGCAAAAGGTAATCTTTTCTGTTTAGAAAAATGACAAACATCACAACATTCTGGTTTATTTGAAATATTTACATCAAGATCATTTTTAAGCAAAGAAAACTTAGAAAAAGAAGGATGACCTAGCCTAGTATGCCACAATTCTGAAGAGGAATAACCAGCAAGAGTATGATTGACAGCAAAGGCAGTATGCACAGCAGAGTCTTGCAACAAATACAGCCCATTGTATTCTTTACCCAGTCCAATCGTGCTCCATAGAGCAAGGTCCTGAATGAAACAGCAATTACCAAAAAATATAAGGCAACAATGAAGATGTTTGGTAAGTTTACTAACTGAAATCAAATTAAAACTAAAAGTAGGAATACACAGAACATCGGTAAGAATGAGAGTGGAAGAAATTTGTACTGTGCCTATGTGTGTAACTAAGGCTTTTTCCCCATTTGGCAAATAGACATAAGTTTGTGCAATAGAAGTAACAGAGGTCAACTGAGAAATAGAATGGACCATATGGTCAGTAGCTCCAGTATCAATGATCCAATCATTGGATTTTGAATTATGCATATGAAAAGATGGAACAGAAAATTGAGCAGAAAATATGGAATGAGATAGATTTGGTTGAAACCAAAAAGAGTTACCTGAAAAATTAGACGAATAAGAAGGAGTAGAACTGCTAGAAGCATGAAAAGAAGATTAAGAAGATACAATGGGTGCTGAAACAGAAGTATTCTGATGAGAGACTTGAGTACCAAATCCTGATCCAGTTGTTGAATGACTTTTCAAAAAATTAAGCAACTGCTCACATTGAGCCTGAGTAATTGGACATTGTGTCAAGGAAGGCTGTTGTGTTTGAGGTATGATTTCTGATTGAAGACCAGTTTGAGGCAACGAACCAACCACTTGATTAGCCATAATTTTGTGTCCTCCTTTTAGTTTGTACCCTGGAGGATAACCATGAAGTTTATAGCATTTATCAGCTATATGACCTGTTAAGCCACAATAGGAACAAATTGGTCTTTCTTTCTTAGAATACCCTCCTCCTTTACCACCATTGAAATGATGAAATTGTCCTTTGTTGTGATTAACAAACATTGCAGCAGCATTTGCTTCCACATTATAACCTGTAATGCCATGACCAATGTTTCTCCTCTTTTCTTCTTGTATAACTAAAGAGCAAACTTTGCTTAATGAAGGAAATGGTTCTATTAGCAATATTTGACCAATAAGATTGCTGTAACTATCATTTAAGCCCATCAAGAACCTGAAAACATGTTCCTTATGCTGAACATCCAATTGAGAAGCCTTGGATCCACAAATACAAGCGCAAGAACAAACAGTAAAAGGCTGGTGGCTGACAAACTCATCCCATAAAGTCTTGAATTTTGTAAAGTAAGAACTTATTGAGAGTGATCCTTGTGAAAGATGAGAAATTTCTTTCTCAAGTTCAAACAATCGTGGTGTATTACCTTGTGAAAGTCTATCTTTAAGATCAAACCACAAATCTTTTGCATTATTGATATACATCACACTAGCTTTCAATTCCATACTCAAAGAATTGGTTAGCCAAGAAAGAACCGTAATGTTACAGCGACTCCAAGAATTGAATAAAGGAGAAGAAGCCATTGAAGTGAATGTTGTCTGCGATGAACCAGTAGCGGAAGCCATTGAAAACTTAAAGAAACTCAAATTCAAGAAGACAGAAAAAATTCTTCAATGCTTGAAGAAGCTCTGATACCATGTAAAATTCGTAAAACTGATATCAAGATTGAATTACTGGATCTCTGTAATTGCAAGAGCAGTACCATGTAAAACTGATATTCATCTACAGCATTACAGTGAATTTCTTCATAAAATTTTCATATTCATACTGGTTTACAAGGATCTATATATATAGAAAAAAAAATTACAACTGGAACTAATAACTGATAACAAAATGATACTAACAGCTTAACTGACTTGCTGTTATAGACAACAAAAATCAGTTAATTAACTGACATCTATTGCTGCTGTTGAATCTTCTTTTCTGCTGAGATTAATATGTACTAAGCAATTTGCATAAGAAATAAGAAGGAAGGCATACTACAAAGAAAAAATAACATGAAAATATATCTTAAGAAATTTTTAACGGTTTCAATTGTGTGGTGGTTGTATTTTTAAATTTTGTTGCACTGCCTTAAATAAATAGTGATGATAAATCATTTACATGTATTCCTAATTTCATTTTTAGTTGTCTACTTTTATTGTTACAAGGACTAGTGAAAACACTTTAACATCAAAATGCTACTTTTGTGGAGATTAAATATTAATTAATGCATACAAATAAACAAGATTAATTTTGTGGATTAAATCTTTACGTGCAAAATTTTATAATCTAAATTTTAAAAAAATATTATTTCAATTAAAAATAAGGTTAACAAAAAATATCCTTTATATACCTTTATATTCAATAGGACATTCTTTGTAGGAAAATGATGAATTGAAAAATACAATAATCAAACAAGTTAATTATAATTAATTTCTATATTTTATTATAATTTTTTTTTTAATTGTATTCACTTGTGTTTTCAATCAAATTATAAATGATTTTGTCATAATTTTGTTATTTAACTTATTTCCTAGATAATGATTGGATTATAGGTAAAGATTGTACCACATACTTTTCCCTACCCATGAATTAGATTGGGAGGGAGGGGTTAACTATCTTATCTCACCCCAATTCCACTTAATATCTTTATATTTTTATTATTATTTTTGGCCATATTGCACAACTTCTATTAATGTTTTCATCATTTTTCAAAATTTTAAACCTTTATATACCATAGGATATTCCATGTAGCAAAAGTAGTGAATTAAAAACTTAATAATTAAATAGATTAATTATAATTACTTTTTACATACAACTAAGAATCCTCTATTTTGTATTTACTTGCATTTTTCTTTTCAAACTATGAATGCTCTCTTAATTTTCACTGCTTGTTATGATTATGTTGATTTTACTTATTTCATACAAAATGGTTGGATTATAGGTTGACATTGCACTAGCACGCTCTCCTAGGGCTCGTGCTTTGAATGAGGGAGTAATTATCATATTTTACTCTATTCCCATTTTCTTAATAATTTTAGTAATGCGTTGATGAGTCTGCATAGGAGAGATACAAAGACATAAAAGAGAAAACAATTAGAATGAGATTATATATTAGGAGGATTTTCCTATTTTCAGCCATTGTGGTAACAGTCTAATGTCTTATAGCTTTTACTTTAATATTTTTTAATTATATTTACTACATGAAAATTTCAATCAACCCTTTGAAAAAATAAATTAGAAAATTGTATGTATATCATTCTGAATTGCATTAACCAAAGTTTAATTTTTCAATCATACACAAGATATCCACTATACTGTCAACAAAATACATTCATCCTTCAACTATAAATATGCACGCACATTCGCGTAAATACATACATACGTCATGCAAGACTTCAATACCTTTAACTGAATCCGCGACAATGACAATCAATTCTCATATATCTTTACCATACCTAAATAATGTGTTTCATCTTGGTATTATGGACTTAGTCCATTGCTAAATTGTTGACATATGACTACACAATGTACGTGGATGTTTGTTGACATGTACCAAGTTCACTTATTAAAAAAAGACTTAAAAATAATATAATAATTAAGTACAATAACTGTAACTAAATATTTTTCATAGAATGTATTTACTTTGAATTCACTTGCATTTCTTTTTAAACTATGATTGCTCCTTATCATTGTTTGAAAAAATGGAGTTATTCTACTTACTTGTTATACAATGGTTGGATTGTAGCAGATTGAGCCTCAACATGACTCTCCGTCTGCACATGCTCTGGATACAGAGGTGATTTTCCTATTCTCCTTTCTTTTTAAGAAGGAAGGCATACAATGAGAGAAAAAATATCATGAACATATATCCTAAGAAATTTTTAACATTTTTAATTGTGTGGTGAATGTCAAATATTTAAGTGCTTTTATATTATGTTAATCATAAGAAAATTTAGAGCAACTAATTGAAAATAATTTAGATTATTAAATTTGAATCACTCCAATATACCTTATTTAGATTTTGAATTGCATTAATAAAATTACACGTATTAAATCTTTTTAGCCTTAGGCAAGATTTTTAATATACTTGTTGTATAAAACTCGAATTTGCACATATGTAAATCAAGCTCGGCTCAAACTTGACTCGATTAAAGCTCATTTCACGCATAAACGAGTCGGGCTTGTGCTCAAACTTGGTTCGACTGAAACTTGTTTCAAACTAATAAATGAACCAAGCAACTAAATGATTAAATTAATTGATAAATAATATATATAATTTGAGAAAAATATATTTTAAAGTAAAAAAAAAATTAAAATCATGTATTTAATGTGATCGATATTGAGTTTGTTGATGAGCCCAACATTAAGGTAATTCTCAAGCTGAATATTGAGTTAGTTTATGAGCTACTACACAAACTGATAAACAAGCTGGATCGCGAGTTGTTAAAAGAGTTGGCTCGCGAGCTATTAAATAAACCAACTCGCGAGCTTTACAAGAAAAGTATGAACCAACTCGAGCTTGGCTCGTTTAACTTAATAAAGAGTTTGAGTAAGATATTATAGAGTGGAGCATTGAGTGGCTAACAAGCAGCTCAGCTCATTTGTAGCCCTACGGATCCAACAACCTTACAATCTTCTTCCATTGAACCTTGTCTTGTTGGTAGGAGAGACAAATTTGGTTATACTTAATCACCTCATCACAGAAGTGGCTACTAATACATTCACTTCGAAAATGCAAAAGTCTGGTGTCATCCTGGGTGGCTTGCCTGCATGGTGATATGATACTCTCTCAATAGTATTTTCCTCAGTTCATTAGCTCAAGGCATAGAGTGATGTTTAACCATGCTTTAGTAGCAACCTATTGTTTATTTAGGATTGCTGTACTTTGCACTCATCTAGTATGTTCTACAATGACTAATGAACACTCCCTCTCCTAAAGAGCTTTCTATGTTATTCTAGCTCTAGCACTAAGAAAATCAAGTTGATCAATGAGTCACAATCCTATTTTGTCTATGATATGATTGTACTCAAAGCACTCAACCATTTACATGATGGTTATCCATCTAATGTGCACAAGAAAGCAATCACAGGTAAGCATAACACCTTGAAGACATATTATTGTTTGAAGATGAAGTTAAATAATAATACTGAAAAACATGATGTCAAAGACACAAATTATGGTTCAAATTATCTTAATTATGAAAATATTAAGGGGTTTATTGGGATAACATATTTATTTATTTATTTATTTATTTTATTTGTTATGCTTTAGAGGAAAGATATAGGTGACAATAGCATGTTTATCTGTGTTGTCAATTTTTAGTTTCTATTATTAGTTTCCATTTTTTTATTGGAAATTTTGAAATCAAGGTAATTTAACATCAAAATGTTAACATTACATATTAATTCAGTGTATACAATTTTTTAGCAGAGATTTAAAATTATTTTCATGTGAATCTGAATTTTAAATAAAATTGACAAAAAATATTTATGGCTTTTTCAAATCTAAGAAAATTAAAAATTCCCAAAAAAAAAGAGTAAAAATAAAATAACTAAAAAATAATTATAATTATTTTCTTCTTAATGTGTTTTAATTTGTATTGATTTGCATTTTGTTTCAAATGATCAATGCTTTCCTTATCAATATTTGATAAAACAATGTTTTTTTACTTATTTGTTATGTAATGGTGTGATTGTAGATTGTGGTTGTAGGGGACTCTTCCCAGCCCAATGCATTACACGGGGAGGTAAATCTCATATTGTCTCTCTATTAATGCCAAAAGTAGTGAATTAAAATTTTGATAATTAAATAGATCAATTATAATTACTTTCTATATACTACTATAGTATCCTCTAACTTGTATTTACTTGCATTGTGTTTCAAACTATGAATGCTCTTTTTAATTTTCATTGCTTGTTGTGATTATGTTAGTTTTACTTATTTCATACACAAAAGTTGGATTACTAGTTCACATTGTACCAACACGCTCTCCTCAAGCTCGTGCTTTGGATGAGGGAGTAATTATCCTATTTTAATTAATTTCTTTTTTCTTAATAATTTTAGTAATGTGCAGAAAAATTTGCATAAGAGAGATATAGTGAAAGACATAAAAGGAGAGAACAATTAAAATGGGATTATATATTAGCAGGATTTTTCTATTATCAACCATTATGGTGACAATGTAATGTTTTGTAGATTTTAATTAATTTATTTTAATCATATAAATGAAAATTTCAAATAACTCTTTGAAAAAATAAATTAGAATATTGTATTTAGATAATTCTGAATTGCGTTACACAAAATTGATTTTTTCAATCATACACAAGATATCTACTATATTGTCAACAAAATACGTTCATCCTTCAACTATAAATACGTGCGCACATTCGCACATATACATACATAGATAATGCAAGACTTATATACCTTTAACTGAATCCTTGACTCAAAAATATCGTAACACATTTTAAAGTAGTGGGTGGAGGGGACTCACTCAACCATTGGTTGTGTGATTGAAAACTCCGTGAGAAATTGCACTCAATTGGAAAATAAATAATTTCAATAATAAACTAGAAATAAATGTTGAAGATTAAACTTGAACAGTGGGATGATGGCAGCAAAAATTTCACTGCAGCAGCTACATCAACCGGCAGCCCACCTCCATTGAAGTTGAGCAAGATTCGGCCACCACCCTTACCAAACTAGTCACAATTGTTGAAATCTAATTCCCACCATTGTTAATTATTTGTTTTCTGTAATTGCTATAAATAGGTGAGTGTATGTGCATTGTAAAGGTGTGGTGTGTTGAGAGTTGTAAGCCAGTGAGTGAGCGAGAGATTTTGTTTTTGAATCCCTTTGTATTATTTTTCCAGATTGAAATATACTTGTTTGGTATTTATCCTCACTGAGTTTCAGTCACATCCAGTGATTGAGTGTACCTCTCCACCCATCAGTGGTATCAAAGTGTCCAGGTACGCCGGAATTCGCCAAATAGAGGCGAACAGAGGAGAAATTCAATTTTCTTCTCAGTTTTGAAGTTGCTCCAAATCCCAAATTGAGCCTGCCATTGTGCAATTCGACTCGAGTCGATTCCAACGGTGAAAACCACGTTTCAAACGGACACCTAGAGACTCCGCATGCGCCTCCTACGAAGATAGCATCCTTCCCACGCGCCTTACGCGCCGATGAAGACTCCGACAGATGGCGACACGTGTCTCACGCGCCCGCACGCGTCTTCTTCGCCAGATTGGCGACTCGAGACCCGAATCCGCGACCCGCAATCCGGATCCGTACTCGAGACTTGACCCGCATCCGACCCGCTCCTAGCAGCGGACACGCGGCACGCACAGAGAACACCATTGGCGTAACGGGATCAGTAACGCCGTTAAACGGTCGTTAAGTTAAACTGGTTAGTTTAAAAATTCACCAGAATTTCCTATAGCCAGTTCAGTGATTTTTAGACCGGTTCTTTGCAAGCGAAAACCGGTTCCTAAGGTTTTTCGACCTTCGGAACACATTGGTGGCATCAGATTTTCAAAAATCAACCCTCATCTTTTTGTTTTTATATATTAAATTTGATGGCTAACGGTACTACCCAATCGGTCATTCCAAAATTGACTCGGGAGAATTATGACAACTGGTCAATTCAAATGAGAGCCCTTCTAGGTGCTCAGGATGTCATGGACATCGTTGAAGATGGGTACAGAGAAAGCCCATCAAAAGAAGCCAAAGCAGATATGTCGGATGCTCAAAGAACGACCTTGCGAGCCGATCGAAAGAAAGATTGCAAGGCAAAATCCATAATCTACCAAGGCCTTGATGAGGCCACGTTCGAAATCATCGCCTCCGCGAAGACATCCAAAGAAGTCTAGGACTCTCTCCATTGAACACACAAAGGTGCAGATAAAGTGAAAAGGATTCGTCTTCAGACATTGCGAGGTGAGTTCGAATCTCTCAAAATGAAGTCTACTGAATCCATTGTAGACTACTATACACGAGTAATGGTAGTATCAAATCAAATGAGAAGAAATGGAGAGACTCTCAATGACGAGAGAATTTGTGAGAAAATTTTGCGATCTTTAGATCCAAAATATGATTATATAGCTGTGACCCTAGAAGAAACAAAAGACTTGGAAACAATGTCTGTAGAAGAACTTGTGGGCTCACTCCAAGCCCATGAGCAGAAAGTCAATAGAAGAAGTGATGATAAAGCACTGGAGCAAGCCCTCCAAACGAAGTTGTCCCTCACTGCAGAAGGATACGACAAAGGGGGGACGTCACAGCAAGGAAGAGGACGAGACCGAGGATCTCGTGGAAGAAATTCTGGAAATTTTGATTATAGAGGAGGTAGCAAAGGCAGAAGAGGTACCACTAGAGGAGGACGAAATCAACAGAGCTATGTCCCACGAGGCAGAGGACAAGGAAGAAGAGGAGGATACAATAACCGCTCGAATGTAGACAAAAGAAACATTCAATGCTACAATTGTCATAAGTATGGACACTATAGCGATGAGTGTTGGGGGCGACAACAAGAAAAGGTTAGCGAGGAGGCCAACCTTGCCGAAACTAATCATGCAGATGGAGAGTCGTTGATGCTAATGGCACACAATGCAACTCCTCAGGACCAGAGTGTTTGGTGCCTTGATTCTGGAGCCAGTCCGAGGGAGAGGAGACGTTTTGATCAAACAGAAGTCTAGAGATCATGCTTACATCTCTAATGTCTACTATGTGCTAGCCATGAAGACTAATATACTTAGTCTCGAACAGCTCGTGGAGAGAGGCTATTGAATTAGCCTCAGTGATAAGCAGATGGTGATAATAGATGCTCAAGGAAAGCTTGTTACTCGAGTTCAAATGGCAAAGAATCGAATGTTTCCACTTGCCATCCAACATGATACGCCAAGGTGTTTGGGCGCTATCATCAAAGACAAAGACTGGCTATGACATCTAAGGTATGGGCATCTAAACTTTGAAAGTTTGAAACAATTGGGAAGCAAGAAGATGGTGAAAGGCTTACCAAATATCCATCATCCAAATGTGATATGTGAAAGCTGTATTTTGAGCAAGCAACACAGAAACAGCTTTGGAAAGCAAACCGACTGGAGATCAACCATGCCGCTCCAGCTAATACACACAGATGTGTGTGGTCCATTGAGACCATTTTCGAATGGACAGAATCGATACTTCCTCACCTTCATCAACGACTACAGCAGGAAGACGTGGGTCTACTTCCGGAAAAGGAAGTTAGAGGTATTCGATAAGTTCAAAGAGTTCAAAGCTCTTGTGGAGAAACAAAGTGGCTACCGCATCAAGTCACTCTGGTCAGACCAAGGAGGAGAATACAAAGACGATACTTTCCTGGTATTCCTTAGACAACAAGGGATTCAGAAACAGTTCACACCATCATACACTCCCTAATTGAATGGTGTAGCCGAAAGGAAGAACCGCACAATCCTTAACATGGCTAGAAGTATGTTAAAGGATAAAAATGTGCCAAAGAGTTTTTGGGCAGAAGCAGTGTTATGTGCAGTCTATCTACTCAATAGGTGTCCAACGAAGAGTCTTGATACAAAGACACCATATGAAGCCTGGAGTACTCACAAGCCCAGTGTGAGTCATCTGAGGGTGTTTGGCTTCACAGCCTACACCAAGATCCCAGAAGCAAGAAGGACAAAGTTGGATGATAAAGGAGAGAAGTGTATCCTTGTTGGATACGGCGATAGCACCATGGGATATCGACTCTACAATCCCATCAACAAGAAAATCTTTCACAGTCGAGATGTCATCTTTGAAGAAAATGAATCCTGGAAATGAGATCAGGCTGAATGTTCCAAAGATGCGGAATTGACACTTGAAGGAGAAGAACCTACACAGACAAGAGAAGTGGCTATCGAGCCACAAATTCCTGAGCTGCAGACACCTCCACATGGTTCATCGTAGAGGAATGAAGCTCCATCACCAATAGAGCATGAAATCTCAGACATGAGACCTAGAGGAGCTCAAAATCTAGCCGATCTGTATAAGAATATAGAACCAATGGAAGAATATGTTGCTCTAAACTGCCTGTTGCTAACTAGCGACCCAATTAGCTTTGAGAAAGTTGACGAAGAAAACAAATGGAGAAAAATGATGGATGAGAAGATTCAATCCATCAAGAAGAACAAGACTTGGGAGTTGACAAATCTCCCAAAGAGCCACAAAATTGTTGGTGTAAAATGGGTCTACAGGACCAAGAAGAACACTCAAAGAGAAGTCCAGAGATACAAAGCAAAACATGTCGCCAAGGTTTACAGGAAGAAAGAAGTGGAATTGATATCTTGCAGAACGTATGATCGGATGACTAATATTTTCACAAAGCCACTCAGGCATGATATTTTTTGTAAGACTGAAGACAATGCTCGAAATGACAAAGTTAGGAGAGTCAAATTTAAGGGGGGATGTTGAAGATTAAACTTAAACAGTGGGACGGTGGCAGCAAAAATTTGACTGCAGCAGCTTCATCAACCGGCAGCCCACCTCCATTGAAGTTAAGTAAGATTCGGCCACCAACCTTACCAAACTAGCCACAATTGTTGAAATCTAATTCCCACCATTGTTGATTATATTGTTGTATGTTTTACTATAAATAGGTGTGTGTATGTGTGGTGATAGTGTGGTGTGTTGAGAGTGGAAAGCCAGTGAGCGTGAGAGAAAGAATTGTTTCCTCTGTATTGTTTCTAATTGAAATTTATTGTTCTTGAATTTATCCTCACTGAGTTTCAGTCACATCCAGTGACTGAGTGTACCTCTCCACCCATCAATAAATTATAGAGGAAAATATCAATACAAATCTCTCACTGGTTATTCAGATCACCCTCTTTACACCACATATTACATTACACACATAAGTAGCTTCCCTCTGCCCTAATACATTATACAACCTGGTACGGCTACATCTGATACCTATAAAAGCACTCGCCTTTCTTAGCAAGCCCTTTGGCAGAGAGTTTACCTCGTCCCAAATACATATAATACTACAATATGTAATACACTTATTCGTTACTTTGTATCTGTTATCTCCGTAATACTTGTCTCTTTGTCATCTCAATTCCCACATTTCTCAATATTTCACATCACATAATCTCATTATCATTTCTTAGTTTTTCACATCACATAAACTCATTTCACATTTCTCATTTTGGGTCTTCATATACTCAGTATTCACAGATATTTCACATACATTGATATATAATATTCACTGGTTAAATCAATAATTATGCATTTAGACCTCACTGTCACATGGATAAACACTGTCATGCTTCTCCCCATGACGGGTTGTGAGCCCCGTTGGCTGGACTTAATCCTGGTCGGCCCACCAGAGTTAAATCAATAACAACCTCTTTAGTCTGTAAGTCAGATTAGCTGTTTCCATACTAGTGTAGACTCCAGGGGGACTCTACCCTTCTCAGCCCAATCGACCATCTCATCTCCACACTCTCTCTAAGATGTGTGGGTGCACTAAACTCTCCTGAAACATGCGCAACAGTACTGTGCCTACTATGGTCCACCGGACTTCTCAAACCATAACTTGTAATTTAATATTCACATATAGCTCTGCTTTAAACAATCACACACAATATATATTCTCAACACATTTCAGTATTTCCAACATCTCATAAATGTATATCATAATTCAACACAGTATATTCACTTTATTCATGCCACACGATTTGAATAATACACATAATTATATCATCTAAAATAATAAGCTAACCTATGCTCATCATCTGTTTTACTGAAAATACATGTTAAATTATCTCACAATTTATCTAGAAAATCCATTACTTTAATCATTCTATTTTCGCAAATAGTAACTACTAACACAGCCCTAGGCTCAAAATCACACAAACGGTTGGTTTTTCAAAATCCACATGATAATCATATGTATGTATATATATACACACACACAGACACACATATTTTTCATTTTAACCGTTTGAATTACAAAATTACTGGCTTAATCTATTCACCTTACTTGGTTTTTAGGAACTACGCCAGCAGGGACCCCAAAACGATGCCTGCGGCGCTCATCCGAACCCTGATTCAATAATCCTAGTTTATCAATACCATTTCAAATAAAATACCATTCTTTTCCACATTTCCTAAACTCATAAATTTCAAATAAATAATTAAATTTCCAAAAATTACAAATTTGCTTAATTTCCTAAATCTTACCCTAACCTTGAGATGGTGCTTGGAAAGCCCAATTCCCAATTTTGTTCCAGTCAAATTGACGAGGATCGATGCTAGGCCTTAGAAATGATGTCTAATCGTCAATTAAGCTAAAGATTTGAGAGAAATTGAGGAGAAAGAGTGGGTTTACCTTAACCCAGGAGTGGTGCCTACAATGCTCCTACGAAAAAACCACTCCGGTAGGAATGTCGGTGGCGGAGAATGGAACGCAGCGGTATTTTCCATTTTCCAATCGGTCGAATATTTGCCGACAAAATAAGGAGAGAGTGAGAGTAGAGGCAAGGAGAGAGACAACGATGCTGAGAGAGCGCAAAAGCTCTCTGTAATTTTTTATTTTTTTTTGAATTGCAACCTATAGAAGCTTACAAGTTAAGCTTCTTACACACACACACACACACACACACACACACACACACATATATATATATATATATATATATATATATATATATATATATTTTCTATAATCATTACTTTTATTATACTATATTATATTATATTATTTAATTATTTAATTTTAATTAATTAATTAATTAATTAAATTTTTAATTATTATTATTATTATTATTTACACTTCCATGCTTATTAATTTTCTAGGGCATTATATATATATAGTGATAATTAGGGACTTTGCCTACCCTCGCACCACTTTGGACACTATGGTGCAGTACCAAACCTGGGAGGGGGGGAAGTGAAAGTCGTCGGACGCACCCCTAATAATTCATTGGGCTAAAGTCTCAAGGGGGAATCTAACCCTTGACCTTGGGGCCACCAAAGTCACAAGTCACCTTTACTATTAATATTTTCATTGAATCACAAATATTCATAATTTGATAAATTTTACATGAATAACTTTACATATTCATATTCATGTTGTATCATATCATTTATTTCTAGTGTTTGCCATGTGCCTCATCTATTTGTGCCATAATAGTATCTAATGTTTATTTATATTTATACTTTCATAGTCTTAAAAAAATTTAAATTTTTCGTAAATAACTTTAAATATTCATAATTTGATATTTGCAAATTTTCTTATGGTAATATTATTAATTTCTTTTCTAAATATAAAAACTTTATTGAGAATTATAAAAATATTTTAAACAAGGTTATTGACATTTAATCATGTCCAACACGTGACATATTTACTTGTGTGTGTGTATCAATGTGAAAACGTTTAAATACAATTGCACATGACATGTTCACTAGTGCATGTGTTCATCATTGTGAACTCTTAAAACACCCTCATATAAAAATATAATGATACTAGTTTGTTGTGAATGAACTTGGAATTGCACATCGGAAATTAAATGCATCAACTAATGAAGAACAAATATGGAACACACAAAAAATTTACGTAGTTTGGCAATGCCTACATCCACGGGATCAATCGGCAAAGTTTCACTATCTAAAGTGTCAAAGAACATACAATACAATCACTCTTATAATGATTTTCTTCTCTTTGAATATACCCAGAATGGTATATTTATAAACACTTCGGACGTTTCCCTACAAACACCCAACCAGCTTAACACTCATATTCAAATTTTGAAAATCTGTGCTAAGTTCTTAAGCCAAACCGTCGACTGATTGGGCCAAATCGTTGACTATTTCAGACTGAATCTAAATTGCCTTAATTCTGGAGCTAAACCGTCGATGGTTTCCTCGCTGCTCCTTAGCACATGTGATTTTTTACTATATATTCTTCTTTGTTTATGTAATCCATCAAGCATATGAGCCACAAAAATACAACTATCTCTACCTTGGCGAGTATACGTCCCTTAGGAGAACCTTAAAACATAGCTCGTTGTTCCACCTTGACCTTGGAACATTAGGTTGGATCCGTCTCTCTTCCAGCACTTGGAGATATGAAGTAAATCCAAGCAATGCTTGAACTTTTCAGTAGTAACCAGTTTTGTCAAAATTTTCGTCACGTTTTTAGATGTGTGAACCTTATTGAGTACAAGTTCGCCTGAAGTAATCAATTTTCAGACCCTGTGGAATCTTACATTAATATGCTTGGTTCTCGCATGGTACACTTGATTCTTTGCTAAGTAGATAGCGTTTTGACTGTCACAACGTAGCACAACCCCACTTTGTTGTATACCCAACTCTTTGACCAAACCAATAAGCTACAAGGCTTTTTTTGCAATTTCGCAAACTGCCATGTATTTATATTTAGTTGTAGACAATGCCACCAAGGATTGTACCATGGACCTTCAACATATAGGTCCTCCCACAAGGATAAAGACATAACATGTTGTAAACCTTTTGTCATCCATATCCACCGCATAATCAGCATCAACAAACCGCACAACTGATGGACTATCTTGTTGCTTACCAAACATGATGCCATACAATTTATGCCTTGGTGCATTTTTGCCCTCGTTTACGCCTTTAAAAACACTGCTATTATGCTTTGTCTGACTGATGACGTGATGTATCATGTTATGGATGAGGAATCACCTACGACAGTTTGACTGAAACTGGAATGTCGGTATATATATATATCTCCAAGTCATTGACGAACAAGCTTTATCTTAAGCAGAAATTGTATGGGCTTAAGATGTCATATGGTTTGAATCTAAACCAACACATCAATGTGTTCAATTAGATCATCAGAGATTTGAAGCGAGTTGATGTGAAGTTTGAAAACGAAGACAAGGCGTTGATGCTGCTAAATTCCCTACATGCGTCGCCTACGTATAAAAATTTGGTTACAACTCTGACGTGGGGAAAGGAATCTCTCAAATTGGAGGAGATCACAAGTGCTCTTTTGTGTTTTCATCAGAGGAAGAAAGCTAGCGATGAGAATTCACGAGGCAAAGGGCTTGTGGTGAAGGGTAACCAAGAAGGTGAGAGAAGCAAGTTCCAGAGTGGGCCGAGTAACAATAAGTCTCAATCCAATTCCAGGAAGAGGAAGCATATACGGTGTTTTAAGTGTGGGAAAAATGGGCACATAAAACCAATTTGTTCAGTGAAGAAGAAGGAGAATGTAGAAAATAAAGTGGGTTCATCAAAATATGCGAATATAGTGGAAGGAGACTCAGAGAGTGGTGATGGTGATATTCTTTCAGTTATATCCAATTTAGATCATCTCATGGATTCTTGGATCCTAGATTTAGTGCACTCTTATCATATGACACTCAACAAAGATTGGTTTGACACCTACATGAAATTATGCTTCATCCTAACCATGATGAAGGGGCAGAAATTATTAGGAAATATCTATACACTGCTACATACTAGAGTTGTAGATGGAGCTGCACTTACAGAATCTGTGTCATATAGTATTATCTTGTGGCATATGCGGTTATGGCATATGGGTGAGCATGGGATGATGAGGCTTTATAAGAGAAATCTTTTGAAGGGTGTCAAAACATGCAAGCTGAATTTCTGTAGGTATTGTGCGATTGGGAAACATACTAGGGTGCAGTTCAAGACTGCCACACACAAGATGGAGGGAATTCTTGACTACATTCATTCAGATATTTTGGAGCAAGTAAGGGTAGCATCACGGGGAGGACATATGTACTTCGTGAGTTTTATCGATGATTACTCACGAAAGGTTTGAGTGTACTTTATACGACACAAGTCAAAGACATTTGCCAAGTTCAAATTGTGGAAAACTGAAGTGGAAATCCTGATCGAGAGGAAGATCAAATGCCTTAGGTCTAACAATGGTACTGAGTACACAAATTCAAAGTTCATGGAGTTGTGTGAGTGGCATGGCATTAGGAGATACTTCACAATGCGCAAGACACCATAACAGATTGGTGTGGCGGAAAGGATGAACCAAACAATAGTTGAAAGAGCTCGATGTCTTAGGTTAAATGGAAGGCTTGCAAACAACTCATGGGCAGAGGTAGTAAATATGACGCGTTTCTTGATTAATAGATCACCAAGGGCTGCACTAGATATGGAGTAGTAGAGGAGGCGTGGATAGGTAGCGCAGTAGACTACTCTAGTTTGAGAGTGTTTGGATGTCTAGTCTACGTGCATGTTTATAGTGAGGAGAGATTGAAGCTTGATTCGAAGTCTAGACAATGCATCTTTCTGAAAAAATCAAAAAGGGGTGAAAGGGTTCAAGCTATGGAATCTGAAGGCACACAAAGTGGTTATCAATAGAGATGTGGTTTTTGATGAGAAAATCATGTTGCAGCGTACATAGGAAGAAGAGAAACAAGTGTCAGAAAACTGTAGCAGCAATGAGCATGTGATTCAGATTGAGTTAAAGACTCAAGGTAGAGATGATGTTGGGGATGTGGCTTATATTTGAGTGAAACGCATGCACTAGGAAAAGCATCGTGAAGCGAGGATTAAGAGAGAGGCTTACAGGATGGCAAGATTGACGACAAGCCGTCGATGGTTTGGGTGTAACCGTCGATGGTTTAGGCCAAACCATCAATGGTTACGCTTGCGGACGTCACGAAATTTCGATTTGGAGATCAGTAGATTGGGAGTTTTTGGAGGAATTTTCTCTGGGGGATTGCTATAGATGCATTTTAGATATATACTAGAAGTCTTTTGTACGCATTAGATTAGTATTTAATCATTATTATGTAACCCTAGTTTGATATGTTTGATGTAAACTTCATTGTGATAGTGAAAAACAGTCATTGCTCCTGTGGATATAGGTAAATTGCCGAACCATGTAAATTCTTGTGTCTTTGATTGTTGCTTTTGATTATTCACATTGTTGATTGATTGCTTGATTAGTATTGTTCATCATCGAGTGCTTGCCTTGCTTGTTCTATTGATTGTTTCGTGAGAGTTAGTGTGAGGTATTTAGCTGCGCACACTCAACACCAATAATTGGTATCAGAGCGCTGATTTTTTGACAACATTTGGTATCAGAGCTATTGGTTTGCAATGACTAATTGAGATTTCTTTTGCAAGGTTTGAGGTTGGTAAGTTCGATGGAACGGGGAACTTCAGGCTTTGGCAGAGGAGGGTGAAGGACTTGCTAGTGTAGCAAGGGATAGTCGGAAGGCATGGATGACACAATTTGGAAGGAGGTGGGAGTGTGAGATGTGTCCACTATCAAGTTATGTCTAACCGATGAGGTGTTGTATCACGTCATGGATGAGGAATCGCCGACAGCAGTTTGGTTGAAACTCGAACGCCAGTACATGTCCAAGTCATTGACGAACAAGTTGCATCTTAAGAAAAAATTATATTGGCTTAAGATGCTAGAGGGTTCAGACTTGACTCGGCACACAAACACATTTAATCAGATCATTAGTGATTTGGGGCGAGTTGATGTGAAGTTAGAGGAAGAGGAAAAAACGTTGATACTGCTGAATTCCCTATCTGCGTAGCCTAGATATGAGAATCTGTTTACAAAGCTAACTTGGGGGAAAGAAACATTGGAGTTAAGAGGACATAACGAGTGCATTGCTGAGGTTCCATCGGAGGACATCACTAGGTTTTAAACAACCAAAGCCCTTTTTATAAACAACCCAAAGCTCGTATAACTGAGGCTTGCATCTTAAGTAGACCAAAGCCCATCAAACTAAAGCCCATGTTTTTAGATAAATAAACCTAAAGCCCAATGAATAAAAGCCCACCTTTTTAGATAAATAAACCCAAAACCTAGAACCCTTGGAGCCCAAAAGCCTATGTCATTAACCCATGTTTTTAAAACAAACGAAACCCACTTTTTAATAAAATAGCCAGGCCTATGTTTTTTTAAAAAAAAAAAAAACCCAAATCCCACTTTTTTTTAAAACCTGAAGCCCATATCTTGAAAACAAAGCAAAGCCAAAACATCCAAAGCCTTGAACCCAAATCAAGCCCAACCAAACAAAGTAGGCCAAAGCCCAAATATCCAAACTGGAGCCCAGAGCCCAATGTCGGGTCCCAACCCTAAGTTCAACTTAAACTCACCAGAACCCCATAGTCATTCAGGGCCAATTCAGTGCGAGTCAACCCTAGCCATCATCAGAGTTTACTCACTTGAGTCAAACCCACCGAGTTTGGGGTGAGTCAACTCACCCTAAGCCTATTTCCATCCCTAAATCCAAATGTAATTGAGAAAAAGGGAAGAGGACTTATATGTCATGGTGAAGCTAATCTGGGGTTCCATTTTGAGTCCCTGATCCTTGAATAACCTGCAAGATAGCAACAAATAAATCCAACAGAAGCATTAAACAAGCAAAGGAAAGATAAAAATGAGGAAAAATGAAACAATGTAGATCTTAGGGTGGGTCTGATCAAAGGGTAGCATTGGGAGTCTGAAAACCCTCTTAGATTCGAAAACCCTAGGAGAAAAGGGTAGCTGAGAGCCCTTATATATCTGGGAGGCCACATATCTAAGGGGCCCATGAGAGGAGTTTGAGAACACCACAGAGACGAGAAAACCTTCAAGATATGAGAGGTTTCTGGTTGAAAGGGTAAAACTAAAAGATGAAAGTGGGGAAAGAGGTAGAAGCCTCGCGGGAGAGAGATAGGAACAGGGAGAAACCAGTGAGAAAGAGAGGGGACACAGAGCTAGGGTGAGAGAGAGAGAGAGAGGAGAGAGGAAGGGGATCGGAAAAATGGAAAAGGAAGAAAAAACGGATTTTATATTAAAGGGGCTAGTGGCCATGTGTCACCACTGAATGGGGACATGTGGCATAATTTGGTCCATGCTTCTAGTACATGGCTTTGCTCAATTGGAGCTGTCCATGTTGGGCTTTGTGGAGCCTAGTTGTGTTTTATCCAGATGATGTCCTGACCCAAAATAATGTTGCGTGATTATTTTTTTTTTTATAATGGGAGATTCTTTTTATGAGGCCTAGTCCATGGAGCGGAGGC
Source organism: Malania oleifera (assembly GCF_029873635.1). Lineage (NCBI taxonomy): Eukaryota > Viridiplantae > Streptophyta > Magnoliopsida > Santalales > Ximeniaceae > Malania > Malania oleifera. Next base: position 14,447,590 of record NC_080424.1, read on the forward strand.
TTGGCCTGTTTTGTAGCCCATTGTGAATCCTGTGCGTAGGATATAAAAATCAGTGTTTTGGTGATTAGGGTTGATGCATTGAAACTGCGCGACTGCACTCTATATTTACTCCCGGATAATAGTAAAACCCCTGCAACTCCGTGGACGTAAGTAAAAATTGCCAAATTAGGTAAATATTGTCTTATGCGTGTGATTATTTTTCTTTTGGCGTGTGTTTTTCTCTATTTTGTTTCTCACAAGTTTTTGGGAATTTTGTGATAATTTCCCTACAACTGGTATCAAAGCCTAGGGTTAGGTTTGAGTGGCAGCAATGGCATAGGAAGCAGGAAGGCGCTTAGAATGGAAAAGTTCGATGGCACATACTTTGGATTCTGGAGGATGCAAATCGAGGATTATTTATGGGAAGAAGTTACATTTGCCGCTTCTACACGGGAAAAACGTGCGACTATGAAAGATGAGGAATGGACTCTTCTTGATAGATAGGTACTGGGAGTTATCAGGTTAACTCGGTCTAGGTCTGTTGCACACAATGTTGTAAAGGAGAAGACGACAACAGATCTAATGAAAGCTTTGTCTAGTATGTATGAAAAGCCGTCAGCAAACAACAAGGTGCATCTAGTGAAGAAGTTGTTCAATTTGAAGATGGTAGAGAATGCATCAGTAGCACAACATATGAATGAGTTTAACACTATCACAAATCAATTGTCGTCTATAGAAATCTATTTTGATGATGAGATCTGTGCACTGATCATTTTGGCTTCCTTGCCAAATAGTTGGGGGGCAATGAGGACGGCAGTAAGCAATTCTACAAGAAAAGAAAAACTGAAGTACAATGACATACGAGATTTAATTCTGACTGAGGAGATTCGCAAAAAAGATGCAGGTGAAACCTTAGGTTCTGGCTCTGCTCTAAACCTTGAGACAAAAGGCAGAGGTAATGATAGAAATTCAAATCGGGGCAGATCAAAATCTAGAAATTCTAATCGAAACAGAAATAAATATAAATTTGGCTAACAAGTGCAATGCTGGATCTGTGGGAAAACGGGTCACTTTTGGAGACAATGCAAAAGTCTTAAGAAGAAGAATGAAGATGATTCTGCTAATGATGTAAAAAAAGAGGTACAGGATGCATTACTTCTTGTGGTAGACAGTCCACTTGATGATTGGGTTTTGGATTTAGGAGCTTCGTTTCATACCACTTCACACCAAGAAATCATACAGAACTGTGGGTATAGGAAACGTCCGGATGTTGTTGTCTAATGGGTCTATTTGGTAACTGGAGAAGGTACGACATATTCTTAACCTTAGAAGGCCGAATTTGAATTCTGTTGGACAATTTGATGATGAAGGGCATGCAATGTTGTTTGTTGGTGGTACTTGGAAGGTTACAAAGGGAGCTAGAGTATTGGCTCCTGGCATGGTCTTAAATTTCCACAAAATTGTTGAAATTTCTGTTGAAATTTTCGATTTCCGTCACCCTCGAAATCAAAATGGCAGTCGATTTCTGTCTTGCATAATTTTCGTCAAAATCTCAACGAATCATCCGAAATTTATTGAAACCTCGAAATTTTAGCGAAATTTGTCAAAATTTTAACTATGTAATGAAATTTTATCGAAATTCAAATGAGAGATTCAAGAGTGAAGTGAAATTTCTCTTTTAATTTATTTTATTGAAACAAAAGGTTGTCACAAGTGCTTTTGAAATTATATGAAAAAATAAACTTATAGTAATATTTTATTTAACCATTCATATCTAAATTATCAATATTTGTATAATAAATAATTTTTAAATGATTTATGAATTTCATTTTCATTAACTGAATATGTTTAATGTACATTATCTTACAAGCATGTTTGATGCACATACTATTTTATGACTTTTCCACTTCATACAAAACATAGATGTATTTAATTTGTAATATATTAGTCTTAAAACGTATATTATTATGTTTGTTAACCATTTCCAAAGTTTCACAAATAATTTCATGTTTTACTACTTGTTTATGTTATTTTTTCAAATCGAAATCGAAATTGACATCAAAATTGAAATTTCCGTAATTTTGGAGCTTCAAAATTTGAGTTGAAATCGAAATTTAAGACCTTGGCTACTTAAAAGAAGACTGGGACTCTACATATGACCTCAAGTCCAAGAGACACAATTGCAGTTGCTAAAGTAAGTACTGATACAAGCTTATGGTACCGTAGACTTGGTCACATAAGTGAGAAAGTGATGAAGATGTTGCTGTCAAAAGGGAAACTACAAAATTGAAATCCGTTGATTTTGACATGTGTGAAAGGTGCATCTTAGGAAAGCAAAAAAAGGCAAGCGTCTTCTTGAAAACTTGTAGGACACGGAAGGCTGAAAAATTGGAGTTAGTACACACTGATTTGTAGGGGGCTTCTCCAGTTGCATCCCTTGGAGGTTCAAGGTATTGATTTACTTTCATTGATGACTCAACCAAAAAAGTATGGGTTTATTTTCTGAAAAATAAATCTAATCTATTTGAGACTTTTAAGAAGTGGAAGGCTATGGTTGAGACAGAAACACGTTTGAACGTAAAATGTTTGAGGTTAGACAATGGAGGAGAGTATATAGAGGGAGGGATTAGTGAGTACTGTGCTGCACATGAAATTAGGATGGAAAAGACCATTCATGGGATGCCACAGAAAAATGGTGTGGCTGAGTGCATGAACAGAATTCTTAATGAGCAAGCTAGGAGTACGAGGTTGCATGCTGGACTACCAAAAACTTTTTGGGCTAATGCTCTTAGTACTGCAGCTTACTTGATAAATCAGGGACTTTCAGTTCCCATAAAGTTCAGACTTCCTGAAGAGGTTTGGAGCAATAAAGAGGTAAAGTTTTTTCATTTAAAAGTTTTTGCTTGTGTTTTTTATATTCATATTGATTCCAATGCTCATCGCAAACTTAACGCAAAGTCTAAAATATGTTTTAATGAACAGGTTATGTACAAAGACAAGTAAACTATAGTGCTAGATGTCACAGAGATAGAATCATAGGTACATTAGAGTACACCTGTAGATGAAGTCCATAGATCTTCTAGGACCATTAGACCTCCACAGCGTTACTCACTCGCTCTAAATTATCTCCTATTGACTAATAGTGGTGAGCCAAAGTGCTACGATGAAGCCCTGCAGGATGAAAATTCAAGCGAGTGGGAGTTAGCCATGAAGGATGAGATGGATTCTTTGTTGGGGAATTAGACATGGGAACTGATTGAATTGCCAGTAGGGAAGAAGGCATTACACAACAAGTGGGTATACCAAATAAAGAATGAGCATGATGGTAGCAAGTGTTATAAGGCAATTTTAGTTGCCAAAGGGTGGGTTTCAGCAGAAGATGGGCATTAACTACTTAAAAATATTTTCTCCAGGTGTGAAAATGTCAACAATTAGACTGGTACTAGGGATGGTGGCTACAGAAAACCAACATCTTGAGCAGTTAGATGTGAAGATGAAATTTTTTCATCGTGACTTAGAGGAAGACATTTACAAGATTCAGCCATAAGGGTTCATTGCTCAGGGACAAGAGAATCTAGTCTACAAACTGAGAAAGAGATTGTATGGCCTAAAACAAGCTCCAAGACAACGGTACAAGAAATTTGACAGTTTTATGCATACACTACAAAAAAATAGGTTTTTAGTGAAGAAAGTATTAGTGACAAATTCAAATTCGTCACTAAATGTTGGTAATAGTGACGGTTTTTAAGAACCGTCACTAAAAGTCTACGTATTAGTGACGGTTTCTGAAACCGTCACTAATACTTTTGTCACTAAAAAGAGCACGGTAAACAATTTTCGCGCGAAAATTTATCCGGGAAAATATTAGCAACGATTCTATGGTATTAGTGACAATTTTGAAACCGTCACTACTATTGTTTATATTTAAAAAATATTAAAAAAGAAAAGGTTAAGGGTTTTAGTGACGGTTCAAGATAATTGTCACTAATACCATATTATTAGTGACGGTTTTGTAAACTGTTACTACTAGTGTTTTTACTAAAAAATATTTAAAAAAGAAATGGTTGAGGGTATTAGTGACTGTTTGGGATAACCGTCACTAATATTGATTTATTAGTGACGGTTTTAAAACCGTCACTACTAGTTTTTTATTTAGAAAATGTTAAAAGAGAAATCGAAAGGGAATTAGTGACGGTTTGGAACAACCGTCACTAAATGTGGTATTAGTGACGGTGGCTAACCGTCACTAATAGTGTTTTTATTTAAAAAAGATTAAAAAAGAAATCGTTAAGGGTATTAGTGACGGTTTGGAACAACCATCACTAATACCCTAGACCTAGTTAGCCTAGTGAGCCCATTGCCCAAGTTCCCACATGGCCTATACGCCCTGCTCAGCCCTCCCACTCCTAGGTGAACCCTAAATCCCTAATGCCTAATGCCCTAGTCCCTATTTGATTCTTCATTTGAGCATCTCTGTTCAAAGAGCCAGCACGAGAGGAGAGAGTGAGAGATCCTTTAGTTCTGGCCTTCTTCTTCGACCCTTCAAAGCCCTTTGGCCTTCTTCTGACCTTCGTGAGTTAATCGTCAACCCTTCGAACCAGCAGGAGCTTCCTGAGTTAGTCTTCCACATTGTGAACCGGCAGGAGTCCTTCACGAGTTTGTCAGAAGCTTCGTGAGTTCGTCATGGATATTTCGAACCAGAAGGAGCTCGTCGCAAGCTCATCTTTGAGCTTTCGTGAGTTCATCTACGTTGAAGTTCAAATTTGTAAGTATTCTTCTTCTTCTTCTTCTACAGATCTGCTTTTGCTTTCAATGTTGGATTTTTTTTTCCCAATGCTGTAAGCTAACTCAATATGTTTTGAGACATAATGTGCAAATGGTTTATACAAGTTGTATGAAATATTTTACTGGGAACTGCATCTTGTGCTACGCTGTGCTGTGCCTTCAGATTGAGTTAACCTCAGATATCTAAACATACTGTAATTGAGATTAAATTATACTGACCATTAGGCATAATTTACAAAGAACTAATTCACTTCAATATTTTAACATATAATGAATACACTATTTCATCGAATTTCGAGGAATAATTGTTCTGTAAATCAAATATAACTTAGATGTTGAAGTTCTGAAATGAGAAAAATTGACCACCTTTCATTGTGTTTCAAATTTGGTGTGGACTTTTAATTAGTTCACTTAAACAATGCAATTTGAGTACTCTTTTTCATCACTTGCTTCTTTGGAAATCCCATTGGCATCTGCTGGCTCAAGGAATGAATCCATTTCTTCGGCGGCTTCGTCAACCTGCATTTTCATTTTCTTAATCAACAACTAACAATTGTTAAGTACTAAAAAATAGCGAGATAATGTTGACACTTACCCTATGCTTAAAGAGACTTTAAATTTGAAGTTGTATTAAATTTTTATTAGATGCATTATAAATTGAATTAAAAATTTTTAATGTATCCAAATCCATATCTAAGGTCTGAAATTCATATTTTCAAATGTAACATTCAAATATTACTTAAATGCGGATGTTACTTTTGGTTTGCGAAATGAAATAGAATGCAAATTTAAACTCAAAGAATAAGAAAATCAAGTGATACATTTGATTCCATTTCAACATAATTTGTTTCATTTTATCTACTAAACATGCTATAAAATTACGTTTAATTTGTTTGTGGTGGTGGTTTATAAAAAGACATCAACAAACAAAGAACTAATTCACTTAAAAGTTTAAACTCATTAGGCATGCGTTTCGATTGATTATGCGTTCTCAAGGTTGCTAAAGGGTTGTCAGTCAAGCCTGACTCGGCCAGTTATTCTGACATAATAGCACGTCCCTCCAGCGGACTATTAGTCATCCCTTAAATCTGAGAATACTTTCAATTTGCCTATACTATTTATGATGCTTTTGTCCTTTTACTTGACAATTGTTTAAAATCTTTCCTTGTTCTAAGAGTGACGTGGGCGTATCTGGTATCAGAGCCAGTTTTATTCATTACTCTTTCAAAGGTTTGTAATTGAGATTAAATTATACTGACCATTAGGCATAATTTGTAATTACAAATGAACTTAATTTGGAATTATAGTTTGTTCAGATATGCACCTGCCTTTGGTTAAAGAACTAATTCACTTAAAATTTTAAACTCATTATGCATGCGTTTTGATTGATTATGTGTTCTCAAGGTTTCTAAAGGGTTGTCTGTTAAGCCTGGCTCGGCCAGTTATTCTAACATAATAGCACGTCCCTCCAGCGGACTTTTAGTCATCCCTTAAATCTGAGAATATTTTCAATTTACCTATACTATTTATGATGCTTCTGTCCTTTTACTTGACAATTGTTTAAAATCTTTCCTTGTTCTAAGAGTGACCTGGGTGTATCTGGTATCAGAGCTAGTTTTATTCATTGCTCTTTAAAAGGTTTGTAATTGAGATTAAATTACACTGACCATTAGGCATAATTTGTAATTACAAATGAACTTAATTTGGAATTACAGTTTGTTCAAATATGCACTTGCCTTCGGTTAAAGAACTAATTCACTTAAAAGTTTAAACTCATTATGCATGCGTTTCGATTGATTATGTGTTCTCAAGGTTGCTAAAGGGTTGTCTGTCAAGCCTGACTTGGCCAGTTATTCTGACATAATGGCACGTCCCTCCAGTGGACTATTAGTCATCCCTTAATTCTGGGAATACTTTCAATTTGCCTATACTATTTATGATGCTTATGTCTTTTTACTGGGCAATTGTTTAAAATTTTTCCTTGTTCTAAGAGTGACGTGGGCGTATCTGGTATCAGAGCCAGTTTTATTCATTACTCTTTCAAAGGTTTGTAATTGAGATTAAATTATACTGATCATTAGGCATAATTTGAAATTACGAATGAACTAAATTTGGAATTACAGTTTGTTCAGATATGCACTTGCCTTCGGTTAAAGAACTAATTCACTTAAAAGTTTAAACTCATTATGCATGCGTTTCGATTGATTATGTGTTCTCATGGTTGCTAAAGGGTTGTCAGTCAAGTCTGACTAGGCCAGTTATTCTGACATAATAGCACGTCCCTCCAGTGGACTATTAGTCATTACTTAAATCTGAGAATACTTTCAATTTGCCTATACTAGTTATGATGCTTCTGTCCTTTTACTTGACAATTGTTTAAAATCTTTCCTTGTTCTAAGAGTGACCTGGGCGTATCTAGTATCAGAGCCTGTTTTATTCATTGCTCTTTCAAAGGTTTGTAATTGAGATTAAATTATACTGACCATTAGGCATAATTTGAAATTACGAATGAACTAAATTTGGAATTACAGTTTGTTCAGATATGCACTTGCCTTCGGTTAAAGAACTAATTCACTTAAAAGTTTAAACTCATTATGCATGCGTTTCGATTGATTATGTGTTCTCATGGTTGCTAAAGGGTTGTCAGTCAAGCCTGACTCGGCCAATTATTCTGACATAATAGCATGTCCCTCCAGTGGACTATTAGTCATTACTTAAATCTGAGAATACTTTCAATTTGCCTATACTATTTATGATGCTTCTATCCTTTTACTTGACAATTGTTTAAAATCTTTCCTTGTTCTAAGAGTGACCTGGGCGTATCTAGTATCAGAGCCTGTTTTATTCATTGCTCTTTCAAAGGTTTGTAATTGAGATTAAATTATATTGACCAATAGGCATAATTTGAAATTACGAATGAACTAAATTTGGAATTACAGTTTGTTCAGATATGCACTTGCCTTCGGTTAAAGAACTAATTCACTTAAAAGTTTAAACTCATTATGCATGCGTTTCGATTGATTATGTGTTCTCATGGTTGCTAAAGGGTTGTCTGTCAAGCCTGGCTCGGCCAGTTATACTGACATAATAGCACGTCCCTCCAGCGGACTTTTAGTCATCCCTTAAATCTGAGAATATTTTCAATTTGCCTATACTATTTATGATGCTTCTGTCCTTTTACTTGACAATTGTTTAAAATCTTTCCTTGTTCTAAGAGTGACCTGGGTGTATCTGGTATCAGAGCTAGTTTTATTCATTGCTCTTTGAAAGGTTTGTAATTGAGATTAAATTATACTGACCATTAGGCATAATTTGTAATTACAAATGAACTTAATTTGGAATTACAGTTTGTTCAAATATGCACTTGCCTTCGGTTAAAGAACTAATTCACTTAAAAGTTTAAACTCATTATGCATGCGTTTCGATTGATTATGTGTTCTCAAGGTTGCTAAAGGGTTGTCTGTCAAGCCTGGCTTGGCCATTTATTCTGACATAATGGCACGTCCCTCCAGTGGACTATTAGTCATCCCTTAATTCTGGGAATACTTTCAATTTGCCTATACTATTTATGATGCTTATGTCTTTTTACTGGGCAATTGTTTAAAATTTTTCCTTGTTCTAAGAGTGACGTGGGCGTATCTGGTATCAGAGCCAGTTTTATTCATTGCTCTTTTAAAGGTTGGTAATTGAGATTAAATTATACTGACCATTAGGCATAATTTGAAATTACGAATGAACTAAATTTGGAATTACAGTTTGTTCAGATATGCACTTGCCTTCGGTTAAAGAACTAATTCACTTAAAAGTTTAAACTCATTATGCATGCGTTTCGATTGATTATGTGTTCTCATGGTTGCTAAAGGGTTGTCAGTCAAGCCTGACTCGGCCAGTTATTCTGACATAATAGCACGTCCCTCCAGTGGACTATTAGTCATTACTTAAATCTGAGAATACTTTCAATTTGCCTATACTATTTATGATGCTTCTGTCCTTTTACTTGACAATTGTTTAAAATCTTTCCTTGTTCTAAGAGTGACCTGGGCGTATCTAGTATCAGAGCCTGTTTTATTCATTGCTCTTTCAAAGGTTTGTAATTGAGATTAAATTATACTGACCATTAGGCATAATTTGAAATTACGAATGAACTAAATTTGGAATTACAGTTTGTTCAGATATGCACTTGCCTTCGGTTAAAGAACTAATTCACTTAAAAGTTTAAACTCATTATGCATGCGTTTGGATTGATTATGTGTTCTCATGGTTGCTAAAGGGTTGTCAGTCAAGCCTGACTCGGCCAGTTATTCTGACATAATAGCACGTTCCTCCAGCGGACTATTAGTCATCCCTTAAATCTGAGAATACTTTCAATTTGCCTATACTATTAATGATGCTTATGTCCTTTTACTTGACAATTGTTTAAAATCTTTCCTTGTTCTAAGAGTGACTGAAATTCATATTTTCAAATGTAACATTTAAATATTACTTAAACGCCGATGTTACTTTCGGTTTGTGAAATGAAATAGAATGCAAATTTAAACACAAAGAATAAGAAAATCAAGTGATACATTTGATTCCATTTCAGCATACTTCATTTCATTTTATCTACTAAACATGCTATAAAATTACATTTAATTTGTTTGTGGTGGTGGTTTATAAAAAATATCAGCAAAAAAAGAACTAATTCACTTAAAAGTTTAAACTCATTTGGCATGCGTTTCGATTGATTATGTGTTCTCAAGGTTGCTAAAGGGTTGTCAGTCAAGCCTGGCTCGGCTAGTTATTCTGACATAATAGCACGTCCCTCCAGCGGACTATTAGTCATCCCTTAAATCTGAGAATACTTTCAATTTGCCTATACTATTTATGATGCTTCTGTCCTTTTACTTGACAATTGTTTAAAATTTTTCCTTGTTCTAAGAGTGACCTGGGCGTATCTGGTATCAGAGCCAGTTTTATTCATTACTCTTTCAAAGGTTTGTAATTGAGATTAAATTATAATGACCATTAGGTATAATTTGTAATTACAAATGAACTTAATATGGAATTACCGTTTGTTCAGATATGCACTTGCCTTTGGTTAAAGAACTAATTCACTTAAAAGTTTAAACTCATTATGCATGCGTTTCGATTGATTATGTGTTCTCAAGGTTGCTAAAGGGTTGTCAGTCAAGCGTTGCTCGGCCAATTATTCTGACATAATAGCACGTCCCTCCAGCGGACTATTAGTCATCCCTTAAATCTGAGAATATTTTCAATTTGCCTATACTATTTATGATGTTTCTGTTTTTTAACTTGACAATTGTTTAAAATATTTCCTTGTTGCAACTACTAAAAACCAAAGTGCATAATTGATGATTAGTTTTGTAAACTAAATCTTAGTGTACATAATTTTTTGTTGAAAATTTAGAAAGATTGTCATATGAGTTTAAAATAAAATTAGCAATATATATATATATATATATATATATATATATATATTTTAAAAAATTTAAAAATGATGAAAATTGTTAGGAAATATTTATTACCATTTTCAATTTTCATATACAATATTATATTTCTTAGAGCACAACAAAGCGAGAAAATATTATAATTAATTCCGCTTTATATTTTTTTTTGTTATGATTTTTTGTTATGATGTCTGCTAATATGTATTCATTTGTAATTTTTTTCAAACTATTAAGCATTTTTGCTATCATTTGTTATAGTATGTTTCTTATAGAAAATGGTTGGATTGCGAGTTGAGATTGTACCCCACTCCTCTATAAACCATGGTGTAGACAACAACAACAACCAAGATTGCTAGTTCATAGTGGTTATTATTGAGTTTTCTTATGGCTTTAATTGAACATAGCACCTTGGAAACATCTTCAAGATATAGGAGGGACTTCTCAAAAATTCAAATGTAGGATAAAAGCATAAAAGCATCACCACCTTATGTTCTTTATTCTTCACTTCTTGTTTGAGGAAATTGACAAGATTTTGTTAAATTGTTTGATCTGTTGATTTAGGCATCCACCATTATAAATAGAGAGAATCATCTATATCTTCTTTAAGAGCAATTTATTAGGTAGCTGCACTATTTTGATCTAGTGGTCATCATTCATCTCTAATTCCTTCTTGCCAACAGCTTGGTTCATATTCCATAGGTTAAAGTTTCCTTTTATCAAGATCAAACATGTCAAACTTTGTGTTAACCTTGCTTAGCCTTGTTGTGACTTAGATGCCAAAACCTATAAAGCCCTAGCATGAACATAGTGCGTTGATACCAATTGTTGTAAATATGCCCTAAGATTTTACATACATTCAATTAGTGGAAAGAAAAGGAAAAAAGAAACAAAGAAAAAAAGAAAGTAGAAGAAAGAAAAGACAAGAAAAGAATAAAACACATGCTGCACAACATTTTATATGGTTTCGATGTATGCCTATGTCCACAAGCCACTACAAACAGAAAGCCAAAGAAACTATCAAAATAGCACAATTCTATTTTGGGAGGTTGACTTCTCCTTGCTGACAACTTGTAAACCCCCTAAAGAGATCTCCTAATTAATTGCAGTTTAAAAGTCTACTAGGCTTCAACATACTCTAACACCAATTCATTCAAGTCACATTGGTTTATAAATTTTTTAAAGTTCTTAAAAGTCTACAATCTCTCTTTTAAAATGTTAAAAAATTGGTTTACTAAACATATTATAACCAAGTTTTATTTTCAAGAAAAATGTCGAATTCACCTTTAGAATAGCCCAATGATGTTTAACTACTTCCTTCACTTTGCTGAAAAAAGAAAAAAACATAACCTTGCACCAACAACTTTTATTTGTTGATTTTTGTTTGAAATTTTTTTGTTCTCTTGCCTATTAACGATAATGCTATTGTGTGATGAGATTGTCTCTCTACAGTTATCTACGCATGATGCTCGTGGCTCAAATGGTAGACATTGCAGGTACTATTTATGTCTCTTTAACTTGTAAATTGTTAGAATTTTTATTTTTTTCAATATCTTTCTATAGTTGAATGTGAGTCCTAAAAATCTTTTTTCCCTTTATTTTATTTTTAAACCTAGGGTTGAGGTACTATGGGGTCTTGTATTTTTCATCAGTGGGTTGTTACTTGGTTACTCCCTTACTGTTCCAGGTACTTAGTCTAACTTTCATTATTAAAAACATGTATATACACATATACATATGCAGATATCTAAGTATTATATTTTGATGAGCAAGTTGATTACTTATTTATCACACTTTTACCAATGTTATTTCTTTTATGATGATGATACATGAAGTACAATGATGAATTATACTTTGTGAATTCTTAATTTTAAATACTATTCTATTTTTTCTTACATTCTCTTAGTTAGAGAACATGTAATGTTATGTAGAGCATAAAGTGTTGACAAGTTTTCCATTTTCCGTAGGTAAAACAACTATTTGTTCATAATTTTGTTGAGAAGCATATCATTTCTTGTGTGTAGTTTTCTATGCTAGGTACATCAAAATGAAAAAAATATTTTGCCTAAAAAGTTATAAAATTAATTTCTAAGAAATTTGGAGAATAGATCAAATTAACGAAAAATGCAAAACTTGAAAGACAGGAATATTATCAAATAAATTCAAAAACTAAGGAGGGATGCAAAAATTATTTATTAAAACACATTTTTTTTGGTTGAAAATGAAAAATGCCAAATTAAATCCTAGAAAAAAATAGGATTTATATGAAATAAACATTAAAATTTAGGAAGAAGTTCTAGTGGCAACAAAAGAGATAGTGTAATGGCATTAACGCGAACTCTAGATTATGTGATAAAAAAATAAGAAAAAAAAGAAGGGAAGAATGCATGTTATAGTAAGCACAATATGCATGCAAAGAGGGTTTTTTTTTTTCGACGCCTGATCTGAGTCTGCGCATACCTCTATTCAATTTGAACGAACCACTTTGATCTTGAGCACTCGCACGGAAAAACATCAGATCCAAAAAATTTCTTTTGATCTGATCTAATTTATTAGATCTGCACCCAATCAAAATCTTGGTCTGATACCACTTGTTGACACCTTGCAATTTTAATCTTACGATCAACAAAATAAATAACACAAAGAACATTCATAGAAAAATGGAGATGAGAGATTTTACGTGGTTTAGCAAGCTTGCCTACGTCCATGGAGTGTGCACCTGGAGAAAAATCCACTATGAAACGATGGCAGTACAAGATCTGATTAGTCTCTCTCCGATCCCAAATCCCTTGTACACTTCACCTTCAACTCGTTCAAGAAAAGTTCTTCCTAAAGAGAACCTCACTCTAGCTCTCCTTGCGCAAAATGACAAGCAATACCTATATTTTCTCATGACTTACAAACATATATATGACATCACACAACCGTTGGATTTAGAGATGATCCAACGGTTGTGATAAAAGCCACAATAAATAAATAAAAAATAAATATTTTTGAACATCAGGGAACCATTTAGAATGATGTTTCAATATGCTTAATTCACAATATATAATATTCATTTAAACACAACTTTCATATTATCATTATATTCAATATATTTAATCAATATACTCAATATACTCAAATTCACAGCAAGCTCAATAATCATAATAAATTTCCAGTTAAATTCAATCTGCTAAACTCATCATAATATTCAATCAAGCTCAAACATTCATATCAAGATACCATTTAAACTTAATATCCACAACAAAATATCCAATGTGCTTAAGATGATCATCATTCAAGTATTATCCATATCAACAAAATATCGATATTGTCAACAAGAAGAAATTTTCAATACTTTCAATCAAGTCAAGATATTCATTTAAGAATATTTTTTACATCATTAATATATTCAATATTCCCAACTTATTAAACTCAATTTTCTAAATGATCAACAATTTATTCATATTTTAAAACGATCATCAATAAAGAAATCAAAATGTTCAAAGAGATGATATTCAATTTGAGCACAAATAAAGTATTTATATCACAGTATTATATGCTCCCCTTAAATCAATGCATATAACTCAACATTTAATTATGGGGTTTCACAATGAGCAATTTAACCGTAAAAGAATTTAAAATAACATGCTTATCAACAAAATAATTTTCTTCAGAAATCAAAACAAATCAATATATCACAAATTTTTGCATCATATTTCAAAATGTAGGAAAAGACTTGTGGAAAACATCATATAATCAAATATATCAAACATTTTGAGGGAAACACAAAAACGCAAGTTCTAGAACAATTTAATCACTTATCTAAGATGAAACCTTGGGTAAACAAAAAAAAAAAAAATTTAAAAATGTAACAATTTTGAAAAAAGGCCCAAGTTTCACATTTTCAAAGAGAACCATTTTCCATTAAGCTCCAAATTTAAGGATACTATCATCTGAAATTAACCTAGACCCCTTTGATACCCAAATCTTCTCAACTGAAGAATTTTTTTTGCACGAGTATTGCCTCTTTTTCAGGTTTGTCAAAAAATGACCTTTTGATTAGCTAATACTTTATCAAAATTCTACTTTGCTTGAATAATTTTTGAAACAACATGGTTCAGATTTTCAACTTTCCTTTCCAAAAAATCATTTTTTAATCTCAACTCTTTTATAAGAGAGTGGCATAATCTTAGGTATCAATTTTTTATTTTCCTATTTGACCTAATTGTTGCGATGTCCCGGGTGCGAGGGTGCCCCACGGTCGGCGAATGAAAAATGATTTGATTATTTTCGAGAAAAATGATGGGATGAAATCGTCACTCTAACATTTTAGTGTGGTTAGAATACTTGATTACTACCAAATTAAGGGTAGAATTGGTCCGTGTTACCAAACCAGGGATTGGGAGTTCGATTACGCGAGGGGAAGGTACAAGCACACCCTACACGCCCATTCTTGCGAACGGTACTTAATTAATTATAAAATTATCCCAAAGTAAATTCGAAAAACCTTTTATGTTACTCCTTTTGTGAATTTACAATATGCAAATGTACATGAATGAATCACACAAATATTTACATTATATATATATGAACCGGGGTACACGATTTGAAAAACTCATACCCTTTTGTTACAATCATTCAAGAAAATATGTTACAAAGTATACTCCCGACATTTTGAAATTTCGTTGGGTTTTCTAAGTATGAAAAATACTATTTCGAGAGGTTTTGGATCTAATTCGGGATGAAAGGTTACCAAAAATGATTTCTGGTTCTCAAAAATATTTTTCTTTATTTTTTCTATTTTCCTATTTTTTTATATCTCCCGAACTTTGTGCAATTAAATAATGAAAATAAAATTAAAGAAAATAGTGAAAGTCAAGTCAAAAATATTTTTAGAATTTTCTCCTAATTTTCTATTTTTTTAATGATTTTTCTGTATTTTACTGAAATTTCAAATAGCTAATAAAAAAAATAACATAATACTAATATCATATATCTTAACATGTAAATAATAATATACATCCTAATAGTCAAAACCTCAATAATAAAGCCCTAATATCAACAATAAAGGGAACTTCCAATAACATGACAATCAATCAAACCTTAATAATACCCTAGTATGGAAATAATTAAACCCAAGAAATTATATACAAATTATAAACATGAAAAGAAAAAGAACGAGCTTATGGAAAATAATTCACATCATGAGTCTAATATGAAATATACACAAACTCTAAAAAAATTAATATACCATAAGATGGGAACCCTAAAAATAAATACGGAAAAAAATTGAGTTTTATCAAGCAATATTCAATAATATGGAACCTAAAAATTAATTTACATTATATGGAAACCCTCGAGGTCAATATACAATAATATGGAATCCCTAAAATTAAAACACACTATATGGAAGTAATTAAACCCCAAACATGCAAACCAATTAAAACCTAAATATAATACACATAAATATACGCATGAAATGATTACACTCCTAAATAATAAATAATAATAAATAATAATAAAAAACCCTAAATACTATATAAACAATAAACATGAAAAAAAAAAAACTTTGAATGAGTCAAAAACCCTAAATAATATGCGACAACTATGAATAATATAAAATAATGAGAGTTTAAATAATACAACAAATGAAAATATAAACATGTATACTAGGTATTAAAGGATACCAAAAGTTAGCACATATATAAAACATGATTACAATAATGAAGTTAGTTTATAACAGTAAATCATAAACACTATATAAGAAAAAAAAAAAAACAAGACAATAATAATAATACATATATAATATGAAAAACACCTTAACGATAAATACTTTACAAAAACAAAAGAAACACGTACATGTGTGTGCATAGTTGGAGGCAGGGAACTCACCTGGATGCTGCCAGAGCTGGGTCATCGGAGCTACGACGACGAAGACAGAGGCGGAGAGAGGCTACCGGAGGCGCTGCAGAAGAGCTATGTGCGAGTGAGAGAGAGGGAATACTTCTAGCCGTGAGCTGGGTAAGGGAGATAGACGGTGCATAGGGGAGTAATGAATCTGCTAGTATGAGCTATATGATTGGATGAATTTCAATATGAAAATGGAATAAATGGAATGAATGATTGAATGGAGATTTCCTGAATACAATAAAAATGAAAATGAAGCTATAGGTTGGCTGGTCGAGAGAGCCACTCTCCCAAGAAACAAAGAAACAAACATATTCCTGCCCCCAGGGCGTAGCTCAGGTGGTTGAGCGAACTACGGGTGTGCCTCTCACGAGGTCAGCAATGAGCCTCCCGGGTTCGATTCAGCCCCTGGGCTCCTGGTTTACCCTCCTCGTGGTGATGTGGGGCCGGATCCACGGGGCGTGGGATTAGTCGCTGGCCGGTGCAGTGGACAGTAAAACTGACACTGTTGACGGTAGGCGGATACCCGGGTCGTACCCAAAAAAAAAAAAAAAAAAGAAACAAACATATTCCTAATTTTCTGCCACCCTATTTCCGCTGGTCACCCCCTCAATACCTAACAACCTATAACAAAAGCAACAATAAAGAAACTAACTAGTACAAGGACTCAAATGGGCTTTGGCCTAGCGCCCAACCCCAGTTATCTGCCGCTCACACGTGCTCGCGCGGACGCAAGCTTCCATTCAATCTGATTCACCCCCTGCGGACGCCAGAGTTTCCTTCAATTTGCCTCACTTCCCTGATTATGAAGAGTCATCTCAGTCTACCCCCTACAACACTGCCGTTTCGGATTTCGAAGGGCCACCCCAGTCTTCCTCCCTGCTTTATTCTGGCTCCGCCCATAGCAATACCCTCCCTTTTAGAGCACCTTGCCCATAAGGTGAGCTCCCTTCATGCACTCTATATAGCCTTCTCCATTTTCTGCTTAGCAACATACCCTGCAACCCAAATTCCCCAATTGTTGGGAATTGGAGTTTTCCCTTTATCAACTATTTCTCTAAGCTTTGCTTCAACTTTATCAACTACTCCCTTCCAAGAATACCCAATAAGGAGTATATTCGGCATTCGGAAATTATATAAGTGGCAAGATGACTCCCACTCCTTAAGGAATCCCTGAGCTTCTTCAAGTTCACCAAGCTTCACCAATGAACCCGTAATATTCATATGGTCCCTGTTTATTTGTTTCTTTAGAGCAGCTTTTTTCAAGACCCCATAGTCGAATTACCTCTGACTTATTCCCTAGACTCGCATAGAAAGAAATCAAATTATTGTATCCAAGCACATCTTTATCCATCTTCTCCTCAGTTTTCTTCAAGGTTGCAATTGCTTTCACATTGATACTTGCTTTAATGTAGAAATTGGCCACCATGGTAGTGTTCAAACCCATAGAGTTGTGAGGTTCACTCCCCATTTCTTCTAGAAGCTTCTCCATATTTTCAATATCAGATCTTGCCCCATACGAGTTAATGCAAATTCTGTCGCTAAAATTATTAGGAGAGAATCCATTCTCCTTCATCTTTTGCACATGAGCGAGGGATTTATCAGCGAGGCCTTCCCTGACATTATATAACATAGAAGAGCACCATATGTTTTGTCACATTTATCTTGGTCACTCATGTTATTGAAGTAGCTCTCTGCAGCATTCAACCCATAGACACTACCAATCGAATCCAACTACACAACACGATCACCAACAACACCAACACAATCTTCCTGTACTTTCTTGTTGCCATTGATTTCTAGATCATTTATGCCTTCATGAATCTCTTCATCCCCAAGCTTTTGCAAATCAGAATGGGTTTGCTCATATAAGTCATGACGGTCATATCATTACCAACTCTGCTAGAATCACAAACTCGATCCACATACATTGACTCAGTTTCTTTTTTTAAGTTCATAGAATCGTCCCTTCCATCATCCATACGTTGCGGTTCAGCCGAATAACTTGCACATTTAGGGGCCATTGTCGAGTTCATTTTTCTATGTCCCTTTGTTGCCCCTATTATGCTCTCATATCCAGCGAACACACTATTTACATCTTTAATTGTTTGATCATTAGTATCATCAACTCCAAGTAAGCTGGTAAAACAATGTACATCATTTTCAGAGAGAGTATTAGCAGATTCAGGGGGTTGTTCGCTTTGAACCTTTCAATATCGATCCACTGTTTCTCAGTATTCTCATGAGCACTCTTTAGTAAACCATCGATAATTTTTTAACTACTTTTTCTTTAGATAGATCTCCACTGGAGGGTATCTTTCACGAATGTCATTCATGACATTTTTAAATTCCTTTAAATTTAGATTACCAGAGTTGTTCTCATCTGCCTTCCTAAATATAGCCCAAATATCTTCCGTAAATTTGCGTTGATTTATCGTGGCAAAATCACCTAAGGCATATGTGTTTACACAGCCTTCCACTCTCAGCCATTCATCAGTTGCCAAAGCACGCCTGTTAGTCTGGCCATGTTGCTTCAAGAAATCCATTATTACTGGGTGAGTCCCAATGCCAGTTGACCAGACTACCATTCCATATGGTACGGATAAAGTTTCACCAGTTCCTCTTTCTTTAGTAGAAATTTCTTTGTCAGCGACTTTCACCACCATGGATCGTGTATTCAAATGGATATGATCTCTCTGAAATTTTTCTTCAGCAAAAGCAGTGATTCTTTTGTCAAATATGTTCAAGATATGGCCGCCTTCTTCAAGAAGTGTTATTTTCACAAGATCCTTAAGCGCAGGATACAACTCAGCTAGATCTTTAGTTACAAAGTCATGAAGCTCTTTTACGAACTCCACACCTATTGGGCCACCACCAACAATTATGAAATGCAGAATTCTTTTCCTCTCTTCTTCAGTTGCATTAGGAAGGTTTGCTCTTTCAAAACAATCGATGATAGTCCTGCAGATCCTTAGGGCATCCTTTACTCCCTTCAGGAAGTGGGCATTATCTCTATGATCCTCCGGACCCATGAACAAGTACTGCAGAATGCATGGGAAACAAAAAATATGCTTGCATGAGGTTATCTGGGGACACACAGAATATTCCAAGCATGTTGGACACTGTATGGGATGTGGCTTTGAATACTTTACACACATAGTATCCTCCCACCCCAACATATTATCTGTATTCATCGATATAGGTGTATAGTCTCCAGGGTCGAACATAACAAATTTGTAGTTTGCTTGAAGGCATAAATCTTTGTTGTAAGGCTTAATTTTCTGCAGCCTTTTCCGAGGACGAGAAATAGGGTCATAATGAAAATTCAGCAGGCGATTACTATTAAACACCTAGGTTTTCCTACCTGAAGAATGTGTAGCATTTCCATGTGCATGCATGTGCGCTCTTAGACTGGCGTCCCGCTTAAACCCCTTTCCGCAGATCCCACAGAAGTGAATGTGCTCGACAAGCGACTCCATAGCGTCGAGCACCACAATCTCACACTGATCGTCACCGTCCATCTCATCAACTGCCTCCTCGTCAACCGCCCTACTTTTCATCAGAATCTTTGCATCAGGAGCGTTGTTTCCAGCGACCAACTGTTGATTAGCAGGTGCCTTAACCGGATCCGACGGGCTTGGTGCTCCCAGATTCTGAGTGTAGGTGAGTAAAGCTGCGTCGTTGATGATGATTTGGTGAATGGCATAGACAAGCTCTGAGGACACTATTTGTCTCTGATCGTTGACGGGCAGGGTGTTGCTGTTGGAATTGTTGGTGGTGAGACTAAGGGGCTGGTTGATCTCCTGCTTGCCAAGCAGCTTCATACTCTCAGAAAGAGCTCCTAACTGTTGAGTGATATTGATAAGCATCTTTTGTTGATCTGCTTGAGTAATCTGGATCACCTGTTGAAATCTTTGATGTTCTTCTTGTGACTTTTTCAGGGCAACAATGGACTCCAGAATTTGGTTCATGTGAGCTCCCTCTCCCATGGTGGTAGGAGTTTGGCTCTGATACCAATTGTAATGAATTTGCTAGTGTAAGCTGTATGATTGGATGAATTTCAACAGGATTGTATGGAGATTTACTGAATGCAATAAAAATGGAAATGAAGCTAAGGTTGGATGGTTCGAGAGAGCCACTCCCCAAAGAAACAAAGAAATAAATAGATTCCCAATTTTCTGCCCCCCCTGTTCCCCACTGGTCGCTCCCTTAATACCTAACTACGTGTAACAAAAGCAACAATAAAAAAACCAGCTAGTACAAGGACTCAAATGGGCTTTCGCCCAGGGCCCAGCCCTAGTTATCCTCCACTCACACGTGCTCGCATAGACGCAAGCTTCCATTCAATCTGATTCACCCCCTGCGGACGCAAGAGTTTCCTTAATGTGCCTTACTTCCCAGATTACGAAGAGTCATCTCGGTCTCCCCCTAGCAGCACTGCCGTTCCGGACTTCGAAGGGCCACCCCAATCTTCCTCCTTGCTTTTTTTTTTTGGCTCCGCCCCATAGCAAGGGGAGAGAGAGGCTAGGGTTGTAGGTGCTAGAGATAGATCATGCGGCTGTTTCTGGTGTGCCCGTGAGAGGAGAGAAAAATATTGTGCGTCGATGCTTTCCCCCCCAGTAGCCGTGTCCTTTTTTTCTTGTTAAACTTCCTATTTATTAAAAAAAAAAAAAAAACCCTAAATATCTAAAACCCTAAGCTCCCCCTTTTTTTCTTTTTTATTATTTTTATTTATTTTATTTTCATTTTCTTGCCAACGTAAAGCCCAAAAATAAAAATAAAATCAAAAACTCGATCTAAAAATTTCAGGACTCAATTAAAATTTTGAAAGACTCAATCTAAAATGTCTGGACTCAATTTAAAAAGATAGGGATCCTAAAAATAAAATAATCAAATTTTAAAAATGTTGGGATTCAATTTAAAGTACCTAGGACTCGATTTAAGGACTGAGACTCAATTTAAAATGTTGGGACTCATTTTAATACATCCAAAATACAAGTCAGCTTTTAAGTACACCGAGTTTTCTCACAAAGGCCTGGTTAAAATTGGGGTGTCTACAATATTCTTAACTTTAAAATTTTTATTTTCCTTTTTGAAGAACTCATTCTCATCTGCCAAAAAATTTAACTTCTTTTTGAACTCTTTATTAATACCAATGCTTTCAAGATCATTACGCATTACAAAGAAATAATTGTATTAGTCATTTTTAGAAAGGTTCCACATCTAGAAAAAAATTTACCTCATTTTTTTCTTTTTCCTCTTCTTTGTCTTCAATAGCTACGAGTCAATGTGTTCATGTTTCATTTTCTTTCTTGTCCTTTGTCTCCTCATTCTCGCTTGCCTCTTCTTTATCTTCAAGGTCAATGAGGCAATGTTGTTCTTTAATTTCGCCATGTTCATTGTATCTTTCCTCCATTTATCCATATTACAATAATGAGCGAAAACTTTAACAATTTCATCATGTTTATCATCATATAACATTTCAAGAGCATTCCAAATATCCTTAGTTGTATCATATGTAGAAATTTTGTTAAAAACATCAAGGTCTAATGTACTATATAGAATGTGTATAGAATGTGAATAGCTCTTGCATTAATGGTATGCAAATGTCTGTCATTTGTGTTCCACCTATTTCTAGGTTAAGGTATGGATTCCATATTTCAAAATAAAGAGATTGAAGGTATATACTAATTGTAGACTTCCAAAGAGAAATTATTTCCATCAAAGAATGGTATTCTAATGATAGAAGACCCCTCAAATCCAAATGAAAAAGCATGGGTTGCCATGGATCCGCTCTAAGATTATTAAGTTAGAAATTTAAAAGAAGTACACTAACTCTGAGACCAATTGCCACCAATCATAAGTCATGGCCAACATATTTCGCTCGTGAACGACATCTATAAAAATTAGAAGTTTCTTAAGATTGGCTGAGTACTACTGCAGATTTTGTTGATGGTTTTTCTAAATTATCAGGTCCATTGCAGAGGTTGATCAGGAAAAGGGTGAAGTTTGAATGGTTTGATGAATGTGAGTAGAGCTTCCAGGAAATGAAACAGTGGCTCATCACTGCACCAGTGTTGACGATTCCTTCAGATGAAGAGGTTTTTGTGATTTATAATGATGCATCAAATAAAGGACTTGGCTATGTTCTGATGCAGCAGAGGAGAGTGATAGCATATGCCTCCCGACAGTTGAAAGAATATAAGAAGAATTACCCTACCCATGATCGAGAGTTAGCAGCGGTGGTCCAGGCATTGAAAATTTGGAGATATTATCTTTATGGGGGTAGGTGTGAAATTTTCACTGATAATAAGAGTTTAAAATAATTTTTCACGCAGAAAGAATTGAACACAAGGCAGAGGAGATGGTTGGAGTTGATTAAAGATTACGACTGCACCATCAGTTACCTCCTGGGGAAGGCTAATGCGGCGGCTCATACCTTAAGGTAGAAATAAGTGGGTGCATCACTACCTGCAGAGGCGACACAGCATCTGGTTCACATGGATTTGAAGAGACTTGGGATAGAACTCATAAAGGGTGATCATCAAGCATTTATTGTCAATCTGGTGTTGCAACTGACGCTACAAGAAAGAATTAAAGCAGCTTAGAAGAGTGATGCAGAGTTGGTAAAGCTTATAGAGAAAGTACATGATGGTCATGAAGCAGATTTTAGTATCTCAGATGATGAAGCCTTGAGGTTTCGTTCCAAGCTGTGTGTACCTGTTAACCCTAAGAATAAGAAAGTGATTCTGGGGGAAGCGCACCGATCTCTGTATACGGTACATCCTAGTAGCACTAAAATTTATAGGGATCTTTGGGAGTTTTTTTGGTGGAGTGGTATGAAAAGAAAGATCGCTTATTTTGTAGCGCAGTGTTTGACATGTCAGACGGTTAAAGCTGAGCATCAAAGACTGAAGGTGTCATTGCAGTCACAATATATTCCTGAGTGAAAGTGGGAGCATATAACAATGGATTTTGTCACTAGGTTACCGTTGGCATTGCATGGATAGGATGCCATTTCGGTAGTCGTAAACCGACTAACGAAGACTGCTCATTTTCTACCTATCAAAGTTAATTACTCCTTAAAAAGATTGACAAAGTTGTGTATACAGCAGATAGTTAGAATGCATGACATGCTAGTGTCCATAGTTTTAGACTGAGACCTATGATTCACATCCCATTTTTGGAGCAGTTTGCAAGGAGCCATGGGTTCTCAGTTATCATTCAACACAACATTTCATCCTCAGTCAGATGGGCAGACGGAGAGAACGATACATATATTGGAGGATATGCTACGTGCTTGTGTGCTAGACTTCGGAGGCAGTTGGATACGATTTATGCCACTAGTCGAGTTTGCGTATAATAACAGTTATTAGGCCAGCATTGGGATGACTCCATTTGATGCATTATATGGTAGGAGGTGTTGATCCCTGTTGTATTGGAATAAAATTGGGGAAAGACAGATTTTAGGGCCAGAATTGATACAACATACTCAGGATAAATTCAAACTTATCAGAGACAAGATCAAAACAGCACAAAGTCGGTAGAAGAGTTATACAGATACTCCCCGACGAGAGTTAGAGTTTGACACTGGGGATCATGTGTTCTTGGGGGTGGCATCATTGAAATGAGTTATGATATTTGGGAGGAAGGGTAAACTAAGCCCTAAGTATATTGGACCATTCTAGATTCTTGAAAGAGTGGGTCCAGTTGCCTACAAGTTGGCTTTACAATCAGTTTTCACTAGAATTCATGATGTATTTTACATTTCATATTGAGGAAATACATCCTAGATCCTTACCATGTGATCAGATATGAGGCATTGGAGCTTAGTGATGCCTTGTCTTTTGAGGAAGTTTTAGTGCAAATTTTGGATCAGAAAGAATAGAAGCTGCGTATGAAAAGCATACCATTGGTAAGAGTTTTATGGCACAACCATGCAGTAGAGGAAGCTTCCTACTAATTAGAGGAGCAGATGCGCCAGAAATACCCACATTTATTCAGTGGGAACGAGAATTAGGGTATGTATTTTAATTTGTATAATATAGGATATGGAGTTTTGATTTTGATAAGAATAGTTTTGGGAGAGTTTTGTTTGGATTATTGTAATCTCCCGGGACCATAAATGTAACCATGGTATTCCTCCACCATAAGTGAGGGTAATTAATAAAATGGTTGTATTTATTCTTGAGAATGAGAAATGTAAGAGATGACAAATTTTGAGGATGAAATTTTATAAAGATGGGAGAATGTAGAGACCCAGAAAATAAAAAAATAAAAGAAATTGGAAAAAAGAAGTTTTTGGCTAAAAGAGGAGAAAACTAGTAATAGTTTTCTAGAGTGGAAAGAAAATCTTTGATGGTTATGGGATTTTAATGTGGACCGGTAACAGGTAAATGGTAAAACGGGCCGATTAAATAGAAAATCGGCGATGATTTTCTAAGGGTCAAAGAAAATCGTCACCAGTTTTTTCTACAGTGGGCGAGATAAGAGGATCCTGCGAGTCATTTTCTTATATCAAAACAAATTCTCTCTCTTTTTCCCAAACCCACGACTCTCTCTCCATTCTCTCTACAATTCCACTCTGATCGTAGTTTGAATCAATGATCAAGAACCACCATGAGGCTCTTGGGAAGATTCTCTATAACTTAGGAGGAGTAGATTTTTAGTTTGGGGTTCTGGGGCACCATCACAAAACTAGGGTAAGTGGGATATTTTAGAGTTTTAAAGTTAATTTAGAGTATATAGAGCTTAGGGATTATTAAATATCAATATATTGGGGAGTTTGTGTTGAATAATTTGGGGAAAAATAAATTTTAGGCTTTTGAGCTACGAACGCCGAGGAGCGTATGATTTAGGGTGTTAGTGGACTTATCAATAAGTCAGGTATGGGGAATAAATTATCGCAGTCTTTTCTGAAAATTATTGGTTGAGAAATATGAGAAATGGAATATGATATTTTACCTGAAATATATTATGATATGAATATCATATGAAAATTATGTGGCATTTGATTTATACTGATATGTATTTGAAACTGGGTTAAACGATTTACATTTAGAATTATGAGATTATGAAATGTATTGAAATATGAAATACTAAAATGTGGAAAATGATGAAAAGTGATATGTACTTAAAAGTACCTTCTGAGAAATGGTGAAATATGAAATGTGAAAATGTTCTATTGAGAAATTTTGAATAACATGAAATGAGATATGTATATGTTATTATGAGATGAAATGAATATCAAATTAATGAAATATCATTGAAATGATGAAATGAGTTGTGAATGTAGGAAATGAAAATACTGTAATGTGAAATCTACAATGTAAATCTTGAGATGTGATTACTGAAAATGTAAATATTGCGATGTTAATGCTGCAATAAAGGTGATGAAATGTGAACACTAGAATGAGAATATGAGAATGTGAATATTGCAATGTGAATACTGCAATATGGATGCTGAAATGTGAATATCAAAATGTGAATATTACAACGTGAATACTTCAATATGATTGTGAAATGAGAATGCTAGAAATGTGAAAAATTGCATTGTGAATACTGCAATTGTGAACATTGAAATGTGGAAGTGAAACCCAAATGGATGGATGTGTTATTGAATTGAGCACGGTATCGTTGCTAGTGGTGGTTAGTGCAACCATGTAGACTCGTGGAGCATGTGGCATGACAGTTCAAATGAGCGAATGTGAAGGGTTGTTTTGCCCCTTGAGTCCGAATCAGGGTATATGGCAGGCTATTCACACTATAAACGAGTATATGGTATAATTATTTTGATCTAACCGGGTAGGCCAACCGCGGTTAGGTCTAGCCTTTGGGCCGCACAACCTCGACCATGGGGGTAAGCATGGCGTAGAGTATGGAGAGTGATCTCGACCATAGGGTGAAGCATGGCGTAGAAAATATCCTCGAGATAGCCATGAGTTACAAACGCAGATGTGTTGGTTACCAAGGATACTCATAAGTTAGGTGTGAAGTGGAATTGGAATGGAAATGAAATGAAAATGAAAATGATTATGGAAATGAGAAATGAAATAGCGTGAAAGCAGAGTAAAACACTCCACCTAAGAGCTTACTGAGTAAGGTGAGTGTCTTGATAAATATCAATTTAGTCGAACCTAAGTTAATCGGGTAAGTTTACAGATGGTATTGGGGCAGAGGGAAGCTACTTGTATGGGTGGGTAATCTTCCTTATTCTCGAGAACTTCGTTGGTAACCGTATTGTTTCTGTGACATAGTTAAAAGCAAGAGTTCCCATCGATGCTCTACCCTAGTTAATAGTGTGACATGGCCTCATTCTCGTTTGCCTCTTCTTTATCTTCAAGGTCAATGAGGCAATGTTGTTCTTTAATTTCGCCATGTTCATTGTATCTTTCCTCCATTTATCCATATTACAATAATGAGCGAAAACTTTAACAATTTCATCATGTTTATCATCATATAACATTTCAAGAGCATTCCAAATATCCTTAGTTGTATCATATGTAGAAATTTTGTTAAAAACATCAAGGTCTAATGTACTATATAGAATGTGTATAGAATGTGAATAGCTCTTGCATTAATGGTATGCAAATGTCTGTCATTTGTGTTCCACCTATTTCTAGGTTAAGGTATGAATTCCATATTTCAAAATAAAGAGATTGAAGGTATATACTAATTGTAGACTTCCAAAGAGAAATTATTTCCATCAAAGAATGGTATTCTAATGATAGAAGACCCCTCAAATCCAAATGAAAAAGCATGGGTTGCCATGGATCCGCTCTAAGATTATTAAGTTAGAAATTTAAAAGAAGTACACTAACTCTGAGACCAATTGCCACCAATCATAAGTCATGGCCAACATATTTCGCTCGTGAACGACATCTATAAGGATCATCAACCATCATCTCCACCGATATACCCCCACCGATGAGTGGAAAGTATTGTTTCTGTGACATAGTCACAAGCAAGAGTTCCCATCGATGCTCTACCCTAGCCTTTGTTTATGGCTGGTTGACTACCCCCTAGGGCCGGTGGACCGCCCCGGCCTGGCGCAAAAGTCGGCCCTGGTTTACTTTTGTTCCCCTCTCTCTAATATTAGCTCATCTATGTTATGCCTTATATTTTCTCATTATTTTACTAGTAGAAGTACAATACAAATGAGAGAATAAAAGTACAAATAAATAAAATTAAGTCTTCAAACTTCTCTCAATCGTTTAAATTTACTTTAATTTCAATAAATTAATCTTGTAAAACAATTTAAGCATGGTCCTTAATGTAGTTTGTTATCATTAAAACTAGGCTAATGAAACCTTGAGGCTAATCGATTGTCTTTCAACACTTCGCCCCACTTGTTTGTGATGGTTATGGGAGTCCTTTCAATCCTTTAGAGAAATCCTAATATTGTAGTGAATTCAAATTTCAAATTCAAACATTCACGAGTCTCCCTTTTCCTCTGCGTATAAGTTGCACAAAAGACTTATGGATTTGCGAAAATAAAATAGGTTCCCAACACCTTACACTTGGAAAAACATCGAGACAGCACACATGACAATAAACACACTTATGCACTCTAATATATCTCGCCATGTCAAGATGACACTTAGCACTTTCACTTACGAAGCACTTCCTTGTTGCCAAAACACAACACACTCACAATTCTTTCTTCTACACAGAGCACACATAATTCCTTCTATTTGTGCACTCACAATTCTTTCTTGCACACAACGCATACAATTTCCTTGTGCTTATCCAACATTAGAGCCCCTAACTCCTTATCTAGGTGCTGAAAGTGGGATGCCAACTACGTATAACTTTCTAGAATTCTCCAGCTGGTGTTTATGAATAGAAATGGAGTGAATTTGAGAGAAGAAAGTTCTAGAAAGGGGTAGAGATTTATCTAAACTCTAAAAAAAGGAGAATTTTCCTGCAAAGAGAGAAGGAGAATCTTCCAGGAAGGAGAGGAAGAAATAAAATTCTAGAGAGTGAGAGATAGAATTCTAGAGAGAGAGAATTTTCTAAAAGATTTTAGAAAGAGAGAGATAATTTTATAGAAACAGAGAGAGAGAGAGAGAGAGAGAGAGAGAGAGAGAGAGAGAGAGAGAGAGAGAGAGAGAGAGAGAGAGAGAGAGAGAGAGTCGGTTCTCTCTCAACATGGCTTGCAGTTAGGATAAAGTTTTTACACTAGACAGGCTAATGAAATGGGTTTGAGAAGTTTGTCTATTTGCATAATGTGGTTGAGAAACACTATTATATATGGAAGAACAACCAAATAGAATCAAGAGCACTTGACACATTAAGGCTAATCCCAAATTTCAGTTGCATAAGTGATAAATTAGAGTTCCAATCCATCCAATTCCTATAGGAAATGCAAGACAGAGATAGAGAAATATGATTCATTTGAGAGATAAGGAGGATTTCGTTTAGTACCTACTCAATGGTGAAGATACGCAAACTTTATTGGACCTCCAATATGGGTTCATATGGAAAGAAAGAGATTTGGAGAGAGAGTAGAAGAAAAAGAAAAAAGAAGAAAAAAGAGAGACAAAAGGGAGATTGGCAGAGAGATGAAGGTTTTTCACATGGTAGAAGTGGAGGGCATGGATGAGGAAAAGGGAAAGAGGTTGAAGACGAGGGGTGTCAAGGTTTGGCAAGGTATCGTGATAGAGAAAGAAGGAAACCCACATGGATTTAAATTAGTCAAATCTAACCTTGCTCTTGTATTTAATTTTGGGAATTTGGGCCTTAAAGAATTTCATTTGGAATTGAAATCGAAACTCAAATTGTGCTTCCAAACAATGGATTGGGAATTGGGGACCCCAAATCCAAATTCAAGCCTCTGATTATAGGGATCAAAATAGTCCCTAAACCTATAGTTTTACAAAAGAATCTCATCAACTAAAGATCTTTCACATGTTCTAAATTAAAATAATAGTGGACTTCCTTGCTGTAACCATTCCATTGGATAAGATAAAGAATTATTTTCTTGAAAAAATTTGGTGGAGCGTATGACTAGAAGGTTCCTTCTTAGTTTAATACTTTGACATCATCTGTTCAGGAAGGTCATTCTTCTCCCCAAGAGCCATTTTTTAGTTAGCAAGTGACACCAATAAACATTTCAATAATGAAAATTTACAAAGGAAAAGGCAAGTGACATATATCAAACAATTTTTTCCATCATTTCAAGGAAGTTGCAAAACGGATCAACTTTTTATCTACATTTATTTTACATCAACATCTTTATTTTTATTTTTTTTGACAAATCTTTTGATGATTTGGGTTGTAATGGCTAATATTTAAGCCATTTCAGCACCTAGAATACTAAGGAATCAAAGACAAAAATAAAGTTTCATGTGCTCTCATCTTATCTACAATTGTTTGGAATTTTTTGGGAACAACATAAAAAAAATTACAAAATTCAAACAAAAGACTAACTTATCACTGATGCGATACTGAAGCTTCTTTTCTAAGGTCTTTAATCAGAAAATTTTGTAATCATCCCCTCCCCCACACCGCTCCCCAAAAAAAGGTTTGTGGCTGAAGA
Source organism: Malania oleifera (assembly GCF_029873635.1). Taxonomy (NCBI): domain Eukaryota; kingdom Viridiplantae; phylum Streptophyta; class Magnoliopsida; order Santalales; family Ximeniaceae; genus Malania; species Malania oleifera. The sequence continues at coordinate 14,477,230 of NC_080424.1, forward strand.
TCTTTCATCATATGCCTACAGTAAAACTACCATACCATTAAGAAAAACAAAAGATATGATGTTGTGTCTTTTGCATTTTATTAAAAAAAGAATCCAAAAATTAGACCTTGGATTTTAATCCATAAGGCCTCTTTATGTACCAACCTCTTTTGCTTTATGACAATACGTTTACTTGTTAGAACCATTAAAAGAACCAAACTACCATACCATTAAGAAAAACAAAAGATATTTTGTTGTCTCCCATTTTACTAAAAAAAGGATCCAAAAATTAGAACAGAGATTTTAAACCAGAAGGTGTCTTTGTATACCGACCTATTTTACTTTATTAGAATATGTTCACTTGTTATGACCATTAAAAGTACCACCAACCCAAAAGCTTAAGGAGTTGTAAGGGGAGGGGAGGGCTAAAGAGTTTTATCATCAAATACAACACTTTCATAAAAGCTTTTTAGCTTGAAAGCATGAACAGTGAAGAAGGACCTTGCTCATATCTTTTGCTGAAAGTTAATATGGGAATAAGATTGCAAGGATTTGAACTCCCAGCCCTTTCGATCAAAGATGCTTGGGTAATATATTTAGAGAATGCTCAATATAAAAGCTTAGCCTAGTGGGCAAGAGTTTTAGTATATATGAACAATTATATTCTGTTCTACGAGAAGTTGCGTTGACATTTCCAATAAATTAAGACTCAAATTTTATTGTCTTCAACTCCAATAAATGAAGACTCAAAACCTTACTGTATTTGATGATTAATATATATAGACATATATTTTAAATACCATTTCATCTAATTATAAATTATAAACTAGTTATAGTTTTTATATAACTGATTTTCTCTCACATAACAACTAATACGAAAAACTTCTATATCATAAAAGCAAGTTACATTTTCTCCTAAAATAAGCAAACAATTACAATGTGAAAAAGAAAAAAAAAAAAAAAGATGATGAAGTTAGTATGACATAATGCATTTTCATATTGGCAAAAAAATCCATAGCTATGTTAACCTTTCTAGCTTCCCCCTCATTTTTATCCTTGGGAATCCATGCTTTAACTATGTTGTATGTTTTTATTTCTGTCTTTTATGAGATAAATAACTCCTTGCGATTGGTTCTTAATCTTGGGGAGAAATTATGAAGAAGTGGTTACAAGATAATTTGGAATTTGCCACCCATGGTGTAAATGATTGATGATGCACAACGAATAGGTGACACAGTAAAATCTAATAAAATGATGCAAAAGGAATTCCATTCCAAATGAGATATAGGCCTCTGTAGTGATCTCTAGATTTCCAGCTCGTAACACATTGATGATTGAGAAAGCGTCGCCCATTTGGTGGGGAAATCTAAGGAAACCAGATAATATGATTTTTTTTTTTTAAAAAGACACTGGAGAAGCAAGTAGTCTGTAGTCTTTTTACTCTCTTGACTCAAGAAACACATGATTGCAAAGGCCCAACCTCTTCTCTTCAAGTTATCGATTGTAGATAATAAAAAAAAACAATTTCCAACAAAATTGTCCGTGTAAAGAAGCTATCTTGGTTGGAACAAACAATTGCCAAATTAGTTTTTGAGGAAACTTCTCAATGATCCCAGCATTGCTGGCAGCACATTGCGATCTTTCAAGTTATTGATTTATAAACACCCTTAGCACTCTCTCTCCACCATACACTGCCTGAAGCTGATCTTAGACTAGAGCTTTGAGAGTGGACAGAAGATGCTTCTAAGTGTAAACCATCTAGTCATTGAATGTCTATTAGCAGATGTCCAGAATAGTGGCCTATATAAATAGATTTTCTTCAACATAAAGTTTCTCACGCACTGATCCTTCCAGAATTAAATAGATTTTCTTCCAAAATGAGAATTTTTTTCTTAAAATAACTCTCAAAAGGCTGCGACAAGGGGAGCGTTTGCAAGGGGTGGGAACAAATGTTAAGGTGATGTATCCATATTTATAGCAGATCATCCTTTCTGCATGCTGTTTCTTTCAAAAAAAAAAAAAAAATCACAAAAGCCATTTAGCTAATGATGCTTCATTCATCAGGTTCAATGCTTTACGGTAGCAGATTATCCCATTTAATCAAATGGATTCCTCGCCACAATAACTGTTATTGTATTCTTTCAAATCTCTCCTTAGCTGAAATCAGGATGGGAAGAGGACATGGAGCAGAGGGGCGAGACTTGGAAGTGTGCTCCATAAACATTCCATATATCAGAACATCATATGTATTATTTTTAAAATCTAAAGAAGTATTAAGAAAATTATGGAGTTATCTTTCCTTGGTTTGTTGAAAGTTCAAAATTTTGATGAATCAATTTTTTAAATGGTAGCCTATTAACACTTGGAAGTGTGCTCCATAGACATTCCATATATCAGAACATCATATGTATTATTTTTAAAATCTAAAGAAGTATTAAGAAAATTATGGAGTTATCTTTCCTTGGTTTGTTGAAAGTTCAAAATTTTGATGAATCTATTTTTGATCTTGTAGCCTATTAACATTTGGTTCCTTAAATTGGTAGCTGATGTGGACTATTTATCATTAATACACTGTCATGCTTTTTTCCAATTATGTTTAATATATCCTAGTTGAATTAATAAACTAAATTACTTCTTTTGATGCATTTCTAATTATGAATTTTTAATTTATTTCAGTTGGACTTCTCAGCATGGACAAATTCATGCACATTTTTTTCCCCAGAATATTTTACACGCTGATACATGCGAAAGAAGATAATTTCTGTTCATATGGCAACCAAATTTTGAGTTTTTCAATTTCATCCTTATATTTGGCAGCGATAGTCATGATGCCCGCAGCACCGATGGTACATCAGAGGCTTGGACGACGCTGGGCGATTTTTAGTGCCACATTGGTAGTGGCCATTGGAGACAGCATCACTCTAATTTTACCCCACACTTCTGCCCTATTCGGTGGTAAAATTCTGATGGGTTTAGGAATTGGACTCCTATATCAGGTTTGAATACTGTCACTATTACCTTTTTCTTTAATAAGAAAAGAATACTAACCTCCATCATGTGTACAAAATGATAGATAAGGTCACCTAATAATGTTAGTTTAATCAAAAGGCAATATCTATCCATCCACAACATACAAAAATCACCCAAAAGATCATCAAAGAGCCTCAATTTTTTGAATGCTTGATAACAATACTAAAAAAACGCAAGGCACTGATTTGAAATACATAAAAAAGAGAAGGAAGTAGGAATATGATGTGTCTAGTAGGAGTAAAACACCTAAAATGATGGACTCAAACTACGAATTCAACAGATAAGATCTAAAGACTCCCAACTTTGCAAATGATCTAATCTGTTTGTGCATGACTGATTACAATGTCCTCTAACCAATTCTGACAGAAGCTATTTGAAATCTCCATGGTCTTCAAGTACTCCCATCCTTATTATCTTCTCATGCAACTTTGCCCCTAGTTTGCCAACTATGGATGCATTTACATTAATTATTTTAACTTGTAGTAGCATAAGACAAAGTTGACATGTTCTTTGATAGGTTTTTTGATTAATGGTGAATAACTGCTAAATGTAATATCATTTGCACAAATAATGATCACATTGCCACCAATTTTTTTCCCATTTAATGTAATTTCATTTGCACGTGTAATTATCACATAGGTAGAAAATTTTATTTCCATATGGTTTAATTTTTCTACTTTCCTTAGAATGATACAACAAACACTAATAAACACTTGTAAATGAAGCTGAAGAAACTCAAGAAGAGAAAAAAAGTTGGATGAACATGTAAAGAATAAAATATTTTAGATACATATGCATGCACATATAATACGCAAATGTTTCATATTGCTAAACATTGCGAAATTCTTTTACAAGTTGATGTTTTTTTTGTAATTAAAACAAAACATGAGTATGCTTTTATGCATAAAAAAATCTACTGCCACTTATTTATTTTTTACTCCTACTATAGACCAAAAGGTTCTAAAAATTGTCACTGTTTAGAGTATTGCTCAAACACTTGAATTTATTTTTTAAAAAATTATTTTTCAAATATCACATGCTTAGAGAGTTAGGGTTGCTAGTAGTAAAACTTCTTTGTTCGACACTCATTTTTTAATGTTTTGCTGTAAATCACCGTTTCGTCACCAAGCGATTAAATTTGATAATAAATTCTCACATTGAGTCTTGTGCATGAGTTCTCTTTCCACATGATTGCATATTTTATCGAATAACATAATATTTTTAGAATTAGTCTACAAGCATAAGTTCTTATTTATCTGTTTTATTGTTGACTTACTAATTTTAGAATCTTAAATTTTTATGCCAGTTGATTCCAATAAACCTCTCTGAGATTGAGTTGGATGAAGTGAAGAAAATGTTAGAACTAATTAGCCAATTCAGTATGATCAGTGGAGGCTTGCTAGCTTGTGTAGTAAACTACTACACATCGCTATATCCGGACTGGGGCTGGATGGTTTCGTTGGCTGTCATTGAGCCTCTGTGTGTTTTATTGCTGAACTTGTTTGGACTCATTCCGGTAGCTTCCCCAATTTTCAGAGAACAGATAAATCAAGGAGGAAGGTTTAAGGAAGCACTTCGTCACCTTAGCTGGCAGAAGATTATTCAATATTTAGCTGCACAAGTACTGCCGCGAGCGATTGGGGTGGATACTTTAGGAAATTATATGCCAATCATGTTGGAGGGCATTGGCATTTCATCCCAAACTTCGTATCGTGCAGCTATAGTTATTAGTAGCATTACTTTGGGATGCTCATTCATGACAACAATGCTGCTGAAAAAATATAGGGTGCAACGAAGGTTTCTATTCTCCTTTACACTTCTGCTTGTCGTCCTTCTACAGGTTAGCTTTCATAAAATATCATTAATTTATTACATAGAATATCAACAACTATATGGGTGGGATTAGAGATAATCTCTCAGTTAAGGCATCTTAAAAGTATATCTATTTTCCTTTGATTGAGAATCCATGTCATTTAATTATATTTGTCAATAATTGCATATTAATCTTTTGTTTATGTGGCAGGTGGCCATCATGATCGTTCTTATTTCCAAATTGAATAAGTACCAAGTTCCAGATCTAAATACATCAGGTCTCCTGTCCGCATTTATGCTTCTTCTTACGTCTGGAGTAGCGATCATAACAGCACCAGAAGGATGCCTTGTCATATCTTTCTCTGAAGAAACCAATACTGTGGCTTCAATTTTGTCAAATGTTACTTACTTCTTTTTTTCTGTTTTAGTTTCCCATTTATTTTTTTTGATGTTGTGCTCCTGGCGAGCACTTGTATTTCTATTTTTTGCCTTTTTGACTACTATTGTAGGCTTTATTTTTTGGTATTTTCAAGACTGGCCAATGTAAATAAATTGCTATGTAATTAATAGAAAGAGTTGTTTGCATCTATCTCACAAATATTGTAACATAGAAAAAGGTTGTATGCTAAAGTGTTTTCCTTTAAAACACAAAAAATTGAGTTTATGGAAAGCCTTGTTACTTTTAGATCAGTTTCTCTCTAAATCTGTTTTCACATTTATTTTCTTTAGCCAGGGACAATCTAGCATTCTTGCAACAATGGCTCCTCAGGTTCCCCCAGTAGAGGCACAGGGATCTGTTTATGAAGGCACAGGGGTCTGTTTATGAAGGCAAAGTAAGTACCTCCATTGGAGGCTGCAAAAACATTTACCCGGTCAAAGTAAGTTTTCTGGAGCACTTGGAATTCTTTATCATCATATATCCATATATTGCATTGATGCCATCCCTCTGGAGATTAAGCTTAATTCTATTAGTTGAGTTGGACCATAGCACCACTTGCATGGATACGGCCCTTTGTGCATGGGGCTGGCATTACTCTTTCTGTAATCCATGGCCTTTGTCATTTCAATTTCCATACTTCTTGAGCTGTAAAATTTGTAACTGTGTGTGACCCTATATGATACAGATTCTACAAGCTAGACATAGAAGTTGAGCTTGTAGTTGCTAGTCACCAATATCCCTGTTCCAATTGGTGGTAGTAACATAGCTCTTTGTTTTGCAAGTGTTATCATACTATTGATTTGGAAATTCTTAATGTCGAGAAAAAAAAAAAAGATTTTGAAATTCTTTAGTTTATTTTGTTTGTTAACACACTTGTACGGGAAATTCATTGCAGCAATGGGTAGTGATGTGTGCTTTCTCCGGTACAGGAGAAACTTACGAATAAGTGGAAGTCTGTTTTCACATTTATTTTCTTTAGCCAGGGACAATCTAGCATTCTTGCAACAATGGCTCTTCAGGTGCCCCCAGGGCTGAGCTCAGTTGGCAGGGCGGATTTCAGGGGTTGCCTTTCACGAGGTCAGGTTAACAGCCACCCCGGGTTCGATTCCTGCTGCTGGGCGCCTGACTTTACCTCTCTGTGGTATGTGGGGCAGTACTACAGGGCGTGGGATTAGTCATCAGGCCGGTGCGACGGACCGTAAAACGGACGTCGTTGACGGCGGGTGGACACCCGAGACGTACCCAAAAAAAAAAAAAAAAAAAACAATGGCTCTTCAGGTTCCCCCAGTAGAGGCACAGGGATCTGTTTATGAAGGCAAAGTAAGTACCTCCATTGGAGGCTGCAAAAACATTTACCCGGGCCTCTTCCCTCCAGCCAAACATGTTGAGTCCTGCCCGACACGTGCATCCTAAGCTACTGGACTACGATGATTTGGCTGCACGCTTTGCAGCTATGAAGGCAAAGTAAGTATTCTGGAGCACTTGGGATTCTTTATCATCATATATCCATATATTGCATTGATGCCATCCCTTTGGAGGTTAAGCTTAATTCTATTAGTTGAGTTGGACCATAGCACCACTTGCATGGATACGGCCCTTTGTGCAGGGGGCTGGCATTATGGATACGGCCCTTTGTGCATGGGGCTGGCATTACTCTTTCTGTAATCCATAGCCTTTGTAGGCACTATGATTAGTTTCATTTCAATTTCCATGCTTCTTGAGCTGTAAAATTTGTAACTGTGTGTGACCCTATATGATACAGATTCTACGAGCTAGACATAGAAGTTGAGCTTGTCGTTGCTAGTCACCAATATCCCTGTTCCAATTGGTGGTAGTAACATAGCTCTCTGTTTTGCAAGTGTTATCATACTATTGATTTGGAAATTCTTAATGTCGAGAAAAAAAGAAAAAGATTTTGAAATTCTTTAATTTATTTTGTTTGTTAACACACTTGTACGGGAAATTCATTGCAGCAATGGGTACAGGAGAAACTTACGATAAGTGGAAGTCTGTCATCGTGCGTTCTTTTCATGCTAAGATTAATGTTGTACTTGGAACATAGATTTAGAAGTCTCGAATTGAATGTGTGGATAAAATTCGGTAAAAAATTTTATAATGTGATGTATTTAAATCCTCAAAACTGAATTCAAGAGCCCCGTTCCTAGCTCCGAAACATGGGATAAGAGTGAGTAGGGCCTAGTTTAATTGAATTACTTTAGCTCATGTTTTGCATCAGCAAAATACAGTATAGGAAGAAGGCACTTCTTCGGCTACGCACGAGTTGGCTGGGTTTTCCATTGGCACAGGCCAGCTGAGACCAAATACTTGGTCTCCTTAACCTATGCTCAAATATGGGATTTAATTATCCGATAAACAGACAACGGGCTTGGGGTGAGGTCGGTGGGAAAACGACAACGTTTTGCATTCTTCTAAGTGGGGAAGAAATTGGTGGCCGGCTGGCACTCTGCTGGGCCTGGGGTGCCTTATTCCTCGCTGCTTGAAAGTATTTTTGGCGTCGGTTTTGGCTTTTCAGAGCGCCCACCGAAGAAAAGAAAAGAACAAAAAATGTTAATAGTGAAATTACGAGTATGACCCAGAATGTCGGACAACTCTCCACGCTCCGCGACAAATCTTTTTTGTCGATAACCCCAAACCAATCAATCGAATGTTGATTAATACGTAATGGATCAAACACTACTTGAAAGCGACTCTCCTGCTCAGAAACGAAATGTTCCTGGAAATTCTTACTCCCATTGGACCATTTGTATCTATATGCATTAGGACTGTGCATTCATACACTGATTTTCTTTCAATTTGCAAATGGTGAACTATTTATGCTCACTTGGATTTACTCTAAAAAGGTCAGTTTTGATAGATTTTGGACACCAAACTTGTCCCAAAATCATGATTTTTTTTTTTAACTGCACTCTCTATTCAACACTATATCTAGTTTGCCTTGGGCATGGCAGTTCCAAGCTTTTGCCATAAAATTTCGATGTTCTTGAAGGTCCTTCCTGCTAAGATTGTGAGATGTCCTAGATGTTTGATGGCTGTTGCAGTTGCACCACCCCAACATGGGATTCAGGCAGGCTCCAGACTTCAAAATATTCGTGGTGCTTAGTCAGTACTAGGTAGACAGGGGATTGGTGCTGCCAGAAATTAACAGATTGAGTTCAGCAGTAACTTAGTTCTTTTCCACTTATCATTGAGCAATCATAGTGAATTTAAATATTGAGACATGGGTGATTTTTAGATGTATGGCTTTCAATTTTTTCTACTCTCTTAAAATGTTTGTATCTTCATGGGCTATCCTGCAGTAATATGATTTACAGCAAAAACTGACTATTAGGTTTTCAGATTCTTTAGGACTTGGCTTAATATTCTTGAATTGAGTATGCCACATTCTTTGCGACTTAAATCGAAAGCTGACTCAAAGTTTTTCAGAATTTGGAGGATGTGGACTAGATTATTAAACTGATAGCTGCATTCTTTGACATAGTCCCATGTTAAGCCTAAGTCATTTTGTGTTGAGCCATGGTCTCCTTTGATCTTTGAGATTAGTATGGCTTAATAATGCGGACATGCCAATTTTTTAATGTGCAGATAGTGCCTTGTCCCAAGTGTTGCTACCAGTATGAGCTTGTTTCTGGAGACAGTTATTATCAAGTCACAAGAAATCAGGTCGGTTCACTTCCATCCAGTTTGCTTTTATATTGTAGCCAATTTTCACAAACCATTTTTGGCTGGTTCATGTTGGGGGTACTGTATTCTGGTTTGTTCATAATTGTTAATGTTTGCATCAAGTGCATGGCAGAGAACATTTGCAGCAACAAGTTACTTGTGGACAAACATAATTTTAATAGTTTTAATCATTCCTCTCCAATTTAGTTCATTTTCACTCGTGTGCAAATGCATTTGTACAATGTTGATCCTGAGATATTCACTTTTTCTAAGGATCTCCTCCTGCTGAACGCAGCATGGATGTTCCGGCATGGGAAAGAACCCTAAACTTCCTGCAGATGATGAAAGAAAGCAGTGCAGCTGCCGTTCACTTCATTGTGGTACAGATTTTTTTACTATGTTTTGGGTGAAGATTATCTTTTTCTGCATTTATCATATCTTGTTCAGCCTTGATATTATAATATTTCAGAAAGCTCTTTCCACTTATTGCTGGCTAATTATATATATCGGCTCAGAGTGTGTGCATATTATTGTTTACCCCTTGGCTTGATGTTATACAAAGCAGATAAGTTTTTCACAACCATAAACTTTTGCCCATCTTTGTTTCTTAACCCATGTACGTAGTCACAATCATTCAATACAATGTCTTTTGTCTTTCATAGTGTTACTTCACCAGTTTATCCAAAGGTTTATGTTGTACACAGAATGGAGTGTGAATTAGGAATACTAGAACTTTTATTTGATTTAGCATGGTTCTGAGCACTGGTGGGGGTTAGTATTTGCCAAGACAAAGATTAGTTCATGTCCAGAAGAGTTGTCCCCTTCAAGCCTTGTATTGTAAGGGGATCAAATGTCACATGGATGCATGCGAGGGCTAGGGGATTTATCTGAGGAAGTTGTAGGAAGGTGTCCCCACAAAATGGTGCAATATTTTTAGCCAACAAATAGTATCATTATATTTTTATATGAGGGTGTTTTAAGAGTTCACGATGATGCACACATGCACTAGTGAACATGTCATGTGCAATCGTATTTAAAAGTTTTCACATTGATGCACATACACACACACAAACAAAAGTAAATATGTCATGCGTTGGACATGATTAAATGTCAATAACCTTGTTTGCAGTATTTTTATAATTCTCAATAAAGTTTTTATATTTTGAAAATAGATTAATAATATTATCATAAAAAAATTTACAAATATCAAATTATGAATATTTGAAGTCATTTATGTAAAATATAAATATTTTTAAGACTATGAAAATATAAACATAAATAGACATGATATATTATTATGGCACAATTAGATAAGGCAAATATTAGAAATAAATGATATGATGCAACATGAATGCCCTAATTAGAACTATGCAAAAGACTTTATATTTACATAGCAGTCTATATAAAAAAAAAAAAAAAAAAACTAATAAATATGTATATATTTTTCTTTCTTTTTTATTTTTTTAGAAAAATCTTATTACATGACTTCTTTAAATGAAAGTATAGATATGCTTTTTTTTACAGTTTCTAAGTTTTGATTTGATAAACACGCACACACACACTAGTAAAATATGTTACATGTGTGGGACAAGATTCAATGTAAAGACCCGGAAATTTAAAAGAATTAAAATAATTTGGAAAAAAAATAAATAAAATAACAGATAAATAAATAAAAGAAATGACGTGGGAATAATAATAATAATAATAATAATAATAATAATAATAATAATAATAATTACAGAAATTAAATTAAATTAAGATAAATTGAATAATTAAATAATTAGTTATTAAATTAAATATTTTTACATTGGATTTAAAAAAAAAAAACTAATTAGAATGATATATATAAGTAAGTTATTATAATATATATATATATATATATATATATATATATATATATATATAAAGTAAAGTAAAAGAAAAGGGAGAAAGAAGAAAGAATAAGAAGTCTAAAGAAGTGTCAGACGCCCCCCCCCCCCCCCCTCTACAAATCTCCAGTGCACTCCTGTGCACCTCTACGTCTCTCTCCTCTCTCTCTTCAATTTCTTGGTGGATTTCTGATGGATTGAGAAACGGAAGATGCCGTTGGAATCCTGGTTCCGCTGCCGACATTTCTTCTGGAGCAGATTTTTCATGGGAACGGCTTAGGCATTGCTCCTGGGGAAAGGTAATTTTTTCCCATTTTCTCAATTTTGCTATTAATATGAGGTTAAATCGACGATCGGACACCACCACGGGGTCCTAGTCATCGTCGTCGTTATTTTGAAGTAGGTAATTTTCCAATTAAGATTTTTTAGGTCCTACTCTAAAGTAAGAGTGAGTTTTGGGAATTTGGCTAAATTCAAGGAGATAATTATTTATTAGGTGTTTAAAGGCTTATGAAGTATTAAATTAATATTTTATTCAAGAATAATTTATTAGAATTAGGAATTTAATTTCAGGGTCTAGGTGAGTGCCGCAGGCATCTTTCGGGATCCCTGTTGGCGTAGTTCAAGAAATAAGGTAAGAGGGAAATTCATATATTAAATCAGGTTTTTCATGAATTAAAAATGAACATGTGTTACTTATGTATATATGTTTTTTATGTGCGTTTAAAATGCCAGCCATGAAATTTATGTTTTTTGAACCTAAAATTGTCGATATAGTTATGTATGTGTGAAAGTAAACGAATGAAAGTGAAAGGAATTTTCTAAGGAATTATGTGAGAAATGAAGTGTATTTTGAGCATGTAAATGTTAAATGTGGGTTGACTTATTTTAGGAGAAATATGTATGAATTTTACTGCTAAATTGTGTGGCATGAGAATTTGTACAAATTATATGTTAAATGTATGACATGTAGGCTAAGTAAGTAAAGTAATGAAAATAAAATATGACATAGACAATGTTATCCGTGTATGTAAATGCAACCATGTAAAGATATGATAGCGGAAAACCGGGTTAGCAGATTCTAGCGCATTTCTATGTGGACTAACTGATGACAGCTAAAAGGAGCTGTGTTAGCAGATTCTAGCGCATTTTTATGTGGACTAACAAATGACGGCTAAAGAGCGGCTGTTGTACAAATGAATAAAATGAAAATGTTATGAAATGAAATGACAAGGAATGACAATGCAATGAAATAAAATGTGAAATGTGAATGATACAAATGGAAAAGAGCTACTTAAAGTGAAACACAAGAAAATGTTAAGTTATGAACATGAAAGAATTTGAATGATTGAATAACGATGGAAAGAATGATGTATTATGATATTAGAAGTATCTATGTACGTAGAACATGTTCAATTGGGTGAGACATACTCTTCGCCTGAGGGCTTGCTGAGTAAGACGAGTGCACTAATAGTTTCAGATGTGGCAGTAGCTGCATAATGCACTAGGGCAGAGGGAACCTACTTGTATGGGTTGGTAGATTTCCCTATCCTTAGGGCTTTTGCCTGTAAACTTTTGTATGAATTGTGTGAGTACGAGATCAATTTATCACTTGATGGCTTGCTAAGTAAAGTAAGTGTCCTGGTATGCTTTAGTTGTGACTTTTGGGTTGTCAAATGTATCAGAGCATAGGGGTGCTACTTGTATGGGCGGCCGGGTAATCACCCCTATCCTCGGGTAATCTCGTGGGTTAAACATTTGCATGTGTTTGATTAGGATCAGGGAATGATTTTGAAAATCATGTTAAGGATTTTCAAATGTTAAATATTATGTTATATATAAACTCATGTTGGCCACACACTGTTTCAATATATGGTTTCTTCCCTTACTGAGATGTGTCTCACCCAAATATGAATTTATCTTTTTTTTTTTTCAGGATTTCCTCGAGATCGAGCTTTGAGAGCTCAAGGTTTTTATAGCATTATTGGGAAATAGAAAAAGAAAATGGTATATTTCTATGTTAATTTTGGAGAATGTAAATATTTATGTTTTATGCCTTTATGTTTTAAGGCTATTGAGTAAGGAATGATTGTGAAAATACTGAATTGTTTGGGGAGTTACGTATTTATGGAAATGCAGGTGATTGATAATTTATTATGGATTATGAATAGATTTTAGTAAACTCTGGTATTGTATTATATGGAAATTATGATTATGTTTTCCGTTGCGTATGTTATGGATTATGATTTATTAGGATATGATTAGGTATAACGCACCGGACCCAAGTTTAAGGGTTCGGGGCATTACATTAAATGTCAATAACCTTGTTTAAAATATTTTTATAATTCTAAATAAAGTTTTTATATTTTGAAAAGAGATTAATAATATTATCATAAGGAAATTTACAAATATCAAGTTATGAATATTTAAAGTTATTCACGTAAAATTAATCAACTTATGAATATTTGTCATTAAATGAAAATATAACATATTCACAAAGATGGAATAAAGAGGAGGAATAATAATTTGTATAGGTACGATCTTAAATATTTGGTTGTTGTTCCAAGGCGCAACAGAAATCAAGCATTTTCTCTCAATTGGAAGAATCTATTTATAGAAGAAACTAATGAGGAAGAATTGAGATATTATAAACTGCATAATATTGATGAAAAAGTTCTTTTCAAGTTGATCCTACTGTAGAAGTTTTTCTGCATAGTTGAAAAAAGTGGAATGTTAGTCTTATTGGATAATTTCTAGGTAAATCTCCTTCACACACCTATGCTCGAAATGTTATATAGAAAATTTGGAAGAAGATTGGAAAAGTAGAAACTCTCTCCATTTACTGGGGACTTCTTGTTTAAATTTGATCACAATGAGGATAAACGGAGAAATCTTAACTACTGATATGGGGTATGTAGGGACTTCTGTGAAATGGACCAACTGCAATGTGTTCGGAGATGCCATAAAAATCTGTAGGACTCGAAAAATATGGGTTGTTAAGGGCCTATTTGCTTGCACTGATCATCCTTTTAATAGACCATTTCATTGAATAGGATTTAAAATTAAGAGATTTTTGTTGTTTGGGTGTATTTCATTACCATTTTGTTGTTATTAATTATGCTTAATGACATTCAGCAACTTGTTCTGTGCCCCCCCCTTCTCCTCTTCCAATGAGAGATCGGACTGTCGTCTCTTGCTGCAGCTCCCCCTTACCCTCTCACAACGTTATACTAGCTTTGTCCACCATTACAACAAAAGATCAACCCACCATATTTCAACACAACAGAACAATTTCAAGCTACCATATTTCTACGCATAAGAACAATGCAAACAATATAGAAGCAAGTTCTCTCTCTCTAGCCATGGGAGTGCATAATTGTGTTTAGATTGTTAGGATTAAACAATCTGGTTTTATGTTTTTTTCCCTTGGTAGATTTTTTCTGTGTTAATAAGGATTTTTTAGTTTTTTGTGATGATCTTTATGGTTGTTAAGAAAATAAATTTTCATAATTTAATTTTTATGTTTATGTAATTCTTCTATTTTATGGTTTTTTAAAAGCATATTCAAACGTTGATCAAACAACTTAAATTTTTAGTGTTCAGGGATTCAATCAAGTTCAAAATTTTGGTGTACAGAATGATAACTAAATATAGCATTCAATTCTTAATGCTTAATTTTATCAAACATCCCCGAAGTCTATTGAGGAAAATGAGATTTTACGAATGGAACATATGTGAATAAGGAGATTTTGATAGCAAATTTAAAATTTAGTTCTGTGTCAAAGACTGATTAAAGTAGCAGGAAAGCAAAAGAACATATTGTTATTTGCAATGACAATACTTATGAAATTCTCAATCAAGTTGAAGAATCTGAACTAAATATTGTGAATGAATCTATTTTTTCCTAATGACTTTACTTCTTCTTGTAATGGGAAAAACAGTAATGCAAACTCTTGTGCCAAGACCCCATCAGAGGGCAAAAAACCAATAATGCAAATCTATAATACTATTTTTAACGCTGCCTTGGAAATTTGTCATAAACATGATAAAAATCATTCTGCTAGAGTAACAGATGGAAAGGGAGGTGAAATGCAGATCAAGGATGGTAAAGGAAGGAAGAAAGGAAGACTCCCAAACAAGCAGGTTGATCTAGGGTCATGAAATTCCTTAAAACAATAGAAATGATAATTGTAGGTTGTTGAAATATAAGGGGTTTAAACTCCTGTTAAACAAAAAGAGGTTAGCAGGATTTGTCAGCAATGAGAAAATTAATTTGATTGGTTTATATGTTACAAAGATTAGATCTTAGAATTTTAGCAAAGTTTGCAAGGTAATTTTAAAGGATCGGATATTTTCGTACAATTTTCGGAATGACAAAGCTACAAGTAGAGTATTGGTGGGCTATAATCATGCTATTTTCAATGAATTGACATTGAAAAAGCATAAATAGACCATATCATAGCAATGCAAGATCGGTGATAAAGGTTTTTGGATATCATCATTATATGCTTCAAATGATATGATAGAAAGGAGAATTTTCGGGGTTGATTTACAACATTTGTATAGTTCAAATGAAGATGTTGCTTGGATTGTAATGGGATGTGTTAGTAATATTAAGGAGACTTCTGAAAGTAGTAATGATATCTCATTGAGAAGCTCGCTGGAATAAATGATTTTAAAGAATTTCTATTCAACATTTTTTTGGATGAATATGCTTATACATGGCCAACTCTGACTTGGTGTAATAAGATATGGAAAAATCATATTGCAAGAACTAGGAGTATTAAATTCTCAAATTTCAATTGTGTGTTTTAGAATTTGGTGGTTGAAATTCAAATGCCTGGTTTTTTTATATTATTGTCCAACTTTGGTAGATTTTAAGTTCGATAAATCCTAAGCCCCAGAAAATCTCCATTTAGGCTTTTGAATTGTTGGGTTAAAAATAAGGAATTTGTTAGAATAGTAATGGAATCTTTGAGTGTTGTTGTTAATGGAACTCTACATTTTTAAGGCAGAAGTGGTTGGATTCTAGGGATGGAGGAGATATGAGAAGCTGTCCTTTCTTCTTCAAAAGACACAAAGCTACTTAAACATGTGAACTGTACTTTATTTCATATTGGTACACAAAACAATGAGTACTTCACATCCTAAAGAGTTTAGACCTATTGCTTCGTGTAATATAGTGCAAAAATGCATAACTGAAATCAAGAAAAAGAGGTTGTAACTTTAAAATGGATATCATTTAAATGTTAATCCTCCTAGATTTGATTTGAAGATTGATTTTATGATTGCATTTGATTATGTTCGTTAGGACTTTCTGCTTCAACTTTTTGAGTGCATTGAGACTCCTCTAAACTTTATAGGATGGTAAAGGAATGTATTTCTACTCCTACTTATTCTATTATGGTTAATGGACTCATGGAGGATTTTTTCAAAGGGCTGAGAGGTATAAGACAAAGAACTAATTTAACCTTATCTCTTTGCTATATTAATGGAATTATTTTGAAATTCTTTATAATTCATGGAAGCCTAGCACACCATTACATATCTAAGAAGATTAATTATCTCAATCTTTGGTTTGCAGATTGTTAATTTTAGCTCATGTAGAAATTGATATGCTAAGAGTATAAAGTTTTGCATGTGTTCTATAAAATGACTAGTTTGGGAAGCAACCCTACTAAATTTGGGTCGATTTACTCTGGAATGACTGATAATAAGGCTAAGAAGATAGATACTCTGCCAAATGTCTAATTGAATAGCTTCTTGTGAAGTATATGGGTTTGCCACTGATTACTAAAATAATTAATAGAATGGAGTCAATGGATTATGAAATGTTGGTTGAAAGAATTGCTTGCAGAATTCATTCTTGGACTCATCAAGTGCTTACTATATGTTGGTAGATTACATCTAATAAAGTTTATCTTACCGAGTATTTTTGGGTACTAGATTGTATTCTACTATCTCTCTTCCCCAATTTGTAATTGATGACTTAGAAAAAAGTTTAAAGCTTTCTTACGGAGAGGTAATGAACGGAATACTCATGGATGTTGGGAAATTGAAAGTGGTGAACCACAACAACAAATTATCTCTTATTAATTGGAGGAAGCAAAAATAGATGTCCAACATCTTACACATGGATAGACAATGCAACACTTACACTGAAACTATTATTAGGACCTTGTGAGCAACCACAAAGATGTGACATCAAAAATTTAACATGGTTCAATCAATATCGACCTATGTCCACGAAGCACACACCACAAATTCACTATTCGCCGAAAAATTACAACTCTCACACTCTCCCTCTCTCTCTATCCCTCTCTTCCTCCTCTCTTTCTCCTCTATGCTTTCTGAGCTTCTTAGTTGTATATTCTTACAACTCTCCACAGCTCTATTTATAGGGTTGATAATCAATCACAATTAAATACAATGAATTGCATATTTGGGAGGTTATAATCATGGAGATAAATGGTGGATAAATGGAAACCGCGTTTCCAACTCAGCTCCAGCTCCTAGCTGTCTTGTGGCTCCAGCTACAACAATCTCCCACTTGGAGACAAAGACGCCTCCACAACCAGTATCATGAATAAATGATGTGCTCAAAATATGTCTTCAAGCATAAAGACCAACTGAACTTGAATACAACTTCAGTTTCTCTGTAGTCACCACCTTCCTATGTGCTTGATTCCTGTGGACTAATCTGATGGTTGTCAGCTTCACAACTGGTGCAAAAATGTCAGTGTAGTTAATCCCTTTCTTCTGTTCAAAGCTTTTGACTACCAACCAAGGCTTGTACCTTCTGGAGCCATCATGCTCCTCTTTGATTCTGTACACCCACTTGTTGTAAAGAACCTTCTTACCTTTGGGCAAATCAGCTAATTCCCACGTTTTGTTGAAGGTGAGGGACTTTATCTCCCCCTTCATCATAAACTCCCACTTGCTCGTATCTGCCACTTGACATGCTTCATCATAGCATTCAGGCTCTCCTCCATCTGTAAGAAGTAAATAATTTATATACCTTCCGTACATGAGGCCGAGTATATCTCCTAAGCTCCGGAACTGGAGTACGAGGCGGTGGTGCGACGATCTGCTCCATTGGTTCCTCCACCTGAGGATTCTTGGCATTTTGTTGTTGTGTCCCGACATATTCTGAGTGGACTAGTTCTAGTCTCTTCTTCTTTGGGGTACGAGTGTTTTTCTAGAAACTGACCCTCTTCTGTTTCCCGACTATGCAATCCTCACATATGTCAATTTGCATTGACTGTAGACCACTCAATTTTTCCTTTGAGTGCATCATCCTGAGTCCCTTCTCGCTCATGTGACCGAGTCATTGGTGCGAGATGTTGCTGTCGTCATTTCCTGCAGCAACTAAAATAGACATGGAGGCATTGGAGGTTAGAAAAATATGGGTTGTTAAGTGTTGAAAACTAAACTTGACTAAATCTGGAGATGGCCGACAACCCACCGCAATTGAATTTTCTGGAGTCGGCAGGCAATCTACTCCACCTAATAGACACATCCATTAATCACCAACCTCACCTACCAGCTGCATTTGTTGATTTTTTTTAGTTTTGTATCTGCTATAAATAGGTGTGTGAATGTAAAGTATTATGTGGTGTGTTGAGAGAGTAATAGCCAGTGAGCGAGTGTTTTGATTCCTCTGTAATTCATTTTTAAAATAAATTGAATGTGTTTGTTGTTTAGTATTGATTCTCACTGAGTTTCAGTTACAACCAGTAACTGAGTGTCCCTCTCCACCCATCAGTGGTATCAGAGCGTCCAGGTACGCCGACATTTGCCAAACAGAGGCGAACAAAGGAGAAATTCAATTTTCTTCCCAGTTTTGAAGTTACTCAAAATCTAAAATTGAGCCTACCATTGTGAAATTCGATTCGAGAATATTCTAACGGTGGAAATCACATCTCAAAAGGAATTCGGGAGGCTCCGCACGCACTCACACGCGCCTCAGACGGTTTCAGCGCCTTTCACACGCGCTGTACGTGCCGATGAAGACTCCAGCAGCTGGAGACATGAGCCCACGTACTCTGCACGTGTCTTCCTCGCCCGTTTGCCGAGATTCGGCTCGGCTAGCAACCCGCGACCCAGATTCGCCACCCGCAAATAGGATCTGTACTCGAGACTCGACCTGCATCCGATCCTCCTCCCAGCAGCCGACACGCGGCATGCGCAGACACTGCCATGTGTCCTAATGGTAAGCATAACTTCGTTAAACAGCCGTTAAGTTGAACCGGCTAGTTTAAAAGCCACCAAAAAATCCCTGTAGCTAGTTTAGTGACTTTTGGACCGGTTCTTTGCAACCCAAAACCGATTCCTAAGGTTTTTCGACCTTTTGAACACATTGGTGGCATCAGATTTGCCAAACTCTATCCCCATTTCTTTGTTTTTATATATTAAATTCGATGGCTAATGGTACTACCTAAGCGGTCATTCCAAAATTGACCCAGGAGAATTACGACAACTAGTCTATTCAAATGAGACCCCTACTAGGTGCTCAGGATGTCATGGACATAGTTGAAGATGGGTACAGAGAAAACCCATCAAAAGAAGTCGAAGCAGCTATGTCGGATGCTCACAGAACGACCCTGCGAGCCGATCGAAAGAAAGATTGTAAGGCAAAATCCATAATCTATCAAGGCCTTGATGAGGCCACGTTCGAAATCATCGCCTCCATCAAGACATCCAAAGAAGTTTGGGACTCTCTCCATCGAACACACAAAGGTGCAGACAAAGTGAAGAAGATTCATCTTCAAACATTGCGAGGTGAGTTCGAATCTCTAAAAATGAAATCTATTGAATCTATTGTTGACTACTATACACGAGTTATGGTAGTATCAAATCAATTGAGAAGAAGTGGAGAGAATCTCAATGACGAGAGAATTTGTGAGAAAATTTTGCGATCTCTGGATCCAAAATATGATTATATAGCTGTGACCCTGGAAGAAACAAAAGAATTGGAAACAATGTCTGTAGAAGAACTTGTGGGCTCACTCCAAGCCCATGAGCAGAAAGTCAACAGAAAAGTGAGGATAAAGCACTGGAGCAAGCCCTCCAAAAAAATTTGTCCCTCACTATAGATAGATACGACAAAGGGGGGACGTCACAACAAGGAAGAGGACGAGGCCGAGGATCTCGTGGAAGAAATTCTGGAAACTTTGACTTCAGCGGAGGTAGCAGAGGCGGAAGAGGTCCTATTAGAGGAGGACGAAATCAACAGATCTATGTCCTACAATGCAGAGGACAAGGAAGAAGAGAAGGATACAATAACCACTCGAATGTAGACAAAGGAAACATTCAATGCTACAACTGTCATAAGTACAGACACTATAGCAATGAGTGTTGGGGGCGACAACAAGAAAAGGTTAGCAAGGAGGCTAACCTTGCTGAAACTGAACATGCAGATGGAGAGTCGTTGATGCTGATGGCACACAATTCAACTCCCCAAGACCAAAGCGTTTGGTACCTTGATTCTGGAGCCAGCAACCATATGACTGGCAAAAAGAACTTATTCTTTGAACTTGATGAGAAAGTTTAGGGGGAGATCTCTTTTGTTGATAATTCTAAAATCCCAGTCCGAGGGAGAGGAGATGTTTTGATCAAACAGAAGTCTGGAGATCATGTTTACATCTCCAACGTCTACTATCTGCCAGCCCTGAAGACTAATATACTTAATCTCGGATAGCTCGTGGAGAGAGGCTGCCAAATTAGCCTTAGTGATAAGCAAATGGTGATAATAGATGCTCGAGGAAACCTTGTTACTCGAGCACAATAGGCAAAGAATTGAATGTTTTCGCTCGCCATCCAACATGATACGCCAAAGTGTTTAAGCACTATCATCAAAGACAAAGATTGGCTATGACATTTAAGGTATGGGCATCTAAATTTTGAAAGTTTAAAAAATTGGGAAGCAAGAAGATTGTGAAAGGCTTACCCAATATCCATCATCCAAATGTGATAGGTGAAAGCTGTATTCTGAGCAAGCAACATAGAAACAACTTTGGAAAACAAGCCAACTAGAGATCTACCATGCTGCTCCAGCTAATACACATAGACGTGTGTGGTCCACTAAGACGATTTTTGAATGGACAAAATCAATACTTCCTAACCTTCATCGATGACTACAGTAGGAAAACTTATCTACTTCCTGAAAAGGAAGTTAGAGGTGTTCGACAAGTACAAAGAGTTCAAAGCTCTTGTGGAGAAACAGAGTGGCTACCGCATAAAGTCACTCGCATAAAGTCACTTTGGTCAGATCAAGGAGGAGAATACAGAGACGAAGCTTTCCTGGAATTCCTTAGGCAGCAAGGGATTCAAACACAATTCACACTGACCTACACTCCCCAGTTGAATGGTGTAGTTGAAAGGAAGAACTGCACAATCCTTAACATGGCCAGAAGCATGTTAAAGGATAAGAATGTGCCCAAGAGTTTTTGGGCAGAAGTAGTGTTATGTGTAGTCTATCTGCTCAATCGGTGTCCTACGAAGAGTCTTGATACAAAGACACCATATGAAGCCTGGAGTACTCACAAGCCCAGTGTGAGTCATCTTAGGGTGTTTGGCTCCATAGCCTACGCCAAGATCCTAGAAGCAAGAAGGACAAAGCTAGATGATAAAGGAGAGAAGTCTATCCTTGTTGGATACGATGATAGCACCATGGGATATCGACTCTACAATCCCATCAACAAGAAAGTCTTTCACAGCTGGGATGTCTTCTTTGACGAAAATGAATCCTGGAAATGGGACTAGGCTGAATGTTCAAAAGATGCAGAATTGACACTTGAATGAGAAGAACCTGCACAGACAAGAGAAGTGGCTATCGAACCACAAGTTCCCGAGCTACAGACACCTCCACATGGTTCATCACAGAGGAATGAAGGTCCATCACCAATAGAGCATGAAATCTCATACATGAGACCTAGAGGAGCTCAAAATCTGGCTGACCTGTATAAAACTACAGAACCAATAGAAGAGTATATTACTTTATATTTTTTGTTGTTGACCAGCGACCCGGTTAGATTTTAGAAAGCTAACGAAGAAGAAAAATGGAGAAAAGTAATGGATGAGGAGATTCAATGATGGAGAAAGTAAAGGACGGTCTGGAGGAAGATTTTAGTATCTCAGATGATGGAGCTTTGAGGTTCCATACTAGGTTATGTGTACTTGCCGATCCTGATATTAAGAAAGTGATTTTGGAGGAAGCACACCGATCCTTGTATATGGTACATCATGGTAGCACTAAAATGTACATGGATCTTCGGGATTCATTTTGGTGGAGTGGAATGAAAAAAGAAATTGTCGAGTTTGTAGCATAGTGTTTGACATGCCAGTAGGTGAAAGCTGAGCATCAGAGATCGGTGGGGTCATTGTAATCGCTGTATATTCCTAAGTGGAAGTGGGAGCATATAGCGATGAATTTTGTCATTGGGTTACCCTCGGCACTTCATAGACAGGATGCCATTTGGGTAGTGGTGGATCGACTTACGTAGACTACCCATTTTCTGCCTATTAGAGTTAACTACTCCTTAAACTAACTAGCAGAGTTGTATGTTCAAGAGATAGTAAGAATGGATGGCGTGCCTGTGTCCATAGTGTCAAACTGAGAGCCATGGTTCACATCCCATTTCTGGAGGAGTTTGGAAGGAGACATGGGTTCTCAATTGTCATTTAGCACTGTATTTCATTCTCAAACAGATGGACAGATGGAGAGGATGATACCGATATTGGAGGATATGCTACGTGTGTGCATGCGTGCTGGACTTTGGGGGCAGTTGGTTACAGTTTATATTGTTAGTCGAGTTTGCGTATAATAACAATTATCAGGCCATCATAGGAATGGCACCATTTGAGGCATTGTATGGTAGGAAATGTCGATCCTCATTGTACTAGGATGAGATTGGGGAAAGACAAATATTGGGGCCAGAGCTGATACAATAGACTCAAGAAAAAGTTAGACTCATCAGAAAGAGAATCAGTGTAGCGCAGAGCCGACAGAAGAGTTGCGCTAATACTTGCTGGTGAGAGTTGGAGTTTGAAATAGGGGATCATGTGTTCTTAAAAGTGGTACCGTTGAAAGGTGTTATGAGATTCGAGAGGAAAAGTAAATTGAACCCTAGGTATATTGGGTCATTTGAGATTCTGGAGAGAGTGGGTCCAGTTGCTTACAAGTTGGCTCTACCACCTACTTTGTCTAGAATTCATTATGTATTTCACATTTCGATGTTGCAAAAATACATCTTGGACCCCTCCCAAGTGATCAGATATGAGGCACTGGAACTCAGTGATGTTTTGTCTTATGAAGAAGTGCTAGTGCAGATTTTGGACTGGAAAAAACAGAAGTTGCGTATGAAAAGTATACCATTGGTAAAAGTTCTATGGCGCAACCATGCAATAGAGGAGGCTTCTTGGGAGTTAGAGAAGCATATGCACCAGAGATATCCACACCTGTTTGGCAGAAATTTGGGTTAAGGTATGTAATTTAATTTGTATAGTGTATGTTAGTTAGTGTTTAGATTTTAATGGTTTTGCGGAGAATTTTATTTCAATGGTTGTAATCTTCCAAAACCCCTTTGTAACCACGGTATTTCTCCACTATAAGTGAGGGTAAGTAATAAAATAAGTAGCCAATTTTCCTTTAGGGGATGGTGTATATTACAGATAGTAAATTTCGAGGACGAATTTTTTATAAGTAAGGGAGAATGTAGAGACCTGAAGAATTATAGAAAATAAATAATAAAGGAAAAGGAGAGAAAAGGATTTTTAAAAGGGACTCAACAGGGTCTCGTTGACGAATGCTGAGTGCTCGTCAATGAGTAGCCTTCATGGACTCGTCGAAGAGGTGACATGTCCCGTCAACGAATCCGCACCTTATAAAAGCACCATCCTCGGGATTTCAGCGAAAATTTCATGCAGCTCGTTTTTTTCTCTCTCTAAAACTCGTCCCTCTCCCCTTCTCTCTAGAATTTCGGCTTCGTTAAAGTCCAGATCGATGATCAAAAGATACCACGCTACTCTTGGCAAGATTCTCTTCAAGTCTGCTGGAGTAGTTCGTTGGTTAGGCCAACTTGGGTGCTATCCCAAAATCAAGGTAAGTAGGAGATTTAAGGGTATTATGAGTTTTTTGGAGTATTTGAAATGTAGGTAGTATTATACTGAAATTGTTGTGGGAAATGAGGTGATTAATTTGGTAAAAATATGGTTTTTAGGCTTTTGAGTTGGGAATGCCGAGGAGTGCCAAATTGGGTGTTGTTGTGAGCATCTCAGCAAACCAGGTAAGGGGAATAAATTATAGCAGGTATTTTTGTGAAATACTAGGTGAATTATATGTGAAATGAATTATAGTATTTTCCTTGAAAATTATTATGATATGATTAACAAATGAAATATGTGTGGTATATGATTATATGAAAATATATGATTATATGAAAATGATGAAATATTAATTGTGATTTTTGGATAATAAGGAAATGGGATAAAGGATGTATAGAAATGATTTTTTTTGTGAAAACAGTGATAGTATGAAATGTTGATACTTGTGAATATAGAGAAATATGGAAATATGTGAAATATGAAAAGAGTTTTATGAAATGGGGAAAATATGAAATATTGATGTGTATACTGAAAATGAGGAAAAATGTGATATATAATATATTTTCATATATACATATATACATATTGTTATGAAATGAAACTGGTTTTGAAATACTGCGAATTTATTGGTAGACAAATGTGAATTTACTGGGAATATTGATTAGTAAATACTGAATTGTGAATTGAAATTGTGAATATTGCAACTGACAACTGCAATGAATATTGAATTTGGAAATGCTGATATGAGGAAATTGAAATTGTGGAAAAGAAAACCCTGATGGAATGGATATGTAAACCCCAGCAATGGGTTTTGATATCGAGCACAGTACCGATGCTAGCGGATGAAAAGTGCAACCACACGGACTCGCGGAGCGTGTGGCGAGGCAGTACGAATGTGCCAGAGAAGGGTTGTATATTGCCTCTGGATTCCGGACCAGGGTATTTGGCAGGCCATTCGTTACTACAAACAAGTATATAGTATTATTTGATCTAATAGGGTCGGCCAATCGCGGTTAGATCCAGCCTTCGGGCTACACAACCTTGACTATGGGGGAAAGCATGGTGTGGAGAAAAATCCTCAGGGCAGCCATGAGTTACAGACATGGCAGTATGGGTTACCGAGGATACTCATGTGCTAGAAAAGGAAATGGAAAATGGAAAAGAAATGGAAATGGAAAATGGAAAAGGAATGGAAATGAGAAATGAAATTACGTGAGTTAATAAATAATTAAAGCGAAGTAAAACACACCGTCTGAGGGCTTACTGAGTAAGGTGAGTGCTCCGATAAGTATCAGTTGTAGCTGAACCCGAGTAAATCGGGTTAGGCTACAAACGATTTCAGGGCAGAGGGAAGCTGCTTGTATGGGCGGGTAATTTTTCCTATTCTCAGGAACTTTGCAAGTAATCTTGGATTATAAATGAATTATTTTGGAAATGGAAGTAAATGCTTATAAAAGCTTGTGTCATATATCTATATGATTATAGTTGAGGAAATGTTATATTTTCTCAAAAAATACTATCACTGATATGCTGTATGAAATGAAACAATGAATCTCATATTGCCACACACTGTAAATAATTTATTTCGTCCTACCGAGATGTGTCTCACCCAATCATTTAAATATTTTAGGAAACTGAGATCGAGCTGGTGATAGAGTTCCTAGATAGGGTGGAGCTAGTACCCTGACATATAGGGTGAGTGTGTAAACTAGGGATGGATGATTCCCCTAGGGTTTTGTTATTTTGGGATGTATGTTGATGTATATATTGTTGACCTAATTGGTCGCACCCAGTTTTGATTATGACAAATACTCTTGGTACTGATGATTGTACTAAGACTTGCATGCAGATTCACCTTGTGTGCACTTTCGAACTAAAAGACATACTATTATGGTGTGCGGTGTTCGTGTTGATGAATAAAGAAGTTTTGGGTTGTATTTGCATTTTTTATTCATCTTCTTCATTCTGGGATGTAATATTATTTTGGACTGTACACTCATATGACTTGTAATAATTTGCATCATGCATGATAGGTAGGTATGCTCAGAAATGCCGTAAATTGACCTTAGGGACTGAATGACCTTAGGGCACCCTTCGGTCGACCGCCGCTAGGTTTTTGGGTGTACTTGAAAAGACCTTAGGTCCTAAGACATATGCACTAATCAGTCCCCATATCACTTACATAATCAGGGGAATCAATTCAAGAAAAAATGGACTTAAATTTAAAAGGTTGAGAGGATTTGGGGGACCAAACCCAAGTCGTGTAAAACGGCTTAAGCGATCGAACAAGTCAAAAATATTGACTTTGTGTTCGGGCACCCGAACCTGATTTGAGTGTATCTTCCTCGGGCACCTGAACCTGTGTCAAAGCACTTTTCCGCTACCCGGGCAACCAAATGATCACGTTCAAATTGGGCTTGGGCGACCAAAGTGGTTGGTTTGGTTAACCGAACTTGGCCTCGGGCACCCAAACCTACAAACATTTGGCTACTAACTTTTATTCAGCCATCCGAGCATAATTTTAGGTAACCAAACCATTAAAAATTAGATTTTTGACTGAATCTATTCAGGAACCTGAACCTAAGATCGAGCACCCGAACCTCGTGGGTTAAATTATTTTTTATTGATTTTTAAATGGGGTAAACTGGGTTAATTTTCTTAATGACATTTGAAATAAATTTAATTATACCCATTGTGTCCCCAACGGTCAAAAAATCTTCCTTTCCTATAAATACCTATTCATTTGTCACAATTAGTAAGGATTAGCAATTTGATTAAGGCCAAAATTCTCTCAATTTCAAAAATCTTATTTTAGCCTATACTACTCTCATACACTCAAAAGCTTCATTTTTCTTGATTATCCAAGAGTTGTGAGTGTATTTAGATTGCTTGTGCTTCATTCTCTATTTGCTTAAATACTCTCATTCGCTTGATTGATTTTAACATTGAGAGTAAAGCTAAAGTTCTTCCACCGATTTCATTTGATAAATCTTGTGTGGGAAGATCTTAAGGGTTGTGGTTCTTGCACTGCCATTGCAAATTACCTAAATCAATATTTTGGTGTGCAAAAATTGTTTTTGAAAAACAAGTTTCTCAAACAACTCCATTGTGCTTTGTATATTGAAATATCTTATTGAGTTTGTTTGAATCAACTTGCTTAGCATATTTGAAACCCTGATCTGATCTTGTATCATTAACGTATTGTGTTTTAAATCTTGCTTGGATATACACTCTAGATATGGACTAATAATCTATACTTGATTGAGTGTTTAGCACACATTAGAGCACTGAACATATTTACATATCATTCGTGCTTGCAATATTGATTGAGATGTATTGGTGCACATATCTGCTTGTGTAGAAGCATATTTTTGTGTACAAATTTTATACATATTGGTTGTACTCCAAGCGTAGGCCTGAAGAAGGAGACTAGCCCTGTGGAATAGTCCCAGACTGGCTTAAACCCAGTTAGGAAATTTAGGTGCGCCATCATGTTAAGGCGTGTTGGTTGAGGTCAGCCCCTTGAATTGACTTGGTTGTTTAGGTGCCACTCCACTCATTTAAGTGAGCACTTTAGTGGAATCCTTGTGTTGATGTAGCCAAGGCGGGGACGTAAGCAATTTGGCCGAACCTCGATAATATATTGCGTGTACTTTTTACTTTTCCGCACTTTACTTTATTGCACGTGTATGTTTTTTTGTTAATTGCATGAATTAACCCTAGGCTATATTACACTGTTGATAAAACCAGTTACCCGAGGCGATAAATTTTAAATACCCAATTCACCCCCCCCCCCCTCTTGGGGTTGCACCAAAGCTAACAATTGGTATCAAAGCCTCGTAACTTAGACTTAGACATCATTTTGTAAAAGATCATGATGGCTCATGTTAGTGCATCCCCTTCATGTGAGGGAAAATTGATCACAAACCCACCTATATTCTGTGGTAATAACTATGCTGTATGGAAATTCAGAATGACTATGTATGTGAAAGCCTTAAATTGAAAATTTTGGAAAGTCATTGATCAAGGTGATTGTGTGCCTATGAAATTTATTGGGTGTACTGATGTTCCTAAATTTGAGTGTGAAATGAATGATCATGATAGGAACTTAGTACAGGTAAATCTTGATGCCATGAATACCTTACTGCATGTTTTAGATTCTAATATTTTATGTGAGGTTATGGCGTGTAGTAATGCTAAGCAGATTTGGGATGAACTTGAGAGGAGATATGGTGCGTCCACACAAAAGGAAGTCATCTCTCCGTGCGACTCAGGCTTCACTGATTTCGAGGGAGGTAACTAGTGTTTTGTTGCTTTAACTGATAATGAGGTTATCTCGGTTCCTTCTACTTTAGTAGATAATTATGAAAATGATTCATGTGCTAATTTGAATGATGTGTCTAATTGTGAATCATATAATAGTAGTGATAATGAAAGCATGCCAACTTATGATGAATTGCAACGGCAATATGTTAGGCTTCATAAGTTACTTGTCAAATCAAATAAGAAATATTTTGTGCTGAAAAACAAGTATGATGCATGTATTAGAGAATGTGAATCAAAAGTTCTTGCTGAAAGAGAAAATAATTTGAAAATTAAAAGATTAGAAGGCAATAATGAATCATTAGAAAAGGAATTGACTGTTCTAAAATCTCAAGTTTCTAATGATAATAAAAAGGACCATTTGATTGCAGAACTTGAACACAAGGCAAACAATATGTCCAAGGAATTCATTAAGCTACAAGATGTTTACAAGAGTCTTAAAAATTTAAAAGTGAACGAGCTTGAAAAGAAAATAGATGACCAGTCTAAGATCATCTATATATTCACTAGAGGTAAAGAAAATTTTGACAAACTCTTAGGTTCACAAAAGATGACCTTAGATAAAAAAGGTATAAGTTTTAATGGAGTTGAAAATAAGAAAAAGAAGAACCTATACATGGGGTACTTTGTAAAAGAATCGAAACATTATTCTAGTACCTCTTCCAGTCCATACACTCACACCTCATGTGTCTTATGTAAAAAGAAGGGGCATGTAAAATTTGATTGTCCGTTTTTAAAAGAAAAGGTGTGAAACCCAAATGAGTATGGAAAGTCAAAGAATCACCGACTCCCAACCCATAAAGAATAAAAGATAGAAAAATGTTATGGGTTATAAAGAAAACAAACCCCTTGAAATTCAAGGAAGAATTTACTCAAACAGGAATTACATGATCACATAATTCTTCTTTAGCATTTAGGATTAGCCCTAAGGGATCGTGTTGACTAAAGGCTTAGGAAGTGGTTCGGGCTGAAAATGTAAAATCTTAGTATTTATTCACTATTCAAAATTTTACATACTAAGGATCTTGAAAAGTTAAGCCAATAGGGAAATTCAAGCAAAATAACCAATCTGAACTTAATGCATATATTCCTTGATTAAAATATGAAATCATTAGCTATAGCTTAATTAAAATCCACTTCCAAATGGACAAAAGCATCCTTGCTGGGTATAAAATTTTTAACGCTTAATTTGTGCTTGAATTTACAAATCTTATGTTAAGCATACTTTGTCCATTGCACAAGTTTTGAGTTGTAGGAAATGAATTCTTCTAGTTTAACATCTTATCCTAAACTCATATTGAAAGTCTTAAATGCCTAATAAATTTATTTTGTCATCACTCTAGGCTTAAGTACTTTTGATCATAACTCCTCATTTATTTGGTACTTATTAATAGACATTCCTCTTGAAATCAAAATTAGAGGCATTCACTAAAGAATTCAGGTTCTATTGACAAATCAAGATATCTTCTTTGAATGTTAAATGTAAAAATCCTCTAATTTTAGTTCATCTCCTCCATAGGAAATCTTTACCTTGCCACGATCACATCAGGTAAAGATCCATCCTCTCATTGGTTTGTATCCTTGCTCCAAATTTGTGATCATATATAAAGGATACATTCCAACCACCAAAGAACGTCAGTTAAGAGTTATTCATATCCTCCACAATGCTCTTTACCAGAATAAGTTAGGACATATTCTTAGTATGCTTATCTTGTACAACGTCCTGCTACTACCAAAATACTCTTCCGAACATAACAGATACTAAAACTTTAAGAGTATTTATTTTAATTTGCTTCATAAGCTCTCAAACATTAAATAAAATCCATTAGAGCTTCATCCTCATGAGTTAAGTTGAATGGCTAAATTGGTTGCCTAGGTCTCAATCTAGATGAATGTATCAAAATTCAAGTAGACCTATGCACATGAAGTTTAAATCTAAAGTCATTCCAACTTGGTGTCTCTCACACACATTAAAATTCATATCAATAGAGGCAATATAGGCTTAGAACTCTTAAAGAAATAATCATTGTGACTTTTTGGTCCGTTAAGCCTAAGAACTCAAAGCCAAGCTATAATCATTGAAAATATTATAACTCTTGGTTATTGAACTTGAGATGAAAGAAAAGGCATAAAAAGAGTTGAGAGCATAACTCAGGGGGAGCATATATTCTTTCATGATTATATACATTAAAATGCTCTTAATTTTTTTATTTATGCTTATATGTCTGCATGCTCTTGTGAGAACAACTCTCCACTAATCTCATAACTATCCATTGTTAGTTACTAGTCATGTCATATGTTGGATAGTTCATTTCTTTTATGAGTTGTTGATTGAACTACTGGAAAGCATGCTTGTGTTGAAAGCCTCATGCATGGCGGATGCAGTGATATAATTTGCATGTTAGTTGTGGATATTAGGTTGTTGCTTGCTTTATATGATTTATATGTTGAAAACAACCTATTATTAGATACAAGTTTTATGGGAAAACGTTAAATTTACAGATGGAATGTTGACAAAATTTCTATAGATTTCTCCCAAAATGAAACTTTGTACAAAGATGATTATAATAATAAAAATGTTAAAATGTTTTTGAAAGGATGAGTGAAAATCAATTAAACAAACTAAACTTCATCCTTACATAATCATCAAATATTTAGAAAGGTTAAGATTCATCCCTAGAAAAGGAGCATAAAGAACTTATTTACATCATGCTTTGAATTTTGAATATTGAGACTATTCTAAGAATCTTCAACATCATATCCAGCTCTTAAAGCTATATATTTTGATATGGATTGTTCTCGGTTATATGCTTTATTTCATGCCTTAATGTATATTCTCTGATGCATTTTGAAGGATCTAGGGAGACCATACTGGTTGCCATGTTTGAAATAAGTCAGCTAATATCCAATGTAGTTATGTTAAAAGTTTTAAAATGATGACTTATACAACTAGGTATAATGAGATAACTCTCTATTTAGTATATGCAGCTTATTGCATCTAAGCTATAATTCAAATTGATAGGGGGAGCTTCTAAAATCAAAATGCCTATCTTGTTGTTCTCACTAGCATTTTTAGCTTGGATCTATTGTGAACTCATTGTGACATGTGATTAAATGAAATGTTTTTTTTTATTGAAAATCATAATTTGAAGCATGTTTATTGACCTAACAGGGCATTTCATTCTTATTTTGATGATAACAAAATGAAGGATGCTTTAACATGTGGTGTTGAGTGATTTGATTTAAATAAAAGGACACTCACGGTTGATAAGCTGAAGATCAATGTCAATCTAGTGGAAGCTCCTCAGAATATTGAAGCAATGAAGGACAAATGAAGAGGTTAAAGGTCAAGCAAATCTTAAAGTCAAAAGTGAACCTCGAGAGGCTGAAGAAGGATGAAGGACTTAGTGATTAAGGAGACCTTGATTAGAAGGATTGTTGTAAGTACTGCAAAGACAATTACTATTTAGATATGTGAAGCTCTTATAAATCAAAAGAAACTAAGAAACACATTTTTTGAAAGACTTTAAAATATGTTTTTGAACAAAGGTCTCAAAGGAAGAAAGTTTTCAAAGTGAAAAAAGAAAAAGGAAAGACTGAGAGCCAGACGACTGCCCAATATAGGCAGTAGACTGCCAAATTTTAGAAGAAATAATTTAAGAGGCAGTACGGTGTCAGAAGACTACCTGAGCACTGATAGGAGCCTGGGTGGTCAAGCTAGGCAACTGTCTGTGTCTTGGAAGGCAACTGTCAACCTCTAGTTGTCTAGTTTTCACTATGGCAGGCGACTGCCAGGTCTTAGCAGGTGACTGCCACTCAGAACATATTTTTAGATCTCAACAGGAAGTTTTTCAAAATTTTGAATTTCAAAATTAATTCAATAATTTAATGCTTTTTTAAAAGTTACTTAATTAAATGAGGAATTTTTTCTTTGAAAAAGTCTATAAATACCTCCTTTGGCAATGAAAAAAAACAAGCATACACAAGCAAGACAAGCCAAAAAGATCAAACGGTCAATACGCCGAAGCTATCCCTGCGCTGAAATTCTCCTTAAGTTGCTTTTGCTCACATCATTTTGTTGGAGAAAAACTCTACGATTTTGGTGAATTGAAAAAAAAAACCAAAAGCTTGGTTCCGAATTGCATTCAAATTTTTTTTAAGAACCATTGGTGACTTCTAAACCTTTAAAGCTTCACATGTTCTATTTACTTTGGGTTTTTACGATTTAGAACTTAATTTGTACAACCTACTCTGAATTTTGAGAGTGTTTTTTGTACGCATATCTACTTCTATCTTTTTGTTCTTTGAACGGTTCAAAGGTTTGTTGGATCGTTGGACCAAGAACAAGCTGGTGCTTGGAGAGGTTTCTCTTCCTAAAAAAGAGGGTAATTTGTGTAAGGTTTTTGTTTCACCCAGAAGGAACAAGATATAGTAAATTCCTTAGGTGGTTGACCTAAGGCGATGACGTAGGTTGGGGTAAGCCGAACCTCATAAAAGTGGTGGTGTCACTTTCTTTCCCTTACTCTCTTTTTCATTTCAGCAAAGATATAACCTACGTGGATGTTTTAATATTTTTAATCATAAAGTAACACATATTGGAAATTAAGTAAATCCTAAGTCTAATTTTTTTTTTGGGCTTGCAAAAACCGAAAGGGAGTACGATGGTGAATTGATCTTTTGGGGAAATCGAAAGGAAGTACATTGATTGGTTAACATCCCAAAATATATTAGCTGAAGGTTTATCTGAATTCTAATATTGTAAAAGTGTTTGAATGTCATTTTAATATTCAAATTCAAAAGACAACTACAGGAACTTCACGTTTATATACAGGGTCGCTAAATATTCAAAATTGATTTCTTGGTGTATGGTTGTTTTGCTTGAACAGTTGATTGAATGATTGTGGTTGTTGCAAATATGGATTGATTAGAGGAAATAGGAATTTGTGTGGATCGCCCGGTTAACAAGATTTCAAGAAAGCCTTAAAAGATTGTAAAAAGGAACAAAAATGATCTAAGGAATTTTTAAAAGACCCATTTCACGCCCCTCTTGGGACTGCACCTTAGGTTTCAATGTTGATTTGCCATAATCATTGTATTTGCCATATGATCTTACATGTGATTGTTAAATTTTTAGGATCATTATGGTTGTGGTTTTCTAGTTATATTTTAGTATGTGCTTCATTGACAAACTAGAAAATTTGTGCTTGCTTGTTTTAAATTAAATCTTTTTCAGCAAGCCCCCACACCCCCCCCCCCCAGTTTTTTTTTTTTTTTTTGGCAAACATCGTAAGGGGATATATATATATACATATATATTTATTGTAATACTTTATGGCATATATATATATATATATATATATATATTGTAATACTTTATGGCAGGAACTAATTTCAAAACTAATTTTTTTTCTTTCTCTTGCCTTATTATTATTATTATTTTTATTATTATTATTATTATTATTATTATTATTATTATTATATAGATATATGGTTTTAAAGTCGTATAACTGGTTCTGTAACTACACAAAAAAAATGCATGCAAACTAATTAGACTATGTTTATGCTCAAACCTTTTTTTTGGTATCATATGAAGTGTACCTTTAACTCAAATCTTCCACGGGTCTTATGGTATGTTTCAATTGTAATGGTTTGTGTATGTTTATGATCTAACCTTTTTTTTTTTTATGTCATTTAAATCATTTAAATGACCAGTTATATAGTTTGTGTGATCAAGTTGTTATACTTCATACTTTGTCATTCATTATGCATTGTATGATTATATTATCATTTTGGATGTTAAAAGTAATAATTCTTGATCATACTAGACTGTTTGAGTTGATTGATTGAAATGTGTTATATATTTTTTGATTTAAACTCAAATTAGGTCACTTAGATACAAAATTATGATTGGGAATGGTCTACTTTCAAATGACATGCTGCCAATTTTATTTTTTTTAAAATCCTCCCAATATACCTTTTGTATCTAAATGACTTCTTTTGCCTTCATGCTATATTTCTTAGCCCTTTTTTGTTGTTGCCAAATGGGGGAGAAGAGGAAAAAGTGGGTAAAATAATGCCTAATCATGCTTAATCTATAATTATCCATTACTTTAATTATCCTTATGAATAAAATCAGGAGGAGCCTTTCTTAGTTGTACCCACTTTTGCATAAGTATTTGTCATCATCAAAAAGGGGGAGAATATTGACCTAATTGGTCACACCTAGTTTTGATTATGAAAAATACTCTTGGTACTGATGATTGTGCTAAGACTTGCATGTAGGTTCACCTTGTGCGTGCTTTCGAACTAAAAGACATACCATTATGGCGTGCGGTGCTCGTGCCGATGAATGAAGAAGTTTTGTGTTGTATTTGCATTTTCTATTCATCTTCTTCATTCTGGGATGTAATATTATTATGGACTATACACTCATATTACTTGTAATAATCTGCATCATGCATGATAGGTAGGTATGCTCATAAATGCCGTAGATTGACCTTAGGGACCGAATGACCTTAGGGTACCATTCGGTCGACCGCCACCAGGTTTTTGGGCGTACTTGAAAAGACCTTAGGTCCCAAGACATATGCACTAATCAGTCCCCATATCACTTATATAATCAGGAGAATCAATTCAAGCAAAAATGGACTTAAATTGAAAAGGTTGAGAGGGTTCGGGCGACCGAACCTAAGCCATGTAAAACAACTCAGGCGACCAAACAAGTTAAAAATATTGACTTTGTGTTCAAGCACCCAAACCTGATTTGAGCATATCTTCCTCGAGCACCCAAACCCATGTCAGAGCACTTTTTAACTACTCGGGGCACTGAATGATCATGTTTAAATTGGGCTCGGGCGATTGAAGTGGTTGGTTCGGTTAACCGAACTTGGCCTCGGGCACCTGAACCTACGAACATGTGACTACTGACTTTTATTCATCCACCCGAGCATAATTTTAGGTGACTGAACCATTAAAAATTAGATTTTTGATTGAGTCTATTCGGGCACCCGAACCTAAGACCGGGCACCCGAACCTCACGGGTTAAAATATTTTTTACTGATTTTTAAATGGGGTAAACTGGGTTAATTTTCTTAATGGCATTCGAAACAAATTTAATTATACCCATTGTGTCCTCAATGGTCAAAAAATTCTCCTTGCCTATAAATACCTATTCATTTGTCATAATTAGCAAGGATTAGCATTTTGATTAAGGCTAAAATTCTCTCAATTTCAAAAATCTTATTTTAACCTATACTACTCCCATGCACTCAAAAGTTTCATTTTTCTTGATTATCCAAGAGTTATGAGTGTATTTAGATTGCTTGTGTTTCATTCTCTATTTGCTTAAATACTCTCATTTGCTTGATTGTTGATTGATTTTAACATTGAGAGTAAAGCTAAAGTTCTTCCGTCGATTTCATTTGATAAATCTTGTGTGGGAAGATCTTAAGGGTTGTGGTTCTTGTATTATCATTGCAAGTTACCTAAATCTATATTTTGGTGTGCAAAAATTATTTTTGAAAAGCTAATTTTTCAAACAATTCCATTGTGCTTTGTATGTTGAAATATCTTATTGAGTTTGTTTGAATCAACTTGCTCAGCATTTTTGAAACCTTGATCTGATGTTGTATCATTAACATATTTTGTTTCAAATCTTACTTGGATATACACTCTAGATCTGGACTGATAATCTATACTTGATTGAGTGTTTAGCACACATAAGAGCATTGAGCATATTTACAAATCATTCGTGCTTGCAATATTGATTGAGATGTATTGGTGCACATATCTGCTTGTGTAGAAGCATATTTTCGTGTACAAATTTTATACATATTAGTTGTATTCCAAGTACGGGCCTGAAGAAGGAGACTAGCCCTGTGGAATAGTCCCAGACTGGCTTAAACCCGGTTAAGAAAGCTAGGTGCGCCATCCTGTTAAGGCGTG
This sequence comes from Malania oleifera, assembly GCF_029873635.1. Taxonomy (NCBI): domain Eukaryota; kingdom Viridiplantae; phylum Streptophyta; class Magnoliopsida; order Santalales; family Ximeniaceae; genus Malania; species Malania oleifera. Next base: position 14,513,410 of record NC_080424.1, read on the forward strand.
TTGGTTGAGGTCAGCCCCTTGAATTGACCTGGTTGTTTAGGTGCCGCTCCACCCATTTAAGTGAGCACTTTAGTGGAATCCTTATGCTAGTGTAACCAAGGCGGGGACATAGGCAATTTGGCCAAATTTCGATAGCATATTGCGTGTACTGTTTACTTTTCCACACTTTACTTTATTGCACGTATATGTTTATTTGTTAATCGCACGGATTGACCCTAGGTCGTATTACACTATTGATAAAACCAATTACCTTAAGCGATAAATTTTAAATACCCAATTCACCCCCTCCCCTCCTGGGGTTGCACCAATGCTAACATAAACTTCTGCTTAGTTGACACTCTGGTATGTGTATTCACTATGATGTATGTATATATTTTGTGACCTCCGCTAATAGGAATACTAATATGACCGTTTTACTCGGTATCCACCTCGAGCCGGGTCGTGTTTAAATGGTATTAGGGTGGTGACGTGGTCGATATGTTATGTTTGCTAATATGTGGAAAAATAAAAATTTGGTATGAAAAATTGGGGCATCACAGTTGCGGCTGGAAGTTGTTGTGCTCAAGCTCTTTATATGAAACAACAACTTATGGATTTTTAATTGCACTATGATACAATTCCAATTAAATGTGATAATACTAGTGCAATTAACATTTCTAGAAATCCTATCTCACATTCACAAATCAAACATATTGAGATTAGACATCATTTTCTTCGTGATCATGTGCAGAAAGGGGATGTGACACTTGAGTTTGTGTGCATAAATGAGCAGTGGACTAATATTTTCACTAAACCACTTCCAGAAGATAGATTTATACAGATTAGATATGAGTTAGGTCTAATGCATAGTAGAGATGCCTCCTAAATATTTGATAGATTGCACAAACTTAGGGGGAGCTTTCTAACAATTTTAAGTCTAACAATTGGTTTATACTTTATGAATTTGGTTGTGCTTTGAGTTGATAGTTATCTTTATGTTTTATGTCTTGATCATACTGGACTGTTTGAGTTAAGTAATTGTGGATAAACTGTTAATTTAAAACTTAAATCAGGTCATTTCTATATAGGTATTTTTGGGAATATATTTTATTTTCAAATGGCATGCCGCCGAAATTTCTAAAAGCTTTCCGAAACCTATCTTGTATCTAAATGAATCATACTCAATGCCTATGACTTTATATATATCATAACCCTTTTTGTTGTTGCCAAAAAGGGGAGAAGAGGCAAAATTGGGTAGTATTTGAAAAATGTTTGCACTGTTAAATCTTTAACATTATGCATATTGTTAGGGGGAGCCTTTCAAGGTTGTACCCACTTTTGCATGGTGTATTTATCATCATCAAAAAGGGGGAGAATGTTGACCTTATAGGTCATACCCGGTTTTGATAATGACAAATATTCAGATATTTAATGTCTATCAAGTCTATGTGCAGGCATTTGAAGACTCAAAGTCTAAAGACCTAGAAGATTTCTTTTTATTGTAATTTATACTATTGCTTAATTCGAGTATGTAATAGTAACATAGGTAAAGGTCTGTAATAATCTGCATATCTTGTATGTAAGTTCTAATAAGCGTAAAAGACCTTAGGTCCATGCACAAACACATAAGATAGTCGCCAAAATCACATATATTTATCAGGGGAATTTATTGAAGTAAAACTGGGCTTATATAGTAAAATTGTGAGGTTTCAGGCGATCGAACCCTTAGTGTTCAAAACACCTCGGGTGACCGAACCCTGACCAGTCAGAAGGTAGACTTGGTTTCGGGTGACCAAAACAGTTTGACCATAGCGTCCTTAGGCGACCAAACCGCTATTTTGACTTTTCCCACCAACTCGGCAGCCCAAACATAACGTTCAAATCTGCCTCGGGCTACCATTGTTCAAGTTCGGGCTATCGAACTTGATACCAAGCGACCAAACCACGGTCTTTTGGAAAATCACCTAGGTTTAGCAAACCGTCCTCTTTCACAGGAACCCAAACTTCAAAGACGTACTTTTTCTCATGTGTCTGTTCGAGCGACCGAACCTCAGGTCAGCCACCCAAAACTCTCGGGTTGGCAAATAATTACCATAGGTAATTAGGGGTAAAAAGAGGGTTATTTCTTTAAACTCTTTTAAAACGAATTTAAAAATTCCCTTTGCGTCCCCAACGGTCATAATTTGCCCCTTCTCTATATATATGCCTTCATTTGTCAAGATTAGAGGTAATTTACATTGTGATTAAGAAAAATATTCTCTCAAATTTTCCAAGCCTATTTTTTACATACTACTTCCATACACTCTCTTACTCCAAATTTCTTGATTAACCAAGCTTTATGAGAGTGCCTAGAGTGTCTATACTCAATCCAATATTACTCAAACACTCTTATTGTATTTCTTGTTAATTGATTTTGTTGATTGAGTGTTTGAGTTAAAGTTCTCCACTGATTTAATTTAATAAATCCGGTGTGTGGAGAAATTTGTGGCTTGTGGATTTTTGCACCAATATTGCAAGATACCTTAGTCTATAATTTTTGTGTGTGCAAAATTATTTTTTACAAGCTTACATTCAAACATCTCTTGAGCTAAGTATATTGAGAAAACATTTTTGAAATTGTTTGATTATTCTTGCTTGCATCTTTGAAACCCTAAACTGATATTGAGATTTTTCACACTTTGTTTCAAAGAGAAGTTTGTTTAAACACTCTAGTGCTTGCTTGAGAATAATCATTAGACACAGTGTTGATTACACACATTCACACCATTGAGCTTATTGTTCTTATATGTTTGGTGTGCTCTGATTATTACTGGTACATATCTGCTTGATTAAGAAGCATTATATTTGTACGCACCTTGTATTGTGAAATCTATTGTATTCTAGGCATGGCTTGAGGTGGCGGTAATCCAACCCGGAAAGATTATTTGTAAAGGTTGAGGTTAGCCCTGTGCTAATTGACCTAGTTGTATTTAGGTTCCGCTCCACCCGTTAAGTGAGCCCATAGTGTAATCCTTTTGCTGATAAGCCAAGGCGAGGACATAGGCAGTTTGCCGAACCTCGGAACATTTTTGGTGTCATCTATATTTACTGTTTTATCGTGCATGTTTAGTTAAATCATTAGTACAATTTAATTTCTACTGAATACTTATCTTGATTTATCTTACACACACACTAGATTGACCTTAGGCTTGTGTAATACTGATGTTAGTGGATTGACCTTAGGGATTAAAATTTTAAAATACCAATTCACCCCCCCCCCTCCTCTTTTGGGATTACAGTAAAGCTAACATAGACTTGTAGCTAAAGGGTATAACCAAGAAGAATGGATAGATTATGATGAAACTTTTGCCCCCGTAGCTATAATGGAAGCTATTAGAATGCTATTAGCTTATGCATCCCATAAAGAATTTAAATTATATCAAATGGATGTTAAAAGTGCTTTCTTAAATGGTTATATTAATGAAGAGGTATATGTTGAATAACAACCCCCCCCCCCCCCAATTCGAAGATATAAAAAATCCTGATTATGTGTTTAAACTAACTAAGGCTTTATATAGGTTCAAACAAGCCTCTAGGGCTTGTTATGAAAGACTTAGTGGATTTTTAATAGAAAATGGGTTTTCAAGAGGAAAAGTTGATAGTACATTGTTCATAAAAACAAAGAAAGATGATATGCTATTAATTCAAATCTATGTAGATGATATAATATTGGTGCTACTAATGAAAATTTATATAAAAAATTTGCAAAATGTATGCAAGAAGAATTCAAAATGAGTATGATGGGGGAGTTAAACTATTTTCTTGGACTACAAATCAAATAAGAAAAAAATGGGACTTTTATAAGTCAATCAAAATACATAAAAGATATGATTAAAAAAATTCGATATGGAAAATAGTAAACCCATAGGAATCCCCATGAGCACTTCCATTAGCCTTGATAAAGATGAGAAAGGAAAACCGATAGATATGAAGTATTATAGAGGAATGATTGGAAGTTTACTATATCTAAAAACTAGTAGGCTTGACATAATGTTTAGTGTGTGTATGTGTGCACGCTTTCAATCAGCACCCAAAGAATCACACCAAATAGCTGTTAAGAGAATTTTGAGATACTTGATAGGCACTATGGACTTAGGTCTTTGGTATCCTAAGGACACCGAGTTTGAAATGGTTAGCTACTCAGATGCGTACTATGCCGGATGTAAAATAGATAGAAAGAGCACTAGTGGCACTTGTCACTTTCTAGGAAACTCACTAGTCTCTTGGTTTTCTAAAAAGCAAAACTCCATAGCCTTATCCACAGCCGAAGCTAAATATGTAGCTGCTGGGAGTTGTTGTGTACAAACATTATATATGAAACAACAATTAAAAGACTATAATTTGGAATATACAAAAATCCCAATTAAGTGTGATAATACAAGTGTTATAAATATATATAAAAAAAAAAAATCTAGTATCTCACTCAAGAACAAAACACATTGACATTAGACATCATTTCTTAAGAGATCGCATACAAAAAGAAGAGATAACCCTTGAGTTTGTTAATACAAATGATCAATTAGCGGATATTTTCACAAAACCACTTTCAAAGGATCAATTTCTATTTATTAGATGTGAATTAGGGTTGCTACAGATTCGAGAAGCTGTTTAGAAAAGAAAATTAAGAAAATCCTGCTTGCCAGGCGACTGCCACCTGAAGGGCAGGCGCTTGCCAGGCTACTGCCTAATGAAAATAGGGTCATCAGATGCCTGACTCCTTGAGTGGCAGGTGCCTAACTCGCGGAGCGTGGCTTTTTTAAAACATGAAAATCCCTCATTTTAACTTCCACCAGTCACCTGACATTGCTCCTTATCTCCCAAAAACACCTTCTCCTCCTTCAATCACCCTCCTTCCTCCAAGATTTCTTCAAATCCTTGCTAATCAAATCAAAATCCTACATTCTCTACATTAGGGTTTGCGATTTTTGTTTTTCATCAATAACAAATCTTGCCACAGACCAAAACGACCAGGAACAAGGCCTCCTCCTCCTCTTGACATGTCGACAATGATGAAGTTGGGAAGTGGCTTACCACCCCTCAAGCCAAGACACTTTACTGAAATCAAATCCAATCGTTGAATCCAATCCTCGGTAAAGTTCTTGATGTTTCATTTTTCAATTCCAATTTTTAGGAAATTATATAACTTTTTAAAAATTTTGGATGGGAGAAGTTCATCATGTACCAAGAAAATGGAAATTATCCAAATTTGGTTAATATGTTTTATGCAAATATGGAGAAACAAGAAGTTGGTTTTACAATGGACCTTTTAGGGCAAACCATACACCTCACACCGTTATCAATTGGGAAAATTCTCCGTGTCAAGCCGGGAGACTTTGAATGTAAACCCATAGAAAATAGTGGATTATGGAACAAAGGTTTACTCCAAAAGAATTCCTACCCCTTGTTATAACCAACGAACCTATTTACTTTGGAAATCCCCCACTTTATAAACAATTGAACCTCCAAGCCCTGATTCTGCATAAGTTAATCACCTACAATATCCTACCCCGCATCGGCTCACATGATCATGTTTCTTTCCTTGATTGTTTTGTCATGTGGTGTATTTTGAAAGGTAAGAAACTGGACCTTCCAAGCCTTATCATAAAATGGATGATCATGAAGGAAGAAGCTCCCCACATCATTCTTCCTTATGCTGGGATGCTGAATTTAGTCTTTGCTCATCATCACATCCTTACACCATCCTTCAACTCTATTCAAAAAACCCATTACGACATCTTTTTAACCACTACACTTAAGCTAATGGGTTATAAGAAGTACACTCAAGGTTGGTTTCATAGAGGTCGTAGGCACCCGACACCTGAGCCTCCTCCTTAATCTTCTGAGCAAGCTCCCTGCATCCCACAAGACGCAGATACTCCTTCCTGGTTTCTATCGTTTTACACTCATTATCTCAATTTCAGTGAAAGGATGCAATCTGGTCTGGATACTCTTCAAGGGAAAGTTACCAATGTGGATCCCACTATTCTTCCCTTCTCAGCATTTGGATAAAATAGAGAAGAACTTGGCTAGCTCCTCAAAAGGTGCAGCACCCATGGACATCAGTTTTGCCCCTTCTAGTGATGCTACATCTGAAGAAGATTCTAAGGAGAATGAAGATGATGATGAAGCATCTCAAGAAGATTTTGAAAACACTGCTGATGATGCTTCAAATAAAGATAATGATTAGCGATCTTTTGATCTGTTGTTGTACTAAGATGTTCTTAGCCTAATTTTTTGGATGTATTGACACTTGGTGCTATGTTTGCATTTTGTATTTGGTACTTTGAATTTTTTTTTCTTGGCTTATATCTCCAGCATTTTGTTTATACATTTCATGCTCTGGAAAACTATAATATTTTATATTAAACTCTTTGATATTAGCTATACTTGTTATTTTTATTTTCCTTTTTTGGTTGATGTCAAAATGGGGAGAATGATTGTGAGAGCAAAAGAAGAGCAAAAGAAACATAATGCTAAGAAAACAAAAGGAGATATAATGCTAAGAGCTGTAAGGCTAAGAAAAAAATGTACTGAACCTTCATGAATATTATTGATATATCCTTGATTGTATGCCTAAAGAACCTTGTTTGACCATTTGATACAAATGAACTGGCAAATCTATGTTTGAGTACTGAAACTCTATTACATATGTGCTTATTGTAAGGGGGAGCCTTTTTAGGTGTCCTCTCTTTTTGCTTCGGATTTTTCATCATCAAAAAAGGGGAGATTGTTGGCCTAACAAGGCTTACAACTCTTATTATAATGACAAAAAATCAAGGTATTTTGATATGTCTCCAAATTGAAATGTTTTAGGAATCAAATCTTAGATAGCTCGATGGAAATATGCAGACAAGTGGCTCAAGTAAAAAGGATGTTAAAGCTCAAAGATTGGCAAAAAGCATGGAAGCTTAAAATTTGAAAGATTATGAAAGCTTAAAGTATGTTTAAAGATAAAAGAAAAGACTCAAAGCAAGGAAAAGCATGAAGACTCCAAGAGCTGAAAGATTTAGAGTCTTAAGAAAGTCTTTATGTAAGTACTTCAATTAAGACTCAATATAAAATGATTGAAGCTCTTTAGGACAAGTTAAAATCTAAGAAACCATTTTTTAAAAAGACCTTGAAATATGTTTTCTAAAGTCATAAACAAAGAAGGTGTCAAATAAAAATAGTTTTCAAAGTCAAATTCTTAAAAAACCAAGTTTTTGAATGCCCAGGCGCCTGCCCAAACCTCCCAGGCGACTGCCCATTTTGTGTTTTTTAAGAACTGGCAGACAGAAAGGTGTCAGGTGCTTGATAGGTGCCTAACAGGTGCCTGCCTAGTCATCCCAGGTGCCTGCTTGTGTTTTGACAGGTGATTGCCAATGTTCTAACTTTTGAATTTGAACCGAGATAGGCACCTTCCTTGTCGTGCCAGGCAACTGCCACTCGAATAGTTTTTTTAAAATATCAATAGGAATTATTTTTAAATTGTTTTCTTGGGCTCCAATCTTTTTATAAACTTGACCAACACTCCAAGTAAACTTGGGGAGCAAGGATTTAACTTTTTAAACACTATAAATAGCCCCCAAAACATGGATTTTAAACACCAAGAAATTCTTACAACAATCAAAGAACTCCCAAGTGCTCTCAATTCACTAAAGCTCTCTTGCTAACATCTTGTTGCTTACTCAACTGAGTTCTTGCTGATTCTTACATCGAAATTGTGCTCTCAAAGTTTGAATATTTCAATCAAAGGAAGATTAATTCGGTGATAAATTTTCATTGAGCTTCAATTACTTTATATTGAATTACTTTGAAGTATATTATGTTGATTGTTGTACTAACCTACTCTATCTAAGAGTGTCTCTTGTACACAAGCTTTCTTCTCTTGTTTATTGTTTTGTAGACAATTCAGGGTTGTTGGATCGTTGTTACCAAGCGTAGGTTTTTGTTTGGAAAGATATCTCTACCTATAAAAGAGGGATTGTAAAAGGTTTACTCCACTCGGAAAGGAGTGTCTAGTTGAACCCTTTGGTGGTATTGGCCAAAGGCGAGGACATAAGTTGGGGATAAGCCGAACCTCATAAAAATCTTGGTGTTCTTCTTGCCTTATTCTTTTAATTTCAGCACATTATATATTATTGTGTGTTTGCTAAGTGCAGGCTGTAAGGAACTAAATTGAATTAAGAAGGAAGACTCTTAATAAAAAGAAAGTACGTTTTAATTAACCTTTTTCGAAAACCCACAAGTGAGTTCATTGGTTAATTATTTTCAGAAATCTTAAAGAGAGCGCAATAAAATTTATTCAAAAATAGGGCTTGCAATTACTCACAGGGCTGCTTACAAAGCAAAAGCTGAAATTCCACAAGTTCTTCAAATTATGGTTAATTGAGTATTCTTGATTGGTTATTTTAAGTTATAAATTAAGTTGATTTTTTGTTTAAGTTTTACTAACTTGGGGTGTGTTTAGTATTGGTTGTGAATTGATTGAATCCTTAAAGCTTTGTTGTGTGTATTAAACAAATAAGTCAAGAATTCATAAAAGGAACTAAGTTTTTTAATAACCCAATTCACCCCCCCCCCCCCTCTTGGGATAGCTATTTCACTTTCAAGCTCGATAATGTGGAGGTCTTGAAAAAGATAAATTTGTATTCAGGTGAGACACATCTTAGTAAGGGAAGAAACAATATATTAAATCAGCATGTGGCCAACATGAGGTTTGTAAATAACATATGTGCATGTATTCATCATTTGCGAATCTTTATCATAATTTCTAAAATCCTTTCCTGAGCTTGATCAAACACATGCAAGGTATTTTACCCACAAGAACACCTAAGGATTAAGGTGATTACCCGCCCATACAAGTAGCCCCCTCTGCTCTGATACTTTAGGCAACCAATGGTCACAACTGAAACATATCAAGTCACTTATCTTACTCAGTAAGCACTCAGCTGAAAAAGTAATCTCGTGCTCTCACAGTTCATATAAAGGTTTACTAGCAAAGGCTCCCGAAAATAAGGAAATTTACCCGCTCATACAAGTAATTTCCCTTTACTCTAATACGTTATGCAGCCTACTACTACATCTTGTTGACCTTATTGGTCATGCCTGATTTTGATAATGACAAATACTCAGGTATTTATTGGCTATCTAATTCATGTGTAGGTTTATATTAGTAGATACATTGATGGCTCGTGAAAGCTTGAAGCCTGAAGACCCTAAAGAACATTTTCCTATTGTAATTTATATTATTTGGGTCTGTAAGAGTAATATAGGGCAAAGGTCTGTAATAATCTGCATTGCATGCATGTAGGATCTATAAGCTTAAATGAACATAGCTGGACCTTAGGGAACACCCTTTGGTTGACCGACGCCAAATTTTTTCGATGTGTTCAAAATAAAAAATGACCCTAAGACACCCACACATGCACATATATGAATGATCATTTGAATTGCATGATTGCATGCTTAAATAGGACCAAAATGCACAAACTGTGCATATTCGGTCGACCGTACTTGCATGTATAAATTCCTCTTGGTTAACCGAACCTGAACCAGGTCAACAGTTTGACTGCAGCCTGGTCGACCGAACTCCCTTAGAGTCAACAAATTGACCGTACGATCGACCGTGCCTAAATTGAATACCACCAACCTGGTCGACCGAGTTCCCACGTGTGGGAACTTAACGGTCTGGTCAACCGATAGGTTTAGTTCATATTGACCCTGGTCGACTAAATCTCGCAAATATTGAAAATCACCTTCGAACTTACATGTCCGGTCGACCGAAGACCCTAGTTCATTTTTGGCCCAGTCAATCGAACCCCTAGAACTTGGGTCGACCGAATGTGTCCTAGTCAATCGGTGCTCTCGAGTTGCTCCAAATTTTTTACCGCAGTTAATTTTTTAAATGAGGTTAATTAGGGTTAAAATGGTTTAAAACAATATTAATAATACCCTACATGTCCTAACGACTATAATTTTTCCTATCTCTATATATAAGCATTCATTTGCAAAAATTAGTGTGAGATTAGCTATAATAATTAGAAAAATTTATCTCTATCTCAAAATCTCTTTTTTGCTCAAAATACTCTCAGATATTTATTCCCTTTTTAGATCTTGATATTGTGAGAGGTTATTGTTTGCTCTTGTATTTATTATATAGTGCTAATACTCCCATTGTTTTTATTTGATTTATTTATTTATTTTTGGGGAGTTAGCAAAGTTTATCCCACAGATTTGAATATAATAAATCTTGTGTTGGATAAACTAGCAAGCTTAGGATATTTGCATTTTTATTGCAAGTGTCCCATAGCTTTGATTTTGTTGTGCGAAATATTTTCTACAAGCTAAATTATTTTTCAAACTACTAATGTACCTATTTCATTGAAGGAAATATTTTGAACTAGTATGAATACTTGATTAACATCTTTGAAACCCTACTTTTCTATTGAGATTTCATTTAGCTTGTTTCAAAGATGCACCTTGCTTAGAACACTCTTGTGCTTGGTTATATAAAATCATTATATTGAGTGTAGATTGCACATATACACCACCGAGCTTATAGTTCTTACATGTTTGGTGTGGATTGATTATTACTTGCGCGTATTGGGTACATATCGGCTTTACATGAAAGCATAATCACTGTACCAATTTCATTGATTTGTGAACATACTGTTGTATTTCCAGGCACGAGCCTGAAGAGGGAGACTAGCCCTTTGAAATAGTCCCGGATTGGCTTAGACCCGATTAGGAAAGCTAGGTGTACCATCCTGTTAAGGTGTAGATTGAGGTCAGCCCCACTAATTGACCTGGCTATAAAGGTTGAGGTCAACTCTGTGCTAATTGACATAGTTGTAATTGGTGCCACTCCACTCGTTAAGTGAGTCTTTAGTGGAATCCTCGGGCTTGCGAGCTAGAGGCGGGGACGTAGGCACAGTTGGCTGAACCCCGATAACATATCATGTGCCTTGTTTATATTTTTGCACTTTATATTTACCGCACATGTATGTTATGGTATGAATGATGCGCTTGATTTAAATTTCCGCACATTATATTATTGGCTCATTTGAATTACATAGAAAGACCACAGGTTGCGAATATACTGTTATTAGATTAGCTAAACCTAGGAAAAAAGTTTAAAATTCCAATTCATCCCCCCTCCCTCTTGGGAATACACCAATTCCAACAATTGGTATCGAAGTCTCCTTACACTAGACTTAAAAGTTTTTGCAAAAAATCGCAAAGACTCAATTTGGTGTATCCCCATTCGATGAGGGACAGTCACCTACCAGTCCTCCACTATTTTGTGGTGTTAACTACACCCACTGGAAAATTCAAATGAGCATGTTTATAAAACTGGAGGGCCTGGCAAGTGATTGTGAATGGAATTTGTATGCCAAGTAATGAAAATGATATATAAATTTATTGCACACAAATTCACATGCCATGGACTTATTGTACTGTTCTTTAGATATTGATATTCTTCATGAAATTATGGCATGTCATAGTGCACAAGAAATCTGGGATTAACTAGAAAAGAAATATGGAGAATCCCAAGAGAAGGAGATTGTAACTCTTTTGAATGCTCCAAGCTCAAATGATCATGAGGAGGTAAATCATGAGCTAAAAATCAACGAGGAGGTATATGATTCTCACTCTAGCTCGTTTGATGATTCTTGTGATGAATGTTGTGATGCGTCATATACTGAATCATCTGTTGATAATACTGTAAATGGTTCATGCGATGTTTACTATGAAAAATTTTGTGATGAATCATTTGATTGCTCATATGATGTTTTGACTAAAAATTCATACATTGATTCATATGATAATCCCTGTGTAAAATTGTGTGATGAATCATGTGCTAATTTGATAAATGAAAGCATGCCCTCGTATGAAAAGCTAGATAAAACTTTATTGAAAATGAATAAATTTCTTGGGAAGTTATCTAAGCAGAAATCCATTTTGAAAAGGGAAAATAAATGCATGGCAAAGCAATTAAGAGAAATAAAAGATTATTATGCCATCTTAGAAAAGAGAAAGATTAAGAAGATCTTAAAAATTATCTGCCTAGAGAAGGAAATGGATGATTATTTTAGAGCTACACTCAAAGTTAAAAATGAAAAGAATAATCATAATAAACCGTTGCGATTTAAAAAGAAAAACATTTTCAAGAAGGGTTCAACCTTTAAATCCAATAGCTATTTTTTTGCCTCATTGAGCAAAAATAAGAGTTGTAAGCATAATCTTTCTCATATTTATGAAATCTGCTTAAACTGTAAAAGAAAATGGCACATTCTATCTTCATGTCCATCTAGTTGTGCTAGAGGCCTGGATAAGAAAATGAATTGGATTATCATGATGGTGAATCTCTCGGGATCTAAGGAAGATCGAATTCCAATAGAAATTGTATAAATATTTTAATCTTCACTTAGTTCCTAGGTTTAGGGATTTCGATGATTGTCGGCTTAGGAAGTGGTTTGTGCTTGAAATGAAAATTCTTAGTATATGTATTCACGGTATACTTTTTCCATACTAAGAAATTGAATAATCTTCACTTCCAAATGGACTAGGCATCATTGTTAGGTAAATATTTCCAAATGCTTAACCCATGATTACATATAATACTTTAAGTTAAGTCATTGCTGACCATTGCACAAAATGGAGTGTTAGGGTTCCATCTTATATCATATATCACTATACCCTAAATTCACTTTTGAATATGAAAAGCCTAAATCAAAATCAAGTCATCACTCTAGCTTAAAGCACCATTGATCATAAATGATTAATATATATTAAGTGTGCTTTTCATAAGACATCTTACTATGATCAAGATTAGAGGCAATCACTAAGGGATTCAAGTTTTATTGATTAAATCAAAATATTCCCTTTGAACTTATAATATAAAAATCCTTTAATTTTGGTTTATCTCATCCATAGGAAATCTTTACCAAACCACGATCATATCATGTTTAGATTCATCATTTTCTAGGTTTGCATCCTTGTTTCAAATTGTTATCGCATTTAAAGGATACTTCCAATCACCGAAGAGCTATGTTCAAAAGTCATTTTTTTTCCTTGTAGCTCTTTGTCAAAATAGTTTGGACATATGCACTATCATAAAACTATTTTAATACTGTCCACATGTGCTCAAATCTGAATACTCCTCTGATCTTGATGATAATTTAATTATTAAGAGTATTCATTTGAATTATTTTCATAAGCTCTCAAACATTAAAATCAAATCCTTTAGAGCTTCAAATCGTTTTTAATGTGTTGAATGGCTAAAGTCATTGCACTAGGTTTCAAATCTAGATGATGAAATGAAATTTGAAGTAAACTGCACATGCAGTTTAAATTGAAAATCATTCCAACTTGTGCCTCTCACACGCATTGGTATTCATAAGAAAAGAGGCAGACATTGGCTTATCATCTCAACAAACATTCATTGTGACTTTCTGGTTCGATAAGCCTAAAGCATTCACCGCCAAGATATAATCATGAAAAATTTAAAACACTTGGTTAGGTAATTAGAAATTAAGAAAAGGCATAAAATGAATAAGTACATAACTCAGGGGGAGCATTTCTCTTTTATGACTATTTATATTAAATGCTCTTATGATCATAGCTTATATGTCTTGATGAATTACAACACTAAACTCATAACTATCCACTATTATTTATTGTTCATATTATATCTTGATGGATAGTGATTTATGATTATCTAGTATTGTGAGCTGTTATTGAATATATTGTTTGATAATACTAGATTGCATGGAACGTCATCTGCAAGACTGTTGCAGAAACTTATTTACTTGCATGCTTGTATGGAACGCCAACTGCATGGCTGATGCAGTATGTTGTGTATTGCATGCTGGTAGCATATATAGGTTCCCGCGTACCTTGAACTTAATTTCAAATTGCATTGCTTAATTGAACCTATCAGGTACAGGTTTTATGGGAAAATGTCCGATTTACAGACGACATGCTGCCGAAATTTTGACAAGAATTTTCCCAAAATAAAACCTTGTGCTAAAGATGATTATGATAAAATTAATGTTAAAACATTTTTGAAAGGATGAGTGAAACCAAATATATAATTAAATTTCATCCTAGCATAATCATCAACCGCTTAGAAAGATTCAGATCCATCCCTATAGGAAGCGCATAAATGATCCATATGCATCACTTTCACTTACTGAATATTGAGGCTCTTAAGAATACCCTAAACATTATATCCAGTGCTTAAAGGATTATGATTTGATATGAAATGTTCTTGGGTTATGAACATTATTGCACGTCTCAATATATGCTCTCTGATGCATCTATAATCTATAGGGACAAATATACTAATCAAGTGACAAATGCAATTGACAAATACTCAGTATAGTTGACTTTAAAGATTTGAATTGATGGCTTATACTACTAAGTATAATGAAATTAATCTTTAGTTAGTATGAGTAGTTAAAGAATCTAAGCACGTACTCAAATTGAAAGGGGGAGCATCTAAACATAAATTCCTATTTGATTTTTCTCACAAATATGTTTAGCTTAGATCTATTGTGAACTCATTGTGGCTTATGATTGAATGAAATGTTTTTATTGAAAATCATAATCTGAAGCATGTATATAGTGTCATAGCTGTTTGTGTTTGTCATATGATCTTACATGTGATTGTTCAATGTTTAGGATCATTATGGTTTTGGTTTTCTAGTTATGTTATGAATGTACTTAAATGCTAAAATCAGAAAAATGCTGGAAGCTTGTTTCAAAATTAAAATTTCTTTTTCAGCAAGCAACCCCCAGTTTCTTTTCAAGATAACATCATAAAGGGGATATATATTACAATATATATTGTAATACTTTATGGCAAGAACTAATTTCAAAACTAAATTTTTTTCATAACTAGTTCAGTAATTTCATATGAAAATGCATGCGAACTGGTTAGAATGTTTTTATGCTCAAACCCTATTTCTAGTATCATATGCCGTGTGCTTTTAACTCAAATCCTTCACGGGTCTTATGATACATTTTAAATTGCAATGGTTTGTGTATATTTCCGGTCTAATCACGCTTTTTATGTCATTTGAATTTTTTAAATAATCAGTTATATTGTTTGTGTGCTTCATTTATGAGGTTATATTTGTCATTCTTTTTACATTATATGGCTATTATATTTCTTGAATGACTGAAAGTTATACCTCTATTCTATGTGTTAATCATACTAGAACTATTTGAGTGGCTGCGGATAAATTGTTAGGATTTATAAACTCAAACAGGTCATTGTTTATATAGGATTTGTTTTGGAAAGTATTATTTTCAAACAGCACTCTGTCGAAATTTCTCAAAATTTTTCAAAACTTATAATGTATAAAATGATATTTACCCATTGCCTAGAACTACTTTTTTGTGGCCCTTTTTGTTGTTTCCAAAAAGGGGAGATGAAAAGGCAAAAATATTGGGTTAAAATTAATGCATATTGTTAGAGGGAGCCTTCTAAAGCTATACCCATATTTTGGCTTGATGTATTTGTCATCATAAAAAAATGGGAGAATGTTGACCTTATTGGTCATACCCGGTTTTGATAATGACAAATACTCTGATATTTAATGGTTGTCTAGTTCATGTGCAGGTTTATATTAGTAGATATATTAATGGCACATGAAAGCTTGAAGCCTGAAGACCCTAAAGAACATTTTCCTATTGTAATTTATATTATTTGGGTCTGTAACAGTAATATAGGGCAAAGATCTGTAATAATATGCATTGTATGCATGTAGGATCTATAAGCTCAAATGAACATAGCTGGACCTTAGGAAGCACCCTTCGGTCAACTGACGTCGGATTTTTTCAGTGTGTTCAAAATGAAAAATGACCTTAGGACATCCACACATGCACATATATGAATGATCATTTGAATTGGGTGATTACATGCTTAAATAGGACCGAAATGCACAAATGTGCATATTCAGTCGACCATACCTGCATATACAAATTCCTCTCGGTCGATCGAACCCATACCAGCTCAACAGTTTGACTGCAGCCCGGTCGACCGAACTCACGTAGTTCATTTATCCTCGGTCAACCGAACTCCCTCAGAGTCAAAAAATTGACCGTATGGTCGACCCTGCCTAAATTGAATACCACCAACCTAGTTGATTGAGTTCTCACATGTGGAAACTCAACGGTCTGGTCAACCGACAGGTTTAGTTCATATTGACCCTGGTCGACCGAACCTCGCAAATATTGAAAATCGCCTTCGGACTTACATGTCCAATCGACCGAAGATGTAGCGACTTGCTAATAAAAATAAAATCCTCTCCCCTATTTTAATACCAAACTGTAACCTAAACAGCGGAAAGCCGAATGCATAAAACATAACTACATATATTACAATACCAGAGTGTCAAAATATACCACAAACTATACAAACATCACTTTTTTTCCCAAAACTGCCCCTACTGATACTAGGGTTTACAAAAATACTACCCAAAATACTCACCCTCAAAAAGGGCAGTACAATTGCCCCTCTACCTGCGAGCCTGATCTGCTCGCCTACCTGATTCACCTGAAAAATAATTCAACACTAGGGTGAGACGATGCTCAGTAAGGTGAAATATGTTATTACTAGTATTTGGCTACTGAGCCATTTTTCTATAAAAATAATCTGATCTTAAAATATCATGCATAACTGAATCTGAAAATGCTGGTATAAATAACATGTATTAAACTATTATCTATATAGTTTCATATGTCAAACCCTATAAATTTACTTTTCATAATACTACTACTATTTCTAGGAATCTGTTATATGTATAATATCTGAGAAAATTTCACTGGATGGTTGTATGTCATGATTTAACCCCTCATGACAGGGTTGTGTGGCCCGAAGGTGAGACCTATCCTAGTTGGCCGACCAAGGTAAGTCAACTGAACTCCGACAATCTGATCGGCCCCTTCAACCCATATTTGATGGGGAGCCTGTCTCGACGTGGGCACAATCGACCTCTAATACCACATACTATCTAAGTAATGTGGTTGCACTCTGAAATGTATATATATAGCTACGGTACCGAGCTCGGCTGTTTGAATTTGATCCATCAGGGTCTAATATTATATAGGTAGCTTACATCTTTAAAATACTATTTTTACCATGATTTCTAAAATAACCATAACCCTGTAGAATTTATCTGAAATTCTAAATAAACTGACTGAAAATCTGATTTCTGTATAACTGAACTGCTGTCTGAATAACTGAATATCGGGACGTTATGGCACTGAAAAATTTATTATTCTAAAATTACTAAAAATACATATTTCTGAGTATATTGTACACTGGAAGTTCATCATTCTATAAACATGCAAATATCATGGTATTTCTGTTAATAAACTGTAAACATGGTATTCATAATTTGTATCAGTATAGTACTATTCTACAATTAACTCAAGCCACACTAATAAATATTATTATTATCAGGCTCTGAAAACTGTATATATAATTTGAATAATAATTTGATAACAATATATAATTCGTACTGAAATCATAATAAGGTTTCCTAGCATAGCATATTTCTCTTACCTGACTACCGGAAAGCCCTTACTGTATACCGGTCTTACACCCGCAAGGTTTCCACCTCAACACCCTAAAAATAACATTCACAATAACAGAATATCTTTATTTTTTTGTCTACTTCATTTCCTACAACTGTTAAAAAGTCTAATTTCAAATAAAAGACCTTACTCTGAACCTAGGGAGAAATTTAACTCGATCCCACCAACGATCCGCCCCGATAGACTTGGAGAGAACTTCGCCTAAAGCATCATGGTGGCCTCAGATCATTGATCCGACAACTAACGGGGCCGAAATCGAAGAAAGAGGAAGGAGGAACCGTAGGAGAGAGAGAGTGAGAGAATTTTGCTAAAAAATTATGCATTTAAACCGAGTTTAGGCTATTTATACTACAACCTTTGTCGACGAGCCATGTCACCTCGTCGACGAGGTCCAGAAGGAGGTTCTTCGACGAATACCATCTCCTCATTGACGAAATTCAGAATTCAAAAGACAGTCACTCGGTATCTCCTCGTCGATGAAATGCTTCCTCATCGACGAATCTCCTATGTTCGTCGACGAGGCCCTGAAAAATTCTTGGGATATTACAATCTCCCCCCCCCCCCTCCTTTTAAAATTTCATCCTCGAAATTCACTTATTCATATGATTCACCATTCTTTAAGGTACATGGTCTACTTATTTTATTACTTGCCTTCACTAATGGCGGAGGAATACCATGGTTACATAGGTAGTTCTGGGAGATTACAATCATAAAAGAAAATTCCCCCAAAACCAAAATACTACCCATCCAATATTCTACATTACATTTACACCAAACTAAACAAAATAAAATTATTATCTTAACATAAACATTACTACTGTAATTCACCAAACAAGTGGGGATATTTTAGTCTGATCTCATCCTCGAGCTCCCACGAAACTTCTTCTATCGCGTGATTACTCCATAGGACTTTTACTAATGGTATTTTCTTACTGCGCATTTCCTGTTCTTTTCTATCTAAGATCTGTACTGGAGCTTCTTCATATGCTAAAGCATCACTAAGTTCTAGTTCTACGTAGCTGATAATATAGGAAGGGTCTGGGACGTATTTCCTCAGCATAAAAATATGAAATACATTATGTACTCGGAATAGAGATGGCGGTAAAACTAGCTAATAAGCAACTGTCCCAATTTTCTCGAGTGTCTCAAATGGACCAATAAACTTAGGGCTCAACTTACCCTTCTTCCCAAATCTCACGATCCCCTTCAGTGGTGCTATTTTCATAAATACATGGTCACCCACTTCAAATTCCAATTTTCGGCAGCGAATATCAATGTAGCTTTTCTACCGACTCTGAGCTGCACTGATTCTGTCTCGGATAAGTCAGACTTTATTACACACCTGCTGAACTATCTCTGGACCCAAAACTTGCCTTTCTCTGACTTCATCCCAGAAAAGAGGAGATCGGCATCTCCTGCCGTATAATGCCTCATATGGTGCCATGTCGATGCTAGCCTGATAACTCTTACTATAAGCAAATTCAACTAGCGGCAAAAACTGAATCCAACTACCCCCAAAATTTAGCACACAAGCACGAAGCATATCTTCTAATATCTAAATTGTTCTCTCAGTCTGACCATCGGTCTGAGGGTAAAAATTAGTGTTAAATGCTAATTGAGTCCCCAAAGCCTCTTGGAAGCTCTTCCAAAATCGTGATGTAAAGCGAGGATCACGGTCTAGGACTATGGATATCGGCACTCCATGGTATCGAACAATCTCATGTATATAGATTTCAGCTAGTCTGCTCATAGATTAGCTAACTTTAATGGGTAGAAAATGAGCAATTTTCTTCAGTCTATCAACAATTACCCAAATGGCATTCTGACCATGCGGCGCCGGAGGTAGCCTATGTAACAAAATCCATGGATACATGGTCCCACTTCCACCCGAGAATGAAAAGTGGCTATAACTGACTAGTCGACCTCTAGTGCTCAACTTTAACCTGTTGACATGTCAAGCACTACTGCACAAACTCTACAATTTCCCTCTTCATGCCACTTCACCAATAATACTTACACAAATCCCTGTACATTTTCGTACTGCCAGGATGAATAGTATATAGAGATTTGTGTGCCACTTCTAAAATCGTTCTCGTAATGCTATCATCCACATGCACACACAATCTGGTGCGAAATTTGAGAGCCCCATCATCAAAAATGCTGAATTCCTCACCCTGATCATCCTATATTCTGGCTATTACCTCCACTAATTATGGATTATCTCTCTGAGCAGTTTTAATCCTTTCATACAGTGTAGGCTGTACAACCAGACTAGTAATAAACGCATGAGGATCATCTTCAACTAACTCCACTCCAGTCTTTCCAAGTCCATTTGAATAGGGTACTGAATTGCTACTGCTAACTGTGTTGTATCCTCTGATTTACGGCTCAAAGCATCAGCCATCACATTTGCTTTATCTGGGTGGTAACTGATGGTGCAATCGTAATCCTTGATGAGTTCCAACCATCTCATTTGCCGCATATTCAACTCTTTTTGTGTGAAGAAGTTCTTTAGACTCTTGTGATCAGAAAATATCTCACACCTCTCACCATATAGGTAATTCCTCCAAATCTTCAATGCGTGCACCACTGCAAATAATTCTAGATCATGAGTACAGTAGTTCTTTTCATATTCCTTCAACTGCCTGGACGCATACACTACCACCCTACCATGTTGCATCAGTATACAGTCGAGCCCTTTCATAGACACTTTACTGTAAATAACATAACCATCACCTTCTAATGGAATCGTCAGTACTGATGCAATGACAAGCCGTTACTTTAATTCCTGAAAATTTTGCTCGCAGTCTTTATCCCACACAAATCTGACATTCTTCCTAGTCAAACGCATGAGAGGTACTGATAAGGCTAAAAACCCCTCAACAAATCGACGATAATAACCTCCCAATCCAAAGAAACTCTTAACTTCCTACACATTCTTTGGCTTGGCCCAATTTACCACCTCATCAATCTTGCTAGAATCTACTAAAATACCATCCCCCGAGATCACATGGCCCAAAAACGTAACCTTCGTAAGCCAGAATTCACACTTACTAAACTTGGTGTAAAGCTTTTCCTCCCTGAGTGTTTGCAAAACTCGTCTCAAATGCACCTCATGATCTTTAAAACTCCTCAAATAAACCAATATATCATCAATAAAAATCACTAAAAATTGATCTAAATACTGGTGAAAGACCCTATTCATCAGATCCATGAACACAGCTGAGGCATTCGTCAGACCAAATGGCATAACAAGGAATTCATAGTGCCCATACCTGGTAGTGAAGGCTATCTTTGCAACATCCTCTGTATTTACCCTTACTTGATGGTAACCTGATATGAGGTTGATTTTAGAATACACCTGTGTATCCTGAAGCTGATCAAACAGATCACCTATACGGGGTAGAGGATATTTATTCTTAATAGAAACCTTGTTTATCTCTCTATAATCAATACACATCCTCACAGACCCATCTTTCTTCTTTATGAATAACACTTGAGCTCCCCATGGCGATACATTGGGTTGTATAAAACCCTTATTCATAAAGTCTTGCAACTGATTCTTTAATTCTCTCAATTCAGCTGGAGCCATACGGTAGGAAACCTTAGAGATGGGTGCGGTCCCTGGAGGTAAATCTATAGGAAAATCTACCTCGCGCAAAGGAGGCAACCCAGGTAGCTCTTTTGAAAAAACATCTAAAAATTCTCGTACCACTGGTGTATAGTCAAGCTTCAATTCATTTTCGGACACTTGAACCAATGAATTTGAATTCTTGCCCACTAGGGGGTCCGAAAATTACTTCTTTCTGATGACAATCAATACTGGTGTGGTTAAATGCCAACCAATCCATACCTAGTATTACATCAAACCCACACATATCTAACACGATCAGGTCAGCTGGTAGCACTCCCCCCTAAATTTCTATTAGATGACCTCTAAGTACCCTTTGACATCTCCTCACTGACCCTGATGGTGTAGCTACTGACAATTCCATATCTAAAAACTAGGTCTCACTTTTAGATAATTTAACATAAGATGCAAACACAAAGGAATGAGTAGCACACAAGTCAAATAAAACAGTACTGGATATGATAGAACAGTAAAAATACCTGTCACCATATTTGTGACAGCCTCAGCATCACCCAGCGTCAAAGCATAAACTCGCATTGGGGCTACATTCCTATGTTGGCCTCCACGAGGCGCCTGATATCCTCCCCGAGCTGCCTGATATCCTCCCTAATAGGGCCTGAGAGCTGGAACCTGGTCCTGTGGTCCTGGGCATGCACGTTCCATGTGACCGGGTCTCCCATAGCAGTAACATACATCTCTCCCTGGCCGGCACTCCCCCGAATGACGTCTCCCATATGTCTGGCACACTGGAAAGACCTGTATACCTTGGATCTCCCGAGGTCCTGTCATCTGCCTCTGATCTCCTCTATCATAGGCCTCCTCTCCATAGGCCCCGACTGGAACCCGCCTGGAAACTCTAAGGCGCGGGCCTCTTCCTCTGACTCTGAGCTTCTATACCTCTCTGTATACCACTCTCAATAATCGCAACTCTGTCTACAACCTCCGCAAAAGTCTAAGCTCTAAAACCAATCACCTGTTCAAACAAGTTCTTCCTTAGACCTTTTTCAAACTTTCCTACCTTTTTCTCTTCATTTAGTGCTAAATATGGGGCAAATTGTGAGAACTTAATAAATCGAGCTGCGTACTGAGATACTGTCATCTGCCCCTGTATCAGGTGCATAAACTCTGCCGCCTTCGCGCTTCGAATGATATCAAGAAAATATCGCTCAAAGAACAGCTCCTTGAATCGGTCCTATGTTATCGGGACTGGAACTGGCCTCTGTTCTTTAATCAGTCGCGCTGATCTCCACCAACACTTCACCTCCCCTGTCAGTTTGAATGTCGCGAATACCACTTTCTGTTTATTTGTACAAGGAAGCACAGCCAATGTCTCTTCAATATCCTGGACCCAGTTTGTAGCTACAATCGGGTCATCTCCTCCAGTAAAGGATGGGGGCTTCATCTGCGTAAACTGCTTGATCGTGCAGTTATGCTCCCCTAAGCTCCTGGCCATCTCAGTCATCACCTACTGAGTGATGCAATGCAGAACTGCATCAATAGCGACACCTCCCATACTAGAAGGTCCTAGCCTGCCCTCTCCAGGATTCGTGCCACTACTTCCTGGGTCCATCCTGAAAAACAAGGAACACACTTTAAGAATCTTATCTCATGTACCATCTGTATCTATCTCACTCAACTGAATTCCCATATTCACACTTTACTATCTTCTCTGTTCTAAATTCAAAATCAGATCCTTTAACCCAGACACACGACCCGAAAATAGTTTACTATGATTTTCCTGAAATCGTCACCACAGGAAAAACACAGAAACCACCACGAAAATCCTATACCCAGATATAGAACAAACATCAAATTCTTCCCTATACACTGGTATTGCTTCCGCTGTACTCTAAAGTCTACTTAACTTAGCAACCTAGGCTCTGATACCAAACTGTAACGACATGCTAATAAAAATAAAATCTTCTCCCCTATTTTAATACCAAACTGTAACCTAAACAGCGAAAAGCCAAATACATAAAACATAACCACATATATTACAATACCAGAGTGTCAGAATATACCACAAACTATACAAACATCACTATTTTCCCAAAACTCCCCCTACTGATACTAGGTCTTACAAAAATACTACCTAAAATACTCACCCTGAAAAAGGGCAGTACAACAGCCCCTCTACCTACGAGCCTGATCCGCTCGCCTAGCTGGTTCACCTGAAAAATAATTCAACACTGAAGTGAGACAACACTCAGTAAGGCGAAATATGCTATTACTAGTGTGTGGCTACTGAGCTATTTTTTTGTAAAAATAATATGATCTTAAAATATCATGCATAACTGAATCTGAAAATGCTGGTTTAAATAACATGTATTAAACTGTTATCTACATAACTTCATATGTCAAACCCTATAAATTTACTTTTCATAATACTACTACTATTTCTAGGAATCTATTATATGTATAATATCTAAGAAAATTTCCCTAGATGGTTGTATGTCATGATTTAACCCCTCATGACAGGGTTGTGCGGCCTGAAGGCGGGACCTATCCTGGTTGGCCGACCAAGGTAAGTCAACTGAACTCCGACAGTTTGATCGGCCCCCCCAACCCTTATCTAATGGGGAGCCTGTCTCGACGTGGGCACGATTGACCTCTAATACCACATACTATCTAAGTAATGTGGTTGCACTCTGAATTGTATATATATAGCTACGGTACCGAACTCTGCTGTCTGAATCTGATCCTTTTGGGTCTGATACTATATAGGTAGCTTACATCTTTAAAATACTGATTTTACCATGATTTCTAAAATAACCATAACCCCATAGAATTTATCTAAAATTCTAAATAAACTGACTGAAAATATGATTTTTGTATAACTAAACTATTGTCTAAATAACTGAATATTGGGGCGTTATGACGCTGAAAAACTTATTATTCTAAAATTACTAAAAATGCATATTTCTGAGTATATTGTACACTGGAAGTTCATCATTTTATAAACATGCACATATCATGGTATTTCTGTTAATAAACTGTAAACATGGTATTCATAATTTGTATCAGTATAGTACTGTTCTATAAATAACTCAAGCCACACTAATAAATATTATTATTATCAGGCTCTGAAAACTGTATGTATGTATATATAATCTGAATAATGATTTGATAACAACATATAATTCGTACTGAAATCATAATAAGGTTTCCTAGCGTAGCATATTTCCCTTACCTGACTACTGGAAAGCCCTTACTGTATACCGGTCCTACATCCGCAGGGTTTCCCACTCAACACCCTAAAAACAACATTCACCAGAAAAGAATATGATTATTTCTTTGTCTACTTCATTTCCTACAACTGCTGAAAAGCCTAATTTCAAATAAAAGACCTTACTCTGAACCTGGGGAGAAATTCAACTTGATCCCATCAATGATCTGCCCCGATAGACTTGGAGAGAACTTCTCCTGGAGCATCGTGGTGGCCTCAGATTGTTGATCCAATGACTAATGGGGCCAAAATCAAAGAGAGAGGAAGGAGGAACTGTAGGGGAGAGAGAGTGTGAGAGAATTTTGCTGAAAAATTATGCATTTAAACCGAGTTTAGGCTATTTATACTGCGGCCTTCATCAACGAGCCACGTCATCTTGTCAACGAGGTCCAAAAGGAGGTTCGTCGATGAATACCATCTCCTCATCGACGAAATTCAGAATTGGAAAACAATTCTAAAAGAATTTTCTCAATTTTCTCCTCAGGATGGAGTCCAGGGATAATACTACTAACGTTGGAGGTAGTAGCAGTGAAGGGGTTGGCCATGAGGCCGGCAGACCGTAGTCTTGCAGGACTTCGCTCAGCAGCTTATGGTAGAGGTTGCCCAAACTTAGAGGGGGCAGGACCATCCCACGGCTGAGTTAGGAAGTTCTATAGATCAGTTCAACCGACTGAAGCCTCCTGCCTTCGCAGAGAGTGTAGACCCGAGTAGAGAATTAGATTCAGAAGATCAAGAAGATCCTGGATGTTTTGACCTGCATGAAGAAGCAGAAAGTGGCCTTTGCAACGTTCAAGTTGGAAAGCGAGGTGGAGAGATGGTGGGAATGAGTAAAGATGCTGGAGAAGCATCAACCAGTACAGGTGGCGATGACATAGGGTCATTTTAGAGAGGTGTTCTTTGAGCGGTACTTCCCAGCCACTATTAGAAATGCAAAGATGAAAGAATTTATTAGCCTGGCACAAAGACATTTAACAGTCCAGCAGTACGCTGCCAGGTTCCAGGAGTTAGCCCGCTTTGCTCCATTTATGATACCGGACAAGGCGATGAAAGCTTGGAAGTTTCAGAGGGGTCGAAAAAAGGAGATCTAGAAACATAAAACAATTTTGCAAATTCAAGAATTTGCTATTCTAGTGGGTAAAGCTACGGTAGCAAAGGAGATCCGGTAAAAGAACACAGAGGTTCAAATCCCTAAGAAGAGGCCAGTGCCTCACAGTTCTTACTCAGGTGTGAGGCATGGCACTTGGAAGAAAAATAGCAATGGCGAAGGCTAGAGGCAAGAAACTAGTGGTAGTACATCATAGTTTACCTTATCTTTCCCAATTTGTCCTACTTATGGCAAACATCATCCAGGGAGATGTATACAGGGTTCAGAGGTTTGTTATTAGTGTGGCAGACCAGGGCATGTGGCATGTTATTGCAGCACGCCGAGGAGTAACGCACCCCCACAACAGCCATATAGATGAGGTACTCAGGCGCCACGTGGTGGTTATCAAAGGGGTACATCCCAGGCAAGGGTGTATTCGCTAACTCCAGGCGAAGCAAAGAATGCCATAGATGTGGTGACAAGTAATATTTACACGCTTTCGAATAAAGTTGTCATATTATTTGATTTAGGAGCGACGCATTCCTTTATCTCCTAGGGATTCATCAAACTATATGGGTTAGAGGTACAGCAATTAGATTATGAGTTAGTAGTGACTACACCGTCATGGTCAGTGGTCATATGTAGTAAGGTGATTTGTAGTTTCCTAGTAGAGATTTGGGAGAGGGTACTACCAATCATTCTAATTGTGTTTGATATGCATGACTTTGATATTATTTTGGGAATGGACTGGCTAGTAGCCAATTATGCTAGCATCGATTGCCACAAGAAGGGAGGTAGTATTCAGGCCTCTTGGGAAGCAGGAATTCAAGTTCATAGGGCCGTGTGTGCATTTTGTACCACATATCCTTTCAACTATGCAGGCTAAGAGATTATTACGAGAGGGATGCTAGGGGTACCTAGCATGTGTGAAAGAAATGGCGAAAGAAGAACTTAAGTTGGAGGTGAATCCTATAGTAAGCAAGTTCCCATATGTGTTTTTCAGAAGACTTGTTGGGATTACCTACAGATCTCAAGGTGGAGTTTGTTATAGAGTTGACTCCAGGGATGCTGCCAATATCTAAAGCTTCATATTGTATGGCTCCAATAGAACTGAAGGAATTGAAGGAGCAGCTACAGGAGCTACTAGATAAGGGATACATCCGACCGAGTGTTTTGCCCTAGGGAGAACTTATACTATTTTTAAAGAAGAAGGGTGGGTCGATGAGGATTTGGGTCGACTACAAAGAGATTAACAAGGTGACAGTAAAGAATAGAAACCCATTACTCAGAATTGATGATCTGTTTGACCAGCTATAGGGCACACAAATATTCTCTAAGATTGATCTACGAACCGGGTATCACCAGCTAAAGGTGAAAGGGAAGGAAATACCTAAAACAACTTTCTAAACCCAATATGGCCACTACAAATTCTTGGTTATGTCATTCGGCTTGACTAATGCACCTGCAACATTTATGGATCTGATAAACAAGGTATTTCACGAATATTTACACCAGTTCATCGAGGTATTCATAGATGATATCCCAGTGTATTCTAGGAGTCCTACAGAACACAAAATTCATTTGAGGCTAGTACTGCAAGTACTTAGAGAGAAGAAGTTATTCGCTAAACTAAAGAAATGCAAGTTCTGGCTAGAACAGGTTGCATTTATAGGGCATGTAGTGTCCAAGGAAGGCATATCAGTGGACCCTAGCAAGGTAGAGGCGGTAGTTGACTGAGCGAGACCGAGGAATGTGCATGAGATTCAGAGTTTCTTAGGTCTGGCGGGGTATTATCATCACTTCGTCGAGGGCTTTTATAAACTGTCAAGTCCTCTGATGCAGCTTACAAGGAAGAGTAGTAGATTTGAGTGGTCTGGAGAATGTGAATAGAGTTTTCAGGAGTTAAAACAACATTTAGTCATAGCGTCAGTATTAACCATTCCATTAGGGGTTGATGATTATGTGATTTACAGCGACGCGTCCCATAAAGGACTTGGGTGTGTCTTAATGCAACGGGAAAAGGTTATTGCTTATGCTTCTCATCAACTCAAAGAGTATGAGAAGAATTACCCTATGCATGATTTGGAACTAGCATCTGTTGTTTTTGCACTAAAGATCTGGTGGCACTACCTTTACGATGAAATGTGCGAGATCTTTACAAATCATAAAAGCCTCAAAGTCTTCACCCAGAAAGAGTTGAATATGAGGCAATGTAGATGGCTTGAACTGATTAAAGACTACGACTGCACCATTAGTTACCACCCAGGAAAAGCTAATGTGGTAGCTGATGTATTGAGTCAAAATTCAGTAGATGCGTCAGTTTCAGCAGTTGTTATGTAGCATCATACCATGATGAATCTGGAGAGGCTGGGAGTGGAGTTGGCGGACAAGGATCCACGGGCGTTCATTGCTAGTTTAGTTGTTCAGCCAGCTTTGCAGGAAAGAATCAAAGCTACGCAAAAGGAAGACGCAGAGCTGATAGAAGTTATGGAAGGGTTTCAGAACAGTTTAAAGCCGGATTTCAATATCTCAAGTAATGGGATATTAAGATTCCATAGCAGGGTTTGCGTACTAAATGACGTCGAGATTAAGCAGGTCATTCTAGAGGAGGCACATCGTTCACTCTATACCGTACATCCAAGAAGTACGAAGATGTATAGGAATCTGAGGGAATTTTTCTAGTGGTCTAACATGAAAAGAGAGATCGGTCATTTTATAGAGCAATTTCTGATATGTCAGCAAGTTAAGGCAGAGCACTAGAGGCCAGCAAGACCCCTTCAGCCACTGGACATTCCCAAGTGGAAGTGTGAGCATATATCATTGGATTTTGTATCGGGGTTACTTGCAGTGGTGCATGGACAAAATGTCGTATGGGTCATAGTAGATCGGTTGACAAAGACTAAGCATTTTATTCCCATTAGAATCAGTTATTCTCTAAATAGGCTAGAAAAGCTATTTATGCAGGAGATTGTACGACTTCACGGTGTCTCTGTTTCTATCATTTCAAATCGAGACCCACATTTTACCTCTCGTTTCTATAAAATTTTACAGGATGCCTTGGGATCCCAGCTCACGTTTAGTACATCTTTTCACCCGCAGATGGATGGACAATCCGAGAGGACTATTCAGACTTTAGAAGATATGTTGCGGGTATGTGTACTGGATTTTGGGGATAGTTGGATACGATATCTATCGCTTGTGGAGTTTGCGTATAATAACAGCTACCAAGCCAGTATAGAGATGGCACCATATGAGGCATTTTATGGTCGCTAGTGTCAATATCTGTTGTATTGGGATGAAGTAGGCAAGCGGCAGATTTTAGGACCGAAACTGATTCAACAGGCCTCTTCAAAGGTCAAGCTGATTAAGGAAAGGATTAGGGCAGCATAGAGTCGACAGAAGAGTTATGCAGATACTCTCCAATGGGAGTTAGAATTCGAGGTGGGAGATATGATATTCCTGAAGATCACCCCAATGAAAGGGGCGGTGAGGTTTGGGAAGAAGGGAAAGCTAAACCCTCGGTATATTGGGTCATTCGAGATCCTGGAAACGATAGGTCTAGTTGCTTATCGAGTGGCATTACCCCCAGCACTATCTAGAGTTCATGACATGTTTCACATGTCAGTGCTGAGGAAGTACGTGCTAGACCCTTTGCACGTGCTAAGTTATGAACCTTTGGAGATCAGGGAGGCATTAGTATACGAGGAGGTACCAGTACAGATTCTAGATCAGAAGGCACAGAAGCTACGTACTAAGGATATACCATTAGTGAAGGTACTATGGCGTAACCACGTAGTGGAGGAAGCTTCATGGGAGTTAGAGTCAGAGATACGTCAGAAGTACCCTCAATTATTCAAAGATAGTTAGAACTAGACAGGTAAGCAGAATGGTACGTAAGTAAGAACGTATGTATGTTTAATAGAGTAAGTTGTTCAAGTTTGGAATATATATGGTCTGTGGGAGTGTTTTGTATGGATATTGTAATCTCCCGAGACATTATATTGTAACCAAGGTATTCCTCCGCCATAAGTGAGGGCAGGTAATAAACTCGGGCCAGAGCCGCTATGTGGGTGGCTGCCGACCCTTTTGTAAGGTTCAGTCGTAAGGTTAGAATATGCTTAGTAATGGTTAGCAAATTTCGAGGATGAAATTCTTATAAGGAGGGGAGATTGTAGGAACCCAAACCCAGAAAATAAAAGAAAAAGAATATAAAAGAGAGAAATAAAGGAAAACAAAAGAAAAATGAAGGATTTGAGTATACAAGGACAAAACCGTAAACGATTTTCTAAGCAAGAGAAAAATTGTCACCAATTTTAGGTCAACAGGGCGGGTCAACCACAAAACTGTCGATGGTTTTGTGGAGAAAGGGGAAACCGTCGACGGTTTCCTCTGGGCCTGCTCACCTATAAATAGAATGAAGCTCAATTTTTTTTTTTTATAAAATTCCTAAACTCTCTCTTCTCTCTCCTAGGGTTTCAGAACTTTTTCTCTATAAAGCCTTTTCAAACTCTATTTTGGGTCCTAGTTGTCTCTCTCATCCACGGTCTTGCAAGTATACGTGTTTTCACCAGATAGAAGTTCTAGGATTTTATCGTTTTGAGCCATTAGGGTTCGTTTTTACGTAAAAAGGTAAGGGGATTTGTTTACATCAGTTATTTTTAAAATCTAAACCGGTAGAACTGTAGCTTATGTTTATATGTACGATATGACTGCTTATTTGGAAAATTTTACTAGGTAAAATTGTCGGTTTTTTGGTTTTACGATTTTGGTAAAAACTAGGGTTTTGGCGTATGATCTCCAAACTTTTCAAAACTCCTTTATTTGCATTAAACTTAAAGTAGGAGATGCTTGAAACTCTTGTTTGCAGTTTAAATGATATTTTATGAACCATTTACTATAGTATTGTATATTTAACCAAATGAGTGTGGCATATGATATGAAATGGAAATATACTAAACTAAGAAGTATGTTTATGAAATATGGGAACTATAGTTCCAAATGATTATCAGGAAATGCAGAAAAGAGATGCCAGTTAAATACTGAGAGATATGTATGTATAAGGGTTAAATCGATAATGTGTATGTGTCGATTTATACCACAGAATGAATGAAAGAAAGAATGTATGAAAGAATGAAATTTGTGAAAGATACTGAAATTGCTTAGATGATTTATGGAATGAAAACAGGTCAATATGCTTTTATTATAAATTGTATATATGATGTTGGAACCACCTGAGAAAGCTTGTTACCAAGAAAGCTTATTATCAGCAGAGCACGGTATCATTGCTGGAACAAAGATACAGTGCAACCACACGTTGTGTTTTTAGTGTGGGTATCGAAATAGACGATTTGGTATAAAGGACCACAAGTCAATTTATGGACCAAGGTGGTGATGGCCAAGTTAGACTGGAGAACATGTAGCCTGACTAGCCTGTTAGGACCAGGGCTAGATCAGAGTTTTATTATCGCACAACCCTTACCATGGGGACAGTAAATGGCTTAGTGATGATGTTTCAAAGTTGGGATGAGTTCAATATACATATACATGATTTAAAAAAACTAAAATGGGCAAAGTCACAGCGTTGAGTACCGAGTGGAGGGATTGTACAGTATATGGGCATGTACCCTACCCTAACCTCGGGAACTCTTGCTTATAATGAATCAAACTATCTATTGCAGGAATTATATATATCTCATATTACATGATTAAGAATGAGTTGAACGCATAACTGCTTTCTATTGTAATAAACTTATGTTGTCACACGTTGATATAATATAATCTACCTTACTAAGAAGTGTCTCACCTTAGTATACAAACTTTGTTTTGGGTCCTGTAGGAAACCGGTCTTAGCTTCTAGAGGGTCGAGGTGTTACAACAACACATGCACTCATGCACACACTATTTACACACACTAACTCACCCACACTCATACACACCTGCACACACACTATTACACACACTAATTCACGCGCACTCATACGCCACAACAAACACACTTTTACACACTCTTAAACACACACTTTTACACACACTCATGCACACACTTTAAACCAATGGTCTTGACCAAGACCTTAAACTAATTGACCCCCGTTGTGAACCAATTCTTCCCTGAACCGAATGGGTCCTTTAAACCGGTATAGAACCGATTTAATCTTCTTATTTTATTATAATAATATTTAAACTTTCAAAAATTCATAAAAATTCACAAAAATAAAGAAAAATTCCAAAAAAAAAATTTGTTCAAAGCCAATTTTCATTATTTTCTCTTCGTAAAATAATTTTTATGTGGAAAATCACAAAAGAAATTAAAAAAAAAAAAAACACAAAAATTCACAAAAATATTTTCTTAGGCTAGAAAAATATCTCCACACAAACTTGATTTTCACTATTCTCCTTTAATTGTCTTTTGTTGTTTCAAAATTTTGAAGGATATGAAAAAAATTTTAAAAATTACAACAAAAAAAAACCACAAAAATGTATTTTGAGGCTATAAAAATATTTTAAATCATAAAAATGTCATAAAAAACCAAAAAATTCAAGAGAAAAATCTAAGAATATTTTTTGACTCAATTTCTATTGTTTTTGCTTAATTGTCTTTGTGTTATTTCAACTAAAAAAAATCACAAATAATACTTTTGAGATCAAAATTGCTCTTATACCTGGAAAAATCACACAAAAATTCAGAAAAGTCATAGGAAAATATGAAAAAATATTTTCGAGTTGGAAATCTCATTTTCACAAATTTTTCATCCCGAAATAAATTCAAAACCTCCCGAAATATTATTTTTCACTTAGAAAATTCTATAAAAATTTCAAAGACCCGAGAGTATATTTTTGTAAACTATTTTCTCGATTTTCCATCCCGATAATTTAAAAGGGAGGCATGAGCTCTTCGGAGTACGGTGTGCCCTGAATCTGAGGGAATATCTACATAGTATTCATTTTGTGCATTTCTTTATACTTTTTGAAAGGGGATAATTTTGAAGGCTTATTAAGTTTGATTTATGGGATAATTTTCAATTAATTTGGTTGGTACCATTCGTAAGAACGGACGCGTATGGGGTGCTAATACCTTCCACTTGCATAACTGAACTCTCGGATCCGACTATAGTAACGCAGACCGATTCTACCCTTAATTGGGTAGTAATCAAGTATTCTAACCACACTCCAAAAGATTAGTGTCGACTTCATTACACCATGTTTTTCACAAAAATATTATTTTAAAAGTCCACTTTTTCCACTTCGCGTACTCTGGGACAACACACATTCTGGTGTTCCCGCCCTGCACGGGATAACGTCACAATAAGCATGTTTAAAAATTGAATTCTGGAATTTGAGTTTAACTTTGAACAATATTTGGACAGAAATCAGTTTTTAACCAAGTCAATTAAAGAAAACATTACAGAATCATCTAAATAAGTTGGGGTACCCCAAAAAGGGAAGATCTGGATTTGTATCCAAATACCCACATTTGATTACCCAAGATCTAACCCGAAAACCCAAGTCAAATTGACCCGGGTCCAGATCAACTAACCCAAATACCCAACCCAGGTTCAATGACCCAAGTCTCACCTAGACACTTGGACCCAAGTCAATATTGACTTGGCTCAGCTTAGTCCAATTAGCGCATTTCCTCTCTCTCGGTCCAAATGGGCCTAACATGCCTTATCCAATTAAACTCAAACCCAATTTAAGGCCAGCGCCCTAAGACCCACTTGGGCTTGACCCAATTGAGCTAGCCCTGCCAACCCAACTAGGTTTGAATACCTAACCAAACCTAAACTTGTCTAGCTCCCTAGAAAACTCAAGAAATTTTTCCAAGGAAAAATCAAACTAAAGCAAAATAAAATAAAATTAGAAGCAGGGAGGAAGGGAATTCACTTTAAGGTTCGGGTCTATGCTCGGGAAATTAAGATCGATTAGCATAGAGCATGAAACTCTTTGCCACTAAAGGAAAGGGGAAAGAGGTTAGAGAAAGATTTGAGAAGAAGAGAGAAAAACAAAGTAAAAACAAAAGAGGGGGGAGAGATCATAAGAGAAAACAGAAGGAGTCAGGGAAAATAGATGAGAGAGAGAGAGAGAGAGAGAGAGAGAGAGAGAGAGAGAGAGAGAGAGAGAGAGAGAGCATGCATAAGCGGAAAGAAAAGAAAAGAAGAAAGATAAAAAACTAAATATATTAGTGGGACACATCGTACAAACAGTGACACATGGCATGCACTGGACTGCACATTTAAGGAGTAATGTAACGCAATCCTAATCGTCCAATTTGTATTTTCTTTGGATGGTCAGATCGTTGTCATGTCTGCGATCTGTGTCAAGTCCATAGAACGAATCATGTTCTACCACATGGCGGGTGAGTCATGCTGACTTCATGCTACTACAAGAAATTTAAAAAAAAAATAATAAATAAATGATAATAAGCAGTGCCACGTATTGCCACCACTGGCTAACAAGTGGTCACTCTTCTCAACAAGGTCAAATCCTATTCAGATCAATTGAACCCGTTTGACTTTTTTGAACTGCTGGTTCATTTATTTAATTTTAAAATTAATTTTTAATACTTAAAAATTAGAAAACAAATATAATTAAAATTGAAAAAAAATATTTAAATATAGAAAAAAATAAAAAAAAATTATTTAAATTATTTTGACTCGGATAGCAAAAGAAATGAAAAATTAAATATCAAAAGTGAAGAAAAAAGTCTTTAAAATCCCAAAAAAAATGCAAAAAAATATTGAAAATTTTTCAAAAAGCTATAAAAAAATTTTGAAAAAAAAATCTGTAAATGTTTTAAAGATTATTTTTTATCAAATTTGATGGATTTGATTTATTATATATATATATATATATATATATATATATATATATATATATTCTATTTTTGTATGCGTGCATCTCAATAATTAAACAAAGGGTAAAGAGGTATTTCATACTTTACTTATATTAGTTCTAGGAAAGGGGAGTTTATCTAATAAGATTCCCTCCTTTGGAGTTCTTATTAGACATTCTTAAATTGCACTTTATTTTATTTTATTTTTAAGTTTTAATATTTATTTATTTATTTAAAAGAATTAAGTAAAAACCATTAGATTCAATTTAAGAATAATTCATAATTAATTAGGTACCATTCGTAGAACGGGTGTATAGCGGGTGCTAGTACCTTCCCTTCGCATAACTGAACTCTCAATCCTAACTTTGGTAAATACAGACCAAGACTATTAATTCCTTGGCCTTAGGATTTGTCTAGAGACTAATCAGTGAATAGTAATTATGCGAACTAATTGCGCGTAGGTAAATAATAGGTTAGTGGCGACTCCTCCATCAAACTTTTATTATTATTATTATTATTATTATTATTATTATTATTATTATTATTACGATCACTTCTTTTGGACGTTGCGAGAGCTATAATTGAAAAGCAAAACAAATTCAAATATAGATACTAAACAGTTAAAATAATTCATTATTTAAATAATGCATTACATGGATATGACGATGGGCTCAAGTTAAATTTAGAAATGATTCACAAAATCATATTTGAATTTAGATTCAATACTCACCTTTTAATTTTGCCAAACACATTTGCGTAATCTTTCACTATACATGCATATGCACATTTTTGCTCCAGATATTGAAAGTTAAATTTATTGATCATTTAATAAATCATGATCCATAAAAGAAAATATTATCCTTACTTTATCACTAGCAAATATTTTACGTATTGTACGTTTTAAAATTATAAAAGCTCAAATATAATTTTTATACAATTCATGCATCCACTTACAAATCATGTCTCAAATGCGAATACTAAACATTTACACAATCTTTAACTATACACATGTATGCACCTGCTTTTTGCATAAAAATATTGTAATCAAATTTATTTACCATTTAATAAAAACATATAATCCATAAAAGTGGGCATTTTCTTGTTTTATTGACCAGAAATTTCACAATTCCACAATATATATAGCCAGATAATAGATTTTTTCAATAAAGCTAAAAGGCATTGTTACACAGAGAGGCAGTTACTTCTGAAAATTAAATATAATTAAGAAAATTGAAATGAAAAAATAAATAATTGTTAAAAAAAAAAACAAACAAACAAACTTCGCAAATCATAATAATAATAGACGATTAGTAAAATCATATTGATCCATTAGATTCAAAACAACCAAACTGAGCAACAATCAAATATTGAAGTCAAGTGCTCCAAGGACTTTCATTTTGTATAAATTCTATACTTAACACTCAATTGTGCATTCCCCTTATACTAATAACAGTCTAAACCTTTTCCTGCGGAGTAAACAGAATAAATAAATAAAAGCCTAACCTTCACCCAAAAAATAAATAAGTAAATAGATAAAATATTTTAATTAATCCAAATTATCGATATGTTTCTTTATTTAGAATTACCAAAAATTAATATTTCATGTTTTGAGCATAATTATAAAATTCATACCGGACGAGTTCAACTTAGTTGGATTGGCCGGTACCGGCTTGGAGCAGAGTCACCCAGAGGGCAGCTTGCCGTTCTACATAGAAATATATAATATTACACGCTAATTGATGTAAGTAGGGGTGAGCATAATTCGGGGAAACTCGAATTAACCAATCGAAATTGGTCGGTTCGGTTCGGTTCGGTTAAGAACATAGGATCGATCGATCGATCGATTCGGTTATGATTTTACAAAGTTCCGTTAATCGATCCAATTAAGAGTAACGTTAATTCGGTTAACCGAAATAACCGATTTAATAATTAATTAAAATTTAAATATAAATTAATATATGTTAATTTGTTAATATTTTAATTAGTATATGTTAATTTGTTAATATTTTAATTAGTATATGCTAATGTGTTAATATGTTAATTAGTATATGTTAATTTGTTAATATGTTAATTAGTATTTAGTAAAAAAATTTACAATTATATTATATTTTCAATAATTAATTTCAAATTAATTCGGTTAACGAATTACCCGAAAAGGTAATTTGGTTAACCGAATTACCCAAAAAGGTAACTCGGTTGGGTTCGGTTCAATGAGGCTGCTCTTCAGTTGGTTCGGTTAACAATTCTTATTAACTAAAAATTTCAATTAATTTGATTAACCGAATTTGATCGAACCGACCGTTTGCTCAACCCTAAGTGTAAGAGTGAAGTTTTTAAGCCCCCAGCCTAACCCAATACGTCACGCACCAAGAGACCTGCTTTAGTATGTCTTTAATTGAAAATCATACTTTCCTTTTTGTTGATTCCAAATATTGTTGAACATACAAGTGAATTAACCATGTTTTAATTTTTCTTTCACAAAAGTATACTCTCTTATCTCTACCATCTAACATTTGTTTAACTCAATAATAATAATAATAATAATAATAATAATAATAATAAAACATTAATTTTATCTAGATTATATAATTATTTTTATCATTGTGACAGTGGCATCCCTCACCAGTTTCATATTATCATTGTAATGTATAGGTAGGTATGTACCATACAAACTTTACCAGTTCACCGGATTGCTCACCACGCCAGATTTTAAAGCTATGGTTTTGAGAACAAAGGTGACCTCTAGTTGTAGCTAGCAGGGCCAAGTCTTTGAATCCCTGCTTAACTATAGGATCCAACCCCACACTTCTGAACCCTCCCTTCAAATGGAATTCTTCTATTATATTATAGATGGCTTTTCTTCGTGACCGGAAACGCAATGCTTTTCAACTGTTCTGTATTCTCAACGGAGATGCTTGCACGCAAGCACTTCTGGACAAGAACATCTCGTTCAAATTTGTGCCTTCAAACAACAAAGATTAAAATAAAATAAAATAAAATATTCACACCAGGGCCTTCCGCAGCAACCCCCGAATCTTTTTTCCTCCTATGTGAGAACACAATTCACAGTTGAAATTTAGACAGCGCACGAGAGACATCAGCCGCCAATCTTCAGTGTTGACTACTGCTGTTAATAACACATTAATAATATTATATATATATATATGTTATAGTCCAGAAGCCTGTCCTTCCTCGCATCGGCAAATGGAATGGGGAGAACGAGGCGCGTCTTTCAATAACTGCTAGCTACAAGAACCAACTTCGACACTCTTAATACCCAAATCTTCTCTGGTAACTACAAGAACCAACTTGACACATTTTAGTAAAACCTTCCCCCTAATAGAAGACTGGTCTCCGCTAATGAGGAATTTCCCTTGAACTGCATTTCTTCTACAATTTTTTTTCCCCGAGATACTGCACTCTGCTTGCTCTCATACAAATGGCTGCTGAGAAGAAATTCTGATTCCAAAACAGAATTTGTTTCCCCAGAGCAGAAGCTGCTCCTTCCTGTTATGTCAGACTAGGGATTGCTCTCCATTTTCTACTTTTGAACAGGTAACAAGAAATCTACCACCACAAAGAGCGAGCTCTCCGGAGGGCACGTGCTGGTTTTCGCTTCTCAACAATGGGGACCAACTTTTCCATGAGCTGCAAGGACGAAAAGGAACACAGTTACAGTTACGTAACAAATTACTAGACCCTGTTTCTTCATCTTCCACTATCTTGACCCTCTTTCCCTCCCATCTGCCCCAATCCATATTTTCTAATTATATTAATGGGCAAGAAAAACAACAATGGTCAAATCATGAAGCTGTGGAACTTAGTAACTGCCTCCGAATCAGTTTTACAACAGCATCATTATATGCATCCAAGTTTTTTAGGTAAAGTAAAATACACGAGAAACATAGAGACGGCATTGGAGAACAGGAAGGGCCCACGATCCTCCAAATGGCAAAAACATAGCATTTGCATTTTAACAAAATACATAGCAACCAGAACAGGAAAATATCGAAATCAAAAGATATGACATAATCACAGCTATATGACTGGACATTCAAATACAAAAAATCACACATAGATAAAGAGACAAACATAATTTTAACCCAGAAACATAAATTCACAACTCTAATCCTTGAATTGATAGCTCTAAGTACCTAAATCCACCTCACTATTACCACCAGTGAAAAAGGAAATTCTACACGGTAAGGTTCTCCTTGTCTTATCATATAGCTGTAAACCAGAATTCTACCATAATTCTCTAATGCCATAATGCAGCCTTACCCCTGCTTTTATGCAGAGAGGGCTATGTCCTTGGACTCGAACCCATGACCGACCAGCCTTGCCCCTCTCTCTCTCCTCCATACATGTGAAGTTTGTTAGTTGTGGGCAACATCAAAAGGAATTTGTCAGTAATTTTCCTCCTAGTCCGACCAGGAATGTAGCAGACCAAGGACATTTACAAGTGAAGTTTGTTAGTTGCGGGCAACATCAAGAGGAATTTGTCGGTAATTTTCCACTTAGTCCGACCAGGAATGTAGTAGACCAAGGACATTTACAAGTGATGCCACTGACCCCAAACCACCAGCTACCGCCACAGCTTTCCAGCCCTGACCCCATAGCTTTCTGAATTCCATTACCCCCTTCCTTTCAATTTTAATATTTTTTCTCCTCTCTGCAAAGAGAGATGGAAGGGGAGCCTCGAAGCAACAGTTGAGTTGTCACCGTGTGACTTGGAGGTCATGAGTTCGAGGTATGGAAACAACCTCTTGCAAAAATGTAAGGCAAGTCTGCTTACTATAGTATATTGGTGTAAAGAAACATAAAAATAAGCTGGGTATTATTGTAGATAAAGACCTAAAAGATAATGTAGTAGATGTTAAAAGAATAGGGGATAGGATCATTGAAATTATGATTTATGACAGCTTTAGGCTTGGAGATTATGAACGTCATTAGTGTGTATACTCCCTAAATAGGATTAGCAAAAAATATTAAAAGAAAATTTTTGGAAGATATGGATAGTATTTTATAAAGGATACCCATGTCTGAAAAGACATTCATAGGAGCTGATTTGAATGTTCACATTGGAAATGATAATATAGGATATGAGAGGATACATGAATGTCATGGATATAGAGATAAAAATGAGGCCGGTGATACAATCTTAGGTTTTTCCATGTCTTACGATTTGGTTATATTGAATACTTGCTTTACAAAAGGAGAAGAACACTTAATAACCTTCAAGA
Source organism: Malania oleifera (assembly GCF_029873635.1). Taxonomy (NCBI): domain Eukaryota; kingdom Viridiplantae; phylum Streptophyta; class Magnoliopsida; order Santalales; family Ximeniaceae; genus Malania; species Malania oleifera. The sequence goes on from NC_080424.1 coordinate 14,553,031, forward strand.
GTGGGTAATAGTAAAAGCCAAATAGATTTATTCTTAACTAAGAATGAAGATCATCTATCTTGTACGGATTGTAAAATTATTGCAAGTGAAAGTTTGGCTACACAACATGGAGTCCTAGAATTAGATATACGTATTAAAGAATGGATGAGAAGGGGTAGCAATCAATGCAAGAGAACTAGACAGTGGAACTTAAAGGGAGATAATATAGTAAAATTTAAAGATAAAATGAACAAAGAATATGATTTGATAGTAGGGGATAAGGTGGATGCAAATACTATTTGGGATAGAAAGACAAATTCTATCACAAGAATAGCAAAAGAGGTTTTAAGTGAGTCCAAAGGAAGATACTCAGGTAGTAAAGAAAGTTGGTGATGAGATCAAAAAGTCCAAAAAGCTGTTAAGACATTGTAGAAATATCGAAAATATTGAAAAATATAAAGAAGCAACAAAAAATGCAAAAAAGACTTAGTGAGGCTAAACATAGAGCTTATGATACTTTATATACAAAACTAAATACAAAATAAGGAGAAAAAGATATTTATAAACTTGCTAGAGCTAGTGAAAGAAAAGGCAAAGATTTAGGAAATGTAAAAATGTATAAAAGACGAGAATGATAATGTTTTTTAATTATAGAAGAAGACATAAAAGAGAGCTAGCGGAGACACTTTGATAAGTTGTTTAATGAAAACCAAAATGAAATATTGAACTTGGAAGTGACAAATGAGGAGAAGAGTAAAAATAGAAGATTTATTCGCAAAATTAGAGTCCTTGAAGTTGAGGTGGCATTAAAAAAATGAAAAGTGAGAAATCTATAGGACTAGATAAAATACCAATTGAAGTTTGGAAATGTGTAGGAGATAAAGGAATTGTTTGGTTAACTAATCTATTCAATACTATTATAATAATCAAGAAAATACCAAAAGAATGGAGGAAAAGCACTTTACTACATGTGTACAAAAACAAAGGCGATATTCAAAACTGTAATAACTATCATGGATAAGTCATATGATAAAATTATGGGAAAGAGTAATTGAACGCATAATAAGATTAGAAAGGAAGATTTCAGAAAATCAATTTGATTTTATGTCTAGGAGATCAACAATAAAAGCTATTTATCTTTTAAGAAGTTTAATGAAAAAGTTTAGGGAAAAGCAAAGGGATTTGCATATGAGTTTTATGGACTTGAGAAAGCTTATGATAGAATACCTGGGGAAATTATTTAGTAGGTCTTAGAAAAGAAGGGAGTTTGTAGTAGATATACGGAGGTCATTAAGGATATGTATGATAGAGTAGTGACTAGCGTTAGGACTATAGGAGGTGAATCTAGAGATTTTCCAATCACAATAGGTGTACATCAAGGTCCTACTTTGAGTCCTTATATTTTTTACTTTAGTAATTGATGAACTAAGAATATCCAAAATGAGATCCCCTGGTGTATGTTGTTCGCAGGTAATATTGATTTGATTGATGATAGTAGGAGCGTAGTGAAATCTAAGCTAGAACTTTGGAGAGCCACATTAGAGTCTAAAGGGTTCAGAAAAAGTAAGAGTAAGACTGAATATATGAAATGTAATTTCAGTAATGCAAGGAGTAGCAATAGAGAGAAGATAAATTTAGATATCTCGGATCTGTTATGCAAGTTGAAGGGGAAATTGAAGAAGATGTAGTACATAGAATTAAAATAGGTCGGGTAAAATGGAGGAATGTGTCAAGTGTGTTGTGTGATCGTAGAATATCCTCAAAATTAAAAGGAAAGTTTTATAAGACGGCTATAAGGTGAGCTATGCTTTATGGTTCAAAATGTTGGGCAATTAAGAAACAACATGCACAAAAAATAAAAGTTTCTGAGATGCAAATGTTAAGGTGGATGAGTGGTTTAACATTAAAAGATAAAGTAAGAAATGAACATATATGTATAGCACCAGTTGAAAACAAGTTAAAAGAGGACCGACTTAAATGGTTTGGACATTTGAAACGTTGGCCTAGTAGTGCACCTGTAAGGAGCAATGAGTTAGTGTCTGCCATGAAAAGGGGTAGGGGTAGGCCCAAAATAACTTGGAATGAGATAGTGAGGAAGGATTTAATAGCCCTTAATCTAATATAGAAAAACGTTCTTGATTGGGTGAATTGGTGAAAAATGATCATGCAGCTGACCCCACCTAGTGGGACTTAAGGCTTGTTGTTGTTGTTGTTGTGCAGATGAAGGTGAGGAAGAAAGTGAAGAGCACTTGCAAGGATGAAGCATTCATGGAGTGTAACCATCACAACATTGATGAGTGCCTTCAGAAATCCATCAAAAACACCCTCTCCAATCAATGTCTCCCTCAAGTCATAACTAAAACCTACTTCTACATATAAATCTAGAGATTTTATTATGCCTACTCTATTTTTTTATCCTTTCCTTTTAGTCAATTATATTCCTGCCCAAAGTTTTGTTTTACCAAACTATTTTATGTTATTCGATTGATTGTCGATTTCTGTACCATGATTATTCTCATTATCCAGCTACTAAGAAGAATTAGTGAAATTCAAATACTGATGCTTTATTTAGTGAGGACTCTCTATGTTCTTTCTGTTCACTATTAAAAAGCAAGAAAAAAGTACTTCAAAACTATTGACCTAGACTTTGTTTAAAGAAAGAAAAAAACAATTAGGACTTTTGTGCACAAAACCTCTGCTCAATTGAACCAAAGTTTAACATTTTGGCTCACTGGGGAGCCAGAGATTGTTCTAACTTAGGCAGCCCGTGCTTTCCAATACAGACCTTTCATTAAGCAAAAGATTAAGAACTATAGAGAAAATTGCTCCACTGTGTCACCCCTCTGCCAAATAATCCTTAAACTGAACCAGTTCAATCTTTAAGATGGTCCAAGATATTCAATTTTCCGCCTAAATTTATATAATTTAACTATGGAACTTTAATAATTATGTTGTTTTCATTACAAGCACTATTGCTTTCTATAACCATAATTCTCTCTAAATCTATGGCATGGTTGACATATTTATTGGAAAGGTTGCTTCATAATTGTCTCTGGCCATTTTCTTTATGGACATTTACACAAACATCCTACAACACAGACAATCTGCTCGCATTAATTTCTCACTCTGCTTGAAAATGAAAAGGTTAGGGCCAGTTAAGTTGTGAAAAACATTTTCCATTTAAACTTTTAACTTAGTTTTCAGTTTGTCAAGGTTCATATTACAAAGGAAGAAAACCAAAGGTCAGTTTAAATGAGGCAGTGAGGAAGGATTTAGTAGCTCTTAAGATAAAGGACGAAAACGCTGTCAATCAAGTGAATTGGTTGAAAAGGATTCATGAAGCTGACCCCACCTAGAGGGACTTAAAGCTTCTTAGTGTTGTTGTTTCCTTTGGTATGCTGTCTATCCTTTCGCTATTTACCTATCTGCAATATAAATATCTAAAGTTATCCATTGATGGTTCTCCATCAGAGGTGGTTAACTATATCTTTTGCATAATCCAGCAATCTAAAATACTTCAAATACACAAATAACCCTAAATTAGTTAAACTTCTAAAATTCCCAAATTGAAACAAAAATCCTATCTAAATATAAATATCTGAAGTTCTCCATTGGTGATCTCCATCAGAGGTGGTGAACTATATCTTTTGTATAATCCAGAGTGGGTTGGGCGGGACCACTTCTGCTGCAACCAAGTCATCATCTGCTAGCATGTTGGCCACTGTTAAGTCCAAGTGAAAAGAACATTTTGAAAAGTTTCCCCTTTATTAAAAACTAGGAGATGATTCAAGTCTGTAAATGATAGAGATGGAAAAGAATATTATGGAAGAAAACACAAGGTTTTACAGCCGAGCCACAATATTCTTCAATGACTTAGCATTCCATTCTTCTAGTCTCTTGAGAGTGGAGCTTATCATATCCTCTCAATTAGATTTTGTATAGTGGGAAGCATATTTATTATCAGGTCGTCATTTATAATGGGCAGTAGGGATGGTTCTCTTGGCTTGATGCTTATCGTGTTTGAGTATTCACTGCAGTTATAGGCATTTCCTTGATATTCTATTAGTAAAGGGTGAAGTGAACTGTAACTCTGAAAAGGCTGGAAGATCTGGCCAAGGAAGGTGATAGCCCTGTAGATTTGTTCCCGTGGTTCAATCATTCCCAGCAAAACAAGGCGTGTTTGAATTCTAATTGCTTTTATGTGAGAAAGAGGGACCACCCTTCTAAGCCTTAAGTGTTCCTCAATGACTGATAGTGTTTAAGTACCTCGAGGAAAACGTGAAAAGAACCCTCTTTAGGGAGTGCAATAGAGAGATCTGATGTGAATTATCAGTCCAAGGAGCAGAGCTCTTTATTTGACATTCTATTAGTAAAGCACACTCACTAATGCTGTACCTTTTTTCATGATGGGTCAGCAAGTAAATGGGAATAGCATCTTAAGCCATCAAGTGTAGGCGCTTTCCAGTGGCAGAATCTTCTAGTTTTTCGTATCCGACCTGAAACTGATCGATCTATTCAGCAGGTTGAAGAGAGCTCTATTATGGGGATGACTTGCGGCTTTGGGGGGGAGGGGGAGGAGAGGGTAACCAGCATTGGCTATAGCTGTTTTTCTGCAAAATTTATTTCAGTAGAGGATATGATGATAGCCACTGGCTTTCCTACCTTGTTGCTCCTGCCCATTTTTTCGGTTCACATTTTTTTCCCTGGTTGGGTTGAAAAAAGGGGGAGGGGGGAGGAGATGTTTTGTTTAAATTCATCTTCATTGGAGCTACATTATGTCAAGGTTCTACATAGGAACCATTGAATTGAGGTTTTTCATTGTATGTACAATGAAGCTAAGGGCCTAACTGTTTGTAATTCAGGGGTAACTTTGGTTTTGTCTAGCTCATAGCAACGTGTTTACTGGCCATCAAGTCTACAAATTTCTTGTTGCATAAAAGTCAATAATAAATGTGAGCCCAACTGTAGAAGCAATTTCCTTTTCTTCTGCTAGCTTCTCTTTTCTGCAAACCTTTTCTCCTCCCAGCACTTCTCTTCCTCTCCAGTCATCACTGCATGTCCCTCCCAGTTTTGGCTTAACCACATCTGCTCCCCTGCCCCTGTTGTCTTCAGGTTCTGGTCTATAGACTGGTTGGAAAAGCAGTGTCTTTTATGAAAGTTCCTTGCGTGCTCAGCATTGACATAAAATAAAGATAATGAATTAAAATAAAATAAAGAAAGAATTCAACTGTGTACAGAGAAATGATCACTACCAGAGGTCTAATTTACTAGAGCCAAGAAAACAGAAAGCAGGCGGTCATCTCCTTTCAAAATAGATTGAAGAATGAAATAATGGCAGTACAGTGCTACAGTTGCGGGACAGGGACTGCTGCGCTGGGTATAGAAAGAAACTAATCTCCCAATGAGCTGTGTCAGAGAGATGAACCACTGTAACTGTGAGAGTTAATGGTCATTTAGTAGGTTCACTTGGTTGCTGAGTTATGAGCATAATGAACCACGTGAAGCGAACTTTGTATACGGTCAAGGATTTTCAAGAACTTATTAATGCCACTAAAAATAGATTTTTTTTTAAATTTGTTTGGTAGTATAGATTCTGACCTTATATTTTAAAATAGCATGGCAGCTTGATAGAAATAAGCTAACTGAATGAGGTAATGGATTATGTGTCACTCTGAAACAGTTGTCTGAGTGGTTTTATTTTTTTATTTTTTATAAATTTTTTCCTCATGTTTGCAAAAATGCTAATCAGTCGTGCATGAATGTTGATATGAATACATTTTATGAATTGGGGTGATAGAATCAATGTGATAATTTTGATAGTGTGATTATTAAAATGAATGTGTGAATTGATACATTACTGCATGGAGAAAGTGGGAGAATTCTATAAGTTTTTAATAGCACATTGGTGGTAAATGTAAAATATTCATTAAAATTTTATTAGGATTGCAAAAGTAGAGGATAATTTTTACATAAAAAAAGGATTAAAAGTTTTTACTTCAATTTGGGAATTTTTACAAGTTTAGCTAATTTAGGGTTATTTGTATATTTAAGTACTTTGGATTTTATAATTTTTTTTAAGTGCATAGGGTTATTTTGTGCTAATTTAGGGTTATTCGTTACTTTGGGCTATGTTGTAATTTCAATACAAAACAAAAGAGCAAAGTACACCAAAGCACAAATGGTATTTAAAACCTAGGCACAAGGCAAGAGACAAAAGCCCGCAGCACATATTTGTTAAAGTTGTGTACAATGCCTTATATAATGGCTAATTGATCTATACACACATTAGCAGTAATATATGAACTTCAAATACCAAAATATTCAATACAAAAACAAAAATGCATAGAAATTATGACTTAAAGTACCAAGTACCAGCAAATTCCAGAAACAAGCAATGTTCATCATGTTTATGCAGTCAATTCCAGAAAAATTGCAGCAGAAATAAGCAGCAGCCAGCAGGAAACAAAATGGAAAATAAACAGCAGGCATCCAACCAAGATAAAAGCATCCACGTTACACACTTCTAGAAAAGACAGGAAAGTATATTTCCAACAAAACAGCAAAAAGAAAAGGAAAAAAGGGCCTCAAACTCGGGCAGAGGTGCATAGCTGCTCTGATCTGAAGTCTGACTGAGCAGAAGGTCGTTGCTCACACACTACTCACTAGGCAGAAGAAGAAGGAAAGAAGACAACAAAAGAAAGAAGAACCTGGTCTGAATGTCTGAGTTGGCCAAGAATTGGGAAGACCTGCAGAGCTGAGTCTCCAACTGTTCGGCCTCATCAAGATTGAGATTAGAAGAAGAAGAAGACAAGAAGGATAAGAACTGTAGCACCTGTCCAGGTCAAGATTTGAACTTCAGATGTTCAAGAAGAAAATGATGATGATGACGACTTACCAGCTGTCTTAAGAAAGAAGGTCCAAAAAGTTTTGAAGATCTGGTTCAACGAGTCAAAGGGCTGGTTCAGAGAGTCCTTGTCACTGTCTGGGGCTCCATGTGAAGGAGACTAAAAAAGAGGGAGTAAATGACCACATTCAATAGGTTTGCCTCACTGCATCTCCCAGCTCACTGGGCCGCTCATTGCCTCAGCGCACACCATAAAGGCCACCTCATGACATACCCTTTGAGGTGCTAGTCCTGTTGCCTCTTTGCACTTCATGCCTAGCCATGCCTCCAGCCTCAGGCACACCTTTGACTACCATGATCCACAGTCTTCTCTGTTAACAAGAATCATCCAAAAATTCAAGCCTACAAAACCCTTCTCCCATTTGATCCAATTATCTTTGACAGCTACAATTGTTGCCATAGACCTGAGAACTCCCACACATTGAATCACACAGAAATTGCAAAGCACTGCAACACTGCCACTTTTCAAAAAATAACTCTAAATTAACTAAGTTCTAGGATATCTAGACTTACTAATTTAAAACAACATTCCTAATTTTAAAATCTATATATATATTATCATGCAGAATTATCCACAAGCAATCCTTCATTAAAACTCCTCTTGTTAGATAGAACTCAATCTCAAGTTTTAAGAGCAACAAGAGCAAGAATTATGTATCCAGGAGCCATTCAACTTGGTTTGTAAGTTATGTGAGACAGTTATCATTTTGAATTCAGAATTTCAGCAATGATTTGCCCCTCCTTTCTCTCTCTCTTGCAGCCTCTCCCATCCCTTTCCTCTCCTTCCTCTTCCACTTCCCTTCTCTTCTCTGTTCTGTTCTGTCCAGTTTCTCTCTTTCTGTTCTTCTCTCTCTGTTCTATCGCACATTTCTGTCCTACAGTCTCCTCTGCCTGTATCATCTTCCTTCCTTCTACCTTCTTAATTCTTCTTCTCTTCTCTCTATGTTTCTATCGCCCAACCTCTCTTTCTCCATTTCTGCTTCTGTAAGTGTCCTAAATCAATTTGGTATCGGAAGCAAACCATGACCACCATGCAGATACTGCTCATCAACATCAAATTCTCCCAAGAAAATTATATTCATAGCCCCCCTCAATTTCAAACACCATTTTCCAGGAATCATTTTACAACATCTCCATCACCATTAAAAACAAAAACCCCTGAAAAGGTATTTCCCAAAATTTCATCTCCATCTGATGAGCAGTGTCGGCACATACACCCCACCTAAAGATTTCCAGCCACCAACCCGTCATGTTTCCCACCTTGCTGAAGTTGTTTTGACACACTGCCACTACCAACAGATACACAACCCCCTGATATGCTGCCAGCCAGAATTCCATCACTGAAGGCTCCTTGCCAGCAGCACAGATGCCCCATGCAACGGCGAACAGTTTCCAGATTCTCCTGCATCTTCCAGAAAATGTGAGAAATTGATGTGAAATATTAAACAGTGATTGTATTGATGATAAAATAGAATCTTGAGTCACAAACGGTGATTCGCATAAGGGCCTTTTGTAATGCTTCATGGACTTCCACTACTTGGAATTCACAAAAATTGAATTAATGTTGCATATCATTAGTACTTGTTTGAATTTGCATCAGTCCATCTTTGCTCTTTGGTGGTTCAAAAATTTTGATGAGTCGATTCCACATATCTAGTTCTCACCTAGTTGACAATTCTCAACAACTGAAAAAACCTAGATGTCCTTTTGATTTGAAGGTTGTTTAGGTCCAATGTTTATTAGATTGGTTGCATGACATGGATAATTATTTTAATTGGTATGCATTATTCTGAGTCCTAGACCTGGCAAAGCAGATTGGATCAAATAATCTGCAGGTGGATTAGGCTAATAACCAGATGAACAAATGATAATCCATATTGGACTCAATTAAGCGACGGCTTGATGATGATTTGATTCGGATCATCCATGGTGAATGGCACATAATTTGCCATCCCTAAAATAATTTTTTTAACTGCTTGATAGTAATTTCATTTCATGATGTAATACCCAAAGTTGTGTTTTAATTTATTTAGTAAACTCAAACATCTAATAACCAATTGCATGAATGGATGATTGAAGTTTAATGTTCAAACATACTAGAATCAAGAAAACTCAAGTGCATGAACACGGCTGATTGATCATGTGGGTTGTTGGCTTACTGCAGTAATGGGACTGTGCATCCACATTGTGTGCGTCTAGATTGTCTAGTTTCCCTTATGCATTAGTGACATGGCGTACTGCTTGGCGTAACTTGCTAATAGTGGCATGGGAACTGCTCTTTGGGAAGTATGGATTATGGAGAGATCGAAAGGGATACAGAGCAAAGAATGAAGGATTGAATTTTAAGGTTTAATGTGTTTTAGGGTCTTAGATGCTAGCGGCTAAGGGCAATGGAGTTGGTAATTTGAGTAAGTTAGCAAGAGCTTAAGAGGCTTTGGGATTGGGTATGCAGGTGGAGTGTGGCCACATGGGGTGAGGAGTCCAGTATCCGATTTTGGGCCCCTTACTATCTCGCATTGCATGGCCAGATATTGAGTTAGTTGGGTAGTGCGCACTTAGTAAAATAAGCAATAAATAGGCCACAGCTCTTTTCCTAACAGATTAGCAGATATATGTTCAATATAACCAACCTAACCCATTTAAAGCAGTCGAGCATTTTTAAAATCATATTCACCTTATTTAACAAGCAGATTGGATGAGTCAATTTAGACAGATGGATTCAGTTTGGATTAACATATTTCTATTCATTTTTCCAAGTCTATGTTTGACCACTGGAGTAACTACTCAGCTAAATCGAAACTTCTTGGTTTAGCAACGCAATATTGGCAAAAACTTGAAAAAGACAAAATCCATCATGGAGAACCCCCTGTAAATTTGTTACCACTCGGTCTAAAATGAGATACACTTTAAAAGAGAAATATGCTCAACATTCTTACAAGGAAGATTAAAGGACCAATTGTGTAGTCTTAAGCAATTTTCTTCTAGCATCATTAATCAATACCTTAAGTTTAGAAACCTCATTTATCCGTGTTCTTTTAGTGAGGAACCTAGAGTGGTGATTATTCTAAAAAAAGGGTTAAGAGATGAAATTAGAAAGCATATTATTGTGCAAAATCAAAAGCACGCACAACTCTATTTGAGGCTTACCACGTGGCTTTGGAAGTTGAAAGATCTCTTCAGCTATCCACACGTGACACGACTTATAATGTTGAGTTTCATCAAACTAGATCAATTTCTAAGTGGTAAAGACGTGGTCATAACCGCACCCGAGATGTTTAAGAGAAAATTCAAATTGTTGACAATAAACAATTAAATATTCGATATGCTCAAGCAAATTGTTGCATAATTCAGTCTCACAACTACATAAATGATTTGCATATTATTAGCGCAAAATGTTTTGAATCTTCATTGGACATGAGCCATTCATCTTCTTATCAAAAATAGGGCCTTAGACTTGTCTTTAGGGACCCAAAACACCATTGGTTCTTCTAAGCAAGAAATGGACCTTGATTTGTCATCAAACTCGGTTGTTGACTTGCAATGAACTCCAAGATGAGTTGACAACTACTAGGAGAGATTTGTTTGTCAATGACCCTACTCTTTGACTGCAATTGTCCATTTCTAACTAAAAGAATAAACAACAATTTGTTGCTCCAGAGTTTGTTGAGAATTCTTTAATCATGGAACCATATTATTGAAAATCCCTTTGAGATGATTTCTCCTCCATCCAGAAAATATGTGTCTCCTTCATCCCAAGCATCTTCTCCCTCCACATCTTCTTTAACCAAATATAGCGAACCATTGATCATCATCCTAGAACACAGACAACAGATTGAATGTGCATTTGCTTAAACTGCCAATAGATTTAGATATTAAATTGATTTCCTGCTTGAAGGACTTGTTATTTTATCAAACGACAGTGCAGCTTTCTCTGCTACTTGCAGTTGGGGATTCGTTTGGATATTCTACAATTGTAGATGATGATGCAATGTAGTTCATGCCACCTCTTAATGTTTGTGTGCATGTCCCACTTTGTTCCCACTTATGTAGTTAAAGCTACTATGACATAAGAGAACTCAAGGTCAAGTTTTCTCTAACAAGGGGAGTTCGATGGAGTATCACCAATGGAGAACTTCAAATGTTTATATTGAAGCTAGGAATTTTATTTTAGTTTGGAAAATTTTGCTTATTATAGTTCGATTATTAGGGTTATTTTGTGTACTTAAAGTACTTTGGGGTTATATTGTAATTTTTTGCTTTACATCTGGTTATTTTGCAGTTTTAGATGTAATGTTAGGTGTATAAGTGCTTTGTTTATAATGTATGAATCTTATCATTTTGTGTTCAGAATTCCATTCTGTCCCCCCCCCCCCTACAGGTTCTCACCTTCCTTTTTCTTCCTTCTCTTCTATGCTCTGCATCTATTTATGCTCTGTTTCTGATTTTCCTGTTCTACTCCCTGTTCGAATCCCTCCTCTCTTCTTATTTATTCTTCTCTCTCTGCGCCCCACACCCCCCCCCCCCCCCCCAAAAAAAAAAAAAATTCTCTTTCTATTTATGTTTCTATACCTGTCCTAACATCAACCACTAAACAAACATTTGGCTGACATTGTTGACAAGTTCCAATAAAAATTTGAACTACAGATAGTAGGAGCAAAGGCATCTAAAATTCTGAAATCTTGGGGCTCAAAATTCAACAAGGCTTATCAAAATTTCAATCACATGATCCATTCAACGAAAGCCACAAGAACATTATCACTTATTATGCATCACATTATTATGAATGCCTTAATTCTCACCTACATAAGCTTTCTTAGGTCACTTGAATTAGTATATACACCTACAGCAGTAAGAAGATGAGATTCAAAAGAGACAATGTTCTGTTATAAAGAATTCACATTTTTTATAAAAACGAGCAGCAACCCTAAAACAATTACTCTGTCTTTCCTGATTAACAAAGAATTGTATAAAAGGAAGAAAGAAGTACAATCGTGCAACTCTAAAACAATTATATGGTTACAATGAAATTTTTTTACATGCTAAAAGAACATATACATCTGAACAGAATCCGTACCTGCTTAAACCTTTCCTTTGTTCGCTCTGCCTGTCGACAGAACCTTTAATCAGTTCAAAAGTGTAGAAATAAAGAAAAAGTAATAATAGAGCAAGAATTCCAAATAAAACTTACTCTTACACATGGATGTATAGAGAATTGGGGAACATCACTAGGAAGCATTGAGAAATAACAACTAACAATAAATGGAAATGACAGAACACATAAAAATCAACCAACAGTAACGCATGAAACTCTAGTTGTACTTCATGAATGCACTTTTGACAATAATTCATAAAAACCAATATGACAACAACAATAAACCAAACCTCAAGTCCCACTAGGTGGGGTCGGCTACAAAAATCCTTCACCAATTTATGAGATCGTGGGCAATTTATTTCGACAAATTCAATGCTATTAAATCCTTACTCACTATCTAATTCCAAATTATTTTAAGTCTACCCCTACTCATTCTACTGCCCCTCACAATGACCAACTCACTCTTCCTCACCGATGCACTATGCGGCCTACGTAGCAAGTACCCAAGTCCCAAACCATCTGACTCGTCTCTCCATTAACTTATCTTCTACAAGAGCTACACCTAACTTACCGTGAATATGTTAATTTCTTAATTTATCTTTCAATGTTACACCACTCATCTATCTAAACATTTTCGTCTCAATAACTTTTACATTTTGGATATGTTATTTCTTAGTCGCCCAACATTCTAAACCATATAGCATAACTAGTTTTATAGCCGTCCTATAAAACTTCCATTTTAATTTTAAGAGTATTATACAATCACAAAGCACACTTGAAGCACTTCTCCATTTAACTCTATTACATCCTCTCCAATTTCTCATTCAACTTGCACAATATATCCAAGGTATGGAAATCTACTAGTGTTATTTATTTCTTCATCAAAGTTTAGCTTTGTCCCCAATATTCCTCCTACTATTTCTGAAATTGCATTTCATATATTCTTTCTTATTTCTACTTATCCTAAAGTCTCTAGATTCTAAAGCTTCTCTCCATAATTTTAACTTAGTCTTTACTCCACCCCTAGTTTCATCAATCAATACAACATCATCTACGAACAACATACACAATGGAACCTCATTTTGGATACTCCTAGTCAGTTGATCCATCGTTAAAGCAAAAAAATAAGAGTTCAAAGATCCTTGATGCACACCTATTGCGATTGAAAGTTCTCTGGTCTTTGCACCTCTAGTTCTTACACTAGTCATTACTTCATCGTACATATCCTATGACATAAGTATACCTACTACATACACCTTTTTTTCCTAAAACCCACCATAGAACTTCACTAGGTACCCTATCGTATCCTTTCTCTAAGTCAATAAATACCATATGCAAATCCCTCTTCTTTCCCTAAACTTTTCCATTAATATTCTTAAAAGATATATAGCTTCCATAGTGGATCTCCCAGGCATAAACCAAATTGATTTTCTAAGACCATCATAAAACCAATAATAAACAAAATTATCTTTCTTTAACATCCAAGTACTTTTTCACAAAGTATTCAACCAAAAACACTTGACAAAAAACAGATAGTAGTCATGCATTATAGCTAGATGATGCCACAATAGATCTTAATTGGCTCTAATCAATCCATGCACAAAACTCTCAAAGAAAGATTACTGATTTAAACAATTTGAAATTAAAAGACATCAGCAATCTATTTACAAGAAATGTCAAAATGTAGCTTTTAGATACCCATTCATCACTACATAGTTGTGTATGTGTGTGCATGCTTTTCCAAGGGGTCTAGAAGGGGGTTTACCAAGTTTACCTGTACCATATTGATATTTGGGATGTAAATTAATTACTTCTGCAATGTGTCTTCAAAGTAATAATCTAAAATGAGAACTTTTTTAACAAATTATATGATATTTTTAACAGAATTATTAATTTCATAATGTTTAACACTGCCAGAGGGCTATTCACATAAAGCAGGAGTTTAGGACCATATCCAGAACTCCACGCGGACTTCAAGTAACAGACCATGATTGGGTAACTGGATTTATATCCCTTTAAATAATGTTAAATTATGTCAAAATTCAGTAAAGTTAAGAATATGTACAACCGGAAGCAAGCCCAGCACCAGAACAATTCATAGCATGAATCAAGCATTTCCCTAACCTACCCACCCACCCACACAGAGGGAGTGGTTACTTTGAGCTAAGATGAAACATTCCTAACATCAATATCTGCTTTCAAATTTTTGGAAATTTAACATAAATTAACAACAGAAAATATAACAAGAATTAACAATAATTAACAACCAAATTTTTTAGCACAGATGAGCAAACTAACAAAAATTCATAAAGGAATTTATGCAAAGATATAACATCCAAGCAAAGCAACAATGTTATGACATTAAGAACCGATATGAAAAAAAATAAAAAATTGTGACTCATGATCTAAACCAGAAATTGAGCAAAATAAAGTAACCATCTTTGCTTTCTCCTAAAGCGAATGTACATATGCCCAGTAACCAAGTCTGGGTCTTAAATTTATCTAATAAATTTATTTATATAATAAAATATAAAATATTCATCATTATTAGGTTAAAATTTGAAGATTTATAAATATATAAAGATAAGAATATGCAAATGAATTAAATGAAAAAAAATACAAGTCTATATATTTTAATTCCAACACATATTTCGCTGTTAATCACCATCAAACATCATGAACTACTACTTTCCATAGAAAGCAAATACATATTTCTGTGGGAGAATATAGTCAAAAAATTGAGAAAGAGAATATATAGAAATATTAAAATTAGAAACTTAATAAAACAATCATAAATAATTTTCTATTAGATGATCTAAAAATGCTACAAAAAATTTTAATAAATAATGGAAGAAAGTTCTGATGTTACTCATATTGTGAAAGTGTATTTTTAATACCAACTCATATTGTAAAAGTTACTTAATCTAATATCATTCAACCTAAGGATACCTTCTAAGTTTGCAATTAAATATATCGAATCATTGAATGAGGTGAAAAAAGAGTGCATATTTAGTGTGAAGTTAGTCAAAAAATGACATTAGTAGAACCACCAGCTTCCACTGGCCACCCATGCACCTCCCAACCCCCGATGAACTTCTTATGACATTGAGTTAGGAAAACCTTAAAAAAAAAAAAAAAAAAAAAAAGATATAAATACAAGCTGCCCTCACCAATATTGACGCAAAAAGGTGGGAAGGGGGCAAAAGGAGCATAGACCAT
Source organism: Malania oleifera (assembly GCF_029873635.1). Taxonomy (NCBI): domain Eukaryota; kingdom Viridiplantae; phylum Streptophyta; class Magnoliopsida; order Santalales; family Ximeniaceae; genus Malania; species Malania oleifera. The sequence continues at coordinate 14,568,225 of NC_080424.1, forward strand.
GTAAAAGATTTAAAAAAGGATTCAACATGCATTATTCAACTTTTGAAATGCTTCTATTGCAAAATAGAATGCATGTAGACATCTTAAGTACCTCAAATGCTAATGCTAAGTAATTGCTGACTGAAATTATAAGATGCCAACAGTTTGAAGCCTCAAATGACTATACAGATGGATACTATAAATCAACCTTCTGTATCAACCATGGTTTATTGCTTCACGTGCTCAGAATACCCTTTCAGTCAAAAAAATTAGTGACCAAAACATCCCCTCTTCACACAAATACCAGTGATTGCACCAATGTATATGCGTAGAACATTGAAATAAACAATAAATGATATTTGAAACTATACAAATTACAAATGTCATTTCACAGTTCAATTCAACAGACTGAAACACTAAAATATTTAAATTGGTTAGTAACCAAGAGTGTAGCACAACATTTGTACTTCAAGACTGGCAAAAAGAATCACAGATCTTCATTCTCACGAATCTCACCTACTAAAACTTTTTAAAGTTTGAAGTGTCAAACTAAATGCAGTACCTTCTCCCTCAACAGCTGCTCATTCTCCTCCTCTAGTCTAGCTGCCAGTGATTCTAGTTCAACTTGGTAAGCCTATAATTAAAATCCAATATCAAAGAAAAAACAGACTCACTCAAAACAGCCAAATTAAAAGGTCGAATTTACTAGCAACAACCAGCATCCAAATAAAGCGATTGGTATAAAATCACCTGCTTCCGTTCTCTTGACCTTGCCGCAGATTCTCTGTTCTTAATCATCCTCCGCTGTCTCTGCTGAGCTGCCTTATCCAATGGCTCCAAAACAGCCCTTCTTTTCCCTCTCCCTCCGATCACCTCAACTCCATTACCGAATCCAATCACAGATCCTTCCACATGCTGCGGCTGATACGGACTTGGTGGAATGGGATCAAATGTGAAAATCCCGCCACTCAGCCTATCCGCTGGTGGCACCTTCACGTCCTCTTCTTCTACAGCGCCCGCCTTCGCCAGAAAATCCTCCAGAGTCATCATCTCGTCTGGCGCTTCCTCCTTACACTCTTTCCGCTCGCTTCCACCAGCCACGATCTCCTTCCACACATCATCAACTGTCTTTTGAGCACCTGGCGAGGAGCTCTCCTGCCTAGTAGTGGAAGAAGGACCGCTCGCGTCGCCGTTAGGGATGTTGGCGGCCGCATCGATCAGTGTGATCTCAGCGTCGAGCAAGGTGTTCTCGGAGGCCGGAGACTCGCCGTAGACGTTGCCCAAGAGGCCATCGACGGTCATTGGCGCGCGATTGTTCTTAGCCAGATGGCGATCTTTGCTGGTTTTGGTTGTTTTGTTGGCGTTGCTTTTGCCGTCGTTGCTGCTATTGCTGCTATTTTGGAGGTGCAGCTCAGGGATCGAAGGGGATTTTGTAGAGGAACGCCGCGCCAGATCCGAATTCCTCGAAGTCGAAGACGCCATTACCTTCATTGACGCCATCTCTGCGGATTTATAGGGCACCGCGGGTTATCCCCCTCTCTCTCTCTCTCTCTCTATGCGACAATCTGTTCGTGTGAGTCAGAGTTTCTACTATTAAGGAATTATAGTTTTGCTTCTGTTTCTGTTTCTGTTAACATAATTTGGGAGGGGAAGTTGCTAGGCATCATGTGCGCTTGTGAGCGCGTGACTAGGGGGAAGGGGGGGGAAGGGTGTGCAGGTTTTGAGCGGAGAGAGAAAGAACCAGAGAAACCGGGGGAGGATGGCTCCGAGAACTCCTATCGACGACAGTGGAACAGCCGGTTGCCGCACTCCACTAGTATTTTATTTCTTTAATTTATACTTCTTCGTAGCATTTTGTTCACATTGAAAATACGAATCACAATCAAAATTTATGGAATCAAAGATAAAAAAAAATTCTCAAGTTTTGTCCAACACAAAATTGAAATTATATTAAATTGAAATTATATTATAATGCATATGTGTAGAGACTGAAAAAATTTAATTTATAAAAATAATAAAAGAATAGAAAAGAAGGAAAAGGAGGGGTATCAGTAGGGATTCATCGACGAACTCATAGTTTTCGTCGACAAAAGTCTTTCTAAGTATCGTCGATAAAGTACACGTATCTCATTAACAAAGAGATACCAAAAGCAAAGAACTTCAGACTATTAAGAGTTCGTCGATGAACATCTTTCTGTGGTTCGTCGACGAGACACTCTTAAGAATTCGTCGACAAATATCCTTCTGTAGTTCGTCAACGAGTACACATGTTTTGTCGACGAAACCACATAACCAGCAATCTATATATACGTTAAAAATCAGATTTTTCAGCGAAAAACTCTTCTCTCTTCTCTCTCTCTCTCTCTCTCTCTCTAGGTTCGGTCAGCCCACCTTCTCTCTTCGATTTCTGCTCCATTTCATGGGGTTCGTGCGGAGATTCTCTACAACTTAATTAAAACAGATTGTTGATTTGGAGTCCTTGGGCACTACTCCAAAATTAGGGTAAGTAAGGTATTTTAAGGTTTAAGTGCTTATTTTAAGTATATAGGGCTTAGGAAATGCTAAATAAGAAATATTTTGGGGTTGAGTTGATTGAATTGGGGGGTAAATGCAATTTCAGGATTTGGAGTTTTGAACGTCGTAAACATGATTTATGGTTTTTCAACAAGCTTCTCAGGAAATAGGTAAGATGATAGACTAAGCCAGATATTTTTTAAAAAGTTATTATTGAATATATAGTATTTAATTCAAAAATTTTTATATGTGATTAGTATAGTTTTTGTAAATACTGATGTAGAACTGAGAAAATCCTAGAATAGATCTAATAATATTTTTCAGTAAAATATGTTTTTCCCAGACAGATAGCATGATATATATAGTAGCACTCACTCGTGTGGCATGAGTATATATTTTACAGCATTAATAGCTTGTTAGAATATTTTATAATTCCTCAGAACAAGCGTGATTTGATAATGGTTTATTTTTAGAAAACTATAGACAGTACAAAAATTATATTTTCAGTATATTATGATATTCAATCGACGCAAATGTCGTGATTATTTAGCTGGCGCAGATGCCGTGATTATTTAATCGGCTCAGATGCCGTGATATTTCAGTTGGCCCAGATGCCGTGATATTTCAGTTGGCCCAGATGCCGTAATATTTCAGTCGGCACAAATGTCGTGAACAGATTTATATGTATATAACAGTTTAATCAGAAATATTATTATGTCAGATTTTACACAAGATCAGGAAATAGTATATATAGTATTTATGAAATTTACTATATGATAGTAGAGCCCTAATGACTTAGTTTAGTTTTAGAGCACAGTACCGTAGCTATGTAGATCAGATAGTACTACCACACGTCTCAAATAGAGTGTAGGTGATGGGTAGTCGATTGAGCTTAGAGAAGAGTGGTGTGCCCCCCTGGCAGTTCAGACCAGGCTAGGCATGCCAATTGTACTTACAGACTAATCAGCTTTGGCTTAGCATGGTAAGCCAACCATTGCTAGGTCCCGCCTATGGGCCGCACAACCCAATCATGTGGGGGTGATACATGACGTCAACTAGCTATCCATCTAAGGTATGATTTCAGTAATATAAAAATAAAACAAATGATTTGTATGTATACAGAAATTTAGTATGATACAGTATGTTATGTTGAATTATGTTTTATTCAAATTTTATACAAAACAGTTTTACTAGATTTGTCAAATGCAAGTTAAACTATGTACAGAATTTCCTTACTTATCATATACGGTTTATCATGTACAATATATGTTTATAACACAATAATACTCATGTTACCACACACTGATATTAGTCTGTCTCCCTTACTGAGAGGTGTCTCACCCCAGCATTACAAACATTTCAAAGAACCTTGATAGACGAGTGGAGCGAGCTCCGAGATAGAGGAGTTTGTTGGTACTACCCCAGTTGCAGGGTAAGTAATTAAGTTGGGATCAGGACGGATTTTTGGGTATGACTTTAGGATGTATGGTCCTTTTGGGTTGTATATATATATATATATATATATATATATATATATATATATATATATATATATGTATTGGAAACAGTAAAATTCTGGTATTGTATATAAGGTTAAGTATATTATGGTTTCTGTTGCGTAGTTGACATGTATTTATAAACAGGTGTATTCTTGGTTCCCTTAGGGCCCGGGTTGACTTTGATTATGTTTATGGTATCAAAGTTCTATTATTATTATGATAGAAAAAATATAGCATAAATTTGGGATCGTTACAGTTTGGTATCAGAGCTTAGATTGTTAGGTTCTATAAACTTTAGTGCACAACGGAAACAATACCAAAGTATAGGAATAGATTTTGGAAAAGGATAGGAGATAGGGTGGATCAGAATTTTAGTGAGTCAATATTTGGAAGTTGAAATGAGAATTTAGGTTTTGTTCCGCAATTTGGAAGCAATATTTTCATAGTGGTTCCTGTGTCTTTCCTGGGGTGACGATTTCAGGAAAGCTATAGTAACCTATTGTCAGGTTGTGTTTTTAAATTGCTGGACTGAATCTTAAATTGAAAATAAGAACGTTAGGTAAATTGATGATATAAGATTTCAGTTAGATAAATATAATAGTTATGTTATAAAGATAAGATCCTCAGATAATATTTATTTTCTTTTCAGAATGGACCCTAGGGGTAGCAATGCTCACGCCAGTGGTGATAATGGTGCAGGGTCCTCTAGTATGGGCGGCGGTGATTCAGATGCAATTCTGCGCAATGTAGCTGAGCAGGTTATGGCTGAGATTGCATGAAGCTCTAGGGAGCATGGAGGCCCATCAACAGGCCAGGGTTGCACTATAGAATAGTTCACCAAAATGATGCCTCCGACATTTTCAAGGAGTACAGACCTGATTGTAGCAAAGAACTAGGTGTAGGAAATAGAAAAGATACTGACTGTACTACGCTACACCAACAAGCAGAGAGTATTGTATGCTACCTTCATACTGACAGAGGAAGCTGAGCGTTGGTGGTCTACTGTGAGACTCCTAGAAGAGTAGAGACTGGTACTTGTAACCACGACTTGGAGTCGGTTTAAAGAGATGTTCTTCGATCGATATTTTCCTGTCACCACTAGAGAGGAAAAAGTGGAGGAATTTTTGAACTTGACTTAGGGGCATCGGACAATCCGGCAGTATGCAGCGAAATTTATTGAACTGTCCCATTTTGCTCAGTACATAGTCCCGGATGAGGCAAATAAAATAAGGAAATTTGAGAGAAGTCTAAGGCAAGAAATTTATGAACTGGTGGTTGTGTTGAAATTACAAGGTTTTGCAAAGTTGGTAGATAGGGCCACCGTGGCTGAAGCGAGCAGGCAAAGGGGTGCTGAGACGCAAGACCAGAGGAAGAGACCCACACCTCCTAGATCTCAGGCGGGTTCTACCTAAGGCCCATGGAGGTGATGTGGATACAACAGAGGACAAAGGCATGAGATGGGGAGTCGAGAAATGCAGGGTGAGCAAACTTATCTCGTTTGTCCCAAATGCAATAAGAGTGTGACGCCCCGAACCTGCCAAGTGGGGCTCGGGTGCCACGTGTTCCATTTATCTGTATCTGATACTATAACATCAATTATACAGCGAAAAAATAAAATAACATCCTTTATAACATACCAGAGTTCTCTATACATAACCCAAAAAGTATTCTCCAACATCCAGTATTCACAAATATATACATTTTAGAAAACTTAAACGAACCCAAAATATACATCAGAAGTTTATACCCTCTCTCTCTCTAAAAAAAAACTCTACGCCAGCCCCGAGCTCACAAAACTCGATCATGCAGAGGTCCTGAAAAGGATGAAATTCATATCGGGTGAGACACATCTCAGTAAGTCGGAATAATTAGGGCACTCACCTTTCTCTGCAAGCCCTCGGACGGAGAGTATACTTCGCCCTAAATACATATAATACTACAATATATAATACATTTATTACTTTACTCTGTGTTTGTTACCTATGTATTATTCATCTTTTCAAGTTTTCAATTTTCACACTTCTCAATATTTCACATCACATAAATCTCACTTTCACATTTCACATTCACATTTCAGTTTCTCTGTATTCACGTCTGTATTCACGTCTGCATTCATATATTCTATTCTCATTTTATTCACTGGTAAAATTAACAATTATGCATTTACAACTCACTACTAGATAGATAATACATTGTCATGCTTCCCCCCCCCCCCAATGACGGGTTGTGCGGTCCGAAGGCTGGACTTAAGCCTAGTCGGCCCACTAGAGTTAAATAAAGAAAACAACCTCTTTAGTCTATAAGTCAGATTGGCTTTCCCACACTGATTTGGACTCCAGGGGAAACTCTACCCTACACAGCACAATCGACTATCCCATCTCCACACTCTCCATGAGATGTGTGGGTGCACTAGCTCTTTAGAAATCACGCGCAACAATATTGTGCATAACACGAAACCACAATCCATCGGAGTTCTTAAACCATAACTTGCAATTTAACATTCACATTCAACTCTGATTTAACAATCACGCACAATAAATATTCTCAACCCATTTTAGTATTTCCAACATCTCATAAATATATATAAATAAATAAATATATATATATATATATATATATCATAATTCATCGCAATATATTCTTTTTACTCATGCCACATAATTTAGAATAATACACATTTTTATACATTAACTAAAAATACGCCAACCCACATTCATCATTCATAAAAACAAAGGTGCAATCCCAAAAGGGGGGGGGGGTGAATTGGGTTTTAAAAAATTTCTTTTAAATCTTTTTAGGAATTCTTAACTTCTTTTAATTCTTTCAAAGATTTCTTGACTTCTTGTTAATAAAATTTAATGTTCTTTTATTCAATCCACAACCACACAATACAAGTAATCAAAACAAAGCTCAATCAAATAACCAATTGATTTGCTAAGTACAAGTTAAATGTAGCACTATTAAGATTGATGAATGCTTGCAAGATTCAGCACTTCTAAGTAAAGTTTTAGAATGTAAGCTTAACCATAGCTTTGGAATATAAACACACTCCAATCAATATCAAACTTTAAACCATTCAACCACAATATATTTAATCAATATATTATATTTAACTTTCAGCTTTTGTTGTCAACCCAGTGTATATAAATTTGCATTCAAGCCCTGTAGTGAATGTGAATTTGAACCAAGCCATGTATATATGAAATCGTTTCTTCAATGCAAACCACAACTCAATTCTTAAACAACTCAGAATTTAAATAAACTCTTTAGTTAATTTGCCTTTGGGTGTTAATCAACCAATGTACTTCCTTTTGAGGTTTTCGCAAAGTGTTGATTAACCAACGTACTCCCTTTTAGTTTCTGAAATCCCAAATCAAAATTAAACTTTAAGTTTATTTAACTTCCAAATTACGTAGTTTGTATAATTAAGAGAATTAAATCATCAATGCAGTTTATATATGCTGAATGTAAAGAGAGTAAAGGAAAGAGAAAGTGAGACCGAGTTTTTACAAGGTTCGACTTATCCCCATCCTACGTCCTCGTCTATGGTAAACCACCAAAGGATTCTCTAAAACCAATTCCTTTTTTGGGAGGAACAACACTGTTTACACACTTCTTTAGTAGGCTAGAGCCCACCTCTCCAAGTGATATCCCCTCGTTCGGCCACTCCTTCAATAAGGCTAAAGCCCGCCCTTCTAAGCGATATCCCTACGCTTAGCCAACGATCCAAATAATCCTTCGAGTTGTCAATCTACAAGAAAATCAAAAAGAATTTCTGTGTACAAGAAACACTCTCTAAAAGAGCAGGTTAGTACAAGTTTAGCATTATATACTTCAATATGAAAATATCAATATGAAATATAATGAAGCTCAAGTATAGAATTCACCAAATTATTTCTTAAATGAAGATTGGCAGTTGAAACTCGGAGTAGTAAGGATCAGCAGTTCAGAATATCTTAGCAAAAGAGTTTTGCAATGAGTGAGCAAGAGAACTTTGTAAGAACAAGAGTGCTTTCAGCTTATCAATCAGATTTTTCAATTCTTGGTGTGTTTTGATTTGCAAAACAATGTATATATAAGCTTTCAAAAGTGTTTTCGTGTTGCCCAAGTTTACTTGAAGTATTTTCCAGGTTTTTAGAAATTTTGGGGCATAAGCAACTGATATTTAAAGATTAAAACATTTAAAATATTTGACCGTTAACAGTGTTCAAACGTCTGAGCTATCGAGTTCAGACAACTGAAGTTCGTTAATGCTTTGAAAATATTGAGTTAGACACAAAGTCAGACGTTTGAAGTTGGGGTTCAGACTTCTGAAGTCCTGTGTAAAGACCCGAAAATTTAAAAGGATTAAAATAATTTGAAAAAAAAATAATAATAAATAAAATAACAGATAAATAAATAAAAGGAATGACGTGGGAAAAAGAAGAAAAAAAATTAAAAATAAAGAAATTAAATTAAATTAAGATAAATTAAATAATTAGTTAATAAATTAAACATTTTTATATTGGATTTAAAAAAACTAATTGAAATAAGATATGTATATATATATATATATATATATATATATATATATATATATATATATATATATATAAACTGAAAGAAGAAGAAGAAAGAAGAAGAAGAAGTCAGAAGTCAGAAGACATCCCCCCCTGAATATTTTTATTCTTTCCTGCATTCATCTCCGTCTCTCTCCTTCTCTCAATTTCTCGACGAGTTTGTGGCGGATCGGGAAACGGAAGGTGACGTTGGATTCCTGGTTCCGTTGCCGACATTTCTACTGGAACAGATTCATCGTGGGAATGACTTAGGCACTACTCTTAGGAAAAGGTAATTTTTCTCCATTTTCTCAATTTTGCTTTAAATCTGCTGTTAAATCGACGATTGGGTACCACCACATGGTCCTAGTTGCAATTGTCGTCATTTTGACGTGGATAAATTTTCAATTGGAGTTTGTAGGCCCTACTCCAAAGCGAGAATGAGATTTGAAAATTTTGGCAATTTGAGTATATTTGCGGGTATTACTATTTATTTAGGAATTATGGCCCTAGGAAATATTTAAATAATATTTTATTCAGGAATAATTTATTGGAGTTATGAATTTTTTATTCAGGATCCGGGTGAGCACTGTAGGTATTTTTCGAAGTCCCTGTTGGTGTAGTTCGAGAAACTAGGTAAGGGGAAAAATATATAATAAATTAGAATTTTTATGAATTTAATAAAATAAATAAATTGTGTTATATGTACATGTATATGTTTCGGTATGGGTAAAATGCTAACTATTTAAATTATATTTTTTTGAGTTTAGGGTTGTTTATTAGATATGTATATGTGAAAATGAACTGATGAAAGTGAGAAATATTTTCAGGATAATTACATAAGAAATGAAAGGTATTTTCAATATATAAACATTAAATGTTGGTTGGCTTATTTTACAGGCAGTGTATGAATTTTATTACTAAATTGTGTGACATGAGTAAATAGAATGCTGTGTGGAAATATATGTTAAATGTATAAGATACAGGTTAAGTAAGTAATGCATTGTGAATAAAACATGACATGGACTATGTTACTTGTGTGTGTTAAAGCAACCATGTAAACAGCTAAAAGATGCTGGGTAAAACAGTTGAAAGATGTTGGGTAAATGTACGACAGCTGAAAGCCGGGTTAGCAGATTCTAGCGCATTTCTATGTGGACTAACTGTTAATAGATCTAACTCATTTCTATGTGGACTAACTAATGACGGCTAAAGAGCGACTATACAAAGGAATGAAATGAAAACGTTATGCAATGGAATGACAATGCAATGAAATGAAATGTGAAACGTGAATGATATGAATGGGAAAGAGTCATTTAAAGTGAAATGCAATGCAATGTTAAGCTATGAATATGAACAGATGTATATGATTGATTAATGATAGAAAGAATGATGTATTATGATATTAGAAGTATGTATGTATGTAGAACATGTTATGATTGGGCGAGGCGTACCTTTCGCCTGAGGGCTTGTTGAGTAAGGTGAGTGCACTAATAGCTACAGATGTGGTAGTAGCCACATAACGTACTAGGGCAAAGGAAACCTACTTGTATGGGCGGGTAGATTTCCCTATCCTTAGGGCCTTTGCCGGTAAACTTTTGTATGAACTGTGTGAGTACGAGATCAATTTATCACTTGAGGGCTTATTGAGTAAGGTGAGTGCCCTGGTATGCTTTAGCCGTGACCTTTAGGTTGCCTAAATATCATAGCAGAGGAGTGCTACTTGTATGAGCGGGTAATCACCCCTATCCTCAAGTAATCTCATGGGTTAAACATTTGCATGTGTTTGATTAGGTTCAGGGAATGATTTCATAAATTATGTTAACGATTTTCAAATGTTAAATAATATGTTATATATAAATAAATGTTGGTCACATGCTGTTTTAATATATTATTTCTTCCCTTACTGAGATGTGTCTCACCCGAATATAAATAATATATTATTTCTTTCCTTACTGAGATGTGTCTCACCCGAATATGAAAATATTCTTTTTCAGGATTTCCTCGAGATCGAGCTTAGAGAGCTCGAGATTTTATAGCATTTTTGGTAAATAGAAAGAGAAAATGGTATATTTTTATGTTAATTATGATATGTATATTTTATGTTTTATGATTTATGTTTTAAGTTTTATATGTTATGGATGGTTGTGAAACATACTGGTATTTGTGGATAATGTTTTGGAGACACGTATATATTTGAATACAGGTGGATGATTAATTTATTAAGGTTGGTAGTTAGAATTAGTAAACTCTGGTATTATGTTATATGGAGATTATGATGTATGTTTTCTGCTGCGTATGTTATAGATTATGATCTATCATGATATTATCAGGTATAACGCGCTAGACCCGGGTTTAGGGGTTCGAGGCATTACATCCTGGGTTCAGAAGACTGAAGTCAGGGTTCGGTCTTCTGATATGCTTCTACCCGTTTATGTGTTTCACCAATAAATCTTCAGACGACTGAACTTAATCTTCGATCTTTGTTGACCTTATTGGTCATATCCCATTTTGATTATGATAAATACTCTGATATTTAATTGTTAATGAGTTTGTGTGCAGGACCAATCGGAAGTATCATATAGTGCATGCACACGACACATGAAGTGAAGACTTGAAGACCCTGTTTATGTTGTATTGTAATTTAATCATTTATTTGGGTCTGTAATAGTAATTAGGAGAACATGGTCTATAATAATAATTAATGTCTTACCTGCATGGTAGGATGGATAAGCTTAAGACCATAGATGGACCTTAGGGAACACCCTTTTTTTTTTATGTCTTCAAAAAGACCTAAAAATGATCCTAGGACACTCACTCATGCACATATATGTTTGGTTATTTGATTAGGGTGTTTGTACAACTTAAAAAGAACCGAAATGTATGAAAATTAATGTTCGATCAACCGTACTCCCATGTACAAAATGCCACGGTCGACCGAACCCGGACTAGGTCAATAGTTTGACCACAGTCCGGTTGACCGAACTCACTTAGGTCATTTGATCCCGGTCGACCAAACCTTTTAGGAGCCAACTTTTTCACCACCTGGTCAACCGAGCCCAAAATGTACTCCAACACTTTGGTCGACCGAGGGTCCTCAAGAGATGTCCCAATGCCATGGTCGACCGAACTATCCAGTTCAAATCTTCCTAGTCGACCGAACCTTGCAGGATAGGAAAATTGCCTTCGGACTTACAAGTACGGTCGACCTTGCTTACAGTTCATTTTAGTCCTAGTCGACTGAGCCTCAAGAACTTCGTTTGACCGAACTTATCCTAGTTGACCGGTCCTCTCGAGTTGTCTAATATTTTTTACAGTGGTTAACTTTTTTAAATGAGGTTAAAATAATTAAATAATATTAAAACTTTTCTAATTATTCCACATGTGTCCCCAACGGCTATAATTCTTCTCACTTCTATAAATACTCTTTCAATTGCAATAATTAGCAAGGGATTAAGAAAATAATTAGCTAATATCCTCTGAATCTCAAAAAGCCCATTTTTCATATCCAAGCTTTATACTCCTATTCTTACTCATCCATATTGCAAATGTCACTTAGTAAGAGTGCTCTTGTGTTTATCTCACATCTCACCAAGCTTAAACTCTCTATTGCTTGTACTGATTAAGATTTATTTTTCATAGATAGTAAGCTTCTAGTTTTTCTAGGGGGCTTCATAAATAAGACTTTCATAGAAAAACTTGTTAGAGCTTCCAAATTTTGCATCTTCATTGCAATACTCAATAATTCATATTGCGTTTTGGTTGCAAAAATATTTTTCAAATCATTTTTCAAATATCCCGTGTGCTTAGTTTTGAGAAAAATATTTTTGGCATATTTTTCTTGTGAAGATCTTTGTTATTGTACCTTTGATTGATAATATTATCTTGACATAAAGATCAAATATTTTACAAACCAATTTCAAATATCTTTTGTGAGTTATCTCGAGAAAAATATTTTGAGATATTTGTTAGCATATTGAAGATCTTTGTTGCTATATCTTTTTATCTTGATACAAAGATCAAATAAATTTTGCAAACCATTTTTGAATATCTCTTTTGGTTTATATTGAGAAAAATTATTTATTGAGATATTTGAAGTGTGTTTGTGATCTTTGTTTGTGCATTATGGTTGAAATTATTATTTGACACAAAGATCATATCACTGACACTCTCACACACTGATTGCAATATTTGCATAATTATTTGAGAGTAAAAACTTAGACTATACTGAGCTTATCAAATCCTATCTTTTGGTAGTGTATTGATTATATTGTGCGTATTGGGTACATATCTACTTTACATGAAAGCACAATCATTGTACCATTTGAATTGAGAAATTACTATTGTATTTCCAGGCATGGCCTGAGGGGGTGGTAATCCAGCCCAGTAAGGATTGTGTAGGTTGAGATCAGCCCTATGTTAATTAACCTAGTTGTAAAGGTTGAGGTCAGCCCTGTGCTAATTGATTTAGTTGTTTAGGTGCCGCTCTATCAGTTAAGTGAGCCTATAGTGGTAATCTTTGTACTTGTTAGTCAAGACGAGGACGTAGGCAATTTGGCTGAACCTCGATAACATTTCTAGGTGTCGTCTCCTTTACTGCTTTATTGTGCATGCTTGGTTAAATTTCTATTGCAGTTTAAATTTCATTGTATATCTACATTGATTTATTTTACATGCACTAGATTGACCCTACGCTTGTGTAATACTGATGTTAGTGAATTGACCTAGGGGATAAAATTTTTAAATACCAATTCACCCCCCCTCTTGGGATTGCACCAAAACTAACAGACTTCTGAAGTAATTCTTTAGACGACTGAGCTTAAACTTCAGTCTTCTGAAGTTGACTCTTCAGTCTTCTAGGCAGTGTCTTCGGTCTTCTGAATAGTTCATTTTCTATTTTTTTATTTTTAGTTTCCAAAATTTGTTTTGCTCTCTTTCTTTACTCTTTTATAAAACATTTTCTGGGGTTTTAAAATACCTCTCTAAGTCCATGTATTTCTCCTGAAGAGCTTCAAAATATTTCAAACGATATTTTAATATTAAAGTACTTACATAAAGACTTCTAAAACTTTTCACATTCTAGATACTTAAGTATTTATGCTTTATCTTTCTGTGAGCTCTCTCACTCTACTTTTCTTTGGCTCTTTTGACTTCTAACTATCTTTGGCTTTCAACAAATCATCCATGTCCTCATTTTCTTCAAGCTTTAAAATATCATCTTTAAATCCTTGTTTTGACTCTTTTAAGCTTCATTTGATCCTTGTGAGCACTTTGACCTTGCAGCTTTGACTCTTTTAAGCTTCATTTGATCATTGTAAGCACTTTGACCTTGCAACTTTGACTCTTTTAAGCTTTATTTGATCCTTGTGAGCACTTTGACCTTACTTTCACATATGTGAGTCCTGAAATAACATCACTTAACCAAATATGTTAAGTTCCACTTGTTTGTTAGCATCAAAACAAGATTTTAAGCGTTGTAAGACCAACAATCTCCCCCTTTTTGATGATAACAAACAAGGAGCAAAAATTTGAGTAAGCCTTAAAAAGGCTTCCCCTTTCAATAAGCATCATCTTAACAATATTTGCAATCTCTAGGTCATTTTCAAAAATATTTTCACGTATCATGCTTATATCACGTTATTCAATATCAAGTACTTCTCCTCCTTTTGATATATTGTTTCAATAAGCTTTCAATTTTTAATATCATGCTCAATTTTTGCCCAAAACTGCTCCCCCTTTTGACATCAATAAAAAAGAGTACGATATCAAGTAAAACATTAAATACTAAGGCTATGAGCAACCATAAAAAGTATAAAACTTTAAAATTCATCATACATATGAATTCATGATACCAATTAATCTTTTAAAATGTGATACCAATTAATAATTAAAAAAATCATAGTATAGACAATAAGTCATAATACTCCCCTTGAATTTAATACATTCAGATTTGATACCAATTATGCTTTTAAGTTTATTATCCATGCTTCAAATATTAATTCATATCATGTATGTTCTCATGGATACTAAATACCAATATCATGTAAATCATCATTGATGTCATATCATGCTTATGTATATAATTATGCTTGTCAGTTGAGCTTTTTAAATGTTGATACCAATTAAAATATTCATGGATACCAAAATTTGTTTATAGATACCAAAGCTAATATCATGCATAGTTCATGGATTCTAAGAATACTAATATTATATCTTTCATAGCTCATGGATACCAATATGAACAACAACACAAAACAAATAAATTTATCCACTTGATTCATCATTAGCATACATGGTTTAACTTCATATCAAAATTCATACTTATGCTCAATAATCTCATCCTCAAAATTCATACTTCTTACGATTTTGCTTCAAAATCATGCTCAAATTTACAATATAGTGAACCATACATTATCAATATGAGTCAAGTCATGATCATACACATGTAGTATATAGCAAATTAGCACAACATGTATTTCATTTTCATTTGCTTTGTAATATTGCTCAAGTTGTCTTCAAGTATCTCTTATTCTTAAATGTTTCTTATTTTGTTCAAAAACTTTTCCTTAATCAAAATATTCATGTACTAAGCTTTGATTTTTCTTTCTTTTGATTCCTTATGAATTTCAAAACTTTTTTAAAATTTAAGCTTGTATGAATCATCCTATAATTTTGGCCAACAATGTTATTTATTTGTCTCATACAAGACTTTTTATCTAGGTACCCATATCTTTTTGGGTCCGATAGGTTTCATAAGTGATGTTTCTTTTATTCTCCATACTTGTTTAATTCTACATCCTTTCTCTTTAATGGTCATTCAAACTTTATATGACCATTTTTCATGCATAGATAGCATATGGTGTTAGTGTAGGCATTAGAAGATGTGCTGGCATAATCTTTGGATGCTTTTGAGAAGTATCCTATGTATTTCAATTTGATATTGGAATATTGAAGTATATTCGTGCTTTTAATTTGTACTAATCTACTCTTGTGAGAGTACTATTGTACACATGGATTATTTCTTGTTTCCTTGTAGTGTATTGATGATTTAAGGTTGTTGGATCGTTGGACCAAGCGTGGGGTATCACTTAGAGAGGGATCTCTACCTTTAAAGAGGGAATTGTAACAGTTTTCTTCGCCTGGAAAGGAATGCTCTAGTGGAATCCTTGAGTGGTATTAGTCTAAGGCGAGGACGTAGGCTGGGGATAAGTCTAACCTCATAAAAATCTCAGTGTCTCTCTTTCCCTTCTCTTTATTTTCAGCACATATACATATATATATATACATATATATATATATATATATATATATTGTTTTTGTGTGTGTGTGTGTATGTGTATACAAAGTGCAGGTGTCAGAGATTAAAGAAGACTCTTATTATAAGAAAGTACGTTTTGATTAAACTTTTGCAGAAACCCAAAAGAGAGTATGTTAGCTTTGGTGCAATCCCAAGAGGAGGGGGGGTGAATTAGTATTTAAAAAATTTTATTCCTTAGGTTAATTCTCTAACAATAGTATTACACAAACCTAAGGCCAATCTAGTGCATGTAAAATGAATCAATGTAAATATAAAATGGAATTTAAACTGTAATAAACGATTAACTAAGCATACACAATAAAGCAATAAATGAGACAACACCAGAAATGTTATCAAGGTTCGGCTAAATTGTCTACGTCCCCGCCTTGGCCAACAAGCACAAGAATTACCACTATAAGCTCACTTAACGAGTGGAGTGGCACCTAAACAACTAGGTCAATTAACATAGGGCTGACCTCAACCTTTATAATTAGGTCAATTAAGGGGCTGACCTCAACCAACTCGCCTTACCAGGATGGCGTACCTAGCTTTCCTAACCGGGTCTAAGCCAATCCGAGACTATTTCAAAGGGCTAGTCTCTTTCTTCAGGCCCGTGCCTGAAAATACAATAGATTTGAAATACAATCAAATGGTACAGTGTTTGTGCTTTCGTGTAAACTAGATATGTATCCAGTTACACACAGTATAATCAATACACTACCAATAGATAGGATTTGATAAGCTCGGTGTAGTCTAAGTGTTTACTCCCTAATATTTATGCAAATATAGCAATCAGTGCGTGAGAGTTTGAATGATAGGATCTTTGTGTCAAAATAATATTTCAATCACAATGCACCAACAAAGATCACAAGCGCACTTCAAATATCTCAATAAATAATATTTCTAAATATAAACCACAAGAGATATTCAGATTTAGTTTATAAAATAATTTGATCTTTGTGTTCAAGAAGATAAAATCAATCAAAGGATATTTCAACAAAGATATTTTTGCGTATGCACAAATATCTCAAAAATATATTTCTCAAAGTAAATCACACGAGATATTTGAAATCGATTTGCAAAAATTTGTTTCACAAACAAAAAGCAATACGAACTCTTGAGTATTGCAATGATGATGCAAAACTCACAAGCTCTATGAAATTTTCCTATGGAAGACTTATTAATGAAGTCTCCTATAAAAACTTCAAGCTTACTCTCAGATAAAAATGTATATCAATCAACTAGAACAAATGAGAGTGTAAGCTTAACTAGATACTCACAATAGTACTCTTACTTAACAAGATTTGCAATGAGGATAAGTAAGAATGAAGAAATATAGCTTGGATGTGAGAAATAGAGCTTTTGAGAATTAGAGGATATTTGCTAATTGTTTTACTAATCTGATGTTAATTATTCCAAATGAGGGGGTATATATAGACAACCCCTAAAATATAACCGTTAAGGACACATATGGAACTATTAGTAAAGTTTAATGACACTTTGAATTCTTGAACTCTATTTAAAAAATATTTAACTGCGGTAAAAATCAGGGCAACTCGAGAGGTCCGGTCGACCAGACCTGTTTTGGTCGACCATATCTCATATGGTTCAGTCGACTAGGAGGATTTCGAACTAAGGGCTCGGTCGATCGAAAGTAGGCGATTTCCCATTTCTCCGAGGTTCGGTCGACCAGA
Source organism: Malania oleifera (assembly GCF_029873635.1). Lineage (NCBI taxonomy): Eukaryota > Viridiplantae > Streptophyta > Magnoliopsida > Santalales > Ximeniaceae > Malania > Malania oleifera. Next base: position 14,585,746 of record NC_080424.1, read on the forward strand.
CCATTTTAAAATGGCTGGTTTGGTCGACCAGACTGCTGGGATTTTTCCCGAGGACCCTCGGTCGACCAGGTAGTTGGTATACAAATTTGGCTTGGTTGACCAGATGGTCAATTTGTTGACTTCAGGGGGTTTTGGTCGACCGGGGGGTTTTGAACTACATTGGTTCGGTCGACCAGGGCCTTGGTCAACTGTTGACCTAGATCTGGGTTCGGTCGACCGGGCTATAAATGAACTATCTGGTTCGGTCGACTGGGCTGAAGTCAAATTCTTGACCCAAGTCAGATTCGATCGACCAGGGCAAAATGAATTGCCTTGGCTGGTCGATCGAAAGTGCACAATGTGTGCATTTCGGTCCTTTTTTTCTTATGCAATCACCTAAATCAAATAATCAATCATATGTATGCATGAGTGAGTGTCCTAGGGTCTCTTCTAAGCCTTTTTCAAAACACCGAAAAAATCCGGTGTCGGTCGACCGAAGGTTGTTCCCTAAGGTCCATCTATGGTCTTGAGCTTATCGATCCTACCATGCAGGTAAGACATTAATTATTACAGACCATATTCTCCTAATTACTATTACAGACCCAAATAAAAATGAAATACAATAAACATGATCTTCAGGTCTTCACTTCATATGTCGTGTGTGTGCACCATATGATATGTTCGATTGGTCCAGCACACAAACTCATCAAACCATTAAATATCGTATTTGTCATAATCAAAACAGGGTATGACCCATAGGGTCAACAGAGTACGTTGTTTAATAGTTTGCAGAGATCTTAATTAAGAGAATGTAAACAAATTTCATTCAATACAAGGCTTGCATAAATTCACAAGGTTACAACTTTACAACAAACAAACAACAAAACCACGCCTTAGTCCTACTAAGTGGGGCCGGCTATATGAATCCTTTTCTACCAATTTATGCGATCATTGACCATTTCTTTTGATAGATTCAAGGATATTAAATCCTTACTCATTATCTCCTCCTAAGTTATTTTAGGTCTACCCCTACCTTTCTGCTGCCCCCTATGATAACTAAGTCACTCAGGTGCACTTTAAGGCCTACGTTGCAAGTGTCCATACCATCTGAGCCATCCCTCCCTTATCTTATCTTCTATAGCAGCTGCACCTAACTTACCACGAATATGTTCACTCCTTAATTTATCTTTCAATGTTATACCACTCATCCATCTAAACATTCTCATCTTGGCAACTTTTACTTTTTGGATATTATGTTTCTTCGTCGCCCAACATTCCGATCCATATAATATAGCTAGTCTTATAGCTGTCCTATAAAACTTCCCTTCCAATTTTAAGGGTATTCTATTATCACATTTCACACTTGAAGCACTTCTCCATTTTACCCAACCTACTTTAACTCAATGCATTACATCATCTTCAATTTCTCCTTCAGCTTGCATAATAGATCGAATGTATCGAAATCTACGAGCAGATCCTTGATGTACACCTATAGTAATTGAAAATTCTCTAGTTTCTGCATCTATAGTCCTTACACTAGTCATTATTCCATCGCACATATCCTTAATGACATCGGCATACCTACAACATACACCCTTTTTTTTTTCTAAAACCCACAATAGAACTTCCCTATGTATCCTATCATATGCTTTCTCAAAATCAATAAATATCATATGCAAGTCCCTCTTCTTTTTCCTAAACTTTTCCGTTAATCTTCTTAAAAGATAAATAGCTTCTATGGTAGATCTCCCAAGCATAAAACCAAATTGATTTTCTGAAATCTTCGTTTCTAACCTTAATCTTTGTTCAACTACCATTTCCCATAGTTTCATCGTATGACTCATAAGTTTAATTCCATGATGGTTATTACAATTTTGAATATCTCCTTTATTTTTGTATATAGGTAATAAAGTGTTTTTCCTCCATTCATCTGACATTTTCTTAGTTTTTACAATTGTATTAAATAATTTAGTTAACCATATAATTCCGTTATCATCCAAACATTTCCAAACTTCAATTGGGGTGTTATCTGGTTCCATACAGACATATTTGATTCAGCAGTGGTTGGCTAGCCATTGTCGGGTCCCGCCTTCAGGCTGCACAACCCGTCATGGGGGGTAATACATGATACCAGCTAGCTATTCATCCTGGGTTTGTTTTTAGTACTACAGTTATAATAGATGATTTTATGTATGATATGATTTATTAAGAGATGTGAAAATATATGTTTACCCAGTACGATATAATTATGTTTATAGAATTATGAAATGTACTGTATACGTACAAATGCATTAAATATTCATGTTGCCACACAGCTGTATTTAGTTTATTTTCCCTTACTGAGAAGTGTCTCACCCCCGAACATTAACTGATTTTTAGGAAATCCAGTGAGACTGGCGGGCTAGAGCCGCCGTTGAGTGATTGGAGCTTCCCTACTAGAAGGGTAAGCATTGAACTAGGATCAGGAATTTTTGTTATTTAATCCTAGTGTTATTTTGACTTTTGGAGGTTGTATATCATAACAGTATTTTGATGTTATAAAAAGCTCTGGTATTATGTTTTATGATCGGATGTTTGAGATTTTATGTTTACTGCTGCTAGGTTTTCCGCTGTGTTTGACAGGTGTCCTCGCTACCCACGGGTTCGGGTTGACCATTTTATTTATTATGTGATATTTTATGTTAAGAAATTGAGGGACGTTACATTTGGTATCAGAGCCTAGGATATTAGGTTCTGCAGACTCTAGAGTGCAGCAGTAATAGTACCAGAGTATAGGATAAGAGGATTTGAGGTCTGGTTTTGTAGTCTAGATGCAGGACTTCCGTGGTGGTTTGTATGATTTTCCTGGGGTGACAATTTCAGGAAATTTATTGTAAACTATCATCGGGTTGGGTATCTAGGTTGCAGGATTGAACCTTGAATTAAGATTAGGAGTGATAAGTTAATTAGGAGAATATACTATATGAGTTGGGGGATACACGTAGGAAAAGAGGTTTTGAGTTAAGTTATTTCTTCTTTCAGGATGGACCATGGTGGAAATAGTGCCCACGCCAGTGGGAGTGAGGGTGCTGGACCCTCAGGTGCTGCGGGGAGTGATTCAGATGCAGTCTTACGCAGCGTAGCACAGCAAGTTATGGCAGAAATTGCCAGGAGTTCGAGAGAACAGGGTGGTCCATCTCTAGGCCATGGTTGTACGATCGAGAAGTTCATAAAGATGAATCCTCCAGCTTTCTTAGGAGGAACGGATCCTGCAGTCGCTGAGAATTAGGTGTAGGAGATGGAGAAAATATTTGTAGTACTGCAGTATTCAGAGGAGCAGAAGGTGCTGTTTGCCACCTACAGACTGTCTGGAGAGGCCGAGAGATGGTGGTCAGCAGTGAGATTGTTAGAGCAGCAGAGGAATATACCTGTAGAGATGACTTGGGAGCGATTTAGAGAGATATTCTTCGACAGGTATTTTCCAGCCTCTTCCAGGGAGGCTAAGATTACGGAGTTCCTGAATCTGAAGCAGGGATAGCTGTCAGTACAGCAGTACGTGACGAGGTTCATCGAGCTATCTCGCTTCGCCCCGTACATTATTCCAGATGAGACGAAGAAGGTACGACAGTTTGAAAGAGGCTTGAGGAGAGAAATTTACAAGCAGGTATCGATATTGAAGTTGCAGGACTTCACCGAGTTGGTTGACCGAGCCACTATAGCAGAGATTGGTGAGCGATTGGAGGCTGAGGAGCAGAGGCAAAAGAAAAGATCCATACCTTCTGATTTCCAGCAGGGAGCCGACCGTACCATATGGAAGAGAGGTGGCTATTATAAGGACCGGAGACAGAAGACAGGGAATCGCGGTTTCCAGGGTGCACAGCCATCTCCCGCTTGCCCATCTTGCGGGAAGAGACACTTGGGAGAGTGTCGTGCTGGGCGAGGTGTCTGCTACAAGCGCGGGGAGCCAGGACATATGATGAGGGAGTGTCCGACACATATTGGTACTGTTCCTAGACCTGCACGAGGAGGTTACCAGGCACCACGAGGAGGCCAGCAGAGGAATACGGCCCCAGCCAGAGTTTTTGCTTTGACACCGGGCGATGCTGAGGCGGCAGGAGATGTGGTGACAGGTACTGTTTCAATACTATCATTTAAAGCTACTGTTTTGTTTGATTCTGGGGCGACGCATTCATTTATCGCTTGGGATTATATTAAATTGTGTGGGTTTGAGCCTCAGCAGTTAGAAATTAGTTTGTTTGTTGCTACGCCAACTGGGACCGTGGGGGTATGTAGGAAGGTACTCAAGGACTGTCCAGTGGATATTCAAAGGAGGTATTTGTTAGCTAATCTGGTGGTTTTAGACATGCATGGGTTTGAGGTAATCTTGGGTATGGATTGGCTAGTTGCCCACTATGCTAGCATTGATTGCCATTATAGAGTGGTAGTGTTTAGACCTCCAGAGGGACAGGAGTACAGATTCGTGGGATCACATGTGCGCACCCCACCTCAGTTATTATCTGCTATTCAAGCGTGTAGATTGCTATCAGAAGGTTGTCAAGGATATTTAGCCTATGTGAAGGCTGTATCAGAAGGGGAAATGAGGGTGGAGGATATCCCAATAGTGAGAGATTTTCCTGATGTATTTCTAGAGGATTTTCCTGGACTACCTCCTGATCGTGAGGTAGAGTTCGTTATTTATCTGGTTCCGGGGACAGCACTGATTTCGAAGGCGCCATATAGAATGGCACTGGCAGAGCTGAAAGAATTGAAAGAGCAGTTGCAGGAGCTTTTAGATAAGGGGTTCATTTGGCCCAGTGTGTCACCCTGGGGAGCACCAGTTTTTTTTGTGAGGAAGAAGGATGGCTTGATGAGATTATGCATCGACTATCGAGAAATCAATAAAGTAACTATCAAGAATAAATACCCACTCCCGCGTATTGATGATTTGTTTGACCAGTTACAGGGGACACAGATCTTTTCGAAGATAGATTTACGCTCCGGGTACCATCAGGTGAAAGTCAGGATGGAAGATGTTTTAAAGACGGCATTTAGAACACGGTATGGTCACTATGAATTTCTAGTTATGCCGTTTGGGTTGACGAATGCTCCTGCGGTGTTTATGGATCTTATGAACAGGGTTTTTCACCAGTACTTGGATTGGTTTGTGGTAGTATTTATTGATGATATACTGGTGTATTCGAAGAGTCCAGAGGAGCATGAGGAGCATCAGAGTATAGTGTTGCATGTATTGCGAGAGAAGAAACTATATGCGAAGCTCAAGAAGTGTGAGTTTTGGCTGGAACAGGTTACCTTCCTTGGACACGTTATATCCAAGGGTGGTATTTCTGTTGATCCGAGTAAAATTGAGGCGGTAGTTGATTGGGTACAACCAAAGAACGTACATGAGATCAGGAGTTTCCTGGGATTGGCTGGGTACTACTGCAGGTTTGTTGAGGGCTTTTCTCGATTGTCAGACCCGTTGACCAGATTGACCAGGAAAGGAGCGAAGTTTGAGTGGTCTGATGAATGTGAACAGAGCTTCCAGGAATTGAAGCAGCGACTCATCACTGCGCCTGTGTTGACGATTCCTTCATGAGAAGAGGGGTTCGTAATTTACAGTGATGCGTCCCATAAAGGGCTCGGATGCGTGTTGATGCAGCAGGGGAGAGTGATAGCCTATGCCTCACGACTGTTGAAAGAATATGAGAATAACTACCCTACCCACGATCTGGAGTTGGCGGCGGTTGTTTACGCGCTGAAGTTTTGGAGGCATTATCTATATGGGGGTAGGTGTGAGATATTTACTGACCATAAGAGTTTAAAGTATTTCTTCACGCAGAAGGAATTGAATATGAGGCAAAGGAGATGGTTGGAGCTAATAAAGGATTATGACTGCACTATTAGCTACCACCCGGGAAAGGCTAATGTGGTTGCTGATGCTTTGAGTCGGAAATCAGTGGAATCATCTGTATCTGCAATGGAAATTCAGCATCCGATTCAGATGGATCTGGAGAGGCTCGGTGTGGAGCTAGTAGAGGGCGATCACCAGGTGTTCATTGCTGACTTGGTTTTGCAGCCGACTTTACAAGAGAAGATTAAAGCAGCTCAGAGGAATGATGCAAAACTAGTAGAGCTTATGGGAAAGGTACAGGATGGTCAGGAACCAAAGTTCAACATTTCAGATGATGGAGCCCTGAGGTTCCATACCAGGTTATGTGTTCCTGCCGATCCTGAGATCAAGAAAGTCATACTGGAGGAAGCACATCGATCCCTATATACTGTACATTCGGGTAGCACTAAAATGTACAGGGTTCTCCGAGAGTCCTTCTGGTGGAGCAACATGAAGAGGGAGATAGCTCAGTTTGTGGGTCAGTGTTTGACGTGCCAGCAAGTGAAGGCTGAGTATTAGAGACCAGCAGGATCGTTGCAGCCACTCCACATTCCTGAGTGGAAGTGAGAGCATATAGCGATGGATTTCGTCTCAGGATTATCGCCAGCATTGCATGGACAGGACGCTATTTGAGTAGTGGTGGATCGATTGACAAAGACTGCCCACTTTTTGCTGATCAGAGTTAGCTACTCCATGGACAGATTGGCTGAGTTATACATCCAGGAGATAGTTAGACTCCACGGCGTCCCAGTGTCCATAATTTCAGATAGAGACCCACGGTTTACATCTCATTTTTGGAAGAGTCTGCAAGGGGCCATGGGTTGTCAGTTGTCGTTCAGCACAGCTTTTCATCCTCAGACAGATGAACAGATAGAGAGGACGATACAGATTTTGGAGGATATGCTGCGAGCATGTGTGTTGGATTTTGGAGGTCGTTGGATGCAGTATTTGCCACTGGTTGAGTTTACGTATAATAACAGCTACCAGGCCAGCATTGGGATGGCACCGTATGAGGCACGGTATGGCAGGAGGTGCCGATCCCCATTGTACTGGGATGAGGTTGGTGAGAGACAGGTGTTGGGGCTAAAGCTGATACAGCAGACTCAGGATAAAGTCAGACTCATCAGAGACAGGATCAGGACAGCACAGAGCCGGCAGAAGAGTTATGCTAATACTCGTCGGCGAGAATTGGAGTTTGACACAGGAGATCACGTGTTCCTGAAGGTAGCACCGCTGAAGGGTGTTATGAGGTTAGGGAGGAAAGGTAAGCTGAGCCCTAGGTATATTGGACCATTCGAGATTCTTGAGAGAGTGGGTCCAGTTGCCTATCGTTTGGCATTACCACCGGTCCTATCTAGGATCCATGATGTATTCCATGTTTCTATGCTGAGGAAATACGTCCCAGACCCCTCCCATGTGATTAGATATGAAGCACTAGAGTTAGGTGATACTTTAGTTTATGAGGAAGTGCCAGTGCAGATTCTTAACTGGAAGGAACAGGAGTTACGTACGAAGAAGATTCAACTGGTAAAAGTTCTGTGGCGCAATCATGCCATTGAGGAAGCTTCCTAGGAACTAGAGGATCAGATGCGCCAGAGATATCCGCACTTATTCAGTGGAGTTTAGTTAGTCAAGTGAATGGAATAGTATTGTAGTTTTTATTTGTATAGTGTAACGTAAGATAGATAGAGTTTTTAATTTTGAAACGTGAATGGTTTTGAGAGAATTTTGAATAGTTGTAATCTCTAAGAGCCTTCGTTGTAACCACGGTATTCCTCCGCCATAAGTGAGGATAATCAATAAAAATTGGAAGTGTTTTTACTAAGGAAGGGAAATAGGGGAATGGCAAATTTCGAGGACGAAATTTTTATGAGGAGGGGAGAATGTAAAAACCCCAAAAAGAGATATAAAATATTAGTGGATTGATTTTCAAAAAAATAATAATAATAAAAATAATAAATAATAAATAATAATAATTAATTAATTGGATTTAAAAGAAAAAAAAGAAAAAAATTAATTAATTAAAATTTATTTATTTTTATTAATAAAATATATTATTATTAATATTAATTAAATAATAATAATAATAATAATAATATTATTATTATTATATTTACCCTCCTGAAGCTTGTTGAAGCTTCAGGAGATTCAAGTTATGTATATATTATTATTATTATTATTATTATTATTATTATTATTATTATTCTTCTTCTTCTTCTTCTTCTTCTTCTTCTTCTTCTTTTCTCTTCTTTTCTTTTCTTCTCTGTAACTCACTGCAATCTCTCTCTCTCTCCTCACGTTCTCTCTCCCTCTCTCCTCAATTTCGTGACGGATTTTCACCCGATCGAAAATCCGAAAATACCACTGGACTCCATTCGCCGCTGCCGCCATTTCTACCGAAGCGAATCGGTGGTAGGAGCGGCGTAAGCGTATTCCCTGGGGTAAGCCATTTTCCCCTTTTTATTTAATTTCTTGCAAAATATAAGCCCAATTGACTAACGGACACCACCACGAGAATCTAGGGATGATTCTCTACAAGTCTAGTGGGACGGAATTCTCGTGAGAGTGTCGGGCCAAAATCCCAAATTTGGGGTGCGACGATTATTAAGGGGCTTATTTTTAATCAGTTAGCATTAATTTAGAAATGCTAAAATATTAAGCATTTGGGACTGAAGTAGGATTTCTGGAATTTAGGGCCCGGGTGAGCGCTGCGGGTGTAATTTTGGGACCCGCAGGCAAAATTAAAAAAAAATTAAGTAGGGATGTTAAATAATAGTTTAAATGTTAATTTAAGGTATATGGAGCCTAAGGAAGGTTAGATGAGTATTATTTTGAAGAAATAGATTAATTAATCTAGGGAAAAATATAAATTGTAGGAATTAAATTTCGGGCGCCAAGGGCGTGAAATTTTGGGTCCTAAGGAATTTCTCAGTAGGCAGGTAAGGGAATAAACTAAAGTAGTAATTTTCCATACAAATTATTATTGATTATGAGTAAATTTATCTTCAGAAAAGCATATGTTATATTGTGTATTACGAATGAAATGTACGATTGAGAAAATACTGCTATGATGATTAAAATGTATATGTATGTATGAGATGTAAGAAATTCACGATTTTAGAATATGAAGTATGACTTTTAAAAGCATATGTGTGGCATGAATATTATTTTATGTGAAATGTATTATGATGTGAAAGATTTTACGAACAAAGCATGATTTCAGGTATTATGAAAATATGAGTTATATTGTGATGGTTTTGACAATTATGTGATAAATGATGTATTTTCAGTATATATATATACCTGAAACAATTTTGGGGCGAGGCCATATATTTATGTTATCGGCACGAGGCCGTATTTATGTTTTTGGCGTGAGGCTATATATTTATGTTATCGGCACGAGGCCGTATTTATGTTATTGGCGCGAGGCCATGTATTTATGTTATCGGCACGAGGCCGTATTTATATTATTGGCGCGAGGCCATATTTACTATGATTTTGGCGCGAGGTCATATATTTATGTTATCGGCACGAAGCCGTATTTATGCTATTGGCGCGAGGCCATATGTATGATTTCGGCGCGAGGCCGTATTTATGTTTTCGGCACGAGGCCGTAATGATGTTACGTGTGATCATGTATTATATGTTTTCATAATCAGGATGTTAGTTTAGTTCAGACCAGGAGCTCAGTACCGTAGCTATGGGTTAATTTTGGCACGAGGCCTTATTAGTGCTACCGTCCCACGAGGGGATAGGAGATGGATAGTCGATGTGGCTTTCAATAGAGTGTGGACATCCACCTGGTAGTCCGGACCAGGGTGTGGCGGGCTCATTGTAGTTACAGACATATTTGATTCGGCAGTGGTCGGCCAGCCATTGTCGGGTCCCGCCTTTAGGCTGCACAACCCGTCATGGGGGGTAATACATGACACCAGCTAGCTATTCATCCTGGGTTTGTTTTTAGTACTACAGTTATAATAGATGATTTTATGTATGATATGATTTATTAACAGATGTGAAAATATATGTTTACCCAGTACGATATGATTATGTTTATAGAATTATGAAATGTACTGTATACGTACAAATGCATTAAATATTCATGTTGCCACACAACTGTATTTAGTTTATTTTCCCTTACTGAGAAGTGTCTCACCCCCGAACATTAATTGATTTTTAGGAAATCCAGTGAGACTGGCGGGCTAGAGCCGCCGTTGAGTGATTGGAGCTTCCTTACTAGAAGGGTAAGCATTGAACTAGGATCAGGAGTTTTTGTTATTTAATCCTAGTATTATTTTGACTTTTGGAGGTTGTATATCATAAAAGTATTTTGATGTTATAAAAAGCTCTGGTATTATGTTTTATGATCAGATGTTTGAGATTTTATGTTTACTGCTGCTAGGTTTTCCGCTGTGTTTGACAGGTGTCCCCGCTACCCACGGGTTCGGGTTGACCATTTTATTTATTATGTGATATTTTATGTTAAGAAATTGAGGGACGTTACATTTATGTGTGTGGTTAGGCTTTCACCTAAAATAATTTTACAATCCTTGCATGATAAACGAACTACCCTCCTAGTTATATATATATATATATATATATATATATATATATATATATATATATTTGACTTCTATTTTGTCCATTTTTAAAGGTTATTAAGTGTTCCTCTCTCTTCTTAAAGCAAGTATTCATTATACCAAAATCATATGACATAAAAAAGTCTAAAATCATCTCCCCATACTCATTTTTGTCTCCATATCCATATCCTCTATGTATCCTCTCACAATTTTTATTATCTCTTCCAACGTGTTCATTCACATCTCCTCCTATAAATATTTTCTCAGTCCCTAGTATGCCTTGTATAATACTATCCATATCTTCCCAAAATTGTCTCTTAGGATTTTTTGCTAAGCCAACATGAGGAGCATAAGCACTAATGATTTCATTATCTCTTGTCCTAATACCATCTTGATTTTTTATAATTCTATCCCTTACTCTAGTTACATCCACAACACTATCTTTTAAGTTTTTGCCCATAATAATGCCTACTCCATTCCTATGTTTTTCTTTTCCAGTGTACCAAAGTTTAAATCTCGATTTATCAATTTCTCTAACTTTCTCCCCCACCCACTTAGTTTCTTGAAGGCAAATTATATTAATTCTTCTTCTAATCATTGTATCTACAATTTTCATGCCTTTACCCATAAGTGTCCCTATATTCCAAGTTGCTAATCTAATCCTAGTTTCCTGAACTAACGCCTTTACCTACCCACGTCCAGAATGATGCAGGAACCCTCACATATTTGACACCGTACCCGGGCGCCGACATTGCGCGTCGCTTCGGGGCAATGACCTAGCCCACCCTCGCCCACTTTTCTCTACACCCGGGTGGTTCAAGTGCAACGTGTCGCTCGTAGGGGATGCCCTAGCAAATATTCGATAAGGATTCATATCATAGTGATCTAACAAATTTTACGCTAGTTGTCAACTACCTAACACAACCCTCCTCCTTAACTCGAGCTTGGGACCGGCTTGTGTGTGAAAAAATTAGGACATTAAGTGCATCACAGACGGAGTTACAGGGCTACAACTCTAGAGATCCATAAATTATAATAATTAAATAATAGAGAAGAAGGAAAATTTTAAGGGTCAAAGCAGGGTTTGTCGACAAATGCCCTGGTTTCGCCGACGAACTCCCTGAAGGATTCATTAATAAAGTTCAGTGTTTCGTCGACGAAGAGATACCGAGAGTGGGTGTTCTAGACCCATTAGTTCGTCAATAAGATCCTTATCTTCATCGACGAACTCCCTTCTTCTCCTTGTCAACGAAGCCACATGTCTCGTCAATGAAGACACGTGCCAAGTCGGTTATAAATACGCAAAAATCGGGATTTTAGTGAGAGAATCAATTTTTCCTTCATTTTCTCCCTCTATATACGGCTGCTCTGCTTTCTCTCTAAAAAATCGGCTCTGTCTCTCCTCAGCTCAACGATTAGAAGCTACCACAATGATCTTGGGGAGATTCTCTACAACCTAACTAGAATAGAATCTCGATTTGAGAAGTTTGGGTACCATCCCAAAATTAGGGTAAGTAGGTTATTTAAGGTTTATTTGGTTAGTAGGCTTTTTTGAACCCAGATTGTGTATTAAAAGTTAATATACTTGTGGTTGGAATGGTTGAATTAGGGTGTTGTGATTTCAGGGTCTGGGTTTCCAAACACTGAAGGCACGCTAAGGAGTTTTAGTGGGTGTTCTCCGGAACCCAGGTAAATAATAAATAGTTTATAATTCAGAAAATATGAGTATGAAAATTATTCTGGGTTTTCAGTTTATTGACAAGAATGTTAATTTAGGTGTAATCCCAAGAGGGGGTAAATTGGGTATTTTACAAATTACTTTGGTATTTCAATCCTTAATTGAAAACCTAAACATACAAGCACAAATGTCGATACACACCAATTTCAGTATTATAAAACTTAATTGATTTAATCAGTGGATATCTCAATTAATTCATAATTACCCAATTAATATCACGTATTTTAGATATTCATATATACCAATATTTAAAAACATGCACATCATATATAATATGAATATAAATGCAGAAATGTAGAGAGAGAGAGTGAGAGAGAGAGAGAGAGAGAGAGAGAGAGAGAGAGAGAGAGAACGCAGACACCAAATTTTTAACGAGGTTCAGCTAAACTCAGCCTACGTCCTCGCCTTGGGAAAACCACCCAAGGATTCCACTAATCCGGCTCCTTTAATTAGGACGGAGCTTCCCGTTACAAACTCACTGCTTACAAGAGATACAACTTCCTCCTACTCTGCTGCATACAAGAGGCATAGCTTTCTCCTACTTCGCTGCTTACAAGAGGCGTAGTTCCCTCCTTTCCAGTTCACAGCCTGAACCATTAATACAATAGTTGAATGAAAATCCTGAACACTCAGATACTTCTCACAAGAAAATGAGTATAATAAAATTCCTTAAACACATTCATAGGATATAACTTGAAGCTCAATGAATGTATGTAATGATTTCAATAATAATCAAATATATGATCTTTACATATAAAAATATGTATGATGAGTTTTCTCAAAGATCTACACCCAATGCAATGTATCTCCAAAAAATTGATTTTTCAAATAATATGTGTTGGAGATCTAAGGTTTTAGTTCAAATCACTTTATACAAGAATACCAAATAAGATCCTTAAAAAATCTTGAATATTATGCATATCTAAGTTCTTGCTATCAAATAACTTGTAACATTAAATCTTTGAATAAAAAATATGATGTTGAATGTCTCAAAGATTTAAACAATATTTTTCAAACACTTTTTGCACGAATGAAATAGATCTCTTTGGATAAAAATATAACTTTGAATATCACAAAGATTCAAAACTTTAGAATACTATTCCTAAAAGATTTTTCAAATAAATAACTATGTGAAAAAAAGTTTCTTGTTCCCAAAAAGATTTTTAGATAAATGAATAATGGAGAAGACGACCGTTTAATAAAGAATTGAAAGTGCAATAAAATATTTTTCCAACCCTTAAGATCAAACCAGATTTAGCAAAAGTTGTGTGTGTATTTGCTTAGATCTTGAATATGTGAATGCCTAGATAAATGTAACTTCTTTGAAGTGCAGGCAACGATTTTTAGCAATATGTTCAAAGCTTTCCAGAGATAGGCAAAAAGTGGTGCTTTATGGTTTAGAGATTATTTTTATAAGTGTTCTCGGCCCTAGATAAAATCCTAGCCATTGAATCATTTAAAAATAAGAATTTTCGTCTATGTCCACACTGAAACATGAATCAGCATCCTGATCTTCGTTGACGAATGGGTACGTTCATCGATGAGTGTACAACACTTGTTCGTCGATGAGGCTATGAGTTTGTCGATGAAAGCACTGTCTGAACATTTTGGTCTCTCGGTATTTTTTCATCGATGAGAGAAATCTATTCATCGCCGAGTGGCCTTCATGTGTTCGTCAGTGAGGCCATGCGGTTCGTCGATGAGGCCTCTAAAATTTGCCTCTAAAAATTCATTCAACCTAGAACTAATGTAAATGTATTTTTCATGAAATGCATAAGTCCTAAGATCTGTCTAGGGTATATTTGAGCTTCGAATTATATCATATGAAATTTGCAAATACATTCAGTTCTAAATATCCATTCTCATTGAAGATCTTGAACATGAAGCTTTCTTCTACATCATTTTATTCTTCTAGATCCATGGATTGAGCCAAGTGGTATGTTCTCTAGATTCCTTGTGGCTTCCATATCAGCTTACCATTCGTATCATCCATGCGTGCTAAATAATGATCCTGCTAAAAGGCTCAAAGCACAGATGAGATAATGATGTTTTGTCATTATTAAAACGAGATCGGACTCAAAAAGTCAACAACCACCTCCTTTTTGATGATGACAAACACAAGAGCAAAATTCATAAATTTTAAAATAAAATATTGTAATTCAAATATATCCAAAGAGAAAACATTGAGAATTTTAAGTTTAGCTCAATATGCATATAGATATAGCAATAAAGCATATGCACATTAATCCTCACCCCTTAAAAATCCTTTCTCCCTAAACACAAGGAGTATATCATTTTGCTCATTAATCCTCTCCCCCTTTTGGCATCAGCAAAAGGGTTAAATGTAAAACAAAAATTCTTTGCTGTAAAAAAAAAAAATGACTCCCCCTTTTTGAAACAAAATTTTATTTTAGCTCAGAAAAACTCCCCCCCCCCCTTTTTTATTTTATTTTATTTTATTTAAGCTCATTCACATTGTAGACTATGTAATTTTAAAAAAATTTCTCTCCCTTTTTATCTATGAATAAAAATTTCTCTCCCCCTTTTGGATCTCAAAAAAAATTGTGCTCTAGATTTTTGCTTTAAGTGCATTTCAAAAAGATTTATAACCAAAAAGACTAACCATACATATCCTATTTATATCAATGCATTTTAAAATAAGATCATATGGTTAACTCAAGGAACTTGTGGCAAAACAATATATTTTTCATTTAAAGTATTTAATAAAATCATCATAATTAAGCACATGCCACAGAAAGTTTAATGCACATCTAAGCAAAAAATATTTGTGAGCATAATAAGATAGGAAATAATTTCGAGATGCTACCTCTATGAATTTGAATACTTGCATAGATGGAATGAAATGTTTATACATATCAAGGATTAATTTCACTACTAGTTCAAAATCATATAAGCAATCATTGTAAAATATTTTATACCAACTATAGTGATACTATGATGCACATAAGTTCTTTATGCTCTTACTCAAGGGATGGAGCTCAACTCTCCTAAATATTTTCAAGCATGCAACAATTTTAGTTCAATATAGTTTAAAAAAGAATTCATGTGGTTAACAAGTTGCATCACTTTATGCGTAAAATAATTTACACATTACCATCCATTATTTGATATCAAATGTGATTATGCTTATTTTTCAGAGCCATAGTATTTTCAAGTTAATTTACTCCCCCTCAGTTATGCACTTATCATCGTCTTATGTCTTTTTTTTTTTTAACCATTCTTTACCAGTTTAGGCGAGTGTTCTAAGATTTTCAATGATTTATACTTGGATTTACCTGCTTTGGCTTAGAGGACCAAAAACTCATAAACAATTCTTCTTCAAGGTCATAAACCTATATTGCTTCTTTTCCTATGGATCTCAACACATAGGTTTCCTAGTCATTTGCATATTCATATAGATTGAAACCTATTGCAAATAACTTAGCCATTTGACATATTCAATAGCTTATAATAGATTTGACTTGAAGTTTGAGAGCTTGTGAAGTGACATTGGACAGATACTCTTATTAGTTAAATTGCTATTAAGTTTAGAAGAGTATTCATTAGGAGTAGACATTATTTCTAATATTTTCGTGGAAGTGAATATATCCAACTACTTAGGCAAAGAGTAATTTGGGAGAATATTAAATTTTGAATACTGCTCTTTGGGTATTTTTGATTATCCCACCATTGGACAGTACCTTATAAGTATGTCTTCAATTTTACGCAAGGGTACTAGCCTAAGATAGATGAATCTTTACCGGATATGAACGTGATATGGTAAAGATTTCTTATGGAAGAGATAACTTTAGCGTAAATCAAAATTAGGAAATTTTATATTTTAAGCACAAAGGTAATATTCATTAAAAATGTCTTAATAAACAATTTGATTCCCTTAGAGAATGTCCTTGATTTGATTATAATAGGATATCTTTTAATGAACACTAGATTGATATAGAATTTATGATTTATCAGTGCTTAATCCTAGAGTGATGACTTATTTTTTATCAAGACTTTTTATATTCAAAAATGAGTTTAGGGATAAATGAAATATAACAAGATGAATATCCTAAAACTCGAATTTGTGCAATGGACAACTACACTTAGGATTTTAATCATGGATTAAGCATTAAGAATTATCTACCATGCATAGTTACCTTGTTCATTTGGAAGTAAATTTCATAGAGCATGCTTGTGAGATTTTCTTGAAAATGTGATTTATGTTTTTCATTTCATAGAACAAGGTTTCTTATATTTTAGACAATTAATCTCTCAACCTTCACTTTGAATAAATTAAGGTTTGCATGCTATCCAATATTTTAACATTTTACCCAATCATTATGATATAAAAGCATTAGATAGTCAGATTGGATATATTGCTTAAAGGAATCATATTGACTTAACTTACTTGTAGGATTCTTAGTATAATAATAGTGTAGTAAATACATATACTAAGATTTTACATTTTAAGCTTATACTATTTCCCAAGCCTATTAGTCATCACGACCCCTTTTCGTTTATGTGGTTGACTCCACTAAATTCTTAATCCAAAGGTCTAAGGAGAAGTTTTTGGGGTTTGTTTTTGGTACCCATTTTTCTTTAACTCTCCAGACTTGTTTGAGTCTCACACCTTTCCTTTTAAATAGATAATCAAATTTAACATGCCCTTTATTTTTACATAGTACACAGGTGGTGTGAGCATACGGATCGGAGGAGGTACTCGCATAGAATTTTGATGCTTTAACAAAGTACCCCATGTATAGGTTCTTTCTTCTCCTATTTTCAATTCCATTATAATCTATACCTTCCTTATCCAAGGTCATCTTTTGAGAACCCAGAAGTTTATCAAGATTTTCTTTGCCCCGAGTAAATGTGCGGATGATCTTAGCTTGATCCTAAATTTTTCTTTCTAGGTCTTGAATTTTTAAATTCTTTAAGCCTTTTCAAACCCCTTGTAGTTTTGTAAATTCTTTGGACATTGTGTTTGCTTTACACTCAAGTTCTGAAATAAGAAGATTCTTTTTATCATCACTCGAAATCTTGGATTTTAACTCTTTCAGCTCTTTTGCCATCATATCATTCTTGTTTTCTAATTTCATGATTTTCAAATCCTTTTCTTTTTCAACACTAATTTTTTATTCTAATTCTTTCAATGATGCCTCATTTTTGCTTACTAATCTCTTAATTTCTAATTCCTTTTCAACCTTTTCTTTTTCTTAAGAAGTATGAGACTGTCTAAAATCTTCTAACTGTTTTGCTAAGTGTAACGACCCGAATTTAAATGGAAATTTGAATAATAAGAGAGAGGGAAATAGAAACAGAGACGGAAGGAAGCTGTAGAGCGTTCGTCGACGACATTGCATTTTGGAATTAAAAGAAACGGGAATGGAAACAAAATAAAATAAAGAAGGAAGCTGCTCAGCTTTGTCGACGAACACAAGGTTTCGTCGACCAACACCGTGCTTCGTCAACGAAGAAATGCCGAGAGGGGTTTTTGAGCTGACTAAATTTCGTCGACGAGGAGTGGATTTCATCGACGAAATTTGTGAAGGACTCGTCGACGAATACAGGGTCTCGTCAACGAAATCCCCTGTTCTATAAATAGTTGAAATCCGGGATTTTTATCATTTTCCTCCGAGCTCTCTCTCTCCTTTCTCTCTCTCCTTTTCAGCTCTCTCACTCTCTCTCTTCGATTTTGGGTTAGTTTTACGCCGAATCGAAGATCTGAGGCTACCACGATGCTCTTGGAGAAGTTCCCTGCAAGTTTGCCGGAGCGGATCGTTGGGAAAACGAAATTGGAAATCATCCCTGGGTTGAGGTAAGGCTTTTTAAGCCAAATTAGACTTTGAGGTAATTATAGAAATTGATGTATACACGAAAATATGGATGTTTAATACTGAGAGTTTTGAGTTTCAAGGTGTTGATCAGGAAGTCATACGGGGGTTAGCCTAAGATTTTAGGGGGCTTTCTCAATAGCCAGGTAAGGGAGTAAACTAAAGCAGATATTTTCCATGCAAGTTATTATTATTTATGAGCACATCTATTTTCAAAAAAGCCTATGTTATAATTGTTTATCATATATGAAACGTATGTTTGGAAAATACTACCATTATGAGAAAAATGTATATGTATGTATGAGATGCTAGAAAAATCATGATTTTAGTATAACTTTTAACAGAGCATGTGTGGCATGAATATTATTTTAAGTGAAATGAGATAAGATAAGAATGCTTTTACGAGTAAAACACATTTTTAGGTATTATGAAACAATGAGTTATATTGTGATGGTTTTGACGATCGTATGATGAACGATGTATTTTCAGAATGTATATACCTAAAACAATTTTGGCACGAGGCCATATTTTATGTTATCGGCACAAGGCCGTATTTTATGCTATCAGCACGAGGCCATATTTTATGTTATCGGCATGAGGTCGTATTTTATGTTATCGGCACGAGGCCATATTTATATTATTGGCGCGAGGCCATAGGTATGATTTCGGCGCGAGGCTGTATCTATGTTTTCGGCACGAGGCCGTAATGATGTTATGTATGATCATGTATTATATGTTTTTCACAATCAGGATGTTAGTTTAGTTCAGACCAGGAGCTTGGTACCGTAGCTATGGGTTGATTTTGGCACGAGGCCTTATTAGTGCTACCGTCCCACGAAGGGATGGGAGATGGATAGTCGATGAGGCTTTCAGTAGAGTATAGATGTCTACCTAGCAGTTCGGACCAGGGTGTGGCGGGCCCACCATACTTACAGACATAGTTGATTCGGCAGTGGTCGGCCAGCCATTGTCGGGTCCCGCCTTCGAGCTACACAACCCGTCATGGGGGGTAATACATGACATTAGCTAGCTATTCATCCTGGGTTTGTTTTCAGTATTACGAGTCATAACAGATGTTTATGAATGTTGTGATTTATTAGCGAATATGAAAGTACACGATTATCCAGTATGATATTATGATTATTTTCAGAGTTATGAAATGTATTGTATATGTATAAGCACTTTAAATATTCATGTTGCCACACAGCTGTATTTAGTTTACTTTCCCTTACTGAGAAGTGTCTCACCCCCAACATTATTAAATTTTTCAGGAGCCCTTGAGAGACTGGTGGGTCAAGACCTCCGTTGAGATTAGTGAGATTACCCCGTGAGGAGGGAAAGATTTTGTACTAGGGTTAGAAATATTTTGTGTTTGACCCTAGAGATATTTTGATGTATATGGATATGTACAGAAGTACAGTATTATAATGTTATAAAAGCTTTGGTATTATGTTTTATAGATGGATGTATGGATTTTTATGTTTGCTGCTGCTAGGTTTTCCGCTGTGTATGACAGATCCCCGTTACCCACGGGTTTGGGTTGACCATTTTATTTATTATGTTGTATTTTATGGAGGGTCGCTACACTAAGTCTTTATTTTCATTTTCCAATCTAGTTTTCTTTTTAGACATCTTTGTTAACATTTTATGGGCCTTAACAAATCCCTTTTTTAATTCCTTATAAGATGGAATATTATCATTATCAGATTCATCATAAGATTCACTACTAGAATTATCATAATATGTATCACAAGATGTATCACAATCATTGCATGAATCATTTTAAGAATTAGAAGGAGAGGAGTGTACCTCTTCATCGATTAATGCAACTAGGCTACAATTTTCCACTACATGATCATTTGAGCATGAATCTTCCCAAGGGGTAGACTTCTTTTCTTTGGTCTCTCCAAATCTCCTATCGAGTTTGTCCCATATCTCCTTAGCACTTTGACATGACTTAATTTCATGAAAAGCATTAGCATCTAAAGCAATAAATAGCATATTCATGGCACTAAAATTTACTTGCATAAATTCCATGTCATTTTTATTAAACTCATTTTCTAACTTTGGAATTTCAACATTATTGACAATTTTCATGAGTACAAAATTCCCTTGAGCAATTACTCTCCAAGTCCTCCAATCCATTGATTTGATAAAAATAGTCATTCTTAGTTTCCAATCAGAGAAATTTTCACCATAAAACATTGGAGGGCTTGTAGAGAATTTTCCCACACCGAATGGGGATACACCAAAATAAGCCATCGTGATCTTTTTACAAAAACGTTTAAGTCTATGTAACGAGGCTCTGATACTAACTGTTAATTTAGGTGTAATCCGAAGAGGAGGGTGAATTGGATATTTTAAAAATTACTTTAGTATTTCAATCCTTAATTGAAAACCTAAACATACAAGCACAAATGTGGATACATACCAATTTCAATATTATACAACTTAATTGATTTAATTAGTGGATATCTCAATTAATTCAAAATTACCCATATATTCTCACGTATTTTAGATATTCATATGTACCAATATTTAAAAACACACACAACAAATATAATATGAATATAATTGTGGAAATGTAAAAAGATAGATAGAAAGAGAGAGAGAGAGAGAGAGAGAGAGAGAGAGAGAGAGAGAGAGAGAGAGAGAGAGAGAGAGAGAGCACAGACACCAAATTTTTAACGAGGTTCGGCCAAACCCGGCCTACGTCCTTGCCTTGGGCAAACCACCCAAGGATTCCACTAATCCCGCTTCTTTAACTGGGACAGAGCTTCCTGTTACAAACCCACTGCTTACAAGAGGCACTGTTTCCTCCTACTCCACTACTTACAAGTGACATAACTTCCTCCTACTCTGCTGCTTACAAGAGGCGTAGCTCCCTCCTTCCCGATTCACAGCCCGAACCGTTAATACAATAGTTGAATGAAATTCTTGAACACTCAGATACTTCTCACAAGCAAATGAGTACAATAAAATTCCTAAAACACATTCATAGGATATAACTTGAAGCTCAATGAATGTATGTGATGATTTCAATAATAATCAAATATATGATCTTTGTATGTAAAAATATGTATGCTGAGTTTTCTCAAAGATCTACACCCAATGCAATATATCTCCAAAAAATTGATTTTTCAAATAATATGTGTTGGAGATCTAAGGTTTTAGTTCAAATCACTTTATGCAAGAATACCAAATAAGATCCTTAAAAAATCTTGAATACTATGCAGATCTAAGTTCTTGCTATCAAATAACTCGTAAGATTAAATCTTTGAATAAAAAATATGACGTTGAATGTCTTAAAGATTTAAACAATATTTTTTGAACACTTTTTGCACTAATGAAATAGATCTCTTTAGATTAAAATATAACTTTGAATATCACAAGGATTCAAAACTTTAGAATACTATTCCTAAAAGATTTTTCAAATAAATAATTATGGGAAAAAAAGTTTCTTGCTCCCAAAAAGAGTTTTAGATAAACGAATAATGGAGAAGGCGGCCATTTAATAAAGAATTGAAAGTGCAATAAAATATTTTTTCAAACCTCAAGATGAAACCAGATTTAACAGAAGTTGTGCGTGTATTTGCTCAAATCTTGAATATGCGAATGCCTAGATAAATGTGACTTCTTTGAAGTGCAAGCATCGATTCTTAGCAATATGTTCAAAGCTTTCAAGAGATAGGCAAAAAGTGGTGCTCTAGGGTTTAGAGATTGTTTTTATAAGTGTTCTCGGCCCTAGATTAAATCATAGCCATTGCATCATTTAAAAATAAGTATTTTCGTCTGTGTCTGCACTAAAACGTAAATCAGCGTCCCGATCTTCTTCAACGAATGGGTACGTTCATTGATGATTGTACAACACTCGTTCGTAAACGAGGCTATAAGTTCGTCGACGAGAGCACTGTCTGAACTTTTTGGTCTCTCAGTAATTTTTTGTCGACGAGAGAAAACTATTCATCACCGAGTGGCTTTCATGCATTCGTCGACGAGGCCATGTGGTTCGTTGACGAGGCCTCTAAAATTTGCCTCTAAAAATTCATTCAATCTAGAACTAATGTAACTGTATTTTTCATGAAATGCATGAGTCCTAAGGTTTGTCTAGGGTATATTTGAGTTTCAAATTATATCATATGAAATATGTGAATACATTCAGTTCTAAATACCTATTCCCGTTGAAGATATTGAGTATGAAGCTTGCTTCTTCATCCTTTTATTCTTCTAGATCCATGGATTGAGCCAAGTGGTATGTTCTCTAGATTCATCGTGGCTTCCATATCAGCTTACCATTTGTATCATCCGTGCGTGCTAAATAATAATCCTGCTAAAAGGCTCAAAGCACAGATGAGATAATTATATTTTGTCATTATCAAAATGAGGTCGGACTCAAAAAGTCAACAAAGAAAATATATATGTATATAATTTCAAGATTATGGAACTATGAATGTCGTGGGCATGAGTTAGAATTAGTAGACGAGCCTAAATTGTCAAGTAAGGGAAATATGCTATGCCGGTTAAATTTGGAATTTTTATCAGTAAAGTATATGTAGTCTATTATATGTATTTCATATGGTTACAAATATTAAATTATATGATTTTCATGATTATTATTCAGGTCATAAATTATCTTTATTATTAGAAAATACCGATTTCAGAATATGGGTTATTTATTTATTTAGTTGTGTGGCATGAGTTAATGTCATATCAGTATAGATTTTACACAACTTTCAGTAAAACATGATTTACAGTATATGTATAGAAATATATTTAACTGCATTTTTCAGAATACCATGATATTCAGATTTCAGAACCATAACATTTAGATGTTCAGTTATTCAGATATTATAGTATATTCAGATCAGCTTATATATTGTTATGGTTATTTCAGTTATTTCATAATCATGGTAAAAAAAAAAAAAATAGTAAAACATATATATAGAATATTATTATACAGTATTAGATCCCTAATGAATCAGTTCAGTTCAGATTCAGTTAGCAGAGCACAGTAGCGTAGCTATTTCAGTTCAAAGTGCAACCATACGTCTCAAATAGAGTATGGTCTAGCCGATTGTGCCGGGTAGTGTAGAGGCTCCCTGGAGTCCAGACCAAGTGGAGCTGGCCTTTCATCCTGCAGGCATGCTTATGCATATAGTTAGATTGGCTCTGATAGGCCAACCAGTGTTTAGTCCTGCCTACGGACCGCACAACCAGTCATGAAGGGTAATCATGACATACTGTCTTCTAGGGAAATGTCACAGTTATTTACATACAGATTTACTAAATAACAGCAGATGTACTATAATATTAGAAGTATGGTTAGATAGAAAGCTCAGATATTACTGATGTATTTTAAGCCACATAGGTGTGAGTTTAATAATCTAAATAATTAAGCGAAGTAAATCTCTCCACCTGAGGGCTTACTGAGTAAGGTGAGTGTCCTGATATGTATTAGATGTAGCCATATCTGGATGCATAACGTATTAGGGCTGAGGGAAACTACTTGTATGAGCGGGTAGACTTCCCTATTCTCGTGAACTTCACTCATAAACATGGGTTGCGTGCGAATAAGATTGGAATGGAATTAAAAGTTTATAAAATCTTGTATATTATATCTATATGATTATGAGTATATATATATTGGTATATTATTTATGTAAGCTCATTTTCCATACACTAGTAATAGCATATTTCTTCTTACTAAGAGTTGTCTCATCCTAGTAATTTAATATTTTTCAGGTGAACCAACTAGACAAACAAGTTAGACTCGGAGATAGAGAGATTATTATTGCTACCCTATCAGAAAGGTGAGTATTTTTTGGGATGTATTATTAGTAGATTAGGAGATCTAGTGGAGTACACTAGAGAGATGTATATATGTAATCATGTTTTGGGAAAATACTGAATTCTGGTATTGTAATTATGGATGTATGATTTTATATTTTCCGCTGCATAGGTATGTTATTTTGTATGCAGGACTTCCTCGGTGCCCAACTAGGGCCTGAGATGATATAATAGATATTATAGGGGTTTCAAAGTAATTTTGTTAAATATATGAGAAAAAATGGTATGAATTTTGGGTTGTTACAACAACCAACTACCTTGAGCTAAAAGTTGCTAAAGTGCGGCAAATTATTTTTTGATTGATTACTTTAAGTTGTTGATTGGTTGGTTGATTGTTTAAGTTTTGTTTATTTGTGTTGTGATTGGTTAGTGGATTGATTAAAAAGCTTTGTTGTGTGTTTGATAAAATAACAAGCGGTTCAAGAATTCATAAAAAGAACTAAAATATTTAATAACCCAATTCACCCCTCTTGGGCTAACTCCTTCAATTGGTATCAGAGCCGTGTTATAACAAATCTTAAATAGTAGTTTTATAAAAATCTACATGGCACACGTAGGAGTAGCTCCCTTTGGAGAGGGTCAATTCTCCACCAGACAACCAATCTTTTGTGGAGTCAACTACACCTTTTGGAAACAACGAATGAGAATTTATCTCCAAACCATGGATTAGAAAGCTTGGAAGGTTGTCATACATGGTGACTTAATTCCTACAAAACTAGTGGATGGAAAAGAAGTTCTTAAGGAAGAAAAAGACATGACTGAAATTGATTATAAGATGTTACAAGTAAACTATAGTGTTATTAATGTCTTATATTGTTCCCTTGACATAAATGAGTTCAATAGAGTCATGGCTTGCAAAATAGCAAAAGAAATATGGGACAAAGTAGAAGTAACTTATGAAGGTACCATTGATGTAAAAGATAATAGAATTGACATGCTTACTAGTGAATATGAAGCTTTTAGAATGAACCCAGATAAATCTATCACAAGAATGTATACTAGGTTCACTCATATCATAAACTCCCTTAATGCCTTAGGAAAGAATTACTCAACTTATGGAATGATTCAAAAAATCCTTAGAGGTCTTCCACCCATTTGGGAACCTAAAGCCACAACTATTACGGAAGGAAGAAACCTTAAGAATATCTCTCTAGATGAACTTATTGGATCTCTTCTCACCTATGAGATAGCTATGAATGAAAAAAAATGCTAAAAACAAGAATAAAAAATCTATAGCCCTTAAGGCAGCAAAAGAAAGTTCTAGTGAAGAAGAGGAAGATACAAGTGACTTAGATGATGAAGAACTAGCATTCACTACTAAGAGGTTTGGAGAATTCTTTAAAAGAAGCAAGAAGTTTTCTAGAAAGTTTAAATGGCCAAAAATTGAAAAAGGAGAAACTAGTAAAAAGGAAAATAAGAAAGAACCCCCTACTTGTTACAATTATAAAAAGGTTGGACATATTAAACCCGATTGTCCACAACTCAAAACGGATGCCAAAAAGAAGAAAAAGAAGGCGATGAAAGCTACTTGGGATGATATTAGTTCAAGTGAATCAGAGAACGAATCGAGTGAACAAAAAGTGGCCAACATATGCTTCATGGCACACGATGATGAGGTAAATTCCTACTACAATTCATCCAATGAATCAAGTGATAGTTCGTGTAGTGATTCTTGTGATAGTATGCCATCATACAAAGAAATGCAAGCTGAACTTTTTGCTTTACACAATAGATTTGTAAAAGTCACAAAAAGGAACATTGCTTTAAAAGAACAAAATGAATTACTCAAAAATCAACTTGATACATAAAAATCAGCTGAAAAAGAAAAAGAATCGCATATTAATGAACTTATAAAGAAGATAAATGACTTATCTCATGAGATAGCTAAATTACAAGTGAATGGTTAAAGTAAGAAAGAACTAGAAATAAAGGACCTTAGCGACAAAATTGAAGACAAAGAGAAAATCACATACAATTTTACTAAAGGAATGGAGAACTTTGAAAAGTTGTTAGGTAAACAAAAGATGTCCTTAGACAAAGAAGGAATTGGATTTAATAGAATTGAGAACAAAAAGAAAAAGGGTCTTTATATGGGATATTTTGTCAAAGAATCAAAATACTATGCAAGCACATCCTCAAACAACATCTATCAACACACTACATGTTTTTTATGTAACAAAAAGGGACACATTAAATTTGATTGTCCATTTAAAAGAAAGAATGTAAAAGTAAAGAAAGTATGAAAAATTAAAGAAAACAAAAATGAATAAAAGAAGTCTAAGAAAGTTTGGATTCCTAAAAGTAACACATTAAATCCTTCTTGTAGGTTTGCCTTAGGACAACCAAATTAAAAGCCAAATAGTACTTGGACAGTGGGTGTTCTAGGCACATGACCGGAGATAGATCCAAATTCACCACACTCATGCTAAAAGATGATGGATACGTCACTTTTGGAGACAATGCTAAGGGCAAAATCATTGGGATTGGTAAGATAGGTAAAGAACCTTCCCTTACTATTGATGATGTGTTATTAGTAGAATGGCTAAAGCATAATCTCTTAAGCTTAAGCCCATTAAGTGACAATGGGTTTGATGTAACCTTTAAACAAGATAAATGTGTTGTTGAAAATAGAGAAAAACATAATGTTCTCTTCACCACTCAAAGAATTGATAATGTATATTGCATAAACTTTGAAAAGATGAAATCTCAAAATATCACATGCTTAGTAACTATGAATGAGGCTAGTTGGTTATGGCATAGAAGACTAGGACACGCTAGTATGGACCTATTATCAAGATTAGCTAAAAAGAACTTAGTTAGAGGACTTCTAAGTACAAAATTTATTAAAGATGAAATATGTGATGCTTGTCAATTTGGAAAACAAACTAAATCCAGCTTTAAGAAGAAGAAACATATCTCCACTAGCAAGCCCGTATAGCTTATTCACCTAGATTTGTTTAGACCGACTAGGACACAAAGTCTAAGAGGAAAGCAATATGCCTTCGTCATCGTTGATGACTACTCTAGGTTTACCTATGTACTCTTCTTAGCCTCAAAGGATAAAACATGCAATATGTTAGTAAACTTATGTAAAAGACTTTAACATGAAAATTTTATGACATTTTGAACATAAGAAGTGATCAAGGAAGAGAATTCAATAAAAAAGATATTGAAAATTTCTGCAATGAACATGGAATTAGACATAACTTTTCAGCACCTAGAACTCCACAACAAAATGGAGTTGTAGAAAGAAAGAATAGAACCCTTCAAGAAATGGCTATGACAATGTTAAACAAAAACAAACTACCTAAATACTTTTGGGCTGAAGCTGTTAACACTGCATATTTTGTGATAAATAGAGTGTCTATAAGATCGAGTTTAAATAAAAATCCCCACGAATTATGGAAAGGAAGAAGACCCAATATAGCTTACTTTCATGTATTTGGATGTAAGTGCTTTGTGCTTAATGACAAAGATGACTTAGGGAAATTTGATGCTAAGTCGGATGAGGGTATTTTCCTAGGATATGCAGTAAATAGAGCATATAGAATCTACAATAAGAGAACACTCACAATTATTGAATCAATCCATGTAACGTTTGATGAAGCTAATCCTTATACTAAAACAAGTCAAATTGAAGAGAAAGATGATTCTTTACAAAAACTAGAAAATTTAGATATTGAAGAAGTCAAAGAAAAAGAAGAGAATAATGAAGAAACTCCAAAAGATAATCCTAAAGAAAATTATGAATTGCCAAGGGAATGGAAATATGTAAGAAATCGCCCCAAAGATCAAATAATAAGAGAACCTATTAGAGGAGTAGCTACTAGATCATCATTGAAAAACCTATGTAATCACTATGCATTCCTATCTCAAGATGAACCCAAAAATATTGAAGAAGCTCTAAATGATGATTCATGGATAATAGCTATGCAAGAAGAACTGCATCAATTCGAAAGAAGTAGAGAATGGAAACTAGTTCTAAGGCCCGATGATCACTCAATAATAGGAACAAAATGGGTTTTTAGGAACAAAAAGGATGAAAGTGGAATAGTTGTAAGAAATAAGGCAAGACTTGTTGCACAAGGATACAATCAAGAGGAAGGAATAGACTACAATGAGACTTTTGCTCCCGTAGCAATAATGGAAGCCATAAGAATGTTTTTAGCATATGCCTCACGTAACAAATTCAAATTATATCAAATGGATGTAAAAAGTTCCTTCTTAAATGGTTTCATAAATGAAGAAGTATATGTAACACAACCACCGGGCTTTGAAGACATTTAGTATCCTAACCATGTATTTAAATTAACTAAGGCCTTATATGGTTTGAAACAAGCCCCTAGGGCTTGGTATGAAAGATTAAGTGGATTTTTATTAGAAAATAGATTTTCTAAAGGAAAAAGTAGATAGTATGTTGTTTATTAAAACTAAGAAGAAAGACATGCTTATTATCCAAATCTATGTGGATGACATCATATTTGGTGCAATGAATGAAAACTTATCTAAGGAATTTGCAAAATGTATGCAAAATGAGTTTGAAATAAGCATGATGGGAGAATTAAACTACTTCCTTGGACTACAAATTAAGCAAGCCAAAAATGGAACTTTTATAAATCAATCTAAATATATAAAAGACATGTTGAAGAAATTTTGATATGGAAGGAAGTAAGCCCATAGGAACTCCCATGAGTACCTCAATAAACCTTGATAAGGATGAAAAAGGAAAACTAGTAGATATGAAATATTATCGAGGCATGATAAGAAGCTTGTTATATTTGACATCAAGTAGACCAGACATAATGCTTAGCGTATATATGTGCGCTTGATTTCAATCCGCTCCCAAAGAATCACATCAAATAGCTGTTAAAAGAACACTAAGATACTTGATAGGAACTCTAGACCTAGGATTATGGTATCCTAAGGACACTAGTTTTGAAATGATCAGTTACTTAGATGCGGACTATGCAGGTTGTAAAATCGATTAAAAAAAAAGTTTAAGTGGGACTTGTCACTACCTAGGACGGTCTTTTGTCTCTTGGTTCTCCAAGAAACAAAGCTTTATCCATAGATGAAGTTGAGTATGTAGCAGATGGGAGTTGTTGTGCACAAACCCTATACATAAAACACCAACTAAAAGACTATAATTTAGAATATACAACAATTCCAATCAAGTATGATAATACAAGTGCTACAAATATATCCAAAAAACCTATATCACATTCAAGAACAAAACATATTTATATAAGACACCACTTTTTAAGAGATCATGTTCAAAAAAAAGATATATCACTTAAATTTATTAATACAAATGATCAATGGGTGGACATATTTACAAAACCTCTTTCCGAAAAAAGATTTATATCCATAAGAAGAGAACTTGGATTATTACATAGTATGGAAGTGATTTAGGAAGTATTCAGAATAAAAGGAGAAAGAATCTTGAAAATTTTCAAACTTCAGTCAACAAAGCTTGGAAGCTCAGAAGACTGAACACTGTAACATTGAAGGTTCAAATGACTGAACCTAGACTTTAGTCTTCTGAGATGCTATTGCCTGTTCAGTTTCCTATTATGAAAATCTTCAGAAAACTGAACTTAATATTTAGTGCAAAGACCCGAAAAATTAAAATGATTGAAATAATAAAGATAAAAATAGATAAAATAACAAATAAATAAATAAAAGGAATGGCATGGAAAAAAAAAAGAAAAAAATATTAAAATTTAAGAAATTAAATTAAATTAAGATAAATTAAATAATTAGTAATTAAATTAAAATTTTATTACATTGGATTTAAAATAAAAAATAAAAACTAATTGAATATATATATATATATATATATATATATATATATATATAAGTAGAAGAAGATAAAAGAAGAAAGAAGAAGAACAGAATAGACACGCCCCTCCCCCCCCTGAAATTTCTTCTGGCCACTTCGTCTGCGTCTCTCTCCTTCTCTCAATTTCTCGATGAATTTGCAGCGGATTGGGAAATGAAAGGGGCCGTTGGATTCCTAGTTCCGCTGCCGACATTTCTATTGGAGCAGATTGGTCGTGAGAACGACTTAGCCACTGCTCCTGGGAAAGGTAATTTTTTCCCATTTTCTCAATTTTGCTTTAAATCTGCTGTTAAATCGGTGATCAGGTACCACCACGTGGTTCTAGTCGTCGTCGTCGTCATTTTGACATAGGTAATTTTTTAATTGAGATTTTCTAGGCCCTACTCCAAAGCATGAGTGAGATTTGAGAAATTTGGAAAATTAGTTAAATTTGCGGGTATAACTGTTAATTGAAAATTATGACTCTAGAAAATATTTGAATAGTATTTTATTTAGGAATAATTAAAATGGAATTAGGGTTTTTGATTCAGGGTTCTGGTGAGCGCCGCAGATGTAATTTTGGGCCTCGCAAGCATAATTTAGAAAATTAAGTGGAAGTGTTAAATATTAGTTTAAATGTTAATTTGAGGTGTCCCTAGGGAAGGCTAGATGGATAGTATTTTGGGGAAATGAATTAATTAATTTGGGAAATTTGGTAATTTGGTTATATTTAAGGGTATATTTATTTATTTAGAATTTATGAGCCTAGAAAATATTAAAATAATATTTTATTCAGGTTTAATTACATGAAACTAGAATTTTTGATTCAGGATCTGAGTGAGCGCCGCAGGTATTTTTTCGAAATCCCTGTCGGTGTAGTTTAAGAATTTAGGTAAGGGGGAAATTTATATATTAAATCAGGTTGGTTTTTCATGAATAAAAAATGACTATGCGTTATTTATGTATATATATATATTTTTTTTTTATGTGGGTTTAAAATGTCAGTTATAAAATTTATGTTTTCTGAGCTTAGGATTGTCAATATAGTTATGTATATGTGAAAGTGAACGAATGAAAGTGAAAAGAATTTTTTGATAAATTAAATAAGAAATGAAATGTATTTTGAGCACATAAATGTTAAATGTGGGTTGGATTATTTTATGAGAAATATGTATGAATTTTACTACTTAATTATGTGGCATGAGAATCTATGCAAATTATATGTTAAATGTATGAGATGTAGGCTAAGTAAGTAAAGCAATGAGAATAAAATATGATATGGACAATGTTGCTTGTGTATATTAAATGCAACCATGTAAAGGTACGTCAGCTGAAAGCCGGGTTAGCAGATTCTAGTACATTTCTATGTGGACTAACTGTAGCAGATTCTAGAGCATTTCTATGTGGACTAACAAATGACGGCTAAAGAGCGGCTGTAGTACAAAGGAATAAAATGAAAATGTTATGAAATGAAATGACAAGGAATGACAATGCAATGAAATGAGATGTAAAATGTGAATGATACAAATGAGAAAGAGTCATTTAAAGTGAAACACAAGGAAATGTTAAGTTATGAACATGAAAGAATGTGAATGATTGAATAATGATGGAAAGAATAATATATTATGATATTAGAAGTATCTATGTATGTAAAACATGTTACGATTGGGCGAGGCATACTCTTCGCCTGAGGGCTTGCTGAGTAAGGCGAGTGGACTAGTAGTTTCAGATATGGCAGTAGCTGCATAACGCACTAGGGCAGAGGGAACCTACTTGTATGGGCAGGTAGAATTCCCTATCCTTAGGGCCTTTGCTGGTAAACTATTGTTGAACTGTGTGAGTACGAGATTAATCTACGACTTGAGAGCTTACTGAGTAAGGTGAGTATTCTGATATGTTTTAATTGTGACCTTAGGGTTACCTAAGTATCAGAGCAGAGAGGTGCTACTTGTATGAGCGGGTAATCACCCATATGCTTGGGTAATCTCGTGGGTTAAATATTTGCATGTGATTGTTTAGGTTCAGAAAACAATTTCAATGTTATATGATGATTTGCAAATGAAATAAAAATGATATCTACTTATCTCATGTTGGCCACACGCTGTTTTAATATGTATGTTTCTTCCCTTACTAAGATGTGTCTCACTCGAATATGATTATTTCTTTTCAGGACATCCTCGAGGTCGGGCTTAGAGAGCTCGAGGGTTGTTAGCCTTTTGAGGATTGTATAAAGAGAAAGGGTATATTTTTATATACTTTGGGGGAATGTAAATATTTATGTTTTAAGTTTTTATGTTTTGAGCCTGTTGAGAATGAAATGGTTGTGAAAATACTAAAATGCTTTTGGAGATGTATGTATATATGGAAATGCAAGTGTTGGATGGATACTTTGGATTATAGATAAAAATTAGTAAACTCCAGTATTATATTATATGGAGATTTTGTTTATGTTTTTCGCTGCGTATGTTATGGATTATGATTTATCAGAGATTTTATCAGGTATAACGCGCTGGACCCTGGTTTAAGGGTTCAGGGCGTTACATTTAGTCTTTTGAAGTCGTAGGGTTTATATATTTAAACACTTAAAAACCCTAACTTCAGCCTTCAGAACCCTATTCTATCACTCATCTGAAGCTCCATCTCTCTGTCCTCTTCGAGTCTCACCTAAAAACTCTTAAATCCAAGGCTCCAAACACGTGTCTACATCACCACCTACGGATTCTAGGGTTTCCCAACTGAGTTTCTGGTTGTTTTGATCTTCAAAAATGCCTCGCACAAAGACAATGGCTAACCAAAATACTTCTTCTAGAAGAGATGACAACAACATTGAATGATGGTTAGTTGCACCTCAAGCCAAGCTTCGCTATTGAGCTTCTTTTCATTCCACCGATCCTATTCCGAGTAAAGTCATAGACACCTCTTTCTTTGATGAAGAATTCCCTGAAATTCTTCCCATGTCTAGGGACTTAGGTTGGCTAAATTTCGTAATCTACCAAGCCAAAGGGATGTTCCCTAATCTCATCACGATTTTTTTATGCCAACATAGATTATGGTGATGGTGTTTTATCAACAGAGGTTCGGGATAAGAAAATTGTTTTAAACCCTCAAATCTTAGCTTCTATTCTAAATATCACTCCAGAAGAATTTGAGTGTCCTACTTTTTCTCAATCCTAGATTTTGGAATAAGACTTCACCCCTAAAGCTTTTTTGCCCCTGGTTATGGAAAATCAACCTGTGTATTTTGGACATCCCCCGTTGTATAAACAACTGAATCATAAAGCCCAAATTCCTTATAAAATTGTTTCATACAACATTATGCCCAAAACTAGCTCTTTTGATCATCTTTCATACGTCGAGTGCTTTGTGTTATGATGTCTCCTTAAAGAAAATAAACTTGATTTGGTTAGTCTAATCTTAAAGTCGATGTGGGCTAAACTAGAAGCAGCTAGGGTGACTCTTTCCTATGGAAGTGCTTTAAACCTCATTTTTGCTCAGCTCAATATCCCTACTCCATCTGAATTGTTCATCAAACGCACACATTATGATCTCTTCAATTCCACCACTTTGAAACAAATGAGCTATGATAAAGGTGATCAAGGTTGGTACTTCAAAGGAGGAAGACCACAACGGGTACCAGCAGCAGCTCCTCCTCCTCCTCTAGCACATGATCAAGGTCCTCCTATAGACACACCTTCTTGGTTTTTGTCCTTTCATATTGACTTCTCCTCCTTTTGGCGGGATATGAGGACAGGACTTCAGAGCCTTCAATAGAAAGTATCATCACTTGATCGGCGCCTCATCCGGATTAAGGAATATCAGTCTAGTTCCTCCTAAGGTGGTGATCCTATGGACACTAGCTCAGCCCCTCGCAGTGATAATGAAGATTCTAAGGAGGGAAGTGAGGATGATGATGAAGAGGAGGAAATAAATGAAGAAGAGGAAGGTGCTAAGGAAGAAGAAGAAGATGAGGAGGAAGAAGAAAATGATGATGCTGATTGCTAGACTCTTTATGATGTTTTAAGTAGCTGAACTTTAGAACTTTTTGGATGTATTAAGTACTCTTGATGTAAAACACTTTGTTTGTTTGTTGCTTTGCTTGTATTTTCTTTTCTTGACTATGCTTGTAATGATTTTTTGCTTGTCTTATGACTTTTTGCTTCTATCCCTCGATTCTTTTTGAATGATATCAAAGGGGGAGGGAATACTGTAAGCAAAGATAAATTATAGTATGCAAAGATGAATTATATGGCAAATATGAATTTTGAGTATTTTGAGCAACATATGGATTGCGAAACAAATTTTAAGATGTTAAAGCATATGTTAAAATATGAAACATGAATGAATGTTAAAACTGAATATTAGAGGAATATGAAAGAATAAGAAACATACTACACATGTTATATTGAAATATAATGGATTGTGTGTATTCATAAGCTTGATATACTTGTTTGGTGTTCATATACTTAAATTGTGATCTTTTTTAAACTTTTTCATATTTAATATTATCACTTTTCAAAATTGTTAAAAGGAATGCTTATTGTAAGGGGGAGCCTTTCCAAAGGAACCCTCATCTTTGCTCCTTGTTTGTCATCATCAAAAAGGGAGAATAACATGGCTTTTCAATTTTTTTTTTCATGATAACAAATAAAGGATAATTTAACATGTGTTGTTTAAGTGATGATGTTTCAGGATTGCTTATAGACCAAGTTCAAAAGAAAGAAAAGCAAATGAAAAGTTCAAAGATTACTTGGGACTTTAAAGCTACATTCATATTCATATTGATCCAAAGATAGCTCAAGTAACACCAAAAAGATGAGAGTATGTGGAAATCAAAAGCTGACTCAAGCTCAAGTCAAAAGGAACTCAAAGCAAACATACCATGGAAGACTTCAAGCTTAGAGTTTTAGGCTTTAAGACATATGATGTAAGTACTTCATGTTTAAATATCTCATGAAATATTTTGAAACTCGTTAGGGGTAATTATGGACTTAGAGACCTCATTTTAAAATCCTGAAAAATGTTTTATGAGAAATCAAAGTAAGAGAGTAAAAAGTTTTTGTTCAAAACAAAACTAAAAAACTAAAATATGGTATGCCCAGACAACTAAAGTGCAAGTCAAGAAGACTGAAGAATTGCTTAAGAAGATTGAAGATTTAGTTCAGTCTACTAAAGAATTTTTTTACTGAAGAATTAGTTCAATCTGCTGAAGAATTTTCTATTGGAATATAGCTGAGGCAGTACACCCTTAGAAGACTGAACCCAACACTTCAGTCTACTGAACACTGTTAACAACTATTTTTTTTTTTTTTTTTTTTATAAATATTTTAAAATTCAAATAAAGGTTTCTTGGGCCCCAAATTTTAGGAAAATTTGGGAAATACTCCAAGTAATTTTGGGCAACATGAAATTACTTTTAGAAGCCTATAAATACATGGTTTTAGCAAATTAAACTCACCAAGAAATTGAAAAATCTATTTCAAAGCTGAAAGCACACTTGCTCTCTCAAAGTTTTCTCTTGCTTTCTATCTTGCAATACTAATTTGTTGAAAATATGAAGTGCTGAAACATCCTACTCTGAGTTCTAATTGCCGATTCTCATCTCAAGAAGGAACTTGGTGAAATCTTACTTGAGTTTCATTCTATTTCAATTTGATATTTGAATATTGAAATATATTAGTGCTTGTAATTTGTACTAATCTGCTCTTGTGAGAGTACTATTGTACATAGGGATTATTTCTTATTTTCTTGTAGTGTATTGACGATTCCAAGTTGTTAGATCGTTGGACCAAGCGTGTGGTATCATTTGGAGAGAGATCTCTACCTTTAAAGAGGGAATTATAACGGTTTGCTCCGCCCGAAAAGGAGTGCTTTAGTGGAAAACTTGGGTAGTATTAGCCCAAGGCGAGGACGTAGGCTGGGGATAAGCCGAACCTCGTACAAAATCTTAGTGTCTCTCTTTCCCTTCTCTTTATTTTCAGCACATATACATATATATTGTGTGTGTACACAAAGTGCAGGTTGCAGAGATTAAAAACTAGGATTAAAGAAGATTCTTAATATAAGAAAGTACGTTTTGATTAAACTTTTGCAGAAACCCAAAAGGGAGTACGTTGTTTAATCGTTTGTGAAAATCTTAATTAAGAGAGTGCAAACAAATTTCATTCAATACGGGGCTTACATAAATTCACAGGGCTACAACCAACTACCTTGAGCTGAAAGGTTCTAAAGTACTGCAAATTATTTTTTGATTGGGAATTTTTGATTGATTACTTGTTGTTGATTGGTTGGTTGATTGTTTAAGTTTTGTTTATTTGTGTTGTGATTGGTTAGTGGATTGATTAAAAAGCTTTGGTGTGTGTTTGATAAAATAACAAGTGGTTCAAGATTCATAAAAAGAACTAAAATTTTTAATAACCCAATTCACCCCCCTCTTGGGCTAACTCCTTAACTTTCAGAAACAAAATGAGAATGAAGAAGTAAAATGTTGGAGGATAAGAAAAAATGTGGTTTAGAGGAATAGAGAGATGAACAAAAAGATAAAGAAGAAAGGTTGCATTAATGCAAAGGTAGGGATGATTATTGTTATTCTATTGTTTAACTATATCTTGCTAAGAGAGAAAATAAATTTCTATTAGAATGAGCATGAAGATGAATAATGGTAATAGGAATGAAGAAAACAAGCGATGGAAGAATTAAGAAGTAGAATACAAAAGGGGAAGAAAATGAAAGGAGAGAGAGAGAGAGGGAGAGAGAGAGAGAGAGAGGTAATTACTATTATGTGACTACTAAGTTATTATTTTGCCAAGGGACAATATATTGTTAAAATTGTATTAGTAGGGTAAAGTTGGCAAAAAACCCTTGTATTGTTGTCTTTCTTCTATTTATAGAATGCCAAAAAAATCATTAAACAACAAAAATTTATGTAGAACTTTTTAAAACTTAAAAATACGATGATATTGACAATCAAAGGATAAGGATCACAAGAACATTTTAATAATTTACATGTGCAAATCTCTATAAAATAATCACATGTTTTGTTAGTGTTCACCTTGGCTACTTTTACAATTCAAAACAAGCATCGATTTCTTTTGCCCCTTCAAAAACCGTCTCATGGTTATATAATCTGTCCTCCTAAATAGCTTTATCATCAAGCACTTTTATCAATCATAGATTTATAATTATCATAAGTCAATGTGACAAACAGAAATTTTGTAATTTTAAGCATAGAGAGCTGATATTACAAATACATAACAAATAACATTTTTCGATTTATAGAATATAGCCTACATAATTAAGTCTCAATGGCTATATACACTTGGAACCCCAATTTACTTACCCAAAAACCATAATTTAATCATAGGAATTTAAAGAAAAATAATAATGAACTAGGCTTAGATGCCTATCCTCTTGGTGTTGGGCAACCCACACACCGTTTCCCAACAAAATACATTACAAAGTATGCATCCAGCCAATAATTCATCTTACCCACCCATTGAAGAATGAAGGGAGAAGCTTTGACCTTAGATGTTCCGGGAGCTGCCCATATTTTAATCACAGCCTGTCAACTTTTACTGGTCGTAGAATCTGAAGGCCAAAGGTACGCAGTCGGTCTAATTAACGATTTATTTATTCTGGAATTGTTAACACCAGTCAGTCCTCCCACTGATTGAATCACCAGTGCTTCGCGGTGACGCTGCCTCTGCTCTTCGCA
Organism: Malania oleifera; assembly: GCF_029873635.1. NCBI lineage: Eukaryota > Viridiplantae > Streptophyta > Magnoliopsida > Santalales > Ximeniaceae > Malania > Malania oleifera. The sequence goes on from NC_080424.1 coordinate 14,623,125, forward strand.
AAAAACGCGTTCTTGGGTTTGGGTATGCTGTGAACGTCCATTACTTGAATGGTCCTCTGCCTTTTGGCTACATAATTAATAACGCATTACAAACAAAGCCAAAATAATAGTCTTATTGATTTGTGGGTCTATTTGGAATATATATATATATATATATATATATATATATATATATATATATAATGAAAAGATGGTTCCTACATATATAATTTAAATTTCAAAAATTATAAAATATTATAATAATATTTAAATTCACAAATGTATTATGAGACATACACTAAATTAATCTTTCACTTATATAAATCTAAACGTTAAAATATTTATTGGAATAATGAGTTTAAAAATCTTAAAAAAGGTTCAGATGTGACAGTCTAACTTATATATGTCCAAGGTAGTCTAAAAAAATACACATAACACGAAAAGTATAACTTTATTATAACTAAATTATGCAATTCGGATTAATCAAAAATTTTACTATGCATCAATGACATATTATGTAAATAATATTTTTTTTATGTTAATAAAACTCAAGCATTTCACTTTTTACCTAAAAAGAAATTAATGCGTAAATTTAAATTTCATTACCTTTTTTGAGAGTATGAATTCGGATTTTAAATCCGAAGGAATGTGAATTTAGATAAAATATCATATAAAATTCATTTAAATTGACACAAACCCAAGTCTATGACTCAAAATACGTACTTTCAGATATTTTTATATATATATATATATATATATATATATATAGATAATTTCTTAAAGTTGAGATGATTATTTTCAACATATGTCATCCCCATAAATTAATTTTTTTTACTTTCACTAAATGTTTGGATAAAATTTAATTTAGATATATATTGAATTTGAAAGTAAAAATGTAAAATTGTATTGAAGTTTATTCTCAAATTCAAATTCAAGATTAAATTGATACTTCTAAATGAAACATTAAAAGATTCAGAAAATTTTCCTTTAATATTTCAATTTATGATAGGTATACATTTCAATTAAGTAGGTCCTAGTTGCTTAATTTTCCTTTATTATTCCAATTTTTTAAAGATATATATACATTTTAATTAAGTAGGTCCCATTTGCTGATGATGCTATATAAATTTTATGCGGTGCCCACTTTCCAAGCAAATTTTTTTCCCGAAAATAACCTAAAAATATGAACCCAGCAGTACTAACCGTTTTCAGCTTCCTGGTAATTTTCATGCAGCCGTTTTCTAGCTGAAGCGAACTTTTCAGAATCTATGAGACTCTCTCTCTCTTCTTTCTCTTTCTGCAGATCATACCCACCGATTTAGGCTCAGCTCATGGAAGCTGCGGACTAATTGGAAACTTAAAATTTTTTAAAAAAAATTTGACCTCTGCCTCTGGCTCGTACCTTTGTAGAAACAGAAGCTGAAACAGAGACTGGTAGGGATTGTGGTGTTCTCCCTTTGTGTTCTGGGTCCCAATTGCGCTTGTCTGAACCATAGATGGAAGCAACTTTACCAAAATGGAAAAAAAGAAAAAAGGAAGATGGACTGTTGTTGCGATGTTTAACTTAATTTGAATCTGATCCAGTTACTTACTCTGTGGATTTGGAGAATACGCAAACTCAGGTACCTGAAAAAAAAAATTCTTCTAAAAAATTTTGCTTATTGAGAATTTGAGATTGGTGATTGAAAGAGAATTGAGTTTTCTCACCTGGCGATGACCATTTTGGGTGCCTTTCGGATGAGTTTCTTGATGAGAGTCTCCAACAGCTGCCACCATTAATGAGCTTTTGTTACCCTTCCCACAACGATTTTCTTTACACTTTCTCAAAGTGTTCAACTAACACAGAAAAAAAGAATTGAGGAATACGTAAAATTTTGATTCTCACCGACGATTACAGAAGCTGTTGATTCCCCCGGCGCGTTCAATCTCACCCATTCGTCAACCAGATCCTTCCATTTCCTGCAAAATCGAATTGAACTGTTTCACTCTACTCGCCATTCTTATTCATTTTAGGTGAATCAAATGAGTTTTTCCCCCATCTGTTTGAACCTGACAAGGTGCTTGACGAGTCTTCGAACTTCGTTCGATGAATGTTTTCGTAATCGGTTCACATGCCTCCCAATATCAGTTTCCTGATAGTAATCAGTATTAGGATATCGATATGAGAGAGAGAGAGAGAGAGAGAGAGAGTTGTTTTGTCTCTACCTTCAGAGCACTGAACGTGATTTCCATGTCTGCTAGACTCAGGAGCAGATCAACCAGAGTATTATCCGACTGAATAAATTTCAGCAAAAATTCAAAGCATAAATTGTACACAAATTAAGTCAACGATTTGTCTAGAATTTTCAAAGAACCGTTTAGTTTTTTTCTATTGACTGAAAGATTTTAGTTGTTAAAAGGAACCAAAGCATTTTCAAAGTGCTAATGACCAAACAAAGGCAAAGCAATATATATGCTCGAGATCGCGAAAGACCTTATCAGGATCATTGAGATGCTGTTTAATGGCGAGGATTTTCCTCTGTTCATCGTCAATAAAGCTTCCGTACTGCTGATGTCCATCCTCATGTTTCTCCCCCGACTCCAGACTCAATGGAGAACCCCCTTTCGCTTCGCAGCCGTTATTCTCCTTCTCTGCCCAAGCTTCCTCTCGCGATTCATGCTTCTCATTTGGAGTTCCATCACTGCTCGTTTTATCGCAATCGAGACCGCAGTACCGGCACCGAGAAACAATCGGCGCGTAAAGCTTCTCCACGATGCGGTCTCTCCGGCACCTAAACTCTCTCTCGTAATCTAACGCCGCCACAGAGATTGCCGTCTCGATCAATGTCCACACATCCACCCCCGAATTCCTCACAACCGACCGGAACTCATGGAAATCCATCACCTGAAGCCAAATCCAGGCTTCGCAAAACCTCCGATCAGCAGAACTCACCCGTCCTCCAGCCACTACCTTGATCAACTCATAATTCGGATCCGGAACTTCTCGTCTTCAGCTTCGGGTCCAAATTACGACGCCTTCCCCTCCGAGATCAAACAAAACTACGACAAATCGCAGGAAACAAACAGAAAACAGTTGAACTCCACGGAACTGCAAAATTACGCAATCAATGTAGATTTTCCCTCCAATTTTCCTGCACTTTCTGATTGAACAAACACGATCAAAGTCGTTGTTCTTACTTGTGTTTGTACTTGAGAAGCAGGGGTTATCAATTTATCAGTCTCTTTCAACGGTGAGCATTTCCTATTCTCATGGGCTCTCATTGTCGCCTAGGCATAGCATATTCTCTTCTTTCTTCTTCTCCTCCTGCCTTCTGGTTGCGGTGGGATGTAAAGGCGCTGTTGTCGATGGATTTTGTCTTCTGTCATAAATTGGGAGATATGCCTATCCAAGAATATCCGGAGGTAATCATTTCCCACTCTCGGTAAGGGCGGGGACTCGTCACGCTCCTACACTTTCAGTCTTCCATTGTTCTGAAAACATGTGGAACGTCGGGCCTTGGCGGCGCGTGGCTGTAGCCATTGCTCGACATGTCAATTGCCGTCATTGTTTAAAGTTGACTTTAGATTCAGTGAGTTCAATCCCTGTTTACCTCTTCTTTTATCCACCTTTTTTTTTTTTTAAAAGTAAAATTCAACAATACCTCCACTCCAAGTCCTATATCTTCAAAAACTAGAACAGAAAAAAAAAATCTCTTCCTTTTATTTAAAAAATAAATAAACCTTCCATTATATAACTATTAATCAATTTAATGATATTAAAATAAAAATTTTAAAACAACACATATTTAGCAAATTAGAGGTCATGTCTTGGTACGATAGCAAGTGCCTCCGCCTCAGTACAGGTGGTCTCGGGTTTGAAACTTGGAAGTGGCCTTTCCAAAAATAGGGGTAAGGCTTGCCGACATCCACTACTCCCAAACCCCACTCAAAGTGGGAGTCTTGTGCACTTGGTACGGCCTTTTTTTTAGCAAATTAAGTTTAAAAAATTAATCAACATAATATCTTAAAAACTAATTAAGTAATTTAAAAAATCTAGTTGATTCTCAAATTAACTAACCTAACTAATCCAATCGCTTTATAACAACCAATGACATTAACATAACAAAAAAATTTATTTTTTTAACCTTTTTAAAAAATATAGAATAAAATTACGAATAAATTATAAATGTTGTGATATGGATCGAATAATTAATTAAAATGCATAGCGGAATAAACACAGTAACAAAAATAACACAACCAAAACAAAAACAACAACACGATTTATGTGATTCAACAAAGCCTACATCCACGGAAGTAATGACACATAAATTTCACTATGGAAATCACAATGTACATAATACACTTCTCAAATGATCACTCTTACTCCAATATATGCCCAGAATGACATATATAATAGTTTCTTAGAGGTTTCTCTCCGTTTACTCAACCACCCAACGTTCAAAAATTTAAAATTCAGAAAAACTGCTCGCAGCCTAGGTGCCTTTCGTTGACGAGTACAAGACTTCTGTAATAACCCAACGTGAGAATTTTGGATTAAATAAATAAGAAAAGGGGAAGAAATTTAAAAAGGTGAAAACAATAAGAGTCATCGACGAGGCTCCTTCTCTCGTCATCAAAGTCCCTTCTATAGCTCGACGACGAAATTCAGAGGTTCGTCGACGAGTAAATACCGAGAGATTTTGGAAATTCTGAAATCTCAGGCTCGTTGATGAGGCAATTCCGTCATCGATGAACACCCTTCTTCGGCTCGTCGATGAAGGCGTCATCTCATCGACGAGGTTGGTCGGGTCAACCAAGTTATAAATATCCTATTCATTGCTTAGTTGCTAAGAAATCAAAGATTCTCTCTCTCTCTCTCTCTCTCTCTCTAAGGTTTTGGGCCGTCTGTTACCTAAATCAATGATCCAACATTACCATGTGGATCAGGAGGAGAATCTCTATGTTTATAGCGGATCAGATTTTCGTTTTGAGGATTTTCGAGTTTTGATCCAAAATCGAGGTAAGGGTCTGATTTTATTTTCGGTTCGGTAGATCTGTAGTGGTTGGGATTATATTGAAGTATTGTTCTTCGATTTTTAGGTTTTGGGGATCTCGTGTCGTTGTTTTGGACCGATTAAGTTCGTATTTCGATTTTCGGGATAAGGTAAGGGGTTTCTATTTATATCAATTATTTTTGTAATCTAAATTGGTAAAACTGTACTTTACGATTATACGAACGTTTTGGTTACTTATTTGGAAAAATCTATTGGGTGAAATTATGGGATTTTGGGTTACAGTTTTTGGGAAAATTGGGGGTTTCGGGTATCGTCTTCGTTTCTGTTGGAAAATTATATATTTGGTTAAATGGTAATATAGAGATTGTTAGCCTTTGTGTATTCCTAAAAGGGGGTGAATTGGGTATTTAAAAATTAATCCCTTAGGTTCAACTAATCTAGCAAGCAGTATTTCACAAACCTAGGGTCTTTCTATGTATTCACAATCCCAATCAAATATCTAAACAATAAACATAAGCATACATGTGCAAAAAGTAAATTGCGAAAAATAAAATCAACACTAGATATGTTATCGGGTTTCGGCCAACTGTGCCTGTCCCCATCTCTAGCTCATAAGCCTAAGGATTCCATTAATGCCCACTTAACGGATAGAGCGGCGCCTAATACAACCAGGTCAATTAGTACAGGGCTGACCTCAACCTTTATAAATTCTCCTTGTAGGGCGGAGAAGGCCCTAACAATTCTTACCGGACTGGATTACCACCCCCTCAAACCACACTTGGAATACAACAGTATTTTTCACAACGTAATTGGTAAAGTGATTATGCTTCTCAAGTAAAGCAGATACGTACCCCAATATGCACAATATACTCAATCAATCACACATCAACAATATAGGAAATGTAAGTTCAGTGATGTGATTTTGTGCAAGCAACACTTAATAAGGTATTATCACTAATATGCTCAAGAGTGTTCAAAACGAGCTAAATCTTTGAAACACGTTAATATCAAATCTCAATGTTCAATCATAGTTTCAAAGATGCTTAATCAAATATTCAAATTAACTCAAAAGATTTTCTTCAATGAAATGAACACACGAGTAGTTTGAAAAATATTTTACCTTGTAGAAAATATTTTGCACAACAAAATCAAAGCTTTGGGACACTTGCAATAACAATACAAATATCCTAAGCTTGCTAGTTTATCTTAACACAAGATTTATTATATTTAAATCTGTGGGATAAACTTTGCAAACTCCCCAAAAATAAATAAATCAATCAAACAAAAATCTATATTTATAGGCTAGGGTAAAATTATAATTGTTTGGGACTTGTTGGGAATTCTTAGAAAAGTTTCAAATTGTTTAAACACAATTAACCCAAAATAACCCGTATTTACCACAGTTAAATAATTTTTAACTCAGTGCGGTTCGGGTGGCTGAACTGTAATTTGGTCGCTCGAAAAGACACAATAATAAAAGCCTTTAAAAACAGTTCGGTAGCCCGAGTTATAGTTCGGTGGCCTGAATCAAAGTCAGAAACATGTCCTAATAAATTTGGGTGCTTGATCATAGGTTCGGTAGCCCGAACTTGTGTGTTCAGTCACCCGAGGCTTAATTTGAACTAAACAGCTTGATAGCCCGAGTTGGTGAAATGTCATTTTCAGGTGGTTCGGGTGTCCGTGGAAGGTGTGCACAATTTTGTTCGGTCGCCCGAGAGCCTAGGTCAACTGTTGACTTCTCAACAGTTCGGGTGCCCAAGGTGAGATGAACCCCTAGGGTTCGATTGCCCGAGCTCTCTCAATTTTCCTTATATTATTCAATTTTATTCATTTTTAACACTCCTAAATTTTGTATGATATATGTGCATGAGTGTTGGGATCTAGAGTCATACTAGAGTCTTTTTAAGGGCTGTTTTGAGATAGTCCCAAAAATTCGTCGACCGAAGGGTGCCCTAATGTCATTTGGCACCCTATGGTCAGTCTATGGTTATATTGAGCTTACAAAACCTACATGCATGACATGTAGAGATTATTATAGATCGATATAAATTATTACAGACTCAAATAATATAAATTACAACAAGAAATAATCTTCATGGTCTTCGGGCTTTACTTCGTGTGCCATCAATTGATTTGCTAATATAAATCTGCACAAAAACTTGAAAGCTATCAAATACTAGAATATTTGTCATTATCAAAACCGGGTGTGACCTATAAGATCAACAAAGATGACCGTACCTTTGATTATGTAAATTGTATTTTTGAATTATCTGTTATAAGATTATTTGTTTACCTAAATAAGTGTGGAATGAGTTGATATATTGAATGATGTGTTTTGTGAAGAAGTGTGCTGGTTAACTACTGTAAGCTGTGAGTTGTTGAAATGAGATATAGGAAGAGGAGTTCCAAAATTGTTCCAGGTTTTGTGAAAATGCCTAGTTGGGATAATACCAAAGGCCTAGGACAATCGAAGCATGCCAGTTAACTACCGAAAGCTAAGATATGAGGCATGCTGGAATAATACCATAGGCGATCGAGTCGGTTAACTACCATAGGCTCAGATATCCGGCTTGAGGCTGAGGGTGTGAAATACCACCTATGATTTCGGTTGGTCATCGAAGGTGTGAGTTTGCGCCATATTTGCACCAGTTGAACACTATGGGGCTTAGGCTACACTAGGTTACCGGGGGCGCCATGTCGTGCGGCCGGCTTAGGCCGAAGAGTGTGATGACACTAGACCGAGGTGTTTTGTGAGATATACTGGAACTGTATTGTGAAAATACTGGAATTGTTAAATGTTTATGTTTTACTGTTAATATAACACTCATGTATCCTCACACCGATATAACCTGTTTCTCCTTTACTGAGAGGTGTCTCACCCTTATCATACAAATGTTTTTTTTAAGGTCCTTTGAGTAGCCGACATTAGCGTCCTAGCATTTCAGGAGCGTGGTCGTTGGTTAGCTTTGTAGAAGAATTTGTGTAAGTACTGATCTTTGGTCGGGTTGTCATTTTGGGTTATGTAGAGACCTGTGGTAGGTTATGTATTTTGGGAATTAGACTATGATTTTGTAAGACTCTCGTATGGTATTATGATGTAATAGGTTGAATTATTCTGTTGTTTATATTGTGTATGTGATTGTGGTTAGGGTATACGTGAACTCTCTAGGGTCGAACCCTTATATTTTGTGGTATCATGGATGGTTGTATGGTACAAAGACAGGTTATGTTACTAAATCACACCTTGGGGCCCATTTTCGGGTTCAGGGTGTGACAACTTGGTATCAGAGCTAACTAGGTTGTTAGGTCTTGTAGACTTGGTTAGGCATGATTATGTGTACATACTAGAGTATAGGATGTAGGGAATGGGTAGAGTAGGTCAAGGGTTGTCTTGTAGCTAGACAGAGATTTATTGAAGGTATTCTGTGTTTTTCTTGGAATGACGTTTTCAGTAAAATCACAACAAACCATTGATGGTTTCGTGTTAGTATGGTGAGGAAGACCTAAACCTAAGATTCTAGAAGTTAACATGATTATTCTGCAATGATTGTGTTAATTGTGTTATGATATAGGAATGCTAATCTATTCGTATACTATTTTCAGAATGGAGCCCAAGGATAGTAGCTCAGAAGAGACTGCGAGTGAAGGGTCTCCTTTTGTGCCTCGAGGATTGACTAGGAAGATTATGCGGGAGATTGAGCAAAGTGTTAGGGGACGGAAGCGTCCACCTACGGTTGCGAGTTGCACCATTGAGAAGTTTACCTGCATGCATCCTCCGATGTTTACAAGAGGGTTTAACCCAATTGTAGCGGAGAACTAGGTGCAAAAGATAGAAAAGATGCTGAAAGTTATACACTGCACCGATGAGCACAAAGTTCTCTATGCTACGTTTCAGCTGGCAGGAGAAGCTGGGAGGTGGTGCATGGATGTGAGTCTTCTTGAGGAGTGGAGAACTAATTCATCAGCGATGTTGTGGGGCTATTTTAAGGAGGTATTCTTTGAGAGATACTTCCCAACTTCCGTCTGTGATGCAAAGGTAGACGAATTCTTGAGTCTGACTCAAGGGACCCTGACAGTGTAGAGTTACGCAGCTAGATACATAAAGTTGTCTTGCTTTGCATCGTGTATGATCTCGAACGCGTATGAAAAGACTCGGAGGTTCGAGAAGGGCTTGAGGAAGGATATTCGTAGACTAGTGGGAATGCTGCAAATTTAGGAGTTTCTTATTCTGGTGGATAAAGTCATTGTGGTTGAGGCTGGTCTTCTGAAGGATGAGGTGGTATAGGATTAGAAGAAGAGGTCAATGCCTTCTGGTTCCCATACTGGTTCTTGTTAGGGGCGGTGGAAGAAGAGGCACTACAGTTTAGGTACTCGCCAGGGTACGGAACCGTGGGATCCACAGGAGAACCGATCTCACGAGTGTTATACCAGGTGCCATAAATGGCAACATGGTGAACGCCAGCCATTTGTGGGTAACTGTTACAACTGTAGCAAATCGGGCCACAAAGCCTGAAACTATCGTACGCAGATGATTAGTATGCCTGCACCGGTCAGAATTAGGGAAATAATCATGTGCCTCGGGGAAATTTTTAAGGAAACACAGCTCAGGTGAGAGTGTACTCGCTTACCCCAACCGATGCAGAGCATGTTGGCAACGTGGTGACAGGTACCATGTTACTGTTTTTAAATAAAGTTGCTGTCTTATTCAATTCAGGAGCAACCCACTCCTTTATATCTGTAAATTTTGTGAAACTGTGTCGGGCTGAAACCCAAGTGATGGATGAGGGGTTGTATGTGGCTACACCATTTGGGAGTGTAGTGCTCTGCAAGAAGATGTTAGGGAACTTTCCAGTGATGATTCAGGGAAGGCTGCTACCGGTGAACCTGATAGTGTATGATATGTTCGATTTTGACGTTATACCAGGGATGGATTAGTTATCTTCCAATTTTGCTGGAAGAGTAGGAGTTCATAGGATCATGTGTACGTTTGACGCCACAGGTTATGTCGGCAATGCAGGTGAGAAGGTTTCTTTTGGATGGTTGTTAGGGGTACCTAACTTGTGTGAAGGAACCACCACGGGATGATCTGAAGCTCGAAGATATCCGAGTGGTTAACGAATTTTTAGATGTATTCCCAGAAGACTTACCCAGTTTACCTCCTGATCGTGAGGTGGAGTTCGCTACTAAATTGCTACTAGGCAAGGCACCGATTTCTAAAGCTTCATATCGGATGGCTCCAGCTAAACTTGAAGAGTTGAAGGAGAAGTTGCAGGAACTACTGGATAAGGGCTTTATTAGACCTAGTGTTTTGCCCTGGGAGCTCCAGTACTGTTCCAAAAGAAGAAGAACGGGTCAATGAGAATGTGCATTGTTTACTGTGAGATCAACAAGGTAACAGTGAAGAACTGATACCCATTGTCTTGCATAGATGATCTATTTGACCAGTTGTAGGGAACACAAGTATTTTTGAAGATCGATCTACGGTTGGGGTATCATCAGGTGATAGTTAAGACTAAGGATGTTGCGAAGACTGCTTTCCGAAGCAGATATGGTCACTACGAGTTTCTGGGCATGCCTTTTGGGTTGACTAACGCTCCGACAATGTTTATGGACCTAATGAATAGGGTTTTTCATGAATACCTGGACCAGTTCGTAGTGGTATTCATTGACAATATTCTGGTATATTCTAGGAGTTCAAAAGAGCATGAAAACCATCTGAAGTTGGTACTCCAGGTATTGCGGGAAAGGAAGTTGTATGCTAAGCTGAAGAAATGTGAGTTCTAGTTGAAACAAGTAGTATTTATAGGCCATGTCATGTCGGGAGGTGGTATCTTAGTTGATATAGGTAAGATTGAAGTAGTGGTTGACTAAGTGAAACCAAAGAGCGTGCAGGAAGTTCGGAGTTTCCTAGGGCTGGATGGGTACTACCGACGGTTCGTGGAGGGATTCTCTAAGTTATCTGGCCCTTTAACATGATTAACGAGTAAGGATGTGAGATTTGATTGGATCAACAAGTGCGAGCAAAGTTTCCAAGAGTTGAAACACCAACTGGTCATTGCTTCGATTTTAATCATCCTATCTGGGGATGGTGGTTTTGTGATTTACAGCGACACATCTTTGAACGGTTTGGGATGTGTGTTGATGCAATAGGGGAAAGTAATTACTTATGCTTCTCGGCAACTCAAGGAGTATAAGAAGAATTACCCCACACATGATCTAGAGTTGGCGGGAGTAGTATATGCCCTGAAGATTTAGAGACACTATTTATACAGTGAATAGTGTGAGATATTCACAGACCACAAGGGCCTCAAATACTTTTTCACGTAGAAGGAGTTAAACATGAGGCAGAGAAGGTGGCTAAAATTGATCAAGGACTACGATTACACAATTAGCTATCATTTGGGGAAAGCTAGCGTGGTAGCTGATGCATTGAGTTGGAAGTTGAGCACGCGTCAGTATCTACTATAGTAGGTTAACATCATATCAAATGAGATCTAGAAAGCCTTGGTATGGAATAAGTGGATGGTAATCATCCGAATTTCATTGCTAGTTTGGTGATCCAACCAACATTATTTGAGAGGATTAAAATCACATAGGCTAATGATGAAGAGTTAATCAAGGTTGTAGAGAAGGCGCAGGAAGGGCTGGCTGCAGATTTTAACATCTCCGAGGGAGGTGTATTGAGATTTGGAACCAGACTGTGTGTTCCAAACAACGAGGGGATAAGGAGGACAATTTTGGAGGAGGGGCATCGTTCTTTGTATACGGTACATTCGAGTAACACGAAGATGTATCGAGATCTGCACGAATCTTTCTGGTGGATTGACATGAAAAAGGAGATTGCTCAATTTGCGGAGCAATGTCTGACGTGTCAGTAGCTAAAGGCTGAGCATCGGATGCCAGCAGGTTCCTTGCAACCATTGAGCATCCTGGAGTGGAAATGGGAGCATATTTCCATAGACTTTGTCACTGGTTTACCACAAGCAGTTCACAGGTAGAACGCAAGCTGGGTGATCGTGGATAGGTTGACTAAATCAATTCACTTTGTACTGATGAAGGTTAGCTACTCCTTGAGTAGGCTAGTATATCTATACGTGTAGGAGATAGCCAAAATGCACGGGATACCGGTGTCCATTGTTTCAGATAGAGATCCAAGATTCACTTCTCGGTTTTGGAAGAGCTTAAAGGAAGCACTGGGGACGAAGCTTACATTCAGTACAGTGTTCCACCCCTAGACTAACGGACAATCAGAAAGGACGATACAGATCTTAGAGGATATATTACGGGTGTGTGTGTTAGACTTCGGTAGTAGTTGGATGCGGTTCCTATCATTGGTGGAGTTTACTTATAACAATAGCTTCCAAACTAGTATTGGTATGGTACCGTTCAAAACGTTGTATGGTCGGAGGTGTCGATCTCCTCTGTACTAGGATGAGGTCGATGAACGGCAAGTATTAGGACTTGAGCTCGTACAATAGGCTTCTGAGAAGGGTAGGTTGATCAGGGATAGAATTAAATTAGCATAGAGTTGGAAGAAGAGTTACGTGGATGTGCGCTGTCGTGAGTTGGAATTCGAGGTGGGGGGGGGGGTAACATATTCCTGAGGATCGCTCTGATGAAGGGAGTTATGAGATTCGGGAAGAAGGGCAAGCTGAGCCCGAGATATATGGGACCATTCGAGGTACTTGAGCGAGTGGGTGGGTCCGGTAGCCTATAGGATTGCACTACCTCGAACGCTCTCTAGGATCCACGATGTATTCCACGCATTCATGTTGAGAAGGTACGTGCTGGATTTGTCACATGTAATTAGTTATGAATCTTTAGAGATTGGGGATACTTTGGTATATGAGGAGATACCCGTTTAGATTCTGGACTAGAAAGTTTAGAAGCTGCATACCAAGGAGATACTATTAGAGAAAGTGCTGTGGTAGAATCACACGATTGAGGAAGCTTCTTGGGAATTAGAGACGGAAATACACCAGAAATATCCAGAACTATTTTGAGGAGTGATGTTTACAGGAATGGTTTGGGTAAGTATGTGATGTATCTGTTATTTAAAGTGATGTGTGGTTAGTCTCTGGGACGTTTTGTGATATTGTGAGCTCCCGAGACACTGTGTATGTAACCACGGTATTCCTCCGCCATAAGTGAGAGCATGGAATATATTTGGGATGGGGCTGCTATGTAGGTGGCCACCGGCTCTTCCTAGAGTCGGGTATGTGTTTAGGTATTGATGAGTTAACGAGTGAGAGATTGCAAAATTTGAGGACAAAATTTTTGTAAGGAGGGGAGGTTGTAAGAACCCAACCTGAGAATTTTGGATTAAATAAATAAGAAAAAGGGAAGGAATTTAAAAAGGTGAAAATAGTAGGGCTCGTTGACGAGGCTCCTTCTCTCGTTGACGAAGTCCCTTTTATAGCTCGGCGATGAAATTTAGAGGTTTGTCGACGAGTGAAAACCAAAAGATTTTGGAAAATTTGAAATCTCAAGCTCGTCGATGAGGCAAATCTGTCATCAACGAACACCCTTCTTCGGCTCATCGACGAAGGTCCCGTCTCGTCAACGAGGTCGGTGGGATCAACCAAGTTACAAATATCCTATTCATTGCTTAGTTGCTAAGAAATCAAAGATTCTCTTTCTCTCTCTCTCTCTCTCTCTCTCTCTCTCTTTTTAAGGTTTCAGGCCATCAGTTACCCGAATCAACGATCTGACGTTACCACGTGGATTTGGAGGAGAATCTCTACTTTTATAGCATATCAGATCTTTATTTTGAGGATTTTCAGGTTTTGATCCAAAATCGAGGTAAGGGTCTGATTTTGTTTTCGGTTATGTATATTTGTAGTGGTTGGGATTATATTGAAGTATTGTTTTTCGATTTTTAGGTTTTGGGGATCCTATGTCGTTGTTTTGGACTGATTAAGTTCTTGTTTTGATTTTTAGGATAAGGTAAGGGGTTTCTGTTTATATTAGTTATTTTTGTAATTTAAATCGATAAAACTATACTTTACGATTATACGAATGTTTTGGTTACTTATTTGGGAAAATCTATCAGGTGAGATTATGGGATTTTCAGGATATAATTTTTGGGAAAATTGGGGGTTTCGAGTATCGTCTTCGTTTTTTGTTGGAAAATCGTATCTTTGGTTAAATGGTAATATAGAGATGACCGTACCTTTGATTATGTAAACTGTTTTTTTGAATTATCTGTTATAAGATTATTTGTTTACCCAAATAAGTGTGGAATGTGCTGATATATTGAATGATGTGTTTTGTGAAAAAGCGTGTTAGTTAACTACCATAGGCTGTGAGTTATTGAAATGAGATATAAGAACAGAAGTTCCAAAATTGTTCCAAGTTTTGTGAAAATACCGAGTCGGGATAATATCGAAAGCCTAATAAAATTGAGACGTGCCGGTTAACTACCAAAGACTAAGATATGAGGCGTGCCGAAATAATACCGTAGGCGGCTGAGTTAGTTAACTACTGTAGGCTCAAATATCTGGCTTGAGGACGAGGGTGTGAAATACCACCTATGATTCCGATTGGTCACCGAAGGGTGTGAGTTTGTGCCATATTTGCATTGGTTGAATGTTGTGTGGCTTAGGCTACGCCAGGTTACCGGGGGCACTGTGTCGTGTGGCCGACTTAGGCTGAAGAGTGCGATGACACTAGACTGAGGTGTTTTGTGAGATATACTGGAACTGTATTGTGAAAATACTAGAATTGTAAAATGTTTATGTTTTACTGTTGAAATAACAATCATGTATCCACACACTGATAGAACATGTTTCTCCTTTACCGAGAGGTGTCTCACCTCTATCATATAAATACTTTTTTCAGGTCCTTCGAGTAGTCGACACTAGCATCCTAGCGTTTCAGGAGCATGGTTGTTGGTTAGCTTTGTAGAAGTATTTGTGTAAGTACTGCTCTTTGCCCGGATTGTCATTTTGGGTTATGTAGACACCCGGGGTAGGTTATGTATTTTGGGAATTAGACTATGATTTTGTATAGACTTTGGTATGATATTATGATGTAATAGGTTGAATTATTCTATTGCGTATATTGTGTATGTGATTATGGTTAAGGTATATGTGAACCCTACGGGGTCAGACCCTTATATTGTGTGGTATCATGGGTGGTTGTATGATATAAAGATAGGTTAGGTTACTAAATCACACCCTGGGTCCCATTTCTGGGTTCGAGGCGTGACAACTTCGTCGACAATCCATAGAAGACCATTCATCGACGAGAACAGGCTTTCGTCGATGAGTCCAAATCTCTGAGATTTTCCTACTCTCGGTATTTTATCGTCAACAATCACAGAACCTTGTCGACGAGTCCTTGTTGTCTCTTCATCGAGGAATAAAGGGTATTCGTAGACGATTGCCTGTTGTGCTGCCCCTTCATGTTTTTCCCTCTTCCTTCTTTACTTACGAAAACCAAAGTATGAGAGCCATAAACAACAATCTCCACCTTGGCAATTATATGCCCCTTAGGAGAATCCCAAAAAATATGAACTGCTCCATCTTGAACTTGAAAACGCTTGGTTGGGTATGTCTCCCTTCTATCATTTAGAGACATGGAGTAAGTACAAGCAATGCTTGAACTTCTCTAAAGTAACTGATTTCGTCAGAACATCCATTGCATTTTCAGATGTGTGAACTTTCTCCAACACAAGCTCACCTAAAGCAATCAATTCGTGAACCCTATGGAACCTCACATCAATGTGTTTGGTTCTAGCATAGTATATCTGATTCTTCGCCAAGTAAATGGCACTCTGACTATCACAATGCAGCACCACTCTATCTTGCCACAACCCTAGCTTTCTGACTAAACCAGTAAGCTATAAGGCTTCCTTTGTAGCTTCGGCAACTGCCATATATTCTGTATCAATCGTGGATAATGCTACTAGAGACTGTACCATAGATCTCCAACACACCGATACTCCAATAAGGGTAAGCACATATCCCGTTGTAGACCTTTTGTCATCCATATCTCTAGTATAATCAGTATCAACAAACCCCATAATTGAAGGACAACCCTGTTGCTTACCGAACATGATGCCATAATACGATATACCCCACAAGTATCTAAGTATCCATTTTACAGCTTCCCAATGTTGTCTTCCTAGATTAGAAAGAAACTTACTTACCACGCTCACCGCATGAGCCAAATTTGGCCTTGTACACACCATGACATACATTAAACTCCCCACAACACTAGCATAGGGGACCTTTGACATGTCCTAGATTTTCTCATCCATACTTGGGTAATCTGCAATAGACATCTTGAAATGATTCTCTAAAGGTGTACACAACGGTTTTGCATTAGCTATGCTAAACCTCTCCAACACCTTTTGTACATAACCGCCCTGACCGTCCTCAGATAACCATAACCTCCCTGCAGTTCTGTCACAACGAATCTCCATCCCAAGTATTTTCTTAGCTGAACCAAGATCCTTTATGTCAAATTCCTTATACAACAGGTCATTTAACAGATTCACCTCAGCTAAAACCTTTGCAGCTATCAACATGTCATCGACATACAATAACAAGAAAATAAGAGAACCATCCTTAAGCTTGTTCACATATATGCAATAGTCATACTCACACCTCTTGTAGCCAATCTTGATCATGTAAGAATCAAAACGTTTATACCATTGCCTTGGAGACTGTTTTAGCCCATAAAGAGATTTCTTCAACCTGCAAACAAAATTTTCTTTTCCCAGTTCAATGAATCCCTGCGGCTATACCATGAAGATTTGTTCCTCTAAGTCATCGTGAAGAAACGTCGTCTTCACATCCATTTGTTCCAAATAAAGATCGTAATGGGCTACCAATTCTAGCACAATTATGATAGAAGTATGTTGGACCACTGGGGAAAAAATCTCATTATAATCTATCCCCTTCTTCTGTGAGTATCCTTTTACCACCAACCGTGCCTTGAATTGCTCTCCTTTATTTTCTGAAATTGCCTTCTTCTTCCTATATACCCATTTGCAACCTATCGATCTCTTCCCATCTAGAAGCTCCACCAAATCCCAAGTTTGGTTCTTATGTAGTGATTCCATCTCCTCAATCATCACTCCCATTCACCTATTTTTCTCCTAGTTGTGCACTGCCTCTTGAAATGTAGTTGGATCATTGCAACAAGTAAGGAAAGCATAACATATTAACTCTTCAAATCCATACCTTCATGGAGGTCTAATAGTGCGTCTGGATCTCCGTATAGAAATATCGTCGACTTGCTAGTTTATCGAGCTGGAGCTCCCTGCACCATAGGACCATGATTATTTCTATTGCCTTGAGCTTCCAACTCCACCTACACAATATGTTCATCAATGCCCCAGCTTTCTAGCTCCTGTTTCTGTTCATCACAATCTTGAGTACGCTTAACTATAGCCTTCTCATCAAAGACTACATCTCTACCGATCATCACCTTGTTTGTCATTGGATCCCACAACTTGTACCCCTTCACACCCTACTAATATCCAAAAAAAAATGCAATGTCAAGACTTAGGGTCAAACTTTGATCTCTCCTCAATAGACACGTGAACATAGGCTGGACACCCGAATACCTTCAATCCGGAGTAGTCTACTGCATTTCCCATCCAAACCTCTTCTGCCACTCTACCCTCTAGTGATGACCTTGGTGATTGGTTTATTAGAATACAAGTCATACTCACTGCCTTGGTCCATAAGTTATTTGGTGGCCCTGCATTTAATCTGAGACATTGAGCCTTTTCAGAAAGAGTCTGGTTCATCTATTCCACCACGCCATTTTGCTAAGGTGTTCAGCGAACTATAAAATGTCTCTTGATGCCCTGCTCCACAAAAAAACTCCATAAACCGAGAATTAGCATAATCGGTCCCATTATCCAACCTTAAGTATTTGATTCTCCTCCATATCAAGTTTTCCACTTCATCCTATCAAATCTTAAACTTGGCAAACGTATCTAATTTGTGACGCATGAAGTAACCTAGACCTTCCGTGAGTAATCATCAATGCAACTCATATAATACACATGTCCACCCTTTGATGCAACTCTAATCGGGGCCCAAACATCTGAATGCACATAGTCAAGAATACCTTTCATCTTATGAGTAGCTAATCTGAACTTTGCCCTATTTTGTTTTCCAAGAACCCAAATCTTGCAAAATTCCAACTGACATGATTTTAAGCCCTTCAAAAGTTTCCTCTTATGTAGTTCTTTCATGTCGTGTTCCCCTATGTTTCCAAGGTGCAAATGCCACAAGATAGTCTCATATGATTCAGCATTCACTGTTGCAACTCCACCTACAATGGTAGTTTCCCTGCAATGTGTAAATATTCCCATCAAATTTCATCCCTTTCATTACAGTCAGATTGCCTTTCCATACCATCAACGTAACGACCAAAAAATTTCTATCCATTTTTTTATTATTTATTTATCTATCACGCTATAAAATCTAATCTTTGATACCTTGTGAATAAACATCTATCATCTTCACAACCCAGAGTAGGCATCGTTGTAACCTGTGCGATCCCTATATTCTACCTACGCAGCGGAAAAACATACATCCAAAACATAACCCAAAAATACGCAATTCCAGAGTTCTACGAACCACCATTATATACATACACACATATAAATCATTTCCCCAAAAATTCCAAAATACTGTGGGCTCTACTATCTAGCCCAAGACTCACCCAAAGCTACGCTGACTCAACTGCCTCCTCTACCTCTAAGTTGGCCCTGCACGCCTTTCTGGGTTACTTGAAATATTTATAATGCTGGGTGAGACACCTCTCAGTAAGGAGAAACAAGCTATTACCAACGTTTGACATACGAGTTTGTACATACAACATAACTTTTAATTAAAATTGTAAATAGGATATCATGTAAAAAGTATCTGTTCAATAATCCACATCTATGTCATTTAAAATACATTATTTTTTGAGTTATTTATTCAATCATAGTTCTATTTATATTAAATAATCTTTGTTTTCTATGAATGCTATCAATGCATACATAACTCTGAAAACTTCCCTCGATGGCTATATGTCATGATTTAACCCCTCATGACAGGGTTGTGCGGCTCGCAGGCGGGACCTATTACTAGTTGGCTAATCAGGATAAGTCAAATAAACTCTAAAAGTCAGATCGGCCTCCTCAACCCTAACTGACGGGAAGCCTGTCCACAACATAGGCACGATCGACTATTGAAAATCTACATACTATCTGAGTTATGTGGTTGCACTTTGAACTAAAAATAGCTATGGTAGCGTGCTCTAAAACTGATCTGGTCCATCAGAGTCTGATACTAGATATATGTAACTGATATTTCTATATTACTATTTTACCATGATTCTAATATTACTGAAATAACCATAACATGAAATAACTGAACTGAATATGCTGTATAATCTGAATATTTGTATATCTGAATACTGAATATATGAAGATTTAAATACTGAATATATGAAATGTTGTGGTTCTGAAATCTATAAGTCATGGTATATTGAAAATGATGTATTATATTTTTTTTCTGAATATATTCCATAAATTATGATTCTACAAAATATGAAAATATTTTTCTGTATATAGATATTTATACATATATAAATGTCGTACATCATAATATTCTGAAATACATATAAATTCTGTATAACAATATTGTCTTCTAAGACACTGTAAATCATGATATTTGGAAGCTGTATAAATATTGTACTAATTCGATACTAACTCATGCCACACAACTAAATAAAAGCTCATGCATTAAAATTTGTATAAATATATATTTTGACATATTCAAATCACACGATGTACCCATATTCAAATATTATAATCGATACTGATAAAAATTCCTGAATTTGCTAGCATAACATATTTCCTTTACCTAACTAGCTGGGAGGCTCGCCACCAACTTATGCTCACGCTCACGGCATACTATCCCCTAAATCTTGAAATAATACATATTTCCAATAGATCAACAATATTTCTCCGAACCTACATACTCATAATTTACCAAACTATAATTTACTTGGGCTTTTGGAAATATTCTCTAGGGTCCCAAAAACACCCTAACCTTGAAAACATTACACCTTAATTTTATTCCACAAAACACCAGTATGTTCTCACAGAATACAAAATCTCAACTCGGAAAAGCCTGCTAATACTAAAAATATCCAAATAATCTACTTACCCTGAATTTGGGATGGTGCCCAAGTAGGCCTAACCAACGATCTACTCCAGCAAATATGAAAAGAATCTTCCCAGGAGTAGCGTGGCGGCTTCGGATTGTCAAACTGGTGAAAAACGAGGCCGGAAACGTTGAGAGAAGGCAGAGCAAACAGGCTAGAGGGAGAAAAATGAAGGAGAAAATGAATTTTCTTGTAGAAAGACGATTTTCGGTCTTATATAGAATGCTTATCCATGTCGCCTCGTTAACGAGCCACGTCACCTCGTCGACGAGTCTATGAAGGTGGTTCATCGATGAGCACTTAACCCTCATCGACGAGTTTCAGAACCAGGAACTGGCCTCTTGGTAAGTTCTCATTGACGAGACACACGTCCACATCGACGAGCCCAAGAAGCCGATTAGTTGACGAACGCTCCATGCTCGTCGACGAGACCCTGCTAAGCCCCCGTTTTGAAATTCCCTTTCGTTTCCTTTCCCTTATTATTTAATTGCTATAAATTCTTTGGATCTCTACATTCTCCTCTCCTTATAAAATTAAGTACTCGAAATTTGTTATTTGTATTGAACACATCCTTAAAAAAAATAGGCTACTTATTTTATTAATTACCCTCACTTATGGCAGAAGAACACCGTGGTTACATTCAAGATTCTGGGAGATTACAAATACATAAGATAAAATTCTCCCAAAACCAAAATACTACCCATTATCATAAAATTTATTACATACACTAACTAATTTGCATAAAAGAAATCTTACATGCTTTCCTAAGTCTTTTCCTAATTATTGTTGGTCCCTACCAAAGAGGTGTGGGTATTTCCGTCGTATTTCTTCTTCAAGTTCCCAAGAAGCTTTTTCCACCATGTGATTCCTCTACAAGACTTTTACTAATAGTATTTTCTTACTGCGCAATTCCTGTTCCTTCTTGTCTACGATCTATACTAGAGTTTCCTCATAAGCTAAGGTATCACTGAGTTCTAACTCTACATATCTGATGACATGGGAGGGATCTGAGATGTATTTCATTAACATAGAAACATGAAATATATCATGTATTTAGAACAAAACTGGTGGTAAAACTAACCAATAGGCAACTGACCCAACCTTCTCAAGTATCTCAAATAGGCCAATAAACCTAGGGCTTAACTTACCCTTCCTCCCAAACCTCATGACTCGCTTCAATGGTGCTATTTTCAAAAACACATGGTCACCCACTTTAAATTCCAATTCTCGGCGATGAATATCTGCATAGCTTTTTTGTCGACTCTGAGCTGCACTGAGTTGGTCTCGAATAAGCCGAACTTTATCGTACGCCTGCTGCACTATTTTCGGCCCTAAAACTCACCTTTCACTTGACTCATCCTAGTATAGAGGAGAACGAAACCTTCTACCATAAATCGCCTCATAAGGTGCCATGTCGATGCTGGCCTGATAGCAGTTATTATTTGCAAACTCAACTAGTGGCATAAACTAGGTCCAACTACCTCCAAAATCTAGCATGCATGCTCGAAGCATATCCTTTAATATCTGAACCGTCCACTCAGTCTACCCACCCGTCTAAGGATGAAACACCGAGCTGAAAGATAATTGACACCCTAGAGCCTCCTGCAAGCTCCTTCAAAATAGTGACATGAAACATGGGTCTCGGTTTGATATTATAGACACTAGCACACCATATGATCGCATAATCTCCTGAATATATATCTCTACTAGTCTATCCATGGAATAGTTGACTTTAATAGGGATAAAGTGAGTGGTCTTCGTTAATCGATTTATGACCACCCAAATAGCATTCTGTCCCTGCCGCGCCGACGGTAAACTTGTCACAAAATCCATAGAGATATGGTCCTACTTTCATTCCGGGATGAAAAGTGGCTACAACTGTCCTGTTAACTTCTGGTGCTCAGCCTTAACCTGTTGGCACATCAAACACTATTGCACAAATTCGACAATCTCTATCCTCATTCCACTCTACCAAAAATACTCTCGCAGATCCCTTTACATTTTAGTATTACCTGGATGAACTGTGTACAAGGATCTGTGAGCCTCCTCTTGAATCACCCTTTTGATATCCGTATCTGTAGGCACCCACAACCTGGAATGGAACCTCAAAGCTCTGTCATTTGAAATACTAAATTCCTCCCCCTAACCGTCCTGCACTTTCTCGATCAATTCCACTAGTTCTGCATCATTCTTTTGGGATGCTTTAATCCTTTTATATAGTGTACGCTACACAACTAAGTTGGCAATAAATGTCTGGTGACCATCCTCCACTAACTCCATGTCGAGCCTCTCCAAGTCTATTTGGATTTGGTGCTGAATTACTGTTGCTAACTATGCTGCACCCTCTAATTTATGGCTCAGTGCATCAGCCACCACATTTGCTTTACTTGGGTGGTAACTGATGGTGCAATCATATTCCTTAATGAGCTCTAACCATCTCATTTGCCACATATTCAACTCTTTTTTTGCATAAAGAAGTACTTTAAACTTTTATGGTTAGAAAATATTTCACATCTCTCACCGTACAGGTAATGCCTCCAAATCTTCAATGCATGAACCATTGCAGCCAAGTCTAGATCGTGAGTGGGATAATTATTTTCATATTATTTCAATTGTTGAGATGCATAAGCTACCACTTTACCCTACTACATCAATACACAACTGATCCCTTTCAAGGACGCATCACTGTAAATCACATAACCCTCACCCCCTAACGGGATGGTCAAAACTAGTGCAGTGATGAGCTTCTGCTTCAATTCCTGGAAGTTCTACTCACAACTGTCATCCCATTTAAACCTGATATTCTTCCTAGTGAGTCACGTCAGAGGCACCGATAATACTGAGAAACTCTCTTCAAATCGGCAGTAATAACCTGCAAGTCCCAAGAAACTCCTAATTTCTTGAACGTTCTTCGGCCTGACCCAATTCAACATTGCCTCAATCTTACTGGGATCCACTGAAATTCCATCCCCTAATATATTATGCCCCAAAAATGCCACTTTCTCTAACCAGAATTCACATTTGCTAAACTTGGCATACAATTTCTTTTCCCTAAGCATCTGAAGTACTAGTCGTAAGTGTGCCTCATGCTCCTCAAAACTCCTGGAGTAGATCAGTATATCATCAATGAAAACCACAACAAACTGATCTAAATACTAATGAAAGATTCTATTTATCAAGTCCATGAATACCACAGAAGAATTCGTCATACCAAATGGCATAACTAGAAATTCATAATGCCCATACCTAGTCCTGAAAGCTGTCTTAAAGATGTCCTCTAATTAACCTTCACTTGGTGATAGCCTAGCCCGAGGTCAATCTTGGAATAGACCCGTGTACCCTGAAGCTGATCAAATAAGTTATCTATACGAGGTAGAGGATAATTGTTCTTAATGGTTACTTTGTTTATCTCCCTATAATCTACGGACCCATCTTTCTTCTTTATGAATAGCACTAGTGCTCCTCAGGGCTATACACTAGGTCTGATAAACCCTTTATTCAACAAATCTTGCAGCTAGTCCTTTAATTTTCTCAATTCTGCTGGAGCCATTTGGTAAGAAGCCCTAGAAATCGGCGCCATTCCTGGAAGTAAATCTGTAGCAAAATCTACCTCATGATTGGGAGGCAACCCAAGTAGCCCTTCTGGAAAAACATATGGAAATTCCTTTACCACTGGAGTACTGCCAAGCTTCGATTCATTTTCTGATACCTCCTTTACAAAGGCCATAAACCCCTGACATCCATCCAGGAACAGTTTTTTCACTTGTATGGCTGACACTAACTAAGGTGGGGAACACACCTGTGATCCCAAAAATTTAAATTCTTGTTTGCCTAGTGGTCTGAATATCACCTCTTTCAGATGACAGTCATTATTAGAATTATAAGTTGTCAACCAGTCCATACCCAGTAGTACATCGAATCCATACATATCTAACACAATCAGGTTAGATGGTAATACTCTCCCTTGAATTTCTATTGAATAACCCCTAAGCACCCTATGACACTTCATCACTGACCCTGATGATGTAGCTACTGACAATTCTACATCTAATAGCTGGGTATCATTTTTAGAAAATTTAACATAGGCCACATACACAAAAGAATAGGTAACACCTTAATCAAATAAGACAATAACTTGATATGATAAAATAGTAAGGTACCTGTCACGATGTCACCTACGGTCTCAGTGTCTCCCAGCGTCAAAGCATAAACCCTCGACAAGGCTACATTCCTCTACTAACCTCCACGGGGCATCTGATAACCTCCTCGGTAGGGTCTTGGAGCTGGGACCTGGATCGGCGGTCCTGGGCATGCTTATGCCATGTGGTCGGGTCTCCCACAATAATAGTAGACACCTTTTCCTGCCTGACACTCTCCCAGATGCTTCCTCCTGCACGTCTGACACACAGGGTAGGTTTGCACAGCCCGATTCTCACGAGGTCCCATCATTTGCCTTTGACCTCTACTATAACAGTCTCCTCTCCATGGACCCCGACTGGAACTCGCCTGGAAACCCTTAGATGGGGGCCTCTTTCTCTAACTCTGAGCTGCGATGCCTCTCTATATGCCACTCTCAATAACTGTAGCTCTGTCCATAACTTCCGCGAATGTCTGAACCTGGAAACCAATAACCTGCTCAAAAAAATTATGCCTTAGGCCTTCTTCAGACTTCCTTGCCTTCTTTTCCTCGTCTAGTGCCAAATATGGGGCAAAACGAGACAACTTAATAAATCGAGCTGCGTACTGTGATACCATCATCTGCCCTTGAGTTAAGTGCATGAACACTGCTACCTTTGCGCTTCAAATGATAGCAAGAAAATATGGCTTGCATAACAGTTCCTTGAATTGTATCCACGTCATTGGCACAGGATCCGGTCTCTACTCCTCAATCAACCTCACTAATCTCCACCAGCGTTTTGCCTTTCCTGTCAGTTTGAACGTCACAAATACTACCTTCTATTCGTATGTACATGGAAGCACTGCTAACATATCCTTAATGTCCTGGACCTAGTTCTCAGCTGCTAAAGGGTCTGCTCCTCGAGAAAATAATGGAGGTCTCATCCGCATAAATTGCTTGATCGTGCGGCTACACTCCCCAAACTCCTGGCCATATCAACCATCACCTGCTGAATGACACTTCACAATACTGCATTAGTATCTCTACCTCCCATACTGGAAGGTCCTGCTCCATCACCCCCAACATTCATACCACTCCTCCCTGGGTCCATCCTGAAAAGACAAAGAACACAATTTAAAGACCCTATCTCTCAAGCAGATCTAATTTATTTCATCAAATTGAATTCTCATATTCACGATTAACTATCCTCCCTGATCTTAATTCAAAATCCAATCCTGCAACCTTGAAACACGATCCGACAATAGTTTACTATGGCTTTCCTGAAATCATCACCTCAAGAAAGACACAGAAACCACCATGGAAATCTTATACCCAGACCACATAACAAAACCTCAAATCCTTTCCTATACTCTGGTATTGCTTCCGCTACACTCTAGAGTCTACAGAACCTAGCATACTAGGCTCTGATACCAAATTGTAACAACCCAAAATTTCTATCTATTTTTTTTATTTATCTGTCATGATATAAAATCTAATCTCTGATACCCTGTGAATAAACATCTATCATCTTCACGACCCAAAGTAGGCGCTGTGGTAACCTGTGCAATCCCTGTATCCTACCTATGTAGCGAAAAAACATACATCTAAAACATAACCCAAAAATACGCAATACTAGAGTTCTATGGACCACCAGTATATACATACACACATATACATCATTTTCCAAAAAAATTCCAAAATACTATGGGCTCTATTATCCAGCCCAAGACTCACCCCAAAGCTACGCCGACTCAGCCGCCTCCTCTACCTCTGAGCCAGCCCTACACGCCTTTCTGGGTTACCCAAAATATTTATAATGCTAGGGTGAGACACCTCTCAATAAGGAGAAACATGCTATTACTAGTGTGTGGCATATGAGTCTGTACATACAATATAACTTTTAATTAAAACTGTAAATAGAATATCATGGAAAAAGTATCTGTACAATAATCCACATTTATGTCATTTAAAATACATTATTTTCTGAGTATTCTATTTAATCATAGTTCTCTATATATATAGTAAATAATCTCTATTTTTTATGAATGCTATAAATTCATACATAACTCTGAAAACTTCTTTGGATGGTTATATGTCTTAACCCCTTATGACAGGGTTGTACGGCTCGTAGGCGAGACCTATCACTGGCTGGCTAACCAGGATAAGTTAACTGAACTCTAAAAGTCAGATCGGCCTCCTCAACCCTAACTAATGAGGAGTCTATCCACAACATAGGCACGATTGACTACTGAAAATTCACATACTATATGAGTTATGTGGTTACACTCTGAACTAAAAATAGTTACGATACCGTACTTTGAAACTGATATGGTCCATCAAGGTCTGATACTATATATATGTAACTGATATTTCTATATTACTGTTTTACCATGATTATGATATAACTGAAATAACCATAACATGAAATAACTGAACTGAATATGTTGTATAATCTGAATATCTGTATATCTGAATACCGAGTATCTGAAGATTTAAATACTGAATATCTGAAATGTTATGGTTCTGAAATTTATAAATCATGGTATACTGAAAATGTTGTATTATATATATTTTTAAATATATTCCATAAATTATGATTATGCAAAATCTTAAAATAATTTTTTGTCTGCAAATATTTATGTCGTACATCATAATATTTCGAAATACGTATAAATTCTGTATAACAATATTTTCTGCTAAGATATCGTAAATCATGATATCTGGAAACTGTATAAATACTATGCTAATTCGACACTAACTCATGCCAAACAACAAAATAAAAGCTCATGTATTAAAATATGTACAAATCTATATCTTGACATATTCAAATCACAACCTGTACCCATATTCAAATATTATAATCGATACTGACAAAAATTCCTTAATTTTCTAGCATAGCATATTTCTCTTACCTAACTAGCTGGGAGGCTCGCTACCAACTTATCCTCATGCTCACGTCATACTATTCCCTAAATCCTGAAATAATACATATTTCCAATAAATCAATTATATTTCCTCAAACCTACGTAATTTACCGAACTATAATTTACCTAGACTCTTGAAAATATTCTCTAGGGTCCTCAACCTATGCCTGTAGGGTTCCAAAAACACTCTAACCCTGAAAACATCACACCTTAATTTTATTCCACAAAACACTAGTATGTTCTCATAGAATACAAAATCTCAACTCAGATAAGCCTGCTAATACTAAAAATATCCAAATAATCTACTTACCTTGAATTTGGGATGGTGCCAAAGTAGGCCTAACTGACGATCTACTCCAGCAGATATGAAAAGAATCTTCCCAGGAGTAGCGTGGAGGCTTCAGATCATCAAACCGGTGAAAAATTGGGCCAGAAATGTAGAGAGAAGGTAGAGCAAACCGGATAGAGAGAGAAAAATGAAGGAGAAAATGAATTTTCTTGCAGAAAAACGATTTTCGTCCTTATATAGAATGCTTGTCCACATGGCCTTGTTGACGAGCCATGTCACCTCCTCAACGATTCCTTGAAAGAGGTTCGTCGATGAGCACTTAACCCTCATCAATAAGTTTTAGACCCTGGAATAGGCCTCTCGGTAAGTTCTCATCGACGAGACACGCGTCCACGTCGACGAGCCCAAGAAGCCGATTCGTCGATGAACGCTCCATACTCGTCAACGAGACCTTACTAAGTCTCCTTTTTGAAATTCCCTTTCCTTTCCTTTCCCTTATTATTTAATTACTATAAATTCTTCGGGTCTCTATAGTCAAGACTCCACCTTTGGACTTGTAATTAAAGCCATTACCATCCAAAGTGTCAAAAGATATCAAACTCTTTCTCAACTTAGGTATATAACTTACATTACACAATGTTCTTAAAACACCATTAAACATTTTTATCTTTACATTTCCTATGCCAACGATCTTGCAATAAGCATCATTACCCATAAGAATTGATCTAAAATTCACTAACCTGCAAGTACTGAACAACTCCTTGTTCGGAGTCATGTGATAAGAACATGCTGAATCAAGTATCCAAGAGTTTGTTAGATTATCCGACCCCGTTGAAACTGATAGAACATCACCATCCACTGAATATTTTTCTTGAACAACATTCACCAATTTCGAAATCCCCTCGTGCTTTTCAGTATTTCCCTTCTTCCAATCTGGACACTCCGGTTTCATATGCCCCTCTTTACCATATTTATAATACCGGATTTCCCTCTTCTTCTTAGATTGATTTTGGGATTATTGACTAGACCCATTCTTAAACTTTCCTTTGCATCACTCATTACAACATTTTACCACAAGTTCTTCTCCTTCATCACATATCTTCAATCTTTGATGAAAATTTAACAAGGCACTTGCTACCTCTTCCAAATCAAGAGTTTCTTTTCCCCATGTAAGAGTGGTCACAAGATTTTTATATGTATGAGTCGAGGGCAGAGAATCTAACAGCATCAAAGCCTTATCATCCTCATCAAACTTCACATCAACCCTCATCAAATCACTTATAATTTGATTAAAAGCATTCATATGTTGATCTAGATTTGATCCTTCAACCATCTTAAGCCAATATAAATGCTGCTTAAGAAAAAGTTTGTTATTGAGGGATTTAGACACGTACCAAATTTCTAACTTTCTCCAAATAGCCGCTGGAGCCTCCTTCATCACCCGATAGAGAACTTCATCAGCCAAACACAAGCGTATTGTTGACATAGCTTTTGCTTTCAAATCTACCCATGTTGTCTCATCCATTCCTTCTGGTTGAGTATCAAGTAAAGCCTTAGCCATTCCTTGTTGCACAAGAATATCCTTCACTCTCCTTTGCCATAAACCAAAATTCCCGGTTCCATCAAATTTGACAACGTCAAATCTTGTAGAAGACGATCTCGATGTCATGACAATAATCGCTTTGATACCAATTTTTTGTGATATGGATCGAATAATTAATTAAAATGCACAGTGTAATAAACACAACAAGAAAAATAACACAACCAAAACAAGATCAACAAAACTATTTACGTGGTTCGGCAAAGCCTACATCCACGGAAGCAATAGCACACATATTTCACTATGGAAATCACAATGTACACAATACACTTCTCATTCAATATACATGCTCAGAATGACATATATAATAGTTTCTCGAAGGTTTCCCTCTATTTACCTAACCACCCAACGTTCAAAAATTCAAAATTCAGAAAAATTGCTTACAGCCTAGGTGCCTTTCGTTGACGAGTTCAGGACTTTGTCAACAATCCATAGAAGACCATTCATCGATAAGAAAAGGCTTTCATCGACGAGTCTAGATCTTTGAGATTTTCCTGCTCTTGGTATTTTCTCGTCGACGATCATGGAACCTTTGTTGACGAGTCCTTGCTATCTATTCATTGACGAGCACAAGGTATTCATCGACGATTGCCTGCTATGCCGCCCCTTCATGTTTTTCCCTTGAAAAGGAAGGTGTATGCCCAAGAGGGGGGGGGGGGTGAATTGGGATTTTAAAAGTTTCTTTTTAACCTTTTTTACAAATTCACAACCTTTTATAAATTTAGCATACACACAAGAATGATTTGTTTTTTAAAGCTTTAATTAAACCAACCACAATCCACACTTGATATCAACACAAGCCATTCACTTTCAACAATAAAAATCAATCAACCAATTAATCAATCAATTCTAAAATACTTGGCCAATATATGAGCTGCAACACTTCCTTGATTCAGCGTTTACAAAAACTCAGCATAGAATTTGATTATAGCCCTATATTTATGGATTTTATGCGCTTCCTTTTAACCAAAGTTTCCGCAAGCGATTGATCAACGTACTCCCTTTAAGGTTTCTAAAACATATCAATCAACGTACTTCCTTAAATTAAAAGTTCTTCTCAATCTCAAACTTTTAACTTCCTGCACTTAGATATACAACCACGCAATTTACATATGCAGAAATTTAAAAAGAAAGGGTAGAGAATGAGACCAAATTTTTTATGAGGTTCAACTTACATCAGCCTACATCCTCACCTTAGGCAAGACCACCTAAGGATTCCACTATAGCACTCCTTTCCAGGCGGAGCAAACCGTTACAATCCCTCCTTCAATGCGCTAGATGATACCCCACGCTTGGTCCAACAACGATTCAAGAACCTGAACCGTATACAAAATCAAGAACAAGATTTTGTGTACACAGACACTCTTGAACAGAGCTAATTAGTACAACAATTCAGCACTAATAATATACTTCAATTCAAAGCAATAATTGAAAGAATTTGAAGCCTTTAGAAGTATATCATCGCGATCTTTCTTTCTAGGTTGAAAGAATTTAGAGTAGGCTTAGAATTTGCAAGAGATTCACAGCAACCTCAGTAGAAGAACTCAGAAAGTATTAGCACAAGAGAGCTTTTAAGAGTATTGAGAGTTTTTAGAGCAAGAAAGCTATATTGTTGTAATTGCTTGGTGTATTTGAATCCTTACCCTTGGGGAGTTATTTGTAGATGAGAAATCAAGAGTTTTTCGTGTTCCCCAAGTGACTTGGAGTGTTTCCCAAGTTTTCATAATGGTTAGAATTTAAAAAATCAAATTTGAAAAATGGCCATTATGTTTAAAAATTAAAATCTCGAAGAGTCAGTTGATTGGGAATTTAGAGTCAGTTGCCTGGATCCATTTAAAACAAAGAATTTCAAAGGCAGAACCAAGTCAGTCACCTAGAAAGACAAAAGTCAGTCGCCTGGGTCCTCTTAGGTTACTTCAAAATCAATTTAAATGCGACTCAGTCGACTGGGAAATTCTTTTCAGTCGTTTGGAAAGACCAAAAAACTGATTTTTAAATTTTTGTTTCCAAATTCTTTTTCCTTTTTGCTTTCCCCAAGGCTTTTGGAAAGTATTTTCTGGGATTTCTCAAAACATGGTTTCTAAGTCAATTGAATTCCTAATAAGCTTCAAATCCAAACAAATTATCATTTAAATGAAGTACTTACAAAGATACTCCATTAAGACATTAAAACATTCTAAGTTTTGGAGTCTTCAAGATTTGTTAATTATTGAGTCATTTTTGTCTTTGAGCTTCAAATCTCTAAGCTTTCATCAATTCCTCATTGGTATTCATGCTTTCATTTTCTTTGAGCTTTTATATTCCTTTCATATGAAGTCTTGTAATGAGTTTTGCTTAAACTTAACCTTGAGCTTTAAACGCTTGTTACCTGAAGATTATTATTCACAACAAAAACATGTTAAATAACCTTTTCATTTGTTATCATCAAAACAAGATTAGTAAGCCATGTTAGGCCAACATCCCTCTTCCTTCTTTACTTACAAAAACCAAAGTATCAGAACCACAAATAACAATAAAGATACCTAATAATTATAATATTACAAAATGTTTCTTAAATGTAATCTTCATAAAAATTAAATGACTAAACACATGATAAAACAAATAAAATATAGTTTAATATTTTCAAATTCAAATAACTTATCAACCATTGTGTTAAAAAAAGATAAACTAAAATTTTAAAATTCATTCTTTATAAATTGAAATTACAAAATAGGATGTTAGTTATTCTCTGTGTAAAATATAAAAACTTAATGGATAAATAAAATTTAAATTTATATTAATTGGTTAATCATTGTTCGAGACAATTCACCTAACTTTTCCTGATTTTATTCAACTTGGTATATTATTAAATTTGGTATTCAATTAAACCCAAAACGTAAGTCACAATTCGACCAACCATCTGATCTAAATCAATTTTTTAAAACTATATTTTATTTTGTAAAGATATATTTAGTCATTTAATTTTCATGAAATGTATATAGCAAATATTTTGTAACAATATAATTATTTAAGTATTTTTTTAAAATTATTTGTAATATTTATTTTTCATAATTTTAAATTTTTTAAACAATAATATTTTAATTATGTTATCATGCTTTTGTCAATTGATTGATCCGACTTAGATAAACTTTTTCAACTTAATTTATTAAATTAGTGATATTTTCTTAATATATCTTATTAAAACTGAGTGGAAGTGTAAAATTATCATTTTATTAAGGATAAAATTTAATATTTTTTTTCACTAAGCTTAATGGTTTACTAACCGTTAACTAATGGAAGATTTATTTTGTCAATAAAAAAAATAAAATTCAGAAGGTTTTGTGCTGCTAGTTTTTTTTTTGAAAATTCAAGAAATAGAAAGGTGTTATTGGATTTTTCCCTCATTTTTATTGACAATATTATGAGTAACAAATTAAGAGGGAGGACCAAAATAAAGAACTACTTGAATTTGTAAGAAAATTTGACCATGTGAATTAGAATTTTCTTGATTTAGAAGCAGTTGATTTATAATGAACTTTAAGGTAGTTAAGTAAAGTTTTAAAAACAGTTTAAAATTATAAAAGACTATTTATAAGATAATTATGAAGATAATATAAAATATATATATTTTAAGTTGAATCCATAATTTTGAATAATATTTATTCGTGACGGATCAACATGATATAATAGTCAAATAAGTCGGTGAAGTAAGACCGTCTTTGTGATGCACCTAATAATGAATTTGAAAATTTGTTTCGTTATTCAACTAAACCTTGAAGACTGCCAATTTTCAATGCCACATTCTCACAATTTGACTTCAAAAGAAAATTAAGAGATGGTGAGAAGAACAAAAATGATGGACAATCAATGCGCTATTTGCATTTTTGCACACATGGCCCACATTTTCCCCCCTCTCCCCTTTTCATTCCTTTCACAAAAAATTTAAATCTTGTTACAGCATCTTTTAGGCAACATGACATTCACTCTTTTAAATTTTGAAGCAACAAATCATATTTTTTCACAAAATGGCATTATCAAAATCTACTTAAGTTAATTTTTACATTAATAAAATATTTTTATCTTCGAAACTCGTTGTGAAGAGATAGTGTATGAGAAATTAAATCATACATAAATGGTCGAATCTTCAGACATTCCAAAAATACTATGAGGTGTTTGAAAATAGTTGAAGCAGTCGAATATGAGGATCACTATGACTGTAATTCTTCTATTGTTGGGGTTGTGGTTCATTTTATAACGGATCACATGTACATGAGAATTTTATGTGAAACGAGGGACAATGGCATAAGAAGAGTCTACAGATCAGAGGGCAAATCATCGATGGTTTCAGGCATAATGCATAGGGTGTTTTTCTCAGCACCAAACCGCCGACGGTTTTAGTCGACGCAGATCACGTAAATTCAAATCGGGGGCTAGTAGATTGGGCTAATCAATGGGATTTCCTTCAGGGATTGCTGCAGAGATTGTTTAGATAGGATCTAAGGTTCCTGTATGTTTAAGTCATATCCCGTTTTGATTATGACAAATACTCTGGTATTTAATGTTTGATGAGTTTGTGTGCATGATCAATTAAAAGTATCATATGGTGCACATGGACATGAAGAAGATAAAGACCCAGAATATTTATTTTCTTTATAATTTATATTCTTTTCAATTTGGGTTTGTAATATTAAATATGATCGGTAATAATTAATGCATTACATGCATGATAGGACAAATAAGCTCAAAGACCTTAGGCTGACATTAAGTCTCTAAACATCTCATGAAAAGCCCCCTATAACTTAAAAATAATAATTTTTTGAACAGGTGTGTCTTCAAAAGAAAGTTAGGACTTAAATGCACAAATGTTATGTGCTCGGTCGACCGAACCAGAACCTACATACACTTTCGGTCGACCGAACCTCCTAGGATCAAATGTTGACCATTTAGTCGACCAATTTTGAAATGAACTTCAACTGTTTGGTCGACCGAACTAACATGTGGGTAATTCCCAACGCTCTGGTCGACCGAACCTCTAGTTGTAATATGACCTGGTCAACCGAACATCTAAATTTGGTCAACCAAACTTGGCCTGGTCGACCGAACCTCGGAGGGTTCAAAATCGCCTTAATCAGGTCGACCAAAACCTCAGTTCAAAAATGCCTTGGTCGATTAAACCTTAAAAATGGTCGACCGAAACTCTCGAGTAGCTCAATTTTTACCGAGGTTAAAACGTGGTTATTTCTTATTAACCCTACTTAAACTTTCTCAAAAATACCAAATAGGTCTCGAACGGTTATATTTTTTGGGGTGTCTATATGTCCCCCCTCATTTGGTTTGATTAACACTTGATTAGCAAACATCATTAGCAAATTCTCTCTGAAATTCCAAAACCCTATTTTTCACATTCAAGCTCTCCCCCTCCATTCTTACTCATCCTTATTTGAAAATCGTTTAGTAAGAGTGTTTTTGTGATTACTTATAAAGCTTACACTCTCATTCATTCTATTTGATTGATATTGATTTTATTTGAAGGCAAGCTTTGAGTTTTTCTTTGAGACTTTGTTAATAAGTTTTCCTTGGGAAAACTCTTTAGAGCTTGTGAGTTTTGCATTATCATTGCAA
The DNA here is from genome assembly GCF_029873635.1 of Malania oleifera. Classification (NCBI taxonomy): domain Eukaryota; kingdom Viridiplantae; phylum Streptophyta; class Magnoliopsida; order Santalales; family Ximeniaceae; genus Malania; species Malania oleifera. The sequence continues at coordinate 14,657,812 of NC_080424.1, forward strand.
AACTCAAGAGCTTGTATTATGTTTGTTTGTGAAATAATTTTTACAAATCGATTTCAAATATCTCTTGTGGTTGATTTTGAGAAACATATTTTTGAGATATTTGTATGTGTGCTTAAGATCTTTGTTACTGCACTTTGTGATTGATATTATTATATTGACACAAAGATCCAAACACATACACTCTCACATTCTGATTGCTATATTTGCATTATTTTTTAGAGTAGACATTGAGACTACATTGAGCTTATCATATCCTATCATATTATAGTGAGTTGATTATACTAGTACAAATCTGCTTGTTTGAGAAACATATATTTTGTACACAAATTATATTGTGAATCTATTGTATTCCAGGCATAGTCTGAAGGGATGATAATCTAACCCTAAAGAATTGTATAGGTTGAGGTCAGCCTCGTTAATTGACCTACTTGTAATCGATGCCGCTCCACCTGTTAAGTGAGTTGTAGTGTAATCCTTGTGCTTGTGAGCCAAGGCAGGGACGTAGGCACATTTGCCGAACCTCGATAATATATTCGGTGTCCTATTCGCTTTATCTGCTTTACTGTCCATGTTTGAGTAATTTACTTACAGAGTTTAATTTCAACTGCATTTATTGACTTGTTTCATTATCTACTTTAGATTGACCATAGGGTTGTGTAATACTATTGCTGGATATATGACCTAGGAGAGAAAAATTTTAAAATACCAATTCACCCCCCCCCCCCCTCTTGAGATTACAACAAAACCAACAATCGGTATCAGAGCCTAGTTACTTAGACTTAACCATTTTGCTGCTAAAGATCTAGATGACTCATAACATTGTAACACCTTTCCCTAAGGGACCTTTTTCCGCACGTCCTCCTATTTTCAGTGGTGTCAATTACACCTTCTAAAAAACAAAGGATGCATATTTACCTTTAGAACATTGCCTAGAAAGTGTGGAGAGTTGTCCTTAAGGGAAACTATGTTCCTATGAAAACTGATGGTGAAACTAAAGTTCCTGAGACATAAGCTGAATATACTGATGAGGATATTAAAGTTGTTAGTTTAAATGCTACTGCCATGAATAATCTCTATTGTGGACTTGATGTTAATGAATTTAACAGAATTATGACATGTTCTTTTGCTAAGGAGATTTGGGATAAGTTAAAGGTCACCTATGAGGGTAGTAGAGACGTTAAGGATAGTAGGATAGACATGTTGACTAGTGAGTATGAAGCATTTAGAATGAATACTGGTGGATCCATTCAAAGCATGTACACTCGCTTTACACACATTATTAATTCACTGCATGCATTAGGTAAGACATATCCTATGCATGAAATTACTAGGAAAATCCTTAGGGGATTACCACCGGTTTGGGAAGCAAAGGCTACGACCATATATGAGGGTAGAGATCTAAAGGTTGTGTCTCTAGATGAAATGATAGGGTCACTTATCACGTATGAGTTAGCTATTAATGAGAGACTGAATGAGCATAATAAAATGAAGAAAGTGACTGCGTTAAAAACGTCTACTAATACTTTTAGTGAGTGCAGTCAACCTGAATCTGGAGATGACATGACTATGCTTACTAGGAAGTTCAGAAGGTTCTTTGAAAAGAACAGTAGGCCATATAGAAAATTTAGAGATTCAGTATCTAAGAATGAAGAATCTAGTAAAAGAAAAGAAAAATCAAATGCTTTCACTTGTTACAATTGTAACAAAGTCAGACACATCAAAGTCAATTGCCCGTTGCTGAAAAAGGAGTCTAGGAAAAAGAAGAAAGCCTTGAAAGCAGGAACCTCATGGGATAAACAAAGTAGCAGTGATTCAAATTCAGATTGTAGTGATTCAGAGGTTGCTAACCTATGCTTGATGGCACACGGTGATGAGGTATTGTCTTTCTGCTCCTTATCTTATATTATTTTGATGATGATGATTGTGATTCTGATAGCATGCCTACTTATAATGAATTGCAATATGAATATATTCGCATGTCAAAATTGCTAAATAAAATGACCAAGGAAAATGTTTTTTTGAAAAAGAAATGTGAAAATTATTCAAAGCTTGTTGAAATGGGAAAATCTGTTCATTCCACTTGACAAGAAGAAAAGAATTTGAAAATGGCTAAACTTGAAAGAAAATAGGAGGATAGCTCTAAATTTTTTTATAAATTCACTGATGGCCAATGCAATTTTGAAAAACTCCTTGCGGCCCAAAGAAACTCTGTTAGCAAAGAAGGTCTCAGATTTAATGGTATTAAAAACGTGAGACAACCTGATCGTTATTTTGGGACATTTTACTCAAAAATCAAATTCCCAAATTCCACTTAAAGATCCTCGGTGTCGATTAATATGTTTTAAATGCAAATAGATTGGTCATATTCAGTTTAACTATCCATTTAGAAACAAGCATGTAAGAATTAAAAAGGTGTGGAGAGTCAAAGGTGAATCAGGAACTGTTGGCCTAGTTAGGCTTACAAACTCTTGATTTTGATGATAACAAAGTAAAGTTATTTAATGAATTTTCAAGTGATATGATTACAGGCAAAGATTATTTGCTCAAATTACGTATACCCTAACATGAAAGCTTACAAGGATCAAGGAATAAGGAAAGTCACATGTGAATACCAAAGATCCATAATGAAAGCTCATAGAAGTCTGAAAGATTGAAGAGCAACATTGAAAGGACTCGAAGCAAAGAAAGTGTCAAATCAGCTTAGGACAAATTTTTCGTAAGTACTTCTAAGTGTATTCAAATATAATCAATTATGCAGAAATAGAGCTTAAGGATTCATTAGCTTATGAAGAAGTACCAGTATAGATCTTGGACAGAAAGACTCAAGAATTACGTACTAAAGAAATTCAGCTAGTAAAAGTCTTGTGCAAGAACCATGCTATAGAAGAGGTTTCATGGGAACATGACGAAGAAATAAGACAGAAATACCTGCAGTTATTCCAAGAGGCTTAGTGGTAATCAGTTAAAATGTAAGTAATTAAAGTAATGTTTCTTTTGCAGATACATATATTGATTTAGTTAGTAAGTAGTCTTTTATTTTTATATGTGTAATCTCTAAGAACATAAAATGTAACCACAATTTTCCTCTACCATAACTGAGGGTAAGTAATAAAATAAGTAGACCATTTTCCTTAGAGAATGATGTATGGTACAAATAGTAAATTTTGAGGACGAAATTTTATAAGAAGGGGAAAATGTAATAACCAAGGAAATTAATCAAGGTCTCGTCGACAAACATAGGGGGTTCGTCGACGAGACCACGAGAATACATGAGGGTCTGGTCGACGAGGACACGTTTCGTCAACGAGAAGATACTAAGAGGGGGGTTTGTGGAAGTCTGAAATTCGTTGACAAGGGGCGCAGGTTCGTCAACAAACTTCTTCAGGGACTCGTCGAGGAGATGATGTGTCTCGTCAACAAAGTCGGGGCTATAAATAGCTAAAACCCGAATTTTTCAGCAAAAAATGGGCGCAAGAAAATTCTCTCTCTCGAAAACATCCCTCTCCCCGTTCTCTCTTTGATTTTGGCTTCGTTTCTCGTCGGATCGACGATCTGAAGCCACCATGACGCTCCTGGGAAAGTTCTCTACAAGTCTGTCGAAGCGAATCGTTAGTGGAAATGATTTAAATTTCATTCCAATTTCAGGATAAGACATTTTATTTAGTATTTGCCTTTACCATAGTTAAATAAAATATTGTACATAGAAAAATAATGATATTCTGTTATGAGGGATGTTGTTTTCAGGGTATTGAGCGGGGAACCTTGCGGGTATAGGACTAGAGTACAGTAGGGACCTTTTAGAAATTAAGCAAGGGAAATATGCTATGCTAGAAATTTCAAAAAGCATGACAGAAGATTATGTTTCTAATATTTATATATATATATATATATATATATATATTAGCTTATTGATCAGTTTTTCCAGAATATTATTGTTATTAGTATTACAGTAAAACTACATATATGAGACATAAGATTTTAATTACATAGTTGTGTGGCCTGAGTTTATTACATTTTAGCATGACTGATTATACAACCTTACATATATTTTGTTATACAGACTATTAGCAGAAAATGAGACTTATAGAATTTATCAAAAATAACATGATTTCTAAACCATAACACTCAAGCAGATATTTCAGATATTACAAATAGATATTATAGATATTACAGACAGATATTTCAGACAGATATTATAGAAAATTCAGTCAGATATTCCAGATAATACAGTTCAGATTTATAAGTTTTTTTTGAAATCATGTTAAAGTAGCAAGATAATTATATATTTATATATATAGTATTACACAGATTCAGATCCCTGTGGAAGTTACAGACAGATATAACAGCAGAGCACGCTACCGTTGCTAGTATAGATAGAGTGCAACCACATTACTCAGCTAGTATGTGGATTCCGTCTAACTGTGCCAGGAGAGATTGCAGTCTCCTCAACGAGCCGGGTTGAGGTGGCCGGCTGGACAATGTTAGATTTGGAGATTGTCCAGAGAGATTACAGCGGACTAAATTGGCGGATATTACAGATATAGATTGACTTGCTTGGTAGGCCAACCAGAGTAAGTCCAACTTACGGGCTGCACAACCCTATCATAAGGGATTATATCATGATATACAAATCCAAAGGTATAGCAGAAGTTCCTATGTACAAATATATTACACAACAGCAGTTTATATTATCATATTAGCAGTATATACATATAGTAAACTCAGATACCCAGTTGTATTTTAAATTACTTTGCAATGTTCTGTACAATTAATCAGCTTACTCATATTACAATATCAGTATTATTTCAGTATATTGAATGTATAACTCAGTCGCCACGCACTAGTAATGACATATTTCCTCTTATCGAGCGTCGTTTCATCCCAGTGACTTATTGTTTTTCAGGAGATCCAGTTAGGCGAGCGGATCAAGCTCGTGAGTAGAGATTGTTTTGCATTGTCACACTGGAAGGGTAGGTGTTCTTAAGATACCAGTGTTTTGGGGTAGTTTCCAGATTTTGGTGATGTCACTGGGTATTTCTGTACTGTAAATATACTTCAGAATATTATAGTTTTCTGGTATTGTATATAGCAGTTCCCAGCTTTTGTATATCGCTGCTTAGGAATGTATGATGTACAGAGTTTCCTTAGTGCCCCTTTGAGCCTGAGATATTTTTAGTAGTATTTCAGATAGATGATATTTATGATATATATATAGATGGAAAAAATGTGATATAAGTAGCAAGTCGCTACAAGCAAAGTAATTAAATATTGTACAACAAAAATTGATACTGATAGGGTATATGAATTTTCAAATGTTTAGTACCCAATTCACTTCCTTTATCCTCATTGGAAATTTCACAACCAATGACATAGCAATAGGGTATGACCACTAATCATGAAATTTCCAATGCCAATTGCAATTTTGAACAATTACATGACCAAAACTTTATTTCATTATTTAAAAAAAAAATGTTTCTCCATAATAAACACCAATGATTCTATCCAATGATAGGTGAGGACATGATCAATTATGCTCATTACTTCTCAAATAATCATGATCATTTCAATTATTTTCAATTATTCCAATTTCTTATCAAATTAAAAATCCAAATATATCAACCTCTTTATCATGTATAAATAATACTCATAGGAGACTTCAATTTTTTTTTTTAATACTCGAATGATATCAATGCTGAGAGTATGCATAAAGTATATGTCTTAGATATCTTACAAATAAACACACAAATTTTCATCCCAAGAATCATAGAGTACAATACAAAACACAAACTCAAAATTTTATATTTTTGATAAAACTATTTTCTACAAATTTAAAACATTATACCATATGTCCGAGAAAATCATAAAAAATTCAAAATTCAGGAAAATATTTTGTTTTAAGGCCTGTGAGAGGGCGCATGTCTCTAGCCCCTGTGTAGAAAGCCAATATGTGTAGAAAACTTCATCTTCTTCACTGGTTTTACGTTGCGCTCGACCTAAGTTCCTATAATTCATGGCTACATTTATTTTTTTTTTTACCATTCTTCAATATATTTGGTGGGTTTTAATTTTTTTTTTTTTAAAGTCTCATACATATTTGTTGATCTCAGTAAAGAAGAAGTAACGATAGCAGTAGCAGATACCAGTTAATTAATTGATTTTCTGTTATTTGTAACAATAAGTCAGCTGTTAGTTTAATTTTTTGTTATCAGTTATCTGTTTCAGTTGTAATTTTACTATATATATAGATCTTTGTAAACTCACGAGAGAATGAGAATATATGAAGTATTTTATTGCAATGCTGAAGATGAATATATTTTCATAAATTTCACATGGTATCAGAGCTTCTTCGAGCATTGAAGAATTTTTTTTTTTTTTTTAACTTCTTGAATTTGAGTTTTCAATGGCTTCCACTACTAGTTCATCACAGACGACATTTACTTCGCAATCTGTGTCCAATTCAAGTACAACATTGGCAGATGAATATGCTAATAATCCTTACTTTCTTCCTGCGAATGAGAATCCAGGTTTTGTTCTTACATCTTAACCTCTTACAGGTCAGAAAATTATATGAGTTGGGCTAGATCAATGTTCTTGGCTTTGAGTTCCAGGAACAAGTTTGGATTTATGAATGGCTCGATCGCAGAACCAAATCTTTCTTCTCCTTTATTCAATTCTTGGAGTCGCTGCAACACTACAGTTCTTTCTTGGCTAACTAATTCTTTGAGTATGGAATTGAAAGCTAGTGTGATGTATATCAATAATGTAAAGGATTTGTTGTTTGATCTTAAGGATAGACTTTCACAAGGTAATACACCACGATTGTTTGAACTTGAGAAATAAATCTCTCATCTTTCACAAGGATCACTCTCAGTATGTTCTTATTTTACAAAATTCAAGACTTTATGGGATGAGTTTGTTAGCTATCAGCCTTTTACCGTCTATTCTTGCGCTTGTATTTGTGGATCCAAGGCTTCTCAATCGTATGTTCAACATAAGGAACATGTTTTCAGATTCTTGATGGGCTTAAATGATAGTTACAGCAATCTTATTGGTCAAATATTGTTAATAGAACCATTTCCTTCATTAAGCAAAGTTTGCTCTTTAGTTATACAAGAAGAAAAGAGAAGAAACATTGGTCATGGTATTACAGGTTATAATATTGAAGCAAATGCTGCTGCTTCTGCAATGTTTGTTAATCACAATAAAGGACAGTTTCAGCATTTCAATGGTGGTAAAGGAGGAGGGTATTCTAAGAAAGAAAAACCAATTTGTACTTATTGTGGCTTGACAGGTCATATAGCTGATAAATGCTATAAGCTTCATGGTTATTCTCCAGGGTACAAATTTAAAGGAGGTCACAAAATTATGGCAAATCAAGTGGTTGGTTCGTTGTCTCAAATTGGTCTTCAATCAAAAATCATGCCTCAAACACAACAGCCTTCCTCGACACAATGTCCAATTACTTAGGCTCAATGTGAGCAGTTGCTTACTTTTTTGAAAAGTCATTCAACAACTGGATCAGGATTTGGTACTCAAGTCTCTCATCAGAATACTTTTGTTTCAGCACCAATTGCATCTTCTCAATCTTCTTTTCATGCTTGTAGCAGTTCTACTCCTTCTTATTCGTCTAATTTTTCAGGTAATTCTTTTTGGTTTCAACCAAATCTATCTCATTCCATATTTTCTGCTCCATCTCTTCATATGCATAATTCTAAATCCAATGATTGGATCATTGATACTGGAGCTACTGACCATATGGTCCATTCTGTCTCTCAGTTGACCTCTGTTACTTCTATTGCACAAACTTATGTCTATTTGCCAAATGGGGAAAAAGCCTTAGTTACACACATAGGCAAAGTACAATTTCTTTTACTCTCATCCTTGTCGATGTTCTGTGTATTCCTACATTTAGTTTTAATTTGATTTTAGTTAGCAAACTTACCCAACATCTTCATTGTTGCCTTATAATTTTTGGTAATTGTTGTTTCATTCAGGACCTTGCTCTATGGAGCACGATTGGACTAGGTAAAGAATACAATGGGTTGTATTTGTTGCAAGACTCTACTGTGCATACTGCCTTTGCTGTCAATCATACTCTTGCTGGTTATTCTTCTTCAGAATTGTGGCATATTAGGCTAGGTCATCCTTCTTATTCCAAGTTTTCTTTGCTTAAAAATAATCTTGATGTAAATATTTCTAATAAACCAGAATGTTGTGATGTTTGTCATTTTTATAAAAAGAAAAGATTACCTTTTGCTTGTAGTAATAATGTTTCAAATAAACCTTTTGAGCTAATACATTGTGATCTATGGGGTACTTTTGCTACTTGTACTCTTGAAGGTTTTAGATGCTTTCTATCAATTGTGGATGATTTTACTAGGTGTACTTGGGTTTATCTTGTTAAGCAAAAATCTGATACTCAGTTTCTTCTTCCACAATTTGCTGCCTTGGTTAAAACACAATTTAATACCACAATTCAAACTATTAGAAGTGACAATGGCACTGAATTCATTCTTAAAGATTTTTTTCATAAAAATGGAATTTTACATCAATTGAGCTGTGTTGATACTCCTCAACAAAATGCAATTGTTGAAAGGAAGCATCAACATATACTCAATATTGCAAGAGCATTGTTATTTCAGTCCAAAGTACCATTGAGCTACTGGGGTGATTTCATACTGACTGCTGTCTATTTACTCAATAGGATTCCTTCTAAATCTTTAGGTACTAAAAGTCCTTTTAAGCTTCTTTTCAGCAAGTCTCCTTCTTATTCTCATTTAAAATATTTTGGTTGTTTATGTTTTGCCTCTACTCTCTCTCACAATAGGCACAAGTTTGCTCCTAGGGCTCGAAAGTGTGTGTTTCTAGGCTACCCTCATGGTATTAAAGGATATAAGCTTTTGGATCTTGAAACTAATTTTGTTTTCATATCTAGAGATGTTCAATTTTATGAACATATCTTTCCTTTTAAAGAATTTTGTTAATCCTTCTATTTCTTATTTGGATATATTTGTTTTCCCTCATTCTACATTTGAATCTTATGATTTTAATTCTGTTTTTGTTTCTCCTTCCATTTCTTCTCACTCCACTTCACCTACAAATTCTGAAAATCATAGCTCTTCCATTGAACATAATTCTTCTAATCTTGATTCAGAAAATTCTACTTCTTCAGCCAATATTCCTATTAATCTTGATCCTATCGGTACTTCATCCTCTCCTTCTCTTCCTCCTATTCCTTCTTTATGAAGGTCTTTTAGATCTCATCATCCTCCTTCTTACTTATCAGATTATTCTTGCAAACTTGTTAGTAACAAACCTGCTCCTGGTTTACCATATAACATTTCTACTAGTCTAAGCTACTCTCACCTTGGCTCTTCTTTTCATTCTTTTGTCATGGCTGTTAATTCTACACCTTTAGAACCTGTTTCTTTCCATCAAGCAGTTCAGTCTTCTGAATGGAGAGAAGCCATGGACAAAGAGATTGTTTCTTTGGAACTTAATAATACATGGACTCTTACTCCATTACCCCCTGGTAAATCTCCCATTGGCTACAAATGGGTGTACAGAATTAAATATCATCCTAATGGTTCCATTGAAATGTATAAGGCTCGTTTGGTGGCCAAAGATTTTACTCAACAACTTGGCCTAGATTATTCAGATACTTTTTCTCTTGTTGCCAAGTCTGTTTCAGTACGGATAGTACTTGCAATAGATGCTGTGAAAAGGTGGTATTTACATCAACTTGATGTTAATAATGCTTTTCTTCATGGGGAGTTACTTGAGGATGTATACATGTCTCTTCCACTAGGATTTCACAGCAAGGGGGAGCATCTTGTGTGCAAATTAAATAAGAGTCTTTGTGGACTCAAGCAAGCTTCAAGGCAGTGGTTTGAAAAGTTTTCTACCACAATTTTGCAGATGGGTTTTATTCAATCAAAGTTTGATTATTCATTATTTACTCACATGTCTGGTTGTTCCTTCACAATGCTATTGGTTTATGTAGATGATATTTTGATTACTGGCAACAATCCTACTTGTGTTGATAATTTGAAGCATGTTCTTGACGCTAAATTTGGATTGAAAGATTTGGGATCTTTACGATATTTTTTAGGCCTTGAAGTAGCAAGAACTGATGAAGGAATTAGTTTAAATTTGAGAAAATATGCACTGGAAATTCTGAATGATACAGGTTTTATTGGCAGCAAACTTGTTAAATTTCCTATGGAACAAAACTTGAGATTGTCTAAGTATGAAGGTAAACGACTTGCTGATCTTGCTCAATATAGAAGATTAATTGGTAGATTGTTGTACTTAACTTTAACAAGACCAGACATTACTTATGTTGTGCATAGGTTAAGCTAATTTGTATCTCAACCCAAGGAATCTCATCAGCTTGCAGCCAATAGAGTACTTCAGTATATTAAATGTTCACCAGGAAAAGGAATTTTCTTCCCAAGTAATTCAAAGCTGCATATTAAGTCCTTTTGTGATGCAGATTGGGCTGGTTGCCCAGACACACGAAGATCTTTGACAGGTTATGCTATTTATTTAGGTGAGTCATTGATATCTTGGAAATCAAAGAAACAATGAGTGGTTTCAAGATCTTCAGCTGAAGCTGAATACAGAGCCATGGTAAGTGCAACTTGTGAGATTACATGGGTACTACAATTGCTTAAGGATTTAAAAATTGAACATTCAAGACTAGCAATGTTATTTTGTGATAATCAAGCAGCCTTATACATAGATGCAAATCCTGTATTTCATGAAAGAACAAAACATATTGAAGTGGAATGTCATTTAGTAAGAAACAAAATTATGGAAGGAATGATAAAAACCTTTCATGTTACAACAAATTCTCAGGTAGCTGATATTTTCACCAAGGCTTTAGGATTTTCTTCTTTTTCACGATTTTCGGAAAGGCTTGGTTTGAAGGATATTTTTGCTCTAAGAAAAGGTAAGTCAATTTCTTCAATAACAAAGATTACAAATTGTGACTTGAGGGGGAGTGTTGATCTCAATAAAGAAGAAGTAACGACAACAGCAGTAGATACCAGTTAATTAACTGATTTTATGTTATCTGTAACAGCAAGTCAGCTGTTAGTTTAATTTTTTGTTATCAGTTATCAGTTTTAGTTGTAATTTTACTATATATATAGATCTTTGTAAACTCACGAGAGAGTGAGAATATATGAAGTATTTTACTGCAATGTTGAAAATGAATATACTTTCATAAATTTCACAATCATAATATAATCTTTGAAAGCATTTTTATTCATCCAAATTTCCAAGAACCATAAGCACGTGCTCGATTCTTCTTGTGTGTCAGATTCACTTGGTTTATGTTTTCAATTCTTAAAGAAACCCATCAAACAAAAAATTATTTCTCAAGAAAGAGAAAAATTGTATTCATTTGATCAAATAATGAAAAAAATTACGAGTAACCTCACCGTCATGACTCAATTTGTTCAAGATTTAAATTTGTTGAAAATCTCAAAGTAAACATCTTTTTTTTTTTAATGTTATGAGTCAATACACACATAACATAGGCTGAAGAATCAAAAACAAATCTGGAAGAAATTGAAATTTGTCTGAAAACTAAGTTTCATGTACATAGTCATGAAAGATTTGGGTCTACCTCTGATACAAATTGAAAACTTAACGTTGCTACACAAAGATGTGTTCTAGAACATTAAAATGATTACCCAAATATGCCACAGATATATGTACGTCAAATAAATAAGATTTTAGAACATGTACTGTGCACCACGGATTCCATGATTGAAGATCCGAAAAGTTCTACGGAGTCTGAGGAGAATCTACTATTCTTTTTACTTCATGTATGCGCAAGTTGATGGGAAATCACATTGAAAATTAGGGTGAGAGCATGACCTCTCCTTATTGCTTATATACTAACATAAAGAAACCTAACATGTCCCGAACTCTTTGTGCAAATAAAGTCCACACATAAAAAATTTCATGGACTAATGTTTGAGGCCCATAATCCTAATGTGGCGAGCACTTATTATTAGGCCAATTAATCCATGCTCCCAAAATATCTAATATTTATTTAATCCAAATTTTATAAAAAGTATGCAAGTTTACAAACAATTCTAACATTTCTCTCCTCGAAAAACACGGCAAAATGGGGTGGCTAGCTAATACATTACTCCTGTCAGGACGAGGGCCCGTGCTTAGGAAGCATTGTCCAATGATTGTATGAATGGAGAATGTTGATGATTGGGGATGTGCATATGTATGCATCCAAACAAATTAAAACAGGCCAGCAATTGAGATCCTAGCTGTAGTTTAGGTAGCCGGTAGTATTAATTAATGTGCCACATGCATCTACAGTCCCAAACTTGTACTGACCATGCAGCAGTGTTGTTAATTCCCGTTGGCGTCTCTGTAAAGGGCATTTTGGTCGTTCGCACAAATCAAAAGCCTTCTGCTACGGGGATATATTTTTTATTTTAATTTTAGTTTCCTTTATGACATGATTCTTTCTCTTCCAAGTCTTAAACTGGTGCAGATATTTCTCTTTTGTTTTTTTTTTTTTTTAAAAAAAATCAGCAAATCATGCAGGATGACAAAGTCATGTAAAACACGACAAAAAAAAAAGTATATAGAAACATTAATTAAGGTGATCATCATAGAGAGAGAGAGAGAGAGAGAGAGAGAGGCTTACTTCCATTTGATTGCAAACTTTCAGCTAGTCCAAATCTTCTGTACTATATCTTTTGTTGCTTCCTGTGCCCTCTCTCTCTCTCTCTCTCTCTCTCTCTTCTCTGGAAGTGAATAGAGTTATCAAAACCGTTATGTAAAGCTGGCGTGAAACACAATCCATAAAACACCATTTTTAGGGGCTTTAAAATGCTAATGTACAAATAATGAAATAATATATTTATGTAGATAGATAGCTAGAGGGGCAACGTAGCCAGTTAAAAATTACTTAGGAAGTTGAGGACAAAGCTTATTAAAGCCTCTCCATTCCCCTTCCAGGTAAGGTTTTACAAGAAAGGCAGCCTTGGGTGTAACTGATCGAGAGCGGTGTCTTAATTGCGATCTGATCAAACCATCTAAATTCATTTCCTTCTTTTACGTACGTATGTGGTGGGACTAATTAATTAGAGATGTGGGCAAGATTCTTCAGGGCTTCAAAGATCAGAGGTTTGTTCTATATATATCATGACAGCTTCATACGTCTATCTGCATGCATCTCTGCACCAGTTAATGATAAATTCTGCGTCTCCTATATATCTCTCTCTACACATATATAATTAGGAAGAGAAATCTAACTAACCATCTTCCTTTATGATAATTTTGAAATTGGAATTAAAGTGGAATTACTTGTTTTCTTTTCATTTCCTTTTATTGTTGTGTTTCATGTAATTATCAATTATGTTCACTACCGTTTTAAAAAAAAAAATTAATTATGTTCAGCGATGCTAGCTAGCTAGCTAGTAGCTACCGCGATCTGGAAAAAAGATAAATTACAATCTCCCGATCATCAACACCCCTTTTATTTTTCCTTCTCTTTTACTTATTTTCTGTGAAAAATTTATTCACTCATAGGCAGAAGACAGGATTGAAAAAAAAAAAAATAGTGTACATAATGGCAAATGTTTCCTTGGCACTTTGCGTTCATTTGTTAATTTATTTCTCAACACAACAGTATATCTTCATCTTCTAAATGTCTCTAGGCATTCATGTTAATTTGTCTTTCCTGTTTACGATAACTTAGCGCACAAATTCCTCTTGTTTATCGAATTATGTCTCTTAATTTATATGACTCAAAAGCCCCAATGATTGCATTTTTCATTGATTAATATTTGAGCTTGTTCTCTTTCTTAATTTTGACAATAAATAAATGTTCAAATTTTTTTTATAATTATATAATCATATATAGTTTATTAATTTGAGTGGCTGGATTTTTATTTTTTGATGCCCGGGCCGTAGTGGAGCAAATGCCAAATATATTATCAATATGCATAAAGCATGCTTAATCACAACTAGCTTGTCTATATCTAAGTAATAATCGTTAGCTGTGCATGTCAAATATTATTTCAACAGCAAAGAAAGAATTGAGAGATGCTCGTAGAAGCTTAAGCGTGAATGAGGAGTACCTCAGCACATTAAGAACAAAATCCTATGCTGATTTCTCAACCAAAGCTCAATTACTCATAAACGGATCAACATCACCTTCTCCATCCTACTGTTATCATTCCAGCTCTTTGACAACCCTCCTCGAGCCCCGTCAAGAAGCCACAGTTGCCATTCTTGAATCGGCAATTCTCCCTCAAAAACCTGACCTTAAAGCTGTTATGCTCGAGTATTTCAACATCAGCGCGGAGGCCTCCAAAATTTGCAGTCAACTCCTCAAAAGCATCAAGCAAATCCTCTCTAGCTACAAGTTCATCCAACAAGCGCTCGCCACCATCGATAACAAGCATTCTCCCGAGCAATTCAAACGCCTCACACCCGAGCTGAAATCCTTTATTATCCTCGAAAATCCCTTCTCTAAACCTACCAAGAACGACTTCAAACTAATTCGTGAAAGGTACAAATTAAGTCGCCGATACTCACAATTGCAAAGAACAAAGATTTTACTTTATTTTCAATATGTGAAAGTAATGAAAATGAATCAAATGGTAATATATATGAATTGAATTTACAAGTAAATTTTGCTTATCTCTTTTATAATGCATTTCTATGCCCACATATGTATAGGTACTCATCCGTTTTACGCCACCTAAAGTCTAAGAGGAAAAAGGTGGCTAGGAAGATGAAGCTAATACGATCTTTCAACAAAACATGTGGGGTCTGTATAACGGGAGCTTGTGGCCTTGTGGCAATTGCAGCTTTCATCCTTGCAGCACATACTCTGACTGCACTCCTGATGGGTCCAGCAATCTTTGGGTTCCCAATAAAAGGCTTCGGGAAGAAGCTCTTGGATGTACAATTCCTAAGGTATGGATTTCTTGCAAGGGTTGGAGAGCAACTAGATGTGGCTGCTAAAGGAACCTATATTTTGAATAGGGATTTTGACACAATGAGTCGCCTCGTTGCACGACTTTATGACGAGGTTGAGCACAACAAGGCAATGATACAATTTTGTTTGGAGCGGAAGGAGGATAAGTTTTCTCTTCAAGAAGTAATGAAGGAGCTCAAGAAGAGCGATGAAGGGTTTAGAAAACAACTAGAGGAGCTTGAAGAGCATGTCTATTTATGCCTGGTGACAATTAATCGAGCTCGACGATTAGTAATTAAAGAAATGACAACATCTTGTTGCATAGAAAATTTAGAATTGTAGTGGTTAGTTCAAAAGTATGCAGTCAAAAAGTAGATGTATATGCTATAATAAAAACCTCGTACATATTTGTTGTTTATATACTCGTCATGCTTCTTTCTCAATCTTTTGGTTGTAATTATGAGCTTCTAGTATATGCAATATCATTAAGTTTTCAAGGGATTTAGAGTTGCACTTTCCATTTTTTTTAAAAAGGCAGCAGTCGTAATGAGTTAATTAATGATATATATTGATGAAGGTAAATACTATTGTATTGTTTGGTATTCAAAACACACAAGAAAAGATTAAAATAATCCAAGATAGATCTTTTAACGTTTAAAAATTATTCTAAATTTTGAAACCATATACCTAGAAACGAATATTGAATATACAAATTTTTTGATAGTACGAAGATTTTATGTGTATCCACATCGAAACTAGATTTTGTAATCAACCTTTTGATCAATGGAAACAGTAGACAAAGTGAAATATCTCTATATTATACTTCTTGGTTTTTAATAAAATTCCTTATTGCAAGTGCAACTACCTTCTCTAACCTCCTATCCTTTTTCTATTTCTCTGCGCCTTCTCGTTCTCTAGCGACAAGAGTTTTTTTTTTTTTTTTTAACTACGTATATCCATGTGGGGAGGGATTTTTATAGCAATCATATTGCAATAATGTGGCTAGCATGCATTCACACAGGCACACTCCATCATTAATAGAGTAGGTGGAGAGGTGGAGATGAGTGTTTTTTTTTTTTTTTTTAAAGAAGGGCTGCACCTCCATTTATTTATTAATAAACCCTCACTTTTTGGCGGAGGAATACCATAGTTATAAGATAATCAAAGAGAGAAACAAAAGGCAAAATTTTAAAGGTCTCCCAAATAACAACACCAACATCAAGCCAAAATAGGATTACAAGTCCAATCAAAATAAAACAAAACAAGGACCTACAAAACAAATATCACGCAACAAAACAAACAAAAGAAAAATAACATAAAGCATAGACCAAAACCAATAGGAAATCAGTTAAACATACCTCATATAAGTCGTACCCATCTTCTCCAATTTATACAACCCATTGATAACTTTTTTTTCTTCTTCAATCAGTGAGATGAGATATGATGGGTGCACATGGCATTGTAATTGACGGTCACCATATGTATTTCATAACAATACACATATATTGGCAAATTATTTTTCTCCATGAAATAACCAATAGATGTTATCAATGTCCTATTCTAAATAGGAAATCATCAATTAGTCTCCAATATTAATTATATTATCGGTTCTAACCAAAATAATAATAATAATATTCCATTTGGACTAAAAATTTTATTCATTTTATTAAATTATATTCTCCAATTCAATTATCTAATAATAAAATAAATAATTCACTAGCAAAGATCAGAACACTCGTTAGTGTACAACCCCATAGGTTCAATATTAAGTCGGTAGTAAGTTGGTCAAACCAATCTACTAATCAAGGTTGACATCAAGCAACACTCCTTAATAATCAGATAGCATGAAGTACACAGTTACGTTCAAGAACTCATAGAAGAATAATGTAGTATTTTCTTCCGTCATTACAGTTCCAGGTATACCCTAGGATATGGTCCAATAGTCAAATCTCAATGGGTAACCTACTATGTTCCATGTCTATTATAACTGACTAATGAACAACATAAGAAACTCTTTTTCTTCTTTCATTCAATTGCCCTGACCAAGGTCTTAATTTAGTCATTATAATTAATGACAAGATCGAGCTCAAACTCATTACCAAGAGTTGATGGATTCCATCTTGATCAATCATTAATTTTACAAGTATTAAATCATACCTAATATCCTTTCAATTATCACCCTAGGGCAATAGGTGTACAGAATCAAAATATGATAAATAACATGTTATTTACTATGAAAATCTCAGGTCAAAGATTATATTCCTCAAGAAAATATCCTATTGATAATTTGATGATAATTCTAACTATTAAAAATTTTCAATTGAGACGGTTCAATGACCATATCTCCATATGCATCATCTATATATGTGATTTAGTTAATTAGATCAACTAATCTATATCTTATAGCAATCACCACATATCTTATAGCAACCACCACATACAACTTTTGAGAAGCCTTGAACATATTGAAAGACTCTTGTCTGCACACCAAAGCATACTCATCAAGTTTGGGCATTTGTTTTGTTAGTCAAAAGGCATTCACGCTCATATTTTGCAAGCATCATTGGTATAGAGGTTTGAGTATTTTAAGCATTCAAATCTTATTTTTGTTTTCCCATACTCATTATATTTAATCTATTTCTTGGGAGCAAAAATCATAATCTGTGTATTTTATATTCATTAATTGAATAAAATACTTGAGAAAAGTTTTATAAAACCAAAATCTTTGAGATATTCAAAACTATATTTTCATTCAAAGATTTGCTACTTGGTTATTACGAAAATTATTTGATTGCAAATACTAAGAGCTTTTAAATACATGTTCTTGAGGAATGTCTTTTTTAAAATATTGTTTAAATCTTTGTAATATTCAAAGTCATATATTTATTCAAAGATTCAACTTTACAAATTATTTGATAGCATGAACATAGATCTGCGCATTATTCAAGATTATTTTTGAAAGGATCTTATTTTTTATTCTTGCACAAAGTATTCTGAAATCGAACCCTAAGATCTCCAAAGCTTTTATTTATAAGAAATTATTTTTGGGAGAAATTGATTAAAGGGTAAATTTGTGACACAGGAAACTACGCCTCTTGTATGCAGCATATTGTAAGGGAAGCTTTGTCCCAATTAAAGGAGCGGATTTTTTAGTGGAATCCTTAAGTGGGTTGCTCAAGGCGAGGACGTAGGCTGGGGTAGGCCGTACCTCATAAAAATCGTGTTTGTCTTCTCTTTTGCCTTAACTTCTTTTAATTTCTGCTTGCATTTAACTTATCTATTTATTGTGTATGAGTTGAGCATTTGATCAGTTTGAGTGTAATTGGGTAAAATTGTATGTTTGATAAAGACACACATTAAATTGATTAATTGTGAAACATTAAGTTAGGTATTAAGTAGATTGCAAGTTTGTAAATGATAGTTTTCAAAATTAGAATTTAAAGAACTTAATTTTTGAAAATACCCAATTCATCCCCCTCCTGGGATAACATCGTAATGCACACTATATAATCATAATCCTAATCAAATATTAAAATAATTAAACGCAAACATTCAAGTGCTGAAATTTAAATGGAAAAATTAAAAGCAGGCACAAGAAATGTTATCGAGGTTCGACTAATACTGCCTACGTCCCTACCTCAGCTCGTAAGCCTAAGGATTACTTCTATTACTCACTTAACGGGTGGAGCAACACCGGTTACAATAAGGTCAAATTACTAGGGCTTACCTCAACCTTTAAACACTCTCCTTATGGGGCAGTGAATTCCCACCTCAGGCCACCCCTAGATTACAATCAAATAAAATTTTTCATACAAGTAAAGGTGCTTCTAACACAACTAGATTTTTACAACAATATGCTCAATAAAATTACAAATTGCACATTCATATGATATGAACGTATAAGCTCAGTGATGTCTAAATGTCAACTCTCAGTTATATGCAACAGAAACAGTTTATGTGTGAGAGTGGTGTGAATATATCTTTGAGTTAAAATATATATATATATATCAATCACAAGCAATAACCTCAAAGATCTCAAATGCACATTCAACTATCTCTAGAACAAATATCAAGTATAAAGATATATTTGAAATCAAGCTTGTTTGAAAAGGATTTTACAAAAGCACACAAAAACAGGCCTTTAAATACTTGCAACAATAATGCAAGACTCACAAGCTCTAAAGAGTATTCCCACTGAAGACTTATGAATTAGATCACAAGGGAACTCTCAAGCTCACTCTCAATAAAATCAATATCATACAAATGCAATGAGAGTTTGACCTAATATGAACAATCTCAATAATCCTCTTACCAAAAGATTTTAGCAAGCAGAATGAGTAAGGGAGGGAATTTTGGCTTCTATATGAGAAAATAGAGATTTGGAAATGCAGAGAATTTTGTCTAATGATATTGGCTAATCCATCATTAATCTTCACAAATGAAGTAGTATATATAGACATTGATAAAAATATAACCGCTGGGGGACATAGGAGTCTTTTTAGAAATAATTAATGAAGGTTAAACAAATTAAGCTTGTTTTACTACAATTAAAAATGTTCAACTCAAGAGTTTTTGGTCGACTATATTTTAAGTTTGGTTGACCCAATTGCCAAGTTAGGTTGACCAAGAAGATTTTGAATTGGACATTCAATCGACTGACACAGAGCAATTTCTGAACCCGTCGAGGTTCGGTCAACTATATTTGAACTTCGGTATGCTATTCTTATGGTTCGGTCGACTTAATTAAAAATGAAATGGATGTTCGGTTGACTAAGTTGTTGAGGGTCAGACACGTGTGAGTTCGGTCGACTAACGAAGATACGTTCAAAAAGAATACAGCTGATGGAGTGAAGTCAAAATATTGAATTCCACACAGTTCAGTCGACTAAGGCAATTTACACTGCCTATATTCGATCGACTGAATTTCTCCATAAATTATTTTTGACCCAAATAAAGACCTAAGTTAAATCCCTATAAATGTGAGTTATTAACCTAAATGCTTGAGAGATTCCTACAGTCATTCTATGGTCTTTTTAAGCTTATGCAATCTATCATGCAAGTCATGCAAATATATTACAAACCAAAACAAAAACCAAAAAGCAATACAATGAAAAACTTCTTTTTCTTTCTTTTGTTCTTCAGATTCCCATGGATTATACCAGGAATATGCACTTTTTAAGGTCATTCTGGTAACCACATCACTTTCATTTGTGTGTTTTGATTGATTATCCTGTTCAAATACTTCGGCACACACATTAGTAACATGCAGTTTGTCATTATCAAAACTAGGGATCAGACTCAAAAAGTCAACAGAATATGATGGGTGCACATGGCATTGTGATTGATAGTCACCATAATTATTTCATAACAATATATATATATTGGCAAATTATTTTTGTCCATGAAATAACTAAGAGATGTTATCAATTTTCTATTCTAAATAGAAATGATGCAGCGTGATTTCCTAATGACGTTATCAATTTTATCATCTCTTGTGCGACCCAAGAGATGTTATCAATTTTCTATTCTAGAACTAAGATATTCATTTTAGTCTTCTTCAACTATTTTTCCTAATGAAGAGCTTGATTTCATGATGCAGTGTGGGATGACGTCATTGCTACCCCAATTCTATGGGACAGAATTTTAGTGCCCTTATCAGCACCTATCAAGGTTTGAGCTAACCTGCAATATGTTTTTTCTCTCATGCTAGAACTGATGAATCTGCTAGACTGCGTTTATTCTTGCTTCTTTGCAGGATGGGGCACAAATGTGATTTCATTCCTTAAAACCTCACTCTATCACTAATTGAGCTGATATGGAGCGTGAATTTTTGCATATGTTTTGTCCCTCACAGAGAACTCAATTTTTGCAAGAAGAAATTATTCAGTTTGTGCAGCAGGGTGACGAGACACTTCGGGCTTGCTGGGAGCAATTCAAGGATTTGTTAAGTACTTATCCACATCACGGGTTTGACTCATGGAGGTTAGCTGATTGTTTTTATACTGCTCTTACCCCTGATTGCAAACACTTTTTCCAGACCATGTGCAACAGAGAACCCTTCAGCGAGGATCCAGATCAGGTACTATCATTCTTTGATTACTAAGTTGAAAGTGTCCCACAGTGGAATACACGATACAATCAGGCACCCATGACAGTACACCCTATCAATACAACCAGTGGTGGAGATGCATATGAACCAACATACTACCTAAACAACCCTCCGCCTCAATATCAGCCACAACAGATTCTCAAAGTTGTGCGCCGTCAGGACTTCTTAATGATAGCATGACACAAATGGCGAATATGCTCCAGCAGTTTATGCGGACTCAAGTCAATCATTATAATGAATTGCGGGATACCATTAATGCGATAAGCACGCAGTTGGATATCTTAGAAGAAAAGGAATTACCATGAAACCTCAGCTTAGTCCTCAAGAATACCAACAACAACAACAAGTACATAATGATTCTCTTGAGACAGAGGAGGCCGCCAACACTTTAAAAAGTAGGAAAGAAGTTCCCCGACCTGAGACACCCCTCGCCAGACAACCAGTTGTCCTGAAACCAAAAGTTATGGCTAAAACAGATGAATTTAAAGAAAAATTAGAGGAAACAAACCTAAAAGTGGAGTAGTTAGTTAATGAGGCTGATACTAATAAGGAGTACCAACCTGTGGTACCTCATACTCAGAGCTTGGCAACTGTGGAATCGTCACTCCTGATTGAATTAGATGTTAAGGAACCCAATGCTGAAACAGATCCTTGCAGTGGTAAGATGATTGGTACACTCGATAAAGAGGGTGAGCAGACTAGTGAGAGTCTAATTTTCAAGGAATGAGGTAAAACTTTTAATGCTAATGCTTCTAAAGAACTAAAGGTAATTGTTCCAATAACTTTCCCTCAAACACTAGTTTCTAAAGAAGTAAATTTTCTAGAAAATATGCTGAATAAAGACCTTTTCTTGTTAAAACAAGAAAGTCGATCTGCACACATACTGTCTAGTATTTTGACGAGTATTAATTCAATTGAGACTGACTTTTGTGCAAGTATAAAGACTGACTCATTGTGGCAGCTCAAATTTGGAGACCTGCTAGTGCAATATATAGACCTGCACCCACTAGAAAAAATTCCTCCAGAGCCTCCGCCAGACAACTGTGATGTTCTTCTTTTCCTTCTTTTCACTTTGTTTTACTTTATTTTATTTTTAGTTAGTTTTCAGGTACATTTTCTTGTAGTTTAGTTTTCCTTTTCTATTACTTCTCCACCTAGGTATGCCTTACTTTTCTCGTGCATAGTTTTTCTATTTCCCCTATGCTTTTACATTGAGGACAATGTTCCACTTTAGTTAGGGGGTGAGCATTTGCATGTGACACTGTGCATGTATACTTACTGGGTTTTATATATTAATTTAAAAAAAAATCAAAAAGAGAGAAAGAAAGGACGAGTAGCGAGGAATTATACTGAATTAGGCCATGCTTAACACTGACTCATACCCTTCACATACTTGCATATAACCTAAGAATTACATACTTGAGTCACTTATGCATAGTTTCTCTTTATATAACCTTGTAACTCCATGAAGAATTGATTGGTAGTACACTCATGTTAATCTGGTTATATAATTTCTTGTATTTACACGGCATCTCACGAGACTGAATAAACACATTCACGTGATTAATTGCACTTAGGGTTTCTTGTGAGCACTGAGAGAACACCCGTGGCAACTATGATACCTTGTGAGATATCCTTGAGCTAATTATCATCCTTTTGAGTGTTAACATCAAATTGGAGTTCATGGAACTCAGTTCTTTTTCCTTCTGGGCGACTCCTTGCACACTAGTTTCTGTTTTTGGTATGCTAGCCTAGAGGTGACATCTAGTGGGGAGATAGAAACCTAGGTCTTGTAGCCTACTCAAGATGTGAAGGCTGAGCCACCCCTAGAAATAAACTTAGTTCATGGACTACTATTCGAGCTTAAGTCCCATTGATGGTAAGAAGATAACAAAAGAAGTGTAGTGATTGTCCTAATTGATCAAGATAGAAAATGAAGAATGAGTAGAAGAAAGAATAAGAAATAGAAATGCATATGAAATGAAATGTTAATGCCTGCTCCACAGAAATACCACAAAAAGGCAAGGATACAACACATGTTTTCCACGTATAGAGCTTCTTCAACCGTTTAATGCCTCAGATGTATTCACATCAAGTTTCTAAATAAGTTGATCTAGGATAGTCTCAATTGGATATGGCGAGCAGGTGAGAAGATGTTAGGGTGAAGGACTCGACACCTCATAGATAGGCTAAATTCTTCTCAGACTAGTCCACTCCATATACTTAGTGTTTGTTCCTTTCAATATGTGAGATGTTTGATCGCGACACTCCTCCTCACATATGACAAGTGAACCATTTTCTTTGAGTGTTCTTGAGAGTACACCAGTTAGGCCGAGTCAAAGTGACCATTCTGTAGGTGTCCACTGGCATCCTAAGTGTATTGAGTCACACACATCACACACACCTCGAGATTTTACTTGTTTATACTCGAACTTATATGACCGCATTAACTCTAAATTGTACCGCTGGTTAACTTCATGTGAGTGTACTGTTCTTAATTGCTATATAAACAATGAAACTTGCATCGATGACGTCCTTCGGAGTTGTGTGCATTGAATATGAACGAGCTTTTGTAAAATTCAGTTATATTCTTGTATATGAAACGGTATGGGTGTGTTGCATGTGCATTAATTTCATGTTCACCAGCGTTCGTAGTAATGGGCATCGTCCTGAAATTCATTCACGTCATTTGCTAGAGACTAACAAAACGTTAGTTGAGGGGTGTGATTACGCGCTTAAACTGCGTAATCAGGCATTTTAATCCGAGCATTAGAGCTTATATTTTTAATTAAATACCTAATTACTCTCAATATTCTAAAAAAGTGCCTTATTTATAATTTTTGAGTTTTATTAAACAATTTATGAATTTTTGGCATTTTTTTTTATCGCAGGATAATTCTCGGGAGCTAAAACCGACATCAGTTTGTAATTCATGCATAACTTTTCCGTCTAAGCTCCAATCGACACGATTCCAAATTCCAGAGAAAGACAAGAAGATTATATACAACTTATTTGTTTTGAGATTCTAGAGAAACAAACTCTAGCGGAGTCAAAATGGGGACCAAATAAAAAGAAGAAAAAATAATAAAAATAATAATAAGAAACGTTTGATGTGACCCAGCCATGCAGGCTAGGTCGGGTTGGCCATCCGGGTCATAGGGCTCTCTTCCCCCTCCTTTATTTATTCCTTTTTTTTTCTCTCCTGCACAGGTGCCCCACGCACCCTCTTCTCTTCTACCCTTCCCTCTCCTCCTTTCCTCATCTGCCTTTCTCTCCTT
This sequence comes from Malania oleifera, assembly GCF_029873635.1. Taxonomy (NCBI): domain Eukaryota; kingdom Viridiplantae; phylum Streptophyta; class Magnoliopsida; order Santalales; family Ximeniaceae; genus Malania; species Malania oleifera. The sequence continues at coordinate 14,682,167 of NC_080424.1, forward strand.
TGTCGTTCTCTTTCTTTCCCTATCTCTCAGGTCTCTCTCTCAGTTCCCCCCTCTCTTTTAGTCTTACTCTCTCTCCCTCACTCTCCCCTACTCTTCTCCCTTAGCTCCCCCTATTGAATCTTCCCTTTACAACAGGCCACTGCTGCAGCCACTCTCTTGCACCAAATGACCAGCCACTCCCACACTCAGCCGAATACCACACCACCGTACTCGGCCACCAGCAACGGCCAGCCACCATCCAACCACCACAGCAGCGGCCCTTCTCCAACACCCTACCAGCCAGCCAGAGCTCGAAGTCCTACAACTGAAGTACAGCGTCACCCTACTTAGCCACCTTGCAGACCAGCAAAAGCTCCATCTTCTCCAGGCAACCAACCACACGAGCTCCTACAGCCGAAGATCCTCTTGCAAACACCAGGGACTCTCTCTCTCTCTCTCTCTCTCTCTCTCTCTCTCTCTCTCTTCTTTTCTTTTCTTTCTTTTATTATTAAATTGGATATTATTGTTTTTTTATTCTTTACTGAAGTTATTTGAAAATTTTGGATTTTAAATATTCTATTATTATTGTAGTAGTTAATTATTTATTCATTTTTTTTATTTTTAGTGGTAGATTTAGTTGGTAGTTCGGTATTTAATTATGTCTGTTAAGTCTAGTTTGATTCTAAAATTAAAAAAAAAAAGAATAAAATAAATTTAAAAAATTGTTTTTGCCTTTGGGAAATTAAATTAGTTGTTTTTTTTGTTCAAGATTTAATTTTTTTGTCAAAGCTCAACTTAGTTTAGGGTCAATTTTATTACAGCTCATATTTTTATCATGCTTCGTGATCGTTTAAGTGTTAAATTTTTGTTTGTGTCTGTGTTTAAATTGTTATTGTGGTTCAAGTTCGTGATTTGGTTAAAGATCCGATTTTTATTGTCTGCGTATGTGTTTGAATGAGTTTCATTATTACGTGTTTTAATTACGTGTTTAAAGTTATTGTCTTTAGTTAACACGCGTTTCCACATTTTCCTGATTAGACATAGGGTTTCCATTCTTGCTATTTAATTCAGTGCATGCTAGGATTAGGGTTTTAATTCGTGTGTTCATTTAATTTGTCAAAATAAATCTCAAACAACCTTTAAAATCTCGAATCTAAACTGAGTTCGGTAACTTTTTAATTTTGATTGGAAAAACGTAAAACTTGAGATTAAAATTCATTCCCTAAGGAGACGATCTAGCCCTTGGGCTGAATATTACTTAACAGAACTCCTATACTTGGGATTACTTCCGAACTGCTCATTTTTCGAGTGAGTCAACATACTAGTGATTGATTCATCTGGATTCATTTTGAAAGTTTCGTATTCACCAGTTAGCATGTCAGTTCTATTGTCTCTAACATCAATGGTTCCTTCAAAAGTAACTTCTACTTTATCTTAAATTTCTTTGGCTATTTTGCAAGTCATGACTATATTGAATTCATTCATGTCTAGAGCACAATATAAAGCATTCATAACACTGAAATTTACTTGTAACATCCTCAGTCATGTCCTTTTTCTCCTTAAGGACTTGTTTTCCATCTTCTAGTTTGAGGGGAATTAGGTCACCATCCATGACAACCTCCCAAGCTTTCCAATTCATAGTTTGAAGATATATTCTCATCCTTTGTTTTCAAAATGTATAATTTAATCCACAAAAGATGGGTGGCCTAGTTGAGAATTGTCCTTCTCCAAAGGGAGCTATGCCTAAGTGTGCCATTGAGATCTTTGTATAGCTACTAATTAAGATTTGCTATAACCACACTCTGACACCAATTGAAAATTAAGGTCTAACCACACTCTGACACCAATTGAAAATTAAGGTCTAGTCCCAAGAGGGTGGTGAATTGGATTTAAAATTTTTTTTTTAATTCTTTTTAACTAATTCTTGACTTCTTGTTGATTTATCAAATACACAATAAATACTTAAAAAAAAATTCAATTCACAACCACAACCACAACCACAACACAAGTATTTAAACAATCAAGTAACCAATCAATTTTTCTAAACAATCACAATATCCAAACTAAGATACAAGATTGAACTTTTGTTTGTTTGTAGCCCTATATATATATGAAAGTTTGATTCAAACCTTGTGGTTAAATGCAATATAAAATCCAATACACTTTCCAAAAGTTTAGACGTTAAATAAACTTTCAATTAAAGAGTCTTTGGGTGTTTCACTAATCAACGTACTCCCTTACGGTTTCTGCAAAGTATGGATCAACCAACGTATTCCCTTTTAGTTTCCGCAATCTCAAAAACAAATTAAGCTTAAGTTTGCTAAATATCTAATCCACGTGGTATATGATTAAGAATTTAAAACATCCACGCAATTTATATATGCTGGAAGTAAAAAGAGTAAAGGAAAGAGAGAGTGATACCTCGGTTTTTACATGATTCGGCTTATCTCCAGCCTACGTCCTAGCCTTTGACAAACCACCAAAGTATTCACTAAAACCAGTTCCTTTTCCCGGCGGAACAATACCATTTACACACTCCTTTAGTAGGCTAGAGCCTGCCTCTCCAAGTGATATCCCCTCACTCGGTTACTCCTTCAATTAGGCTAGAGCCCGCCTCTCTATGTGATATCCTCACGCTTAGCCAATGATCCAAACACCTTGGAATCGTCAAAAATACTGCAAGAATACAAAAGAGAAGCTGCGTGCAAGAACACTCTCAAACAGAGTAGATTAGTACAAATTCGGCACTATGCACTTCAACAATTTAAATACCAATATGAAATAGAATTGAAACTCAAGTATAGAGATCACCAATGGTTCTTTAGTGATTGACAAAACTAAGTATGAGAGCCGTAGGTTGATATTTTAGTAGCAATTCAGATGATTTCCCCTAGTAAGAGTATAAGCAATAGAGAACTTTGAGATAGATTGAGAGATTGAATGCAAGTTTGTTGTGTAATTGCTTGTATTTTACTTTCTTGGGATTAAGGTAGTATTTATAGACTTTTTAGGATTAGTTTTCTTGTTCCCCAAGTTACTTGGAGTATCCACCAAGTTTTTATAACGTTCATATTTGAAAAACTGTTTTTAGAATTTTCCCGTTGAGGTTTAAAAATTCAAATTCCCGTGGAGTTAGTTGGATGGACAAGTGACTGGATAGTGTATTTCACAGGGTCACTCGGCTAGACAGGAAGCTGAGGCCTTTCTGTCTGCCAAAAATTAATTCCATTAATTTGTCAGCCAGCTGGCTCAACCACATTCAAAAATGTCAGTCGGCTAGGCTTGTCAGTCGGCTGAGCAGTTATTCGTTCTGATGTTTTGTCAGTCGGCTAGCCAATCTCAATGTTTTCTGGTGAGTCGGCTAACCAATCAATTTTCTGCAAATCTTTCATTTTTCATTTTTAAACCCTTTTGTTTTTTGAAAGATTTAAATATAACTTTGTCAAACACATTTTCCATGGTTTTAACATAGGCCTCCAAGTCCATAAATATCCCTTAAAAGGGTTTCAACAATATTTCAAAAGATATTTAAAATATGAAGCACTTACATAAAGACTTAAGATTTTGAACATTCTTGGCGCTTTGAGTCTTCATGCTTGTCTTTTCTTTAATATTTCTTTTGCTTTGCTTTCATTTCTTCAAGCTTTGATATACTTTTAAGTTTTCTCTTATATTCTTCAAGCTTTAAAATACCATCTTGAAATCTATGCTTTAAGCTTCATATGTTCATCATTCTTTGAAGTATAAGTTTACATTTTCATGTTTGATCCTTGTGAGTTCTGAAATATCATTGTTCAACATATATGTTAAGTTTCACTTGTTTGTTAGTATCAAAATAGGATGTTAAGCCTTGTAAGGCCAACAAAAGGCTCATATATTCTTCATTGCAAAATTATTTTTGAGCAAGAATGCTAGTTCCCCTAAGCTTTATTTGAAAAACTAATTTTGGGAAAATTCTTGGCATATTGAAAATTGTACCTTGAGCATATTCATTTTTTAATATCTTTGCTTGGAAGATCTCTTACTCTTTTTTATTAAGAAAAATTATTTTTCACACTCGGTCTTTATTAAGAAATATTTTTAAGTGAAATAGACACATACTCTCATTGAGCTTCATGTCATATCATACATGAGCGTATTATGCTTTAATTGTTGTACATCATTTGCTTATAGTAAGAAGCATTGTTATTGTACGAAAAATATTTTATTTGATTATCTGTTGTATTCATGACGGGTTGTCAAAAGAGGGAGACTAGCACTATGAATAGTCCCAAATTGCTCTAAATCAGTTAGGAGAGCACCAGACTGGTTCAGACCCAATTAAGAGAACTAGGTGAACCATCTTGGTAAGGTGTTGTAAATGGTGTCACTCCACCTATGAAGTGAGCAACTAGTGGAATCCTTAAGCTGTAACTTAAAGCGGGGACGTAGGCAGTATTGGCCGAATCTCGATAACATTTCTTGTGCCTGATTTTAATTTCTTCACTTGAATGTTAATGTTTTATTATTGTGAATGATTGATAAACTGAGCCTGCTATACTTGCTTTGATTATTCACTTAGTTAAATTTGTGTTGGGCAATTGGTATTCGTTTAGACAAATCGTATGTTGTGTTTTACTAATGCTGGTTTAATTTGACTTAGGGAGAAATTTTTAAATACTCAATTCAATCCCCTCCCCTCTTGGAAATACACCAATTCCAACATTTAACTTCCAAATTTGGAGGTAGAGTCTTTAACGTTCCAGATGTAGAGGCTATAGAGTAAAGCCCATAACCAGACTTGGTTATGGGCTTGAACCATTGTATGCTAGTACAAATGGCAGTGTTCTGTAAGGAAGGATTTAAGATTGCGCAGGTTTGGATCTAAGAGCTTGTTTTTGTTACTGCAGTGTGTTTTATAGTTGCTTCATTATCTGACCATCAAAGGTTACTGGTTTTTTGGCGACAGTTTGGAATGCTTGGAAATATGCTCAAGCTATTTTAACTTTGATGTTTTTTTGTTGTCTTTTGTTGGGTTCTTGTTTGTATCTGGCTATATGCCCTTGGGTATGCCTAGGTTTGATTGTATTGCAATGATTTGTTTGTTTGGGAACTTTGGCTCCCTCCTCTTGGGTATGCCCAGAGAATCTATACATATCCATTTTGGTCAGTATATTTACATTTAAGGATAAAAAAAAAAAAAACAAATGGAAAGGGATAGGTTTTTTTAAGAGGGACAGTGCTCTTACATTCCTTTTTTCAATCGATGTGGGGCAAATGGGAGAAGACAATACAACTATAGGTCCAAGCTAAGTAAATGCCTTCCATCCCACATTAAACAAATAAAATATATAGAGGCCTTCTCAACTGTCAAAAAATGAAAAAGTAGTTAATATTTTTTTTAAAAAAAAGTAAAAAATGTTAATATATTATTATTATATAATTAAAAAAACTAAAAAACATAAAATAATATAAATACTTGGATTTTTCAATTCAGTTTTCTTATAAAATTAGAAACAAAACCAAAAATCAATTCAAATAAAAATAAAAACAGAAACCAAAAATAACAACAACAAAAAAAAAAAAATTGAACTATTTTGGAATATGGTTTTGTTTTGTTCTAGTTTTTGGTTTTTTCAATAATTTTTGTTCAACTACAATGAAAACTATCTTTCATAACCCATTAAACACTCTATTAGACTCGTAGATGTGTAGGAACTTGTCCCACTCTTTTGAACCTCATTTTCCCAATTTGCGCACTAGTTAGCAAAGTATTAGAGCGTCACAACTCATTTTGGTTCCCAAAGCCTAAAAATAATATTAGTGTAATGACTTTTTGCATGTTGCAACATTCCTAGCAAACTTCCACACGTCCACTTGGACCCAATAGACGTGTCAAAACTCATCTTACATCCATCTGGACCACATTTCCCTAATTTGGGCACTTGAACTCCAAATGAATAAATACTAGAACTAAGAAATTCATTTTAGTTTTTAACTGGCTAAATTCAGAACTACTATAATCTTTTTCATGTCGCATGCTCCTACACATTCATATTAATTCCAGTTCTAAAATGAGTTAAGTACTAGAATTATGAGTCATTTTTATTCTAAATTTCTAATCTGAAATTAGTGGGATTTTGTGCATGCCAAAAGCTCCCCATGCATACATTTGGCTCCCATGGATGGGTTGTAACTTGTTCCACGAATGCGTTGGATCTCGTTCCACTCCATATGCCTAGTTGGGCAATTGAGTTTCGAAAAGAACTTGAGAACTAGAGCTATGAAACTCATTTAGGTCCTATCTCCCTCATTTGGAAACCAGTGGGTTTCTTTATTTATTTTTTTATTTTTGCATTGGGCACCACAAAAGTGGTGGAACTCATATCACCTCTATCTCTTGGACCTCGTTTGTTTGATTTGGGTACTTGATTTTCAAATTGAATTAACAGAACTTCGAAACTCATTTCATTATTAAGCACCTAAATTTGAAACTGGTAAGAATTTTTCAGTGCCACAAACTTCCATGCATCCATTTGCATCTATAGTGTTGTGTGTTTCTATAATCCTCTACATATGAAAATTAAACCATTATAGGGTAAAATTTTTGTGTGACTTGTTTTAAGAATTCTCATTAATTTCTAAGGGCCTAGAGTCATGGATCCTAAAGACAATTAATAATCTTGGTTATTTCTTAATAATAAATGTTTCATGATAAAAGAAGTTTAAATTAACACTGAATCGACGGGATTGGAAACAAGCATTTCTAAAATTGATTATAATGTTTAAAGTTTGTCCTCTACATATATCGCCAATGCATATCTCCATATGCGATTAAAGGGTGAGCCGGTAACAAGATCACGATAATGCAACAATGTATCAATCTTTTGCCGCCAATGTGCTATATCCCAAATATCACTCCTTAGTGACTCAACTTTGTTAATAAGCTAGAACAACTATTAAAGGAGAGAGAGATTGGATTTTAGTAAACTTGGTGACCTAGATGTGTCAAACCAAGTCAATTTGACTTTGACCAATCAACTGAAAATGGGGGAGGGAGTGTCACGTTGCACAAGAGTCACATGTTGCATGCCATGACACAATAACCATCATAAAGAGCTCTCCTAATCTGGTAGATCTCTTCTCTGGTCATGCAAAAGCACAATTAAGGACAACGATGTTGTCTCAAACCACCACGTCGGTGAATCCTCTTTTTTCTTTTTTTTTTTCTTTTTATCTTTTTCTCCTTCTCTTTATCGTTAGAATATTATGCACTCTCTCAGTCTTTCTCTTTTCTCTTTTCTTAATTAAATCCTATACAATTTTCTATTTTTCCCTCTTTGTTTGTTGTCATGTGTTGACTTTATGAGTCTAATCCTGTTTTAATAATGACAAATCACCTGGTATTTTTCCTGTGCATTGAGTTTTTGAACAAATTCATGACTTAACATACAAGGAGGGTAAGTACGCTATGGAAGCCACTAGGAACACGAAATACATATTACTTAGCTCAACACATGGAAGTCGAAGAGTAGAAGGATAAAGGCAATCCAATTTTTCAATTGTAATATGCATTAGGTTTGATTGTATTTGCATATCTCATATGATATAGTTAGAAGCTCAAAATGGCATATAAATTGACCTTAGGATGCATATTTTTCATGACATATTCATATGCATTAACCTAGGTTGGATGGGGCTGAATAACGGGCAGTTCATCAATGATTCCCCTGGTCTCGTCGAAGAATGACTAAAGGCCACTTGTCGTCAAACGCTCTGCTCTCATCAACGAGAAAATGTTGGAATTGGTGTATTCTCAAGAGGGGGGTGAATTGCAAATTTAAAAACTTTCCTAAGTCAAATTAAAATCACAATCAGTATTTCCCAACTTAGGGTCTTTCTAAGCATTAACTAATTCAATACAAATCAAACTGAGCAAAAATGTAAAGCAATTGAAGTAATCTCAGTATTTTTGAAAAATTCACAATAATTAAAATAACAACATTCAAATGCGTAAATTTAAGTGCAAAAATTAAATTCGACACTAGAAACGTTATCGGAGTTCGGTCAAACTTACCTACGTCCCCGCCTCAAGTCGCAAGCTCGAGGATTCCACTAATACTCACTCATTATGCGCTTAAACTGCGTAATTAAGCATCTTAATCTAGTCATTAGGGCTTATATTTTTAATTAAATGTCTAATTACTCTCAATATTTTAACAAAGTGTCATATTTATAATTTCTGAGTTTTATTGAGTAATTTATGAATTTTTGACATTTTTTTATTGTAGGAAAATTCTCGGGAACCAAAACTGGCATTAGTTCCTAATTCGCGCATAACTTTCCCGTCCGAGCTCGAATCGAGACAATTCAAATTTCTAGAGAAAGACAAAAAGATTATCTACAACTTCCATGTTTTAAGATCGAGAGAAATGGGCTCCAAGAGAGTAAAAATGGATCGTGTTTATGGAGAGAAAAATTAAAGAAAAAAAGAAAAATATATATATTAAAACACTTTGATGTGACCCGACCATGAGGCCGGGTTGGATCCTTCACTCGAGTCCTCCAACCAGGTCATAGGGCAACTCCCCTTCCCCCTTATTTATTTTCTTTCCTCTCTTCTTTCCTGAGGCCCTGCACCCCTCTTCCCTGGTTCCCCTTTGCACGCACCCTCTCTTCCTCTTCCCTTCTCTTCTTCAACCCTCTTCTTCTTCCTTCACTTTCTCCCTCTCTCTCTGCCTCTCGAATCACTCCCTCAGTTTCTCTCCCCTGCTCTCTCCCTCAATCTCTCCCTTTGTTTTTCTCCCTCAATCTCTCACTCAGCTTTCCTCTCTCGACCCCTTGCTGTCTCCCAAACTCCCTCCTTTCTCTTCCTATCTCCACCTTTCTCTCCCTCTCTTCCCTCACTCTCCTTCTTTCCTTCCTTTGCTGCCATTGTGCATTGCCCGACTAGCCTCCTTTGCTCGTCTTGTTGCTCTTCCAACCGAGGAGACCAACCTCCATACTCCTGCAACTCTCCGGCTAGTTTCAGTCGAGCACCATCCTCTGCTGTAGCCAATCATGGCCACCACCCTCCAGCCGCCTTGCTGCCAAACCATAGTCGAGAAGACCAGCAGACATGAGCCACCACTAGTCCTACACAATAGCCAAACCCGAGACCACCCTCTGTTGCCTCCAGTTGCTACAAACCACCACCATCCACAGTTGCTGCAACCGAGAACCAGACACGCAACTACAGCAGCCACAACACCAGCTCCAGCACCTGAGTAGCCCCAGCATAGCTCCTCTGCCCCACGACCAATTCTCTCTCTTTCTTCTTCTCTTTTTTTTTTCTTTTGTTTTTAAGTTGAATATTGCAATTTTTTATTAATGTTATTTGAAAATTTTTAATTTTAAATGTTTTTTTTAATTATTGCAAAAGTTATTTATTTATCTTCTCTCGTAATTTTAGTTGGTAAATTTTAGATCTAGTTGGCAGTTCACGAAATTTTAAATGTTTTAGTTAGCAGTTTAGTAGTTGTTTTATTTATTTTCTAACGTAATTATTTGGTTCTAAAATATATATATATATATATATATATATATATATATATACAAAAAAAAAGAAACAAAATAAAAAAAAAAAAAAATGTTTTGTTTTTACGAAATTAAAATAATTGTTCTTTTTAAAATTTATTTTTTTTGTTAAAGCTCGATTTAGTTAGGGTCGGTTTTATTAAAGTTCGTGTTTTCATTGTGTTCCATTATCGTTTGAGTTGTTTAAACGTTAAATTTTTGTTTGTGTCTGTGTTTAAATTGTGATTGTGGTTCAATTTCGTGATTTGGTTTAAGATCCAATTTTGATCATTTGCGTGTGTTTTTTATTGAGTTTTCATTATTGTGTGTTTAAATTACGTGTTTAAAGTTACCGTATTTAGTTAACACTTGTTTCAATGCTTGCCTGATTAGACGTAGGGTTTCCGTTCTTGCTATTTAATTCAGTGCATGCTAGGATTAGGGTTTTAATTCGCGTATTCATTTAATTTGTCAAAATAAGTCTCAACCAATCTTGAAAACCCTGAATCTGAACTGAGTTTAGTATCTTTTAATCTCAATTGGGAAAACATAAAACTTGAGATTAAAACGCATTCCTTGAGGAGAGATCTAACCCTTGGGCTTAGTATTACAGGTCGTAATTCCTATACTTGGGATAGCTTCGAACTGCTCATTTTTCAAGTGTGTCAAGTTTTGGCGCCATTGCCGGGGAGTGCCAGTTATAATTTCAAATTTTGTGTTTTTCCAATTATTTCTGATTTTTTGAAAAAAAAAATGAAAAATTTGAAAGAAAAAAAGAATTGATCATGCTTGTTTGCTGCTGTGTTAGTGGATTTCTACTGCCTACATTGATGTTTGATGTCCTGGGTTCGAGACAATTTGAATAGACTATGTAGAATTTCACCTAGCACCAGTAGGGATACACAAAGCACAGAATTTGACTGTTCTCCTATTAGCTTTGAGAGTGATTCTAAAATTGATTTGAGCAATCTGTTTAACCATCTTTTTTAGGAAGTCATGGCTGCACCTGCACCACGTACACTTGAGGATTTTCTACAGCCCACACACACATCTACACCTTCATGCATTGTGTTGCCAAAAGATGCACCGAACTTCAATCTTAAGCATGGCATGTTATCTATGATACCCCAGTTTCACGGGATGGACTCTGAGAGTTCATACCAACATTTGATAGATTTTGAGATGGTCTGCACTACTTTCATTAATAGGGCTACAACTGATGAATATATCAAACTACGCTTGTTTCCCTTTTCTTTGAAAGATAAAGCAAAAATCTGGTTTAATTCTCTGTGACCTAACTCTATTACTAGCTGGGCTAAAATGCAACGTGAGTTTTTACATAAGTTCTTTCCTTTTTAGAGAATTCAATACCTGCAGGAGCAGATCAGTTAGTTCATGCAAAAAGATAGTGAAACATTCCAAGCTTGCTATGAGAGATTCAAAGACCTGATAAACATATGTCCACACCACGGATTTGAATCTTGGAGGTTAGTGAATTACTTTTATACTACTTTAACCCCTGTGTGTAAACAATTTATCCAGACTATGTGTAACGAGCATTTTTCCTCAAGGAACCAGATGAGGCGTTATCATTCTTTGAATATCTAGTTGAAAGTGCCCAGCAATGGAACACATGTCCTGAATGAGCACCGCTAGCAGCACAACCTCTCCGAGCAATCAGTGGTGGAGGCAGATATGAGGTCAAAAAAGAGACTAGCTTACAGGCTCTTGTTGCTGCGTTGTCTAAGAAACTGAAGGTTATGGAATCAGAAAAAGTAAAAGTTGAGGATTGCTCGATCTGTGAGGCCTCAAACCATAGACCTCAGGACTTTCAATTCCTACTAGTATGGCAAGAGAGTAGATCTGATCAGGTGCCATCAGCAAATTGGATCAACAAAAAGAAAAATCAACCGCTCTCGAACACTTATAACCCAGGATAGCGAAATCATCTGAACCTCTCATGGAGAAATGATCAGCCCAGTACATCATCCTCATGGTATCGACAAGTTCCTTAATTATATGCACCGCCTCCGCAGCAGACATATCACCCAATTGCCGTTCCTCAACTGCAGTATCAGCCGCAATAGATTTCTCAGAGCTACGCATCACCGGGATTCCAACCAACTCTAGCTCCTATCCCAGCAAAGAAATCTCTTGATGATAGTATGGCGCAGATGGCAAATATGCTCCATCAATTCATGCAGCTTCAGGTTACGACCAACGGAGAATTGAAAGAAGTTGTGAATAAGATAAGTACGCAGCTAAACACCATGGAGAAAGGTAAATTCCCTACACAGCCTCAGCCTAATCCCCAGGTATATAAACAGCCACAACAATCGGTGCACAACGTTTCAGGGGATGTTTTTGAGTTAGCTAAGGCAATTATTACCTTGCGAAGCAGAAAAGAGGTTGCCCATCCTGAATTGCCCACTGATCAACAAACAGCAGCGCCAGCACTTGAGGTGACATATAAGACAGATAAGGGAAAAGAAAAATCAGATGAGGCCAGCTCCAGTTTAACAAAGTCAGATAATAAGGAGGAGGATCCGGTTAAGGAATACTAACATGTAGTACCGTATCCTCAACGGTTGACATCTAGTCAAAAGAATAAGTATCACACGAAAATCCAAGAGATATTCAAACAGGTGAAGATCAATATTCCACTTCTAGAAGCTATACAGCAAATCCTTGCATACGCCAAATTTCTGAAAGACCTATGTACAGTAAAAAGGAAATTGAATGTGATGAAAAAGGCTTTCTTGACCGAGCAGGTTAGCGCATTGATACTAAGTCAAATTCTGCAGGAACTTAGAGACCCTGGGTCTCCCATGATTTCAATCATGATTGGTGAATCTCGCATCAAGAGAGCTCTACTCAATTTAGGGAGTAGTGTGAACCTGCTCCCGTTCTCGATATGTGAACAGCTGGGTTTAGGTGAACTGAAGAAGACCACTATAATTCTACAGTCAGAAGACAGATCCGTAAAAGCTCCACAAGGCATCGTTGAGGATGTATTGATTCAAGTTGCAAATTTTACTACCTAGTGGATTTCGTTGTTCTGGAAATGCAGCATCCTGTGTCCACCATATATCAGGCCCCTGTTATCCTCTGCTGACCATTCCTTGCAACTTCCAATGCCTTAATTAACTGTTGAAATAGAGTATTCAAGCTCACGTTCAGGAACATGACACAAGAAATGAACGTGTTTAATAAAACGCCGACTGGATGTGATGATTCCGAAGTACACGCATTAGATATGGTGAATGACTTGGATGCATTGGAGTTGTTTTCAGCATTTGGTCCTGATGGTGCATATGAGAATGAAGCTCCTAAACAACTTAAGGTAATTGATGAGCAGGTTCCATTTATTAGCGCGTTACTTGAATCCGTGTGGCAGTCCACAAGGATAGATGAAATACCGATCTGTGATGTGCAATTGAGACCGCCAGAATTGACAATGTTAGACATCATCTGTCCAATCACCGATATGTCATACAACCCTCAAGTTGATGATATTGTGAACTACTTTGCCATCAATCAAACACCAATGCAGGACAAGCGACAGTTCTTTTCAGAAGTCAAGATCATATTTGAGAAGATGGGTTGTCCTAACCGCAAATCATGACTCGAGAAATAGGTTGATACGGGCTGGGCTTATCGAACTGCAATCAAGCAAATTTCAGGGATGACTCCATACAGGTTGATTTACGATAAGGCATGTTATGTACTTGTTAAAATTCAGCATTATGTATTTTGGATCATAAAACAAATTGACGTTTTACTTGATAATGCCATAGGGTTGAGAAAATTGTAGGTGCAGCCGCTCATAGAATCCAAGGGGAAAGTCTACGACAAGGACCGCTTAGAGAAGAAGCAGATGAAGGTGTTGCGTAAGCTCAAAAATAAACGAACCCTCTCTACAACTCTTGATACCGTCTGTTTCCTTGGAAACTGAGATCCCAATGTGGCTCGTATATCATTGAACACGCTCATTCCCACGGCACAGTAGAACTGGTGGATCCAATTAATGATAATAGCGTCATGGTCAAGGAATAGCAGCTCAAGCCTCCCATGATCCCAATAAAGAGTTCTTGCTTCTGCAAGACCCTAGGGAGTCTTCTAACCTTTCTATGTTACTGCTTTCTTTTTCATTTTTTTATTTTCGTTTTATTTTATTTTATTTTATTTTTTGCATTTTTCCTTTCTCTTTTCTGTCGCATTAGTCTGTAGGGATTTTCTATTAGTTGTTCACTCATGCACAGTTTTTTCTAATTCCCTTCTGCTTTCACATTGAGAACAATGCTCTACTTTAGTTTGGGGGGGGGGTGAGCATTTGCATATGACACTGTGCACGTATACGTACTAGGTTTTATATTTAAAAAAAAAATCAAAAAGGAGAAAAGAAAGGAAGAGTAGTAAGGAATTACATTGAATTGTGTCATGATTAACACTGACTCATACCCTTCACATACCAGCAAATAACCTAAGAATTACACACTTTAGTCATTTATGCGTAGTTTCTCTTTATATGATTTTGTAACTCCATGAAGAATTGATTGGTAGTATACTTGTGTTAGTCTGGCTATATAATTTCTGGTATCTACACGGTATCTCACGAGGCTGAATAAACACATTCACGTGATTTATTGCAGGGTTTCTTGTGAGCACTGAGAGAACACCCGTGCCTACTATGACACCTTGTGAGATATCCTTGAGCTAATTATTGTCCTTTTGAGTGTTAACATCAAATCAAAGTTCACGGAACTCAGTTCTTTTTTCTTCTAGACGATTATTTGTAGATTAGTCTATGTTTTTTATTTGCAGCCTAGAGGTGACATCTAGTAGAGAGATAGAAACCTAGGTCTTGTAGCGTACTCAAGATGTGAAGGCTGAGCCACCCCTAAAAATAGACTTAGTTTATGGACTGCTGTTCGAGCTTAATTCTCATTGATATTGTGAAGATAACAAAAGAAGTGTAATGATTGTCCTAATTGATCAAGAAAAGACAGAAAATGAAGAATGAGCAGAAAAGAATAAGAAATAGACATGCACATAAAATGAAATGTTAATACCTGCTCCACAGAAATACCACAAAAAGTCAAGGACACGACACATGTTCTCCACGTACAAAGATTCTTCAACCAGTTAATGCCTCAGATGTATTCACGACAAGTTTGTGAATAAGTTGATCTAGGGTGGTCTCAATTGGATATGGCGAAAAGGTGAAAAGATGCTTGGGTGAAGGGTCCGACACCTCATATATAGGCTAGATCCTTCTTAGACTAGTTCACTCCATATACTTAGTGTTTGTTCCTTTCAATATATAGGATGTTTGATCGCAACACTCCACCTCACATATGATGAGTGAACTCATTTTCTTTGAATGCTCTTGAGGGTATACCAGTTAGGCCGAGTCAAAGCGATCGTTATGTAGGTGTCCACTAGTATCCTAGGTGTACTGAGTCACACACACACCTCGAGATTTTACCTATTTATACTCAAACTTATATGACCGCATTAACTCTGAATTGTGACGCTGATTAACTTCATGTGAGTATACTATTCTTAAATGACATATAAACGATGAAACTTGCATGAGTGACATGCTTCGGAGTTATGTGCATTGAATATGAACGAGCTTGTGTACATTTATATTCTTATATATGAAATGGTATGGTTGTGTCACATGTGCATTAAGTTCATGTTCGCTGAAATTCATAGTTATGGGCACCGCCCTGAAATTCATTCACGTCATCTGCTAGAGACTAGAAAAACATTAGTTGGGGGGTGTGATTACGCGCTTAAACTACGTAATTAGGCATCTTAATCCGGTCATTGGGATTTATATTTTTAATTAAATACCTAATTACTCTCAATATTTTAAAAAAGTGTCATATTTATAATTTCTAAGTTTTATTGATCAATTTATGAATTTTTGGCCTTTTTTATCACAAGAAAATTCTCTAGAGCCAAAACCGGCATCAATTTGTAATTCATTCATAACTTTCATGTCCGAACTCTAATTGAGATGATTTGAATTTCTGGAGAAAGACAAGAAGATTATTTACAACTTTCGTGTTTTGAGTCTCAAGAGAAATGGGCTCCAAGAGAGTCAAAACGGGGCCGTATTTGCAAAGAAAAAAATGAAAAAAAAATACTAAAACACTTTGATGTGACCTAGCCATGCAGGCCGGGTCGGATCCTTCATTCGGGTCCTCCAACCCGGTCATAACGCATTTCCCCTCCCCCCTTATTTATTTTCTTTCCTCTCTTCTTTCCTGAGGCCCCGCACCCCTCTTCCCTGGTTCCCCTTTGCGCGCACCCTCTCTTCCTCTTCCCTTCTCTTCTTCAACCCTCTTCTTCTTCCTTCACTTTCTCCCTCTCTCTCTGCCTCTCGAATCACTCCCTTTGTTTCTCTCCCTTGCTCTCTCCCTCAATCTCTCCCTCTGTTTTTCTCCCTCAATCTCTCATTCAGCTTTCCTCTCTCGGCCCCCTGCTGTCTCCCAAACTCCCTCCTCTCTCTTCCTCTCTCCTCCTTTCTTTCCCTCTCTTCCCTCACTCTCCTTCTTTCTTTCCTTTGTTGCCGTCGTGCACTGCCAGACAAGCCTCCTCTGCTCGTCCTGTTGCTCTTCCAGCCAAGGAGACCAACCTCCATACTCCTACAACTTTTCAGCCAATTTTTGCTGAGCACCATCCTCTGCTGCAACCGATCATGGCCACCACCCTCCAGCCGCCTTGCTGCCAGACCACAACCAAGAAGACTAGCAGACACGAGCCACCACCAATCCTACACAATAGCCAAATTCGAGACCACCCTCTATTGCCTCCAGTTGCTACAAACCACCACCATCCACAACTACTGCAGCCGAGAACCCGACCACGCAACCACAGCAGCCACAACACCAGCTCCAGCACCCGAGCAGCCCCAGCACAGGTCCTCTACCCCACAGCCAATTCTCTCTCTTTCTTCTTCTCTTTTTTTTCTTTTATTTTTAAGTTGAATATTGCTATTTTTATTAATGTTATTTGAAAATTTTGAATTTTAAATGTTTTTTTTATTATTGCAAAAGTTATTTATTTATCTTCTCTCTAAATTTTAGTTGGTAGATCTTAGATCTAGTTGGTAGTTCACGAAATTTTAAATGTTTTAGCTGGCAGTTTAGTAGTTATTCTATTTATTTTCTCACGTAATTATTTGGTTCTAAAATATATATAAAAAAGGGAATAAAATACAAAAAAAAAGTGTTTTGTTTTTACGAAATTAAAATAGTTGTTCTTTTCAAAATTTAATTTTTTTGTCAAAGCTCGATTTAGTTAGGGTCGGTTTTCTTAAAGTTTGTTTTCATTGTGTTCCATTATCATTTGAGTTCTTTAAGCATTAAATTTTTGTTTGTGTCTGTGTTTAAATTGTGATTTTTGTTCAAGTTCATGAATCCGTTAAAGATCCGGTTTTCATCGTCTGCGTATGTTTTTGAATGAGTTTTCATTATTGCGTGTTTTAATTACATGTTTAAAGTTACCATCTTTAGTTAACGCGTGTTTCGATGCTTGTCTGATTAGACGTAGGGTTTCCATTCTTACTGTTTAATTCAGTGCATGCTAGGATTAGGGTTTTAATTCGCGTGTTCATTTAATTTGTCAAAATAAGTCTCAACCAATCTTGAAAACCCCGAATCTGAACTGAGTTCAGTACCTTTTGATTTCGATTGAGAAACGTAAAACTTGAGAATAAAACGCATTTCCTGAAGAGACAATTCAGCCCTTGGGCTAAGTATTACACGACGTAACTCCTATACTTGGGATAGCTTCGGAACTGCTCAATTTTTGAGTGAGTTACTCACTTAACGGGTGGAGTGGCACCTAATACAATTAGGTCAAATTAAAGCAAGGCTGACCTCAACCTTTACAACTAATCCTTTCAGACTAGATCAATGCCCCCTCAGGCCACGCCTAGAATACAACAATGAATATAAAATCTGCGTACACTTCAAATGCTTCTCAACTAAGCGAATATGAATCAATATGCACAATACAATTAATTGCACTTCAGCATGATAAGATTTGTAAGCTCAATGAAGTTTATATGACTACTCTCAAGATAATGCAAGTATAGCAATCAGTATGTGAGAGTGTATGTGTAGGGATCTTTGAATCAAGATAACTATATCAATCACAAGGAGCAATATCAAAGATCTGAAACACATTAGCAATTATCTCAAAAATATTTTTTCTCAAAAATCAACCACAAGAGACATTTGGTTTAAGTTTGTCAAAAATATTTTTCACAAACAAACACAATATGAGCTCTAGAGTTTTACAACAATAATGCAAGACTCACAAGCTCTAAAGAGTTTTCCCAAAGAAGATTTATGAATGAAATCACAAGGGAAAAACTCAAGCTTACTCTCAATAAAATCAATATCAAACAAGTGTAAGCAATGAGAGTGTAAGCTCATGAATGATTTCAAGATACTCTACCAAAAAGATTTAGCAAAATGAATGTGTAGGAGTAGGATTTTTAGGCTTGTATGAGAAAAATAGCTCAAGAAATTGTCAAAGGATTTTTGCTAATCAAGTTGTTAATCTCTTTTTAATCTGAGCAAATAAAGGAGTATATACAGATACTCCAAAAAATATAACCGTTTGGGACTCAATGGGTATTTTTGAAAAAGTTTATGTTTAATAAAAAAATAACCCCTTTTTAACCTCGGTAAAAATCGAGCAACTCAAGAATTTCGGTCAAACATTTTTAAGGTTCAGTTGACCAAATTACTGAGTTCGATCGACCAAGGAATTTTTGAACTGAGGTTTTGGTCGACCGTATTTGAGGCGATTTTGGGCCTCCGAGGTTCGGTCGACCAAGTCAAGTTGGGTTGACCAAATTCAAAGGTTCAGTCGACCAGGTTAAATTTGAACTAAGATTTCGATCGACCAGGGCGTTGGAAATTCCCCACGTGCCAGTTCGGTCGACCAGAGATTTGTAGTTCATTTCAAGATTGGTCAACCAAATGGTCAACTGTTGACCATGGGAAGGTTCGGTCGATCAAAGGTCTATGTGTGTTCTGGTTCGATCAACCAAACACACAAGCTTGTGCATTTAAGTCCTAGCTTTCTTTTTAAGACACTCAAGATCACATAATTATTACTTCTAAGTTATAAGGAACTTTTCATGTGATGTGTAGGGACCTATGGTCTGCCTACGACCTATGCTTTTTAATTTAGCCTTAAAACTTGGTGTCGGTCGACCTTCGGTTGACCAAAGTCTTTTCTATGGTCATTGATTTCCCTATGGTCATTTGAGCTTATAGTCCTACCATGTATGCCATGCATTAATTATTACAGACTAAGGATTATAATTTCATACCCAAATGATAAATATAAAAATACAACTTAAAATAGACAAAGGCTTCATGCTCTGCTCCTCGAGAATTCCATGGACTCATTTGAGTGCTTCTCAGCTTCCATTTCTCATCTGTCATCTGTGCTTTAGAAAGGTAGACTTGTTCATACACTAAGCACATAGATGAAATACTATGGTTTCTCATAATCAAAACAAGAGACAGACTCAAAAAGTCAATAGAAAATACCGAGAGCTCAAAAATCATTGACAGTCCATCAGTCAATGAATCCCCTGGTTTTGTCGTCGAACGAGTGTTGAACACTCGTCAATGAATGTATCCACTTGTCGACAAGTTCGTCGAGCAAAATGACGCTCCAGCGCAGACACAGACGAAATTTGTTTTATTAAATGATCCGACAGCCAGAAATTGATCAAATACCGAGAATGCTTATTTAAACAAACCCTAAACCCTAGAGAAACGCGAAGAAATAAGTAGAAACACATTAGAAATACTTTTGTAAAGATCTAGCACACGTTTTCCAATACTATATCGCATTCAGACATCGTTGTGCGATTATCACAGTTTTAAAGGGCGTTCATATACACATTTTGCAAGGAATCCTTGGGTATTGAGGTTTAATACATAAGTAGTTTCTTTGAGCATTTAATCTTTATATCAAAATTTTTTCATCTCTCATATTCTTATATCCAATATTTTATTAAGAAGAAAAACTCTTGTTATTCATCTATCTATTACTTGAAAATTTTAATTGGGAAAATTTTTTTGCTAAAGCATAAATCTTTGAAAGCATTCACGTTTATAATTTATTCAAAGATTTTGTTGGTCTAACAAGACTTACAATCTTATTTTGATGATAACAAATCAAAGGAATTTAACATGTTTTGGTTAAAGTGATGATGTTTCAGGAATCAAGCATATGCGCTCAAGATCAAGTGATCACAAGCTGAATTGAAAGATTGTGTTCCAAAGACAAATGGTCAAATGAAAGCTTAAATGATCAAAGATAGACCAATGTGATGCAAGCTAAAAGAGTTTTGAAGCTCAAGGTCAAAATGGACTCAAAGAAAGACATAGATGAAGACTTCATATTTAGATTGTTTTTAAGTCTTAAGAAAGTATTATGTAAGTACTTCAATTAAAAGTGAATATGGATACTTTGAAGCTTATTAGGATTAATTATTGACTTAGAGACCAAATTTTGAAAAACTCCAAAAAATATCTTCAAAAGACTCAAAGTAATTTGGCAAGTAAAAGCTCACAAAAGTTTTTGTAAACGAACAATATAAAAGCATGATTTTTTTCCTATCTAGGCGACTGACCCATTCTGGTCAGTTGACTGAAATTTATACTGAATTAATTTGAGAAGACAAAACAGGCCCAGTCGACTGACCCCTGTAAGTCGAACAACTGACCTCATCTGACTTTGATATTTTGCTGAAATTTAAAGTCCAAGCGACTGACCCCGATAAGTCCAGTCGACTAGAACTTCGTAACTACTATTTTTAAACAGCAAAAAAAAGTTTCCAAATTAGATTTCTTGGACCCCAATCTTTGTAAAAACTTAGGAAATACTCAAAGTAACTTGGGGAACACGAAATAGATGCTTTTAAACTCTATAAATACATAGAAAACCAAAATAGTTTTTACAACTACATACAATCAAGAATTACATTCAGCAATCAAGCCTTATTGTCAATACTCTTCAAAAGCTTTCTTGCTCACACTCTTTACTAAAATTTTACTGAGTCTTGCTGTCTATTCTCACTGATCTTTGCACACATATACTGAGTTTTTTCAATCAAATAAAGAGAATCCCAGTGATAAATTTCCTGAGCTTCAATTCAATTCTTTATTGATATTTTAAATTGAAGTATATTAGTTGTGTTTTTTAACTTGTACTAATTAGCTCTATTTTGAGAGTGCTCTTTGTACACAAGAATTATTCTTGTTCTTGTTGTTTTTTACAGTTCAGGATTGTTGAATCATTGGATTAGGAAGCATGGGGTGTCGCTTGGAGAGAAGGGCTCCATCCTACTTGAAGGAGTGTGTAAACAATTTGTTCCGGCCAGTTAAAGGAAAGGTATAGGGAAATCCTTGGGTGGTGTGCCTAAGGCGAGGATGTAGGCGAGTATAGCCAAACCTCGTCAAAATCTCAATGCCACTCTCTTCCTTATTCTCTTTAAATTTCAGCACATGTAAACTGTGTGGATGCTTATTTAAATTTCTGGAAATTATTTTGTGATTGGGAATTGTGGAAACCTTAAATAAAGAGGAGTACATTGATTAAATCTTGCAGAAATCTTCTAAGGGAGTACGTTCATTATACAAGTCATTCATCAACTACATCTCAATATCAAAATACTGAATCTTGGAAGCTTGCTGGAATTGTTATAGTATTTCATATTGTGAAGCTTATCTTGATTGATTGAATTGACTTATTGAGTTTTAGTTTAATTTGCTGAAAGAAGTATTGAGAAACTTGCAAATTATTCAAATTGTTATACTCATCCATAAAGACTTCAAATTAAATTGATGCTTGGCTGAATTTGTGATTGAAAGTCAAATCATACATGTGTGAAGAGTTGAGAAAGAATTAATAAAAGAGTTCAAAGAAAGTTTTAAATTCCAATTCACCCCCCTCTTGGGAGTACACATTACTTTTCAGATTTCCTCTTATTTTATTATTGGAAAAACTAATTAAGAGCAAACCCTAAAATCTCTAAAAATATATAGTTTTTTACCCCCCTCTTAGAAAAATATTGAATGGGGTTTAGATCTTTGGAGCACACTGATTATATATATATATATATATATATTATATATATTTATAAAGATCATACATTTGGTTCTGATCTTTGAAGCTAACTTATCATATATCTATTTCTATATACACAGATCATATATTTGGTCTAGATCTTTGGAGCATGTAACATATAGATTCTTATACAAAGATCATACATTTGTTATTGCAAAAGATTTTATTAAACACATCACATACACTCCATTGAGCTTCAAATTATATCGTGTGAATGTGTTTAGATTGTATTGTACTCATTAGCTTGTGAAAAGCATCTGAGTATTCAAGAATCTTATTTGTCTATTGTATTGATGGTTCGGGTTGTGAACCGAAAAGGAGGAAGTTATACCTCTTGTAAGCAGCATATTGTAATAGAAAGCTCCGTCTCAAGTTAAGGAGCAGTATAGTCGAATTCTTAGGTAGTTTACCCAAGGCGAGGACGTAGGCTAGGTTGGCTGAACCTTGTAAAAACCGTGTTTGCATCTCTTTTTCCCTTAACTCTTTTAATTTCCGCCTACAATTAATTATCTGTTTGTTGTGTATGTTAAGTAATTGGGTAATTCAGTTTGCTTGATAAAGTCACACATTAAATTAATAAGTTGAGAAATACTGAACTGCTTGTCATCTAGTTTGTACGTGTGTGGTTGTAAGCTTTTCAAAATTAGGACTTAAGAGACCTAGATTTTAAAACACTCAATTCACACCCCCCCCCCCTTTTTCTTGGAATTACACATAAATTCACACCATGACTTCTTTTCTGCACTATTTCTTCCTTCTAAGTGCTTTATATAATATGTAGACATTCCCACCCTTTAACTTTTCAAAACTATCATCTATTTGTTCTCTCACCCTAACTTTCTTTCTCATCAACTCTCACATTTTGTTTCCTTATTTCTAAAACACATGCATCACTACAAAACAAAAGAAAAATAATAAAAATAATAATAAATAAACAATAAAAAAAACCTAGTTTTTAGTTACGAAATTATTAGTAACGAAGCTAAAATCATCACTAATAATGAGTCATTAGTGACAAAAAACAAATTCATCACTAATAGTGTAAGTATTAGTGACGGTTTTTAAAATTGTCACTAATAATACTCTTTTAGTGACGAAATTGAAAACGTCACTAATAATTTCGTCACTAAAAACTCATTTTCCCGCTCAAACTATCGCGGGAAAATATTAGCGACGATTTTTCGAGTATTATTGACTAAAATTTTTGCTACTAATAGTCTACTATATATAGGTGACACTTTTTAACAATTGTCACTAATAATAGACTGGTAGTGACAATTTAGAAAAATTGTCACTAATATTCTTGACTTTTTTTTCCGCCAAAAAATTCATTAGTAGTGACGGTTTATAAAACCGCCACTAATAGTCTGAACCTTTATCTTCCCACCAAAAATTTGATTGTTTAATTAATTAGGTTGGATAATTTTATAAATTAATTAATTAGGATGAATACAAAGGACAAGCACTACAGGCTTTTTTACCCACTCGCCTAGATCGAGGTCATGCTTTTCTTTTTCATAGCCTTTCCAGTTGTCTGTCTACCCACCCAGAGTTCGACCGAGGCAATAATAAAAATCTAACATAAAAGACATCGTTTCTTGGAGTTCAAAAAAGATAAGGAGTAAATTATTCTAATAGCTAATTTCTTAATTATATTATGAAATGTGTCACCTTTGTGTGTGCATGTATGTGTGTGTTTTCAAAATTTATTTTTCTCACCAATATGACCACTTTCATATCGTGTGTTTTCTATTTTTTATGCATAATAATTTATCCTTTTTAAATTTAATTTAATATTATATTTAAAAATATATAAATTTAAATTAAATTTTGAAATTCATATTACCAAGCACTACCTAACTTATTTAAATTAAAATTGTGCAAACATGTGTGAAAGATGAGCCTCATGGGAGAGACCAATTTGTGGGCTTGGAAGTATTTTTTGATAGAATATGGCCGGCTTGCAAGCCATGTATTTATCGAAATCTAAGTGGGCCACATTTCTATTAAAAATTTTTGAGTCTCGGCCTAGACTTGTTCAGAATCAAACAATAATGAACCCAACATCAATCCCAGAGCATCTCTACAAGTGAACGTAAATTTGGCCTTTGGATGAGCCAGGACCAATTAGTAGGGTTGCAAATGACTTAAGCTGCTCGTGAGCTTCTCAATTTGATAATGATTTGCTTAAGCTTATTTATCAAACCAAATTAATCTAATTTACTACGTTGGAACAATAAGAAAAAGTTGAATTTGGATTTTCTATTTAAACTACGAAAGCAATTAATTAAATTGAATTTCTTATGGAAAAACAATTCCCCGGTTATGAATCCACCCTAAGTCGTTAATTCACAATAACTAGGTTCAGTCAATTATCCATACTAGGGTTTCAACGATTAAGTAATCTGCTCAAGTAGTAGAGCGTAGCCGAGTTCGCACCAATCGTCTAGAGCACGATTACGAGAACTGGGTATACCCTATCTAGCGAACACGGATTCATATCTAGCAATTGAACCCTATTATGCACAATTGAATGAATCCTAGCTATGCAATTCTAGCTTAGGGTTTCATCACAACCAGAGAATCAAATAAATTAGCTACTCATCGTGCAAGCAATCAAACATAAAGATAAGATAATGAACGAAACTGTAAACATGACTTTTATTGAAATTCAGAATCGAAATACAAAACAATAACAAAACTCCAATTAAACTACTACAATCCGAAATTAAACAAAGCAATATAAATTTACGACTAAATGAAAACTATTTAAACAGAACCCAAAGGAACTCGAGGGAACTAAAGGGCACACTTAATCATCTATTTGAAGTTTAATTTTATACCCCTTAGGGTATACACATGCTGAAATTCAAATAAGGAAACAATTGCCGAAAATCTCGCGAAGCTGATTTCTGAATTCAATCGAAGTCAACCTGGTCGCACTGCTAAGGTCTCCTCGTCACTCCTTGGTTGACACATTCTGGAAAATCTTTAATTACTTCTTTGTTCAGTTGATGGCATCATCAACCAAGTTGCATGTCCAAGGTCTCTTGGTCGCACCCTGGTCAAGGGTCTCTATGAATCTTGCTATTAACCAGCACTCTAGAGTCTTCTAGCTCGACCTAGTCACCCCTTGTCACTGCTTGGTCACACCATATGGTCGATTAGGGACATGCTGCTATAGCTGAATCAAGGCCTTAAAGACCTAGTCGAGCACTTGGTCGAGCCTTGTGCTTCCAAGTTGCTGCATTGACTCCTTACATTGCTTAACTCCTTGATTTAAGCTCCGATTTCCGGAAACATCAAACATACCACGTGTAACTCCGAATAGGGATAAAAAGTGACAATTACGGAGTAAATAAAGACATCACATAGGTAAATGGAGGCCTAAATAAGCATATTTTAGGAACACGTCAAGTGTCCAATTGCAAAATTAAGGCCCCAAATTACCCTGAATTTAAGATTTGTCCACTACAATCTAAGGAAAAATAAATGAATTTTAATTATATGCTCTTGGGCTTCTATTTACTTTTAAATTGCTCTTTCAACCCTTAATTAGTCGCAATTATAATTAAATTGACCTTCGACAAAATAGGGCGTCAAAAGCTGCCCCCTTTTTATATATTTTCTACCATGAGTACTTAGGATGCATTCTTCCTAGTACTCATGAGGTAGAAAACATATAATAACAAAGGCCACTACTTTGGTTGTGGGGCATTTTATCCAATTGGCGCCAATGAGGGTTAAACAAGGTCTAGCTTGAATGGAATCTATGGTTGAACTTTAGCAGGATTCAAAGATGGAAATAGGCCTTGATTCAAATTAAGCATCATCTTGAGGGGGACCACCTGTGGATTAAGAAAACTACTCTGATTGGGTGAGTACTAATAAGTTTGTATAATGTCGTGGCTAGAGGTATAATGGGATATAGAGCAACCTAGTAAGTACCAAATCAATTACACAGTGATATCTTGAGTTAGGACAGCAAAAGCGGTTTCTTAGTAAGAACTTAGCTAGTTACACAAAGATCATCTATGCTTGAAAAGTTAGTACGAGTCTCTAATAAAGTGTCAAAATTGCATAATTAGGTTCTTAAATGTATTTATATATTATTGAAATTTGGAATAAAGGCCTAATTATGCAAATTATTTTAACAATTGAGCTTAATTGATAACATTAGGACCATTATTTCATTTTTACCCTTAAATTTACGAGTACTAATGCTTAATTATTGCTGGGTATTTATTGGGAAAAAAATGGAGGGAATTTCAGCAACAAAGGAGTTGGGCTTCTTAGAGAACTGAAAATAAACTAGCTAAGCCCAAAATACTAGCAAAGCAGAAGTAAACTAGGCTGTGCGTGGAAAATGAAGTTGGGTCGTGTGATTTCCCTAAAGCAATCGTGAGTGGGGGATATAAAGCAACAAAAGTTGGAAATGAGAAGTGAAGATGCATGTGGCAGCAACATGGACCACTCGGCCATGCAGACTTTGCCCCAAAACAGCAGCCCTGGAGCAAGATATATGCATGCAACAGCTGGAGGTGAGTGGGCTGGGCCCAAACTAATAGCACAAATGGCTAGGGCAGCAGCAATAATAAAAGGTTGATGCAAGCGGCAAGAGCACATGCATACAAAAAGTCGTGTGCAGCATTCGGCCAATCAGCATTCGGCTAGGAAATTAATAGGACACTAGGGCAACATTGGAGGACTGTGAGGAATTGAGTGGGCCGGCACTTTGGAGATTTTTAGGCTTCTTTTGTGGGATACAAAAAGGTCGAAAGGGAGTAGCCGTGGAGGAGGAGTAAAGGGTGATATTCGTTCGGAGCTGGGAGGTCGTGCGTGAAGCTATGGCTTGTACAGCGTAGGGCAGCCGACTGTGAAGCATTTTTCATCTTTTTAGATTATTGTTTTAATCCCGTAGTGTATTATTTAGCTTAGAATCCCCCGTCACCATAAATAAGAATCAGATTTCTTATGTTATAACTAAGACCTTAATGCTTGCATATTCCCCCCCCCCCCCCCAATGAATTCGATCCTGGGACTTACCCTTGTATTACTTTGACAACTTCTACGCTTGGAAGTCAATATTTTTGGCACCGTTGTCGGGGACAATTGGCATTTTATGAAGCATTATATTGTTTAATAAAGGAGTTAGAGTGTTAATACTGTGAACCTTTTCACAGATTTGGTGACATCTAATCTTTTTGTTATTTGTTTTTTTTAATCCCTTTTCCTTTCTTGTTTTTTAGTTGTTGATTCTTTCCATCACCCATAATTTTTGCTACTATTTAAGTTTGTCTGGTTTCGGAATAGTTATGGTCATTTGGTTCGAAATCAATACATTGCAGACTTTGATTCTAATATTTGTAA
The DNA here is from genome assembly GCF_029873635.1 of Malania oleifera. Taxonomy (NCBI): domain Eukaryota; kingdom Viridiplantae; phylum Streptophyta; class Magnoliopsida; order Santalales; family Ximeniaceae; genus Malania; species Malania oleifera. The sequence goes on from NC_080424.1 coordinate 14,709,227, forward strand.
TTTATCATTTGAGTTAGCATCAGTATCATTGGATTCAGTATCTGAACATTCATCTGAAACTTGTATCATCATGGCTAGGAATGAGAACATGTAGGGGGTAGTTTGAATAGAACACTTAGAGAATATTTGTATCTTGTTAGGACCACCATGCCATCATGCATCATTACACCTTTGAATGTGCATAATTTCAATTTCAAACCTGGCATGATACCATTGTTGCCACATTTTCAAAGGATGGAGTATGAAAATCCTTATTTGCATCTTAAGGAATTTGAGGAAGTATGCTCTACATTATTGGATCAAAATTGCACTAAGGAGATGATTATACTGAAATTGTTTCTTTTTTCTCTTAACGTTAAAGCAAAAACATGGTTAAATGCACTGAGGCCAAGATCCGTTGGCACATGCCAAGAAATGCAAACTGAATTTTTGAAAAAGTTTTTTCCAATGCAACGAACCAATGCTTTAAAGAGACAAATCATGAATTTTGCTCAAAAGGAAATCGAAAACTTTTTAGCAATGTTGGGAAAGGTTCAAAGATCTTTTAAATGCTTGTCCACACCATGGTTACAAGGATTGGCACATTATTAGTTTTTTCTATAAAGCTTTGACACCTAAGATGCACCAATTTGTCAAAACCATGTGTAATGGAGAATGCTTTTAATAAGGAACCTGAAGAAGCATTCACTTACTTTGATTATTTGGCTAAGAATGCTCAATCATGTGATACTCCTTGTACTTATTATCGAGTTGAACCATTGAGGACCATGAGTGGGGGAAGTAAATATACTTTGAATGAGGAAGATGATTTGCATGCTAAATTTGCTTTATTGTCAAAGAAATTAGAAGCTATTGATTTAAAGAAAGTGCATGAAGTTGAGAGCATTTTAAAACAAGAAAAATGTGATATTTTCGAAGATGTTAGTCACGTGACATCCAAATGCCCTACAATTCCAGCTTTTAAGGAGTTTTTTCTCAATGCTTCTCACCTCGTTAATATGATTTTTAAGCCTTTTTCTGAACCATATTCTAACACTTATAATGCAGGTTAGAGAAATCATCCTAACTTCAGCTGGAGAAATGATCAACCCATGAATTCAGCACAATCTAGAGCTGGTGCACCTCAATATTCAGTTCCTACTCAACAAAATGCACCACCTGTAGCTCCTAGGAAACCCAAGGATGACCCATTTCAACAAATGGCCTCTACGCTTCAACAGTTAATGTAAAGTCAAACCATCCATAACCAAAATTCTTAAGTAAACTATTTAACCTATTTATCAAACAAGATCAATCTCAAGTGTAGAGTTTATCAACCAATCACAAATGCTACAAATATATAAACATACAAATGCAGAAATTTAAAGGAGTGTAGGGATAGAGAAAACAACGCCGCAATTTTACAAGGTTCGGCTATACCCGCCTACATCCTTGCCTCAAGACAACCACTGGAGGATTTCCACTATCAACTCCTTCAATCAAGGCAAAGCTACCTCTTGCAACCCTCCTTCACTTTGACAGAGATACCCATTACAACCCTCCTTATGGGCAGAGATACCTCTCCAAGTGAAAATCCTCATTTGGCACAGTTCAAACTTGAACCGGTAAGATATGATGAAAGAATAGGGTTTGTGTACAAAAAATGCTCCTTCAAGAGCAGATAAGTATAATGAAAAACCTTTCTAATGCACTATCAAAGAATATGAATGAAGCTTAATAGACTTGGGATGATTTTCTCAAATGGACTTTTGAAATAACAAGTCTAAAAGAACTTTGAGAAAAAACGAGTATAAATGATGCTCAAAGATTCAAGAGTATTTAATGATTAATCAAAAGTTATCTCCAAATGTTTAAGCCTAATATTTATAGGCAAAAGTGAAATGTGGTCGTTATGTGACCGTTTGGGCATAAAATAATATTTTTATTTCAAAAAATATGGCCATTTTGTGGCCATTCTTGCTTTACCTGAGAGTTCCAGTCGACCAAATGAAGGTTCGGTTGACTAACCCAAAGGCGAAACCCGTTTTAGCAATGTTCAATCGACTGGCCCAATGATCTAGTCAACCAAATCATATTATGATGAACTTCGGTCGACTGGGCTTTACATCCGCTCAACTGAACCCCTTATAAAATTGAGTTTTTCAGTCATTTTCAAGTTCAAATTCATTTTAAACCTTTTGAATTTTTTTATCACTTTTAATAAAAGGTTTTCTATGAACTTAAGTTCCTAAGGTCAATCTATGGTCATGAGTGAGCTTCATATCAAATTAATTAAGACATGCATGTACAATTGAAACCTAAATGCATTACAACTGAAGTACACATCTTCAAGCTTTGCTCTTCAATTTACCATGGAATATGCCAAGTGGTGTGCTAATTTGAGTGCTTCATGGCTTCCATTTTGCATTGATCATTTGTGCTTTCTAAAACTTATTTTTGTTCATACATTTAACACAGAAATGAGATGTTGTGATTTGTCATTATCAAAATGGAATAAGACTCAAAAATTCAATAATCTCCCCCCTTTTGATGATGACAAACACAATAGCAAAATGAGGCTAGCCTGACAAGGCTCCCCCTCACAATATGCACAATGTTAAAGATGGATATGTATTTCAAGCTTATTTAAAATGAAGACTTTGGAGTTTTCTCAAGTTGAGAATCTTGAGTTCAGTTCAATTTGCATTTAGTATTGAAACTGATTTTGAAAAGATATTCAGCTAAAAATAAGTTACACATATATGATTACAGTTGTGTAACAAATATCATGTTTGCATTTTAGCATTTCTGTGAGTTTAAAAAATAAATTTAAAAACAATAATCACGATAACCTTTGCTTAAAAGCCAATCTTGAAAATCAAAAGGCAGTGCCCAAATTATAAACAAATTTTTAGAATTTTACTCAAAAACTTCTCCCCCTTTTGTCATCAGCACAAGGACTAAACAAAGTAGCTTGGATTTCAATAATATCATTTAAACAATAAGTCTCTTAATTGATAAACTCCCCCTTTTGACAAAAAAAAAAAAAAAAGGCTTAGATGAAGACTTATACATGTCAAAAATTATGCATTTTAGGACACAAAGAAGTATAAGCAATCATTGAAGTTCAAAATGAAACTTTGAAGGCTGAGACCATAAAGTGTCCATAAACCATTAGGACACTAGACTGGTTTTACATAAGACTTGTTAAGATATTCGTGATCTGAAATGAGGTTTATGTATTGTTGAGTGTTGGTATGTGTGCATAGCTTCAGTTTACACAATGTGATTACGCGCTTAAATTGCATAATTAGATGTTTTAATTCAGGCATTGAGGCATATATTTTTAATTAAATGTCTAATTATGCTCAATATTTTAGCATTACGCTCTATTTATAATATTTGGGTTTTTATTAAATAATTTATTAATTTTTGGTATTTTATTTTTTGCAGGGTAAGTTATGGATGTTAAAGTCGATGGCACTTCATAACTCGAGCATAATTCCTCTATCCGAGCTCCGATTGAGGTGATTCGAAATTATGTGGAAATCCGAGAAAGTTCTCTACAACTTTTGTGTTTTGAGTTTTGAAAGTTACGGACTGTAGGAAGGTCGAAATCGGGCTTGTTCTCTAGGAAACAAAGAAACATAAAATGGAAGAAACAAATAAAGAAAAGAAAAAAATAATAATAAGCATGATTTGACCCGCCCATGCAGCTAGGTCCTTTTTGGCTTGGTGCACTAATAGGGCTTCTAGGGGAGGTCTCTTTATATATTTTTCTCTTCTCTTCTTCTCTTGGCGGCACTCTCTTCCACCACTCTCTCTTCTCTTCTCTCCCTCTTCCTTCTCTCGGCCTCTCTCTATTTTCAGCTTCTCCCCTCTCTTCTCTTCTCTCCCTCTTCCCCTTTCTCTTCCTCTATCTTGCTTTCTCTTTTCCCTTCTCTTCCTCCCCCACAATTTTTCTTAGCCACTCTCCCATTGATGTCGCTGTCCTCTAGTGTTGCTCCCTTGCTGCAACCCGAGACCACCACCCCTAGTGTCGTCTCCAAAGTAGCTGCTGCTGTGCCGAGAAGGTGTTGAACCTCCCTCACCTGAGAGCCTGCTGTCCTCCTACTGTACCACAGCTTCTTTGTTGTGTGCTGAAGCAAAGACCCGTGTTCCTGCCTCCTGCAGCTCTACTGTGTGTTGCTGTCCTACTCCCCAAACCCGAAGCTCCCTGCTATATGCCCCTGTTGCCATCCAAGGCCGAGCCGAAGTCCTCCATCCCTACTGCTGCTCTTCTTCTCCACGGTCCAACCAACTAGCTACTCTCTCTCTCTCTCTCTCTCTCTCTCCCTTTATTTATTCTTGCTTTTAATTAGTTATTGTTAATTTTCAGTAAAGTTTACATTAAAGTTTTGAAGTTTTGTAATCTTTGTTGGGTGATTATTATTAAAATTTATTTATTTTCTTCCTCTTCTCAATTAATATTAGCATTAGATTTAATTTTTTCTTGAGTTATTTTTTTAATTATTGATTAAAGTTCAATTTGGTTCCTTGAAAAAAAAAAAGGAGAAAGAATAAAATACAAAAAAAAAAAAAAAACCTTCCTTAGGATTTAGATTAGTTGTCTTCTTTAAAATTTAAATTTTGTTGAGTTTTATTTAGTTTAAGTTTAATTTTATTAAAGTCCGATCTTTTTATCGTGTTTCCGTTTACTGTTTAGTTGTTGAAGTTTTGAATTTTTGTTTAAGTTATTAATTGCATTAAAATTGGTTTTTGTTTAAATTTGTGATTGATTGAGGTTTTTTAGAATTGCATGTTTTAATTACATATTAAGGTTATCGTCTTTAATTTTTTTCCCGAAGTTCAATTGCGTGTTTCAATCCTTGCTTAATTATTAAATGTAGGATCGTTTCCCAATATTAATTTAGTTGTTACATTTAGTTCATGTTAGGATTTAGAATTTAAATTGCATATTCTTTAAATTTGTAAAAAAGGAATCTCAAATATCCCAAGAAACCCGAATTTGAACTGTGTTCAGTAATATTTTCTTTGTCTCTTATTTTCTGATTGGAATTACGTAAAATTTGAAGTTAAACTGCATTTCCTAAGGAGAAGATCTGACCTTTCAGCTATGTATTACACGACTGAACTCTTATACTTGGGATAACTTCCAAGCTACTCATTTTTCGAGCGAGTCAACTTTTTGAAGCCGTTGCCAAGGAGTACCAACTTTAATTCCAAAGTTTGTGTTTTTCCAATTATTTTTTTAATTGAAAAATAAAAAAATTAAAAAAAAACAATTGTAAATTTTGAAAAAAATTGATCATACTTGTTTGTTGTTGTGTTAGTGAATTCCTGGTGTTTTCATTGATGTTTGATGTCTTGGGTCCGAGATATTTCGAATAGATTGTCCAAAATTTCACATAACACCAGTAGTGACACACAGAGCAAAGAATCTGATTGTTCTCCTATTACTTTTATGAGTGATTCTAAATTTGATTTGAGCAATCTGTTTAAAGACATTTTTTAGGAAGTTATGGCTGCACCTGCACCACGTACACTTCAGGATTTTCTACAACCTACACGCACTTCTACACCTTCCTATATTGTGTTACCTCAAGTTGCACAAAATTTCACAAGTAAGCATGTCATGTTTTCTGTGATACCCCAATTTCACGAGATGGATTCTGAAAGTCCATACCAGCACCTGATAGATTTTGAGTTGGTCTGCTCCACTTTCATTAATAAGGCCAGAACCGATGAGTATATCAAAATTCACCTGTTTCCTTTTTCTTTGAAAGATAAGGCAAAAATTTGGCTTAATTCTCTATGACCTAACTCTATTACTAGTTAGGCTGAAATGCAGCGTGAGTTCTTACATAAGTTCTTTCCTTTTTAGAGAACTCAGTACCTGCAGGAGCAGATTAGTCAGTTCAAGTAGAGATGTGACAAGACATTCCAAGCTTGCTGGGAGAGATTCAAGGACCGGATGAATATATGTCCACATCACGGATTCGAATCTTGGAGGTTAGTTAATTATTTTTATACTACACTTACCCCTGAATGTAAACAGTTTGTCCATACTATGTGCAACAGGGAGTTCTTCAACAAGGAACTAGATGAGGCTCTATCATTCTTTGATTATTTAGCTGAAAGTTCCCAACAATGGAACACACAATATTACCGGGCACCCATGGCAGCACAACCTCTGTTGATTAAGGTGTAATCCCAAGAGGGGGGTGAATTGGATATTTTAAAATTCTTTGAACCCATTTACCACTTAATCCCTATTTATATATTTAACATATCTATTTCAGGGATTTGTGACACAAGTAAATTTATTTTATCAATGAGTTCTTATTACCCAATTAATAGTGTATAACACAATTCAACATACACATGCAATACTAATAAACAAAATGCAGTGCAGAAAGTAAGTTAAGGGAAGAGAGGAGATAAACGCAATTTTTACGAGGTTCAGCCAACTTGGCCTACGTCCTTGCCTTGAGCAACCCACTCAAGGATTTCTTATAATTCCTGCTCCTTAAATTAGGACGGAGCTTCCCTTACAATCTGCTGCTTACAAGAGGTACAACTCACTCCTACTCCGCTGCTTACAAGAGATGCACCTCTCTCCTCGAATCCCGATTCACAAGCCGAACCATGAATACAATGAAATCTGTAAAACACTCAAAACTGCTTCCAAACAAAAGCTCGTGAGTACAATTCAATTTCCTGATACATTAACGTATGATAAAACTTGAAGCTCAGAGTGTATGAAACGAAACAATCATTTATGTATGATATGCTTCAACACACAATTCTCTTTTTATCAAATCTCTCAAAATGTTTGTATGAGTAATAGCTTTGAAGACGCGATATCAATTATCAAATACGATCTTATTGAAAAAATGAGTCTTGAATAGTATAAGATCTAAATCAAAAACTTTCTTTCAAATGTTCAATCGCACAACGATCTTTGTAATAGGAAAATATATATACGATATGTACCAAAGATTAAAAAAAATTGTAATCTATTTTAGAAAATATCCTTCAACAATATATGTATTTAGGATATCTAATCAAGTGGATTTGTAATATTAAAAATACCAAGTCTTTGAATGGAAAAACTCACTTAAACCTAAAACATTTAATCAATAGCTAAAGTTCTTTTCAAGTGGTAATCTTATCAAAGTGATTTAATATATATGCACACTAAAGATCAACCTCTTAATACTTAATCAAAAAATAGATTTTGCAATACCAAGCTCTTTGAAAAATGAATATCAATCAACAAATCTATTTAGAGAATGAAACTCTATGAGAATAACTCTTAACTAGAAGATTGTTTTACCAAACCTCAATACCAGAATGAATTTAAGAAGTGTATATGAGATCCCTTTGTTTTTCTAAGTTGATTTTCCCAAGCTTAATAAGTATAAGTTGAAGCGCAGGCAATCGTATAGCAAAGTGCTCAACATTCTCAATTCGCTTTCAAAAAGTGTTCTCTTTTCTTCTTGTTGATGTTGGCTTATGTACTAAGGTTTAAATATTCAATATATATAGTGTCTTACCCTTAGAATAGATCTCAACCATTGGATCAAAGAAATATCTCGCTAATAAAAATCAGATTTTTAAGTTTTCCCGCAAGTTCAAGCGACTGAAGTCGAAGCCCAAGCGACCGAAGTACCTTAAAGCTTCGAAAAATAGCTTGGAATACAGGGTTAGACACCTATAGTATGGTTCAGGCTCCTAAAGTGGCAAGTTCAGGTGCCTAAAGTCCTGAGTTCAGGCGACCAAAGTGCCTTAGCTAGTTTCTGTGTTTCCCATTAATTCTTCAGGCTACCGAACTTAATCTTCAAGGGCCTAAAGAAATTCTTCAGGCTACTGAGGTTGAGTTCAAGCTACCGAAGTGGCCATTTCCTAAATTTTTATTTTCTAATTTAAAATTATGCTTTGCTCTCATTCTTAGGTCTTTTATAAAAATACTTTCCAGGGTTTTAAGAATACTTCTAAGTCCATGAAAGTCCCCTAATGATGTTCATGAAATGCATGAGTCCTAAAGTCATTCTAGTGTATATGTTGAGCCTTAAATTAAATCATATGAAAATGTAAATACATAAGTTATAAGTACCGAAGTGGCCATTTCCTAAATTTTTATTTTCTAATTTAAAATTATGCTTTGCTCTCATTCTTAGGTCCTTTATAAAAATACTTTCCAGGGTTTTAAGAATACTTCTAAGTCCATGAAAGTCCCCTAATGATATTCATGAAATGCATGAGTCCTAAAGTCATTCTAGTGTATATGTTGAGCCTTAAATTAAATCATATGAAAATGTAAATACATAAGTTATAAGTACCGAAGTGGCCATTTCCTAAATTTTTATTTTCTAATTTAAAATTATGCTTTGCTCTCATTCTTAGGTCCTTTATAAAAATACTTTCCAGGGTTTTAAGAATACTTCTAAGTCCATGAAAGTCCCCTAATGATATTCATGAAATGCATGAGTCCTAAAGTCATTCTAGTGTATATGTTGAGCCTTAAATTAAATCATATGAAAATGTAAATACATAAGTTATAAGTACCGAAGTGGCCATTTCCTAAATTTTTATTTTCTAATTTAAAATTATGCTTTGCTCTCATTCTTAGGTCCTTTATAAAAATACTTTCCAGGGTTTTAAGAATACTTCTAAGTCCATGAAAGTCCCCTAATGATATTCATGAAATGCATGAGTCCTAAAGTCATTCTAGTGTATATGTTGAGCCTTAAATTAAATCATATGAAAATGTAAATACATAAGTTATAAGTACCCATTCCCATGAAGTTCTTGAACTTTGTCGCCTGCATCTTGATTCTCATGTGCCAAGATATGTAAGTTTTAATCTTCATGGCTTCCATTACTTGTTATCCTTCTGTGCATGCTTAATATAATTTATGTTCACAATCTCAATTACACAGATCATATACCAAGTGATTTGTCGTTAACAAAACAGGATTTGACTCATAGAGTCAACAATCTCCCCCTTTTTTATGATGGCAAATTCACGAGCAAAAAATATAATGGGTTACGTCTAACAAAGCTCCCCCTCAATTAATGCATCAAATATTCAATAAATAAAAATATGCTCATGTTCATACACAAAGTGTTTAGCCTGAATCCAAATGAAATGAAATATGCTCCTGATTTTTCAAACAATTTTTATTTTTGCTATAATCCTTCTCCCCCTTTGCATAACATCAATAACAATTTTTGCTCACTCTTCTCCCCCTTTTGACATCAACAAAAAGGTGTATAATAATAAGACATGAATGGACATAACCTTATGTTCTTCTCTCCCTTTTAAATTTTAAAGTTTTAATCTTGTTCAACCATTAGATTTGGAAAAATTTTACTTCCCCCCTTTTTACATCAACCATCCCCCTTGCTAATGCGTAAGTTTCAACGATTATATGAGAATACCAAATATTGATTGATGTGATACCAAATATGAACTAATGTTATATCGAATATGCACAAATGTTGATTGATTGATTTGATACCAAATGAGTACTTCTTAAGTGACATTGCTTCCCTTGAATTATGTCATCTAATATAATTCTAGGCAAGCTCTCAACTATGCATCAGGCCAAATTCATGCCTAATTTGGATAAACTTATCTTCCGCAAGTGGTTTCGTGAATATATCTACCCATTGTTCATCCGTGCATACAAACTCAAGTGTCACATCCCCTTTTTGTACATGATCACGAAGAAAATGATGTTGTATTTCTATGTGCTTAGTTCGTGAATGTAATATGGGATTCTTTGAAATATTTATTGCACTCGTATTGTCGCATATTATAGGGATTGTTTCATAACTTAATCCAAAATCCTTCATTTGTTGCTTCATGTATAGCGTTTGAGCACAACAACCCCCGACCACTATGTATTTTGCCTCATCTGTGGAAAGAGCTATTGAATTTTGCTTCTTGGAAAACCAAGAAACTAACGAATGTCCTAAGAAATGATATATTCCACTCATGCTCTTCTCGTCCACTTTGCTACCCGCAAAATCAACATCTGAATAGCTGATAATCTTAAAATATGTGTACTTAGGATACCATAATCCAAGTTCCATGGTTCCTATTAGGTCTCTAAGTATTCGCTTAACAGTTAGCAAATGTGACTCTTTTGGCCCAGACTGAAATCTTGCGCACAAACATATGCTAAACATTATATCAGGTCTACTGGCAGTCAGGTATAATAAGTTACCAATCATTCCAGGATGAAGTTTGACATCTACTAGTATACCTTGTTCATCTTTGTCTAATTTCAATGAAGTGTTCATAGGTGTACCTAGTATTTTTTCCATTTTCCATATTAAACATTCTGAGTAGGTTTCAAATAAAGTTCGATTGATTTATGAATATTCCATGCTTTGTTTGTTTGATCTGAAGTCCTAGGAAGAAATTTAGCTCACCCATCATGCTCATCTCAAATTCATTTTGCATGGTATAGGCAAATTCATTATACAATTCTTTATTTGTAGCTCCAAATATGATATCATCTACATATACTTAAATTAGGAGAATATCTTCTTTCTTAGACTTTATGAACAAAGTTGTATCTATCTTTCCTCTTATAAATTCATTTTCTAATAGAAAACCGCTTAACCTTTCATACCAAGCTCTAGGAGCTTGCTTTAAACCGTACAGGGCTTTTGTCAATCTATAAACATGATCTGGATTCTTAGGGTTTTCAAAACCTGGGGATTGTTCTACATACACTTCTTCATTTATGTCTCCATTTAAAAATGCGCTCTTGATGTCCATTTGATATAATTTGAAATCCTTAAAAGCTGCATATGCTAAAAGCATTCGAATGGCTTCCATTCTAGTTACAAGTGCAAATGTTTCTTCAAAATCTACACTTTCTTCTTGATTATATCCCTGAGCTACTAATCTAACCTTATTTCTCACAACTACTCCATGTTCATCTTTCTTATTCTTATATATCCATTTGGTTCCAATGATTGACTTATCCTTAGGTCTGGGAACTAATGTTCATACTTTGTTTCTCTCAAATTGATTTAATTTTTCTTGCATGGACAGCACCCATGATTCATCCTCTATTGCTTCACTCACATTCTTAGGTTCTTCTTGTGATAGAAATGCTAAATGACTCATCATATTCCTAAGTGAGGATCGAGTGGCTACTCCACGTAATGGATCACCTATTATTTGATCTAAGGGATGATTCTTAATGTACTTCCATTCTCTAGGTGGTTCATTAATCTCATTTTCAGTTTGATTAGTTTCAGTAGATGGTTATTTAAGTTCATTTTTCTTTTCTGCATCATTCTCAATAGATAGTTCTTCAAATTCTTTGTTTAATTCAATTTCATCTTCATTAGCTCTTTTGGAGAAGGGATTTGACTCATCAAACACAACATAAATAGATTCTATAATCATCAATGTTCGTTTGTTATATACTCTATAGACTTTACTATCTAAGGCATACCCGAGGAAGATACCTTCATATGATTTCACATCTAATTTTCCTAAATGTTCATTGTCTCTAAGCACAAAACACTTACAGTCAAAGACATGAAAATATGATATGTTTGGTCTATGACCATTCCATAACTCGTACGGAGTCTTATTAAGTGATGGTCTAATCAGAACTCTATTTAGCACAAAGCAGGTAGTATTCATTGCCTCGACCCAGAAGTACCTTGGTAATTTATGTTCGTTAAGCATAGTTCTAGTTATTACTTGTATAGAACTATTTTTCCTTTCAACTACACCATTCTGTTTTGGTGTTCTAGGAGCTAAAAATTATGTGCAATTCCTAATGAATTACAATAGTCTTCCATGCCTTGATTCTTAAATTCTCTACTCCTATCACTTCTAATTTTAGTGATCGTATATCTCTTTTCATTTTGGATTTTCTTGCACAGGTTTATAAATTGTTCACATGCTTCATCTTTGTGACCTAAGAACAGTAGTCATGTATATCTTGAAAAATCATCAACTATGACAAAGGCGAATGATTTTCCTCCTAAACTTTGAATTGGGTTTGGTTCAAATAAGTCTAAGTGTAGCATTTGGAGTAGCCTAGTAGTGGAGATTTCTTTCTTCTTCTTAAAGATTGTTCTTGCTTGTTTTCCTAGTTGGCATGCATCATAGATTTTATCTTTCACAAGTTTAGTCTTAGGCAGTCCCTTAACTAATTTTTTCTTAACTAGTTTTGAGATTAAATTCATGTTTGTGTGTCCTAGTCTCCTATGCCAAATCCAGTCAATTTCATTCATAATAGAGAAGCATGTCACACTCTATGAGGTTAAGTTATCAAAGCTTGTGGTATATACGTTTTCATGACGTTCAACCGTGAACAATATCTTATTATCAGTTTTGTGTTCAATTATGCACTTGTCATGTTCAAAAGACACTTTATAACCTTTATCACACAGTTGGCTTACACTCAATAAGTTGTTCTTTAACCCTTCAACCAATAAAACATCATCTATAATTAATGAAGAGTCCTTACCAACTTTACCTCCACCTGTGATCCTTCCCTTAGCATTGTCTCCAAAAGTGACAAATCCTTTATCCTTGGGTATGATGGATGTGAACTTCACTTTATCCCCAGTCATGTGACGTGAGCATCCGCTATCCATATACCATCTGTCTTTTGAGGATGCTGATCTTAAGCATATCTGCAAGACACAATCAAACAACTAGCCTTGGTACCAAGATTTTCTTGGGTCCGGGGGGGTTAGTGCTAGATTCTCCTTTGACCCTCCATATTTTCTTAATTTTGGCATCTTTATTTTTAAAAGGACAGTCAAATTGTATGTGACCCAACCTTTTACATTTAAAGCATGTAGTATTTTTATGATAATTCTTAGTTGGAACATATGACTTTGACTCTCTTATAAAATAACCCATGTAAAGATGTCTATTCTTTAGATTTTCCTTCCCATTAAAGCCAAACCCTTCCTTTTCTAGGGAATTTCTTTGAGATCCTAGGAGCTTTTCAAAATTATTTTGTCCCTCAGTAAATTTATAAATAATTTTAGATTTATCTTTCAGATCATTTTCTAACTCCTCAATTTTCAAATCTTTATCTTTTATGAAAGATGCATAAGATTCATTTTGGCGTTCAACCAAACTTGAAAGTTCTTTGATTTTACTTTTCAACTCAAAAATTTTCTTTGTTTTCTTCTCAAGCATTTTAATAGAGTACATGTATTCTTGTTTCAGTTCATCATATAAAATCAAGTCATTTTCATTTTCAGAATCACTAGAATAATACAAAGATGATGAAAATGATGATTGTACCTCAAGGTCATCATGTGCCATTAGACACAGATTGGCAATCTCGTCATCGCTGGATTCAGATTATGAACCGCTAGTGCTGTGTGTATCCCAACCGACTTTCAGCGCCTTCTTCTTTTTCTTGGAGGCTTTCACTAGTTTGGGGCACTCAGGCTTGATGTGTCCAATCTCTCAGCAGTAGTAGCATGTTAGAAGATCCTCCTTCTTTTTCTTCATGCTTGACTCCCCTCTTTCTGATTTTGAGTTCCAGAATTTTCTATTGAGTTTCTTCTCAAGAACTTCCTGAACTTCTTTGAAATTAGGAATAGCTTAGCAAGAGAGGGGCTGAATTGGATTCTTTTTTATTTTAATGATTTTTAAACTTTTGCTTATGATACTAAGAAAAACACAATTAATAACTGATAATCACACTAGAAAATACTAAAATTTAAATTAACAAACCAATCGATGAAACAAAAGTAATTCAACCACTCAACAAAGAATATCAATGCTTTTGGTAATTTCTCTGTAAATGTTTACCACCTTCTTTAAGTAAGCTCTTAGTATGCACTTCTTGATTAAGATTTCCGCAAATTAACCAACGTACTCCCTTTTGGGTTTCTACAAACGGTAAATAAAATGTACTTTCTAAGTATCAAAAGTCTTTGTTTCTTTCTCACTTCAAAACCTGCAACGAGGTTTGGCTTCAACACAGCCTACATCCTCGTCCTTGGCAAAATATCAAAGGATTCCACTATAGCAGTTCCGTTACCGGGTAGAACAACGCCTATTTACAATCACTCCTTGGCCAAGGCTAGAGCCCGCCTCTCCAAATAATATACCCTTATTTGGTCAACGATCCAACAACTTGGAATCATCCAAAATCTACAAGAGAGATATCAAAAAGCTAGTGTACAAGAGATGCTCACACAAAGAGCAGATTAGTACAAACAGAAATTATGTACTTCAAAAGATAAATATCAAGAAAGAAATAAACTTTTGAAGCTTTAATAGAGATTTCACCAAATTCCTTTTCTTCAGATGAGAAATCAATAATCTTTCTTCAGGAATTGATGAGTAAGAAAATCAGAACCACAATGCTTTCAGCTTGCAAAAGATTGATCAAGGAGAGATTTTGAGAGCAAGAGAGCTTGAGAGAATTTCAATTCTTGGTATATTTTTGATTTACAAGAATCATGTATTTATAGGCTTCCAAGCAAGTTTCCTTGTTGCAAAAGTTTTCTTAAAGGGTTTCCCAAGTTGTTAGAAAATTTGGGGTTCAAACGGCTATAATTTAAAAAATAAGATTTTTAAAAATTTGCCCGTTGAACAGTGTTCAGATGTCTGAGGTTTCGAGGTCAAACGTCTGAAGTTCCTGAAACCCTTTAAAAATTGAACTAGATACAGGGTCAGATTTCTGAAGATAGGGTTCAGACGTCTGAGGTGCCAGGTTCAGATGTCTGAAGTTGCGAGTTCAGACGTTTGAACTGCTACTGCCTGTTTCTGTTTTGATCCATAAAATCTTCCGACGTCTGCACTTAATCTTCAGACGTCTGAAGTAATTCTTCAAATGTCTGAACATGAAGTTCAGTCATCTGAAGTTGTCACTTTAGTCATCTGAACTGAAAAGTTCAGTCATCTGATCTATCGAGAACTTGTTTTTGAAAATATTTTTCTTTAAAAACTGATTTGCTCTCTTATGATTTTTACAAACCTTGATTGAATATACTTAAATAGGTCTTTAAGTCCTCATAATCTCTTGGAAGAGCTTCAAAACATATTTCAAATGATATTTTAGCTTTTGAAATACTTACAATATATTTCCTAAAGCTTTGTATGCCAAGCTTGATATCCTCCTCAATCTGACTTTTGAAATTCTTTTCTTGAGCTACAAATGTCTTAGTTTCTCTTTGTATCATTGATTAGTTGACCCACATTTGATTCATACTTGATCTTACTTGAACCATACTTGAGCTTTTCTTGAACTATATTTCCTGAAACATAAAAACTCAACCTTTCCAAGTTAAATAGTTCTTTGTTTGTTATCACCAAAACCGATTGAAAAACCTTGTTAGGCCAACAATCTCCCCCTTTTTGATGATGACAAACAAGGAGTAAAGATAAAGGTTTTATGAAACATTATTAAACAAGCTATGTAAAATGAAATGAAGTACTCCCCCTTGCTATGAGCATTAGTAAGTAAGCCATGTAAAATAAAATGAAGTACTCCCCCTTACTATGAGCATTAGTAAGCAAGCCATAGAAAGTTCATAGTATGCCCATTTAAGATTCATAGTATGTCCAAATATAGTTCATCCATTCATCAAGTTATAGTTCATCCATTTATCAAATTTTCGTGTGTATCCATATCTATTAAGATTCATAGCAAGATCTCTATATATTTTATCTTTACTAAGCACTCTCTCCCCCTTTGTCACTAGTCAAAAAGAGTAACAAGATTATGAAGAACCATCAAAAATTAATTCTTATAACAAAAGGTAATCAGTACAAAGAGGCAATGCATAGAAGTTTCATATGTTTCCATACAAAAACAGAAATACAACAAAAAGCTTCATTGTAGCATGATTACAAACATTTGAGGTACATAAGTCTTGATACTTTATGACAAACAAAAAGTTTCATAGTAACTTAAGATAGGTAGTTTCTAACTATCCTAATCTCCTTCTTCAGAGTCATCTCCTTGCTCTTCTTCTTCTTCTCCTTCTTCTCCTTCTTCAGAGTCATCTCCTTGCTCTTCTTCTTCTTCTCCTTCTTCTCCTTCTTCTTGTGTTCCTTCTTCTTCAGTATTCCCTTCATCACCTTCTTCTTCAGAATCTCCTTCCTTTTTTGTAGAGTCATCATCATCACCATCATCATCTCCACTTGGAGGAGCAGAGCTAATGTCCATAGGATTACTTCCTTTAGAAGATTTTGCATGATATTGTTCTATATGAGTGACCCTCTTATCAAGTGATGTGACTTTTTCTTTAATGTTCTAAAGTCCAGTGGGTACTTCAGATGAAAAATTGGAGAAATCCCTTTGAAAGGATAGGAACCATGAAGGTGTGTCTTGAGATGAGCCAAGGTCCTGTGTAGAAGAAGATTGTGCGGCTGTTGATACTAGTGCAGAGGCTGAGGCTGAGGCTGCTGCAGAGGCAGGTGGTGCATGTGTAGTCCTTCCTATTTTCAAATACCATCCTGAACTTCCCTTGTCATGCCCCATTTTCTTGAGGGAAGTTTCATTAAAAAGATCATATCGAGTTCTTTTTATGAAAAACTCAGAGATATTGGTAATATTAAGATGAGTAAAAAGAAGAGTAAGAATTCCTCCGTAAGGAAGAATGACTCGATTAGATTCCAGTTTGGTCCACATCCACCTAACGATTAAACTAGCCAAATCTAGTTTCTTTCCTTTGAGCAGACACCAAAGAACAAAGCATTCAATATAAGAAAGATGATCAAAAGAGCCTTGTTTGGGTATGATATTGTTTGAAACAAGTTTATGGAGAATTTGGCCTTTTAAGTTCAGTTGCTTGTATAGAGGAGGATGTGCAAAATAGATAGGCTCATTTTCCATAATCATGGGAAGAAAAGCTTTAGGAGTGAATCATTGTTCTAGGATCCAAGATTGAGCAAACATAGGACTATTAAAATCTCCTGGAGTAATTTTGAAAATGGGAGACAATATTTCAGAATTCAGCAGTATTTTTTTCTTTAACTTCTGAAGAAAAAATCCCATTTTCATATGTCATATTTGCATAGAAAATTTTGACCAAATAAGGAAAACAACCTTTGGGTTGTTGAGTGATGAAATCAAGCCAACCAATATCATGAAACAATGAAAGGATTTCTAGAAATTCAGTAGTGAAGAATGATATATCCAAGATTTTACCTAAGATTGGTTCTACAGAATTCAGTGAATTTCAATAACGGATTCGAGCTCGAGGAGCAACCAACCGTTTGTTAATATTTTGAGTATCCTTCCCCGATGAAGAACCCTTGTTTGCAGTCCACTTGATTCGAGGCATGAAGACATGAGATTTTGGTTACCCTAGGTTTCATGGGATGAATCCTTGTAAGGTATAGGCTTCGGATTGAAGTGAGAATGAGAGAAGATGAAGAGTGAGGTGTTCGGATGAATGAAGCAGACAACTTCAGAAGTCTAAAGTTAGGGTTTAGTGTGCTAAAGGTATTTAAACCCCGCGACTTCAGATGCCTGAAGATTTTAAAGCTTGGAATTTGAAAAGTCAGTAGGCGCTCAAACGTCTGAAGTTTCAGGTTCAGTTATCTGAACTTGTCTGCTACAGTGCTCAGACGTCTGGGATGTGAAGATCAGACATTTGAAGTGCATAAAAATTTTGGAATTTCACTTCTAATATACTTCTCTGCTATGGATTAGCCCAAGTTCCCTCCTAATATGTATAAATCTTTCTTCACTTAGAGGTTTTGTAAATAATCAGCCCATTGATCACTTGTATTTATAAATTCAAGAAATATATCTTCTTTTTGAACATAATCTCTCAAAAAATGATGTATTATGTCTATATGTTTAGTTCTTGAGTGTGAAATTGGGTTTTTAGATATGTTTATGGCACTTGTGTTATCACACTTTATTGGTATTGTTTTATATTCTAGATTAAAATCTTTTAGTTGTTGTTTCATGTATAAGATTTGTGCACAACAACTTCCCGCTGCCACATATTCAACTTCGTCGGTTGATAAGGCTATAGAATTTTGTTTCTTTGAGAACCATGATACTAAGGATTGTCCTAGAAAGTGACATGTGTCACTTGTACTTTTTCTATCAATTTTACATCTGACATAATCAACATCGGAGTAACGTATCATATTAAAATCAGTGTCCTTTGGATACCATAAACCTAGATCAAATGATCCTGCCAAGTACCTAAGAATTCTCTTGACGGCTATTAAGTGAGATTCCTTGGGTGCTGATTGAAATCTAGCACACATACACACACTAAACATAATATCAGGCCTACTAGCAGTTAAATATAGTAAACTACCAATAATTCATCTATAGTGTGTTATGTCTACTTGTTTTCCTTTTTCATCTCTATCAAGACTTGTAGATGTACTCATAGGAGTTCCTATAGGTTTACTTTGTTCCATATCAAACTTTTTGAGCGTATCCTTGATGCACTTAGTTTGATTTATGAAAGTTCCATTTTCAACTTGTTTTATTTGTAATCCTAGAAAATAATTTAGCTCCCCCATCATACTCATCTCAAATTCTTTTTGCATACATGTGGTGAATTCTTTGCATAGATCTTCACTTGTAGCTCCAAATATAATATTGTCCACATATATTTGAACTATTAGCATATCTTTGTTTTTGGATTTAATGAATAAAGTACTGTCAACCATTCCTCTTGTAAATTCATTTTTAAGTAAAAATTTACTTAACCTCTCATGCCAAGCTCTTGGAGCTTGTTTGAAACCATAAAGGGCTTTTGTCAATTTGAATACATGGTTTGGATTTTTAAAATTTTCAAAACCTGGAGGTTGTTTGACATACACTTCTTCATTTATATATCCATTTAAGAATGCACTCTTTACATCCATTTGATATAGCTTAAATCTTTATGGGCTGCATAAGCTAAAAGCATCCTAATTGCTTCCATCCTTGCCACAGGGGCAAAGGTTTCATCAATATCAATTCCTTCTTCTTGATTATACCCTTGTGCTACAAGTCTTGCTTTATTTCTTATAACAACTCCATTTTTATCCTTCTTATTTCTAAACACCCATTTAGTTCCTATGATTGATTTATCTTTGGGTTTAGGTATAAGTTCCCATACTTGACTTCTTTCAAATTGATTTAGTTCCTCTTGCATAGCTATAATCCAAGAATCATCATTTAAAACATCTTTAATGTTTTTAGGTTCATCTTGGGATAAAAAGGTATAATGATTGCAAATATTTTTTAGTGAGGCTCTAGTGCTTATCCCTTTTGATGTTTCACCAAGAATTTGTTCTTTTGGGTGATTTTTATCATATTTCCATTCTTTAGGAAGTTTCAGATTTTCTGTAGAGTTTTCATTTGGAGCATCATTATTCTTTTCTTATTTTATTTCAAAATCTTTTTCTTTTTGTGAAATGTCTTCTTTTTCATCATTCTTATCTTTAATGTTATGATTATTTGATTCATCAAAAGTTATATGAAGTGATTCCATAATAGTAGAGGTTCTTCTATTATAAATCCTATAAGTTTGTAGAATAACCTAGGAAAATACCTTCATCCGACTTTGCATCAAACTTTCCTAAATCATTTTTAGTATTAAGGATAAAACATTTACATCTGAATACATGAAAATAGGAAATATTAGGTTTTCTATCTTTCCAAAGTTCATATGGTGTTTTATATATTTTTGATTTTATTAATACTCTATTTGCAATATAACATACTGTATTTACAGCTTCTGCCCAAAAGTATTTAGGTAGATTATTTTCATTAAGCATTGTTCTTGTCATTTCTTGTAGAGTTCTATTTTTCCTTTCAACAACTCCATTTTGTTGTGGAGTTCTTGGTGCTGAAAAATTATGAGTTATTCCATGTTCATTACAAAATTTATCAACTTCCTTATTTTTAAACTCTCTTCCTTGGTCACTTCCAAAGTTTGTTACATTGTAGCCTTTCTCATTTTGTAATTTCTTGAATAAGGTTGTCAAATGGTTACAAGCTTCATCTTTGTTTGCTAAAAATATTACCCAAGTAAATCTTGAATAATCATCTACTATTAAAAAATCATATTGTTTTCCACCTAAGCTTAAAGTTCTAGTTGGACCAAATAAATCTAGGTGCAAGAGTTCTAGGGGTCTTTTGGTGGATATGTGTTTTTTTCTTTTTAAAGCTTGTTTTTACACTTTTTCCCTATTGACATGCATCACACAACTTATCTTTTATGAAATTAGTATTTGGTAGTCCTTTTACAAGATTTTTCTTAGATAATTTGGATAGTAGGTCCATGCTAGCATGACCTAGTTTTCTATGTCATAACCAACTTACTTCATTCATAGCTATCAAACAAGTTATATTCTGATTTGCTAAGTTCTCAAGATTTATGCAATAGACATTATTTATTCTATGTGCTATAAACAAAGTTTCGTTGTTTTTGGGATTTTGGATAACACATTTTTATTTCATAAATATTATTTCGAACCCTTTGTCACTTAGTTGACTAATACTTAAAAGATTATGTTTTAGTCCTTCTACTAATAGCTCATTATCTATAGTGAGCGAAGGTTCTTTACCAATTTTTCTGATACCAATAATTTTACCTTTGGCATTGTCGCCAAAGGTGATGTATACCCCATCCTTTTGTTTTAAAGTAATGAACTTAGTCTTGTCACCGGTCATATGCCTTGAGAACCCACTGTCCAAGTACCATTTGTCCTTTGTCGTTGTTGTCCTAAGGTAAACCTACAATGAGGGATACTATGTGTTAGTTTTTGGAACCCAAATTCTTTTGACTTTCTTTATTTTGTTGTTATTTCCACTATTTGCTTTCCATTCTTCTTGAACTTTGACATATTTTCTTTTTAGTGGACAATTAAACATCACATGACCTTTAATCTTGCACATATAGCAAGTGTTGTGTTCATATTTGTTATTTGATGAGGTGCTGGCATAGTATTTAGCTTCTTTAACAAAATATCCCATGTATAACTTTTTATTCTTCTTATTTGCTTTACCATTGTAGCCTATTCCTTCTTTGTTCCCATGAAGCCTTTGCTGTCCAATCATCTTTTCAAAGTTTTCTTTACCTTTGGTAAAGTTATAAATAATCTTTTTTTTATCCTCAACTATCTTTTTAAGTTCATTTATTTCTAGGTCATTTTTATGTAAGTTATCTTTATGAGATTTATCTAACTCTTGTTTTACTATATTTATTTCTTCTTCCAACTTCTTGATACAAGTATTTCTTCCTTCTTCATAACTTTGAATGATTCAAGTTGCTTCACTAGTTCTTGATTTTGATCTTTCAAAGTTATATTTCTCTTGGAAATTTTTATGAACCTTTTATGAAGTGAGAATAACTCAGCTTGTAATTCCTTATAAGATGGCATACTATCATATGACTCATCACAAGATTCATTTTGAGATTTGGTTGAAGAGTAGTAAGAGTTTACCTCTTCGTCATTCGCCATGAAGCATATATTTGCTATCTCTTGTTCACTTGTTTTGATTTCAGTTTTTCTGGAGCTTGATTCATCCCAAGTAGCCTTCATTACTTCCTTCTTTTTCTTCTTGTCTTTCTTGAACAACAGGCCGTCTGATTTGACATGCCATGATTTTTTGCAATGATAACAAATTGGGGGTTCATTCTTTCCTTTATTTTCTTTCCTACTTTTCTTTCATTTTTCGGTTTTCTTTTTATTAAACTTTCTAGGAAACCTTTTATTTCTTCTGTAGAATTTTCCTGGTCTCTTAGTAATGAATGTCAATTCATCTTGATCTAAGTCACTTGTTTCACTTTCTTCTTCACTAGTGCTGTGACTAGATGCTTTTAGTGCTATGGATCTTTATGCTTTGGTTCAAGATTCCTTTCTTTTAAGGTCATTTCATAGGTGAGAAGTGAGCCTATAAGTTCATCCAAAGAAGTAGTCTTAAGGTTTCTACCTTCCGTGATAGCTGTAGCCTTTGGTTCCCAAATAGAGGGAAAACCTCTTAGAATTTTCCTGATTATTTCATAGGTAGTATAGGTCTTTCCTAAGGCGCTTAAGGAGTTTATTATGTGGGTAAATCTGGTGTACATGCTTGATATTGTTTCATCAGGATTCATTTTGAATGCTTCGTATTCGCTTGTTAACATATCTATCCTATTATCTCTAACATCAACGGTTCCTTCATAAGTTACTTCTAATTTTGTCCCAAATCTCCTTAACTGTTTTGCATGCCATAACTCGGTTAAATTCATTAGCATCCAATGCACAATATAACGCATTTATAGCACTTGCATTTATTTGAAGCATTTTATAATCTAAGTCGGTCATATCCTTCTTTTCTTTTGAAATTTGTTTTCCATCAACTATCTTAGTGGGGATAAGGTTTCCATCCATAACAACTTCCCATGCTTTCCAATCCATGTGTTGGAAATATATTTCTATTCTCTTTTTTCACAAGGTATAATTGTGTCCACAGAAGATTGGTGGACGAGTTGAGGATTAACCTTCACCGAAGGGTGCTACTCCAATATTTGCCATTAGATCTTTTTATAGTTTCTTGTTAGGAATTTATATAACTAGGCTCTGATACCAATTAAAATTAGGAATAGCTTCCCAAGAGGGGGGTGAATTGGATTCTTTTTTATTTTAATGATTTTTAAACTTTTGCTTATGATACTAAGAAAAACAAATTTGATAACTGATAATCACACTTGAAAATACTGAAATTTAAATTAACAAACCAATCAAAGAAACAAAAGTAATTCAACAACTCAACCAAGAATATTAGTGCTTTTGGTAATTTCCCTGTAAATGTTTACCACCTTCTTTAAGTAAGCTCTTAGTATGCACTTCTCTTGATTAAGATTTCCGCAGATTAACCAACGTACTCCCTTTTGGGTTTCCGCAAACGGTTAATGAAAACGTACTTTCTAAGTATCAAGAGTTTTTGTTTCTTTCTCACTTTAAAACCTGCAACGAGGTTTGGCTTCAACACAGCCTACGTCCTCGCCCTTGGCAAAATACCAAAAGATTCCACTATAGCAGTTCCTTTATTGGGTGGAATAACGCCTGTTTACAATCACTCCTTGGCCAAGGCTAGAGCCCACCTTCTCCAAACAATATACCCTTGTTTGGTCAACGATCCAACAGCCTGGAATCGTCCAAAATCTACAAGAGAGATATCAAAAAGTTGGTGTACAAAAGATGCTCACACAAAGAGCAGATTAGTACAAATAGAAACTATGTACTTCAAAAGATAAATATCAAGAAAGAAATAAACTTTTGAAGCTTTAACAAAGATTTCACCAAATTCCTTTTCTCCAGATGAGAAATCAGTATCTTTCTTCAACAATTGATGAGTAAGAAAATTAGAACCACAATACTTTCAGCTTACAAGAGATTGATCAAGGAGAGATTTTGAGAGCAAGAGAGCTTGAGAGAATTTCAATGTTTGGTATATTTTTGATTTACAAGAACCTTGTATTTATAGGCTTCCAAGCAAGTTTCCTTGTCGCAAGAGTTTCCTTAAAGCGTTTCCTAAGTTGTCAGAAAATTTGGGGTTCAAACGGTTATAATTTAAAAAATAAAATTTTTTAAAATTTACCCGTTGAACAGTGTTCAGATGTCCGAGGTTTCAAGATCACACGTCTGATGTTCCTAAAACCTTTTAAAAATTGAACTAGACACAGGGTTAAATGTCTGAAGATAGGGTTCAGACGTCTGAGGTGCCAAGTTCAGATGTCTGAAGTTGCGAGTTCAAATGTCTGAACTACTACTATCTGTTTCTATTTTGATCCATAAAATCTTCAGGCATCTGCACTTAATCTTTAGACATCTAAAGTAATTCTTTAGATGTCTGAACATGAAGTTCAGTCATCTGAAGTTGTCACTTCAGTCATCTGAACTGAAAAGTTCAGTCATCTGATATGCCAAGAACCTGTTTTTGAAAATATTTTTTTTAAAAAACTGATTTGCTCTCTTATGATTTTTACAAAACTTGATTGAATATACTTAAATAGGTCCTTAAGTCCTCATAATCTCTTGAAAGAGTTTCAAAACATATTTCAAATTATATTTTAGCTTTTGAAATACTTACAATATATTTCCTAAAGCTTTGTATGCCAAGCTTGATATCCTCCTCAATCTGACTTTTGAAATTCTTTGCTTGAGCTGCAAATGTCTTAGTTTCTCCTTGTATCATTGATTAGTTGACCCACATTTGATTCATACTTGAACTTTACTTGAACCATAGTTGAGCTTTTCTTGAACTATACTTCCTGAAACATAAAAACTCAACCTTTCCAAGTTAAATAGTTCTTTGTTTGTTATCACCAAAACCGATTGAAAAACCTTGTTAGGACAACATTCTTTATTAGCAAGGTCATGTCATCATCTGTTTTGGAATCACTTCCTTCACTTGAGTGGCTTGATGATGCCTTAAGTACAATGACCTTCTTTGCTTTGCTTTGCTCATTCTTACTCTTGTGTATTGCCAGCTCATAGGTGATGAGCGATTCAATTAGTTTGTCCATCGACATCTCCTTGAGATTTCTCCCTTCTGCTATTGATATAGCTTTCACTTCCCACACTAAAGGTAATCCTTTGAGTCTTTTCCTGATCAACTCATAAGTAGGGTAAGTCTTTCCAAGTGCATTTAAAGAATTAATGATGTGTGTGAATCTGGTGTACATGGATTGTATAGATTCATCAGTAGTCATCTTAAATGCTTCATATTCACTGGTGAACATGTCTATCCTACTATTGACCTTATTGGTCACACCCAGTTTTGATTATGACAAATACTCTTGGTACTGATGTTTGTACTGAGAATTGCATGCAGGTTCACCTTGCGCGCGCTTAGTACTGAAAGTCATATCATGATGGCGTGAGGTGTGCGTGCCGAAGAATGAAGATATATGTATTGTATTTTGTATTCATTTGATTATTTCTTCATTCTAGGATGTAATTTATTATGGACTGTGCGCGTATATGGCTTGTAATAATTTGCATCATGCATGGTAGGTAGGTATGCTCAAAATGACCATAGTTGGACTTTAGGTGCCTACAAAAACCCTAGGTCACTAAAAAAAAGCACAAAGATCTCCATTATCATCTTCATATCAGGGGAATTACGACTAGCTAAAACATGGACTTAAATTGAAAAGGCTAAGTGGGTTCGGGCGACCGAACCTATGCCATGTAAAGCGGCTCGGGCGACCAAAAAAAGTCAACATATTGACTTAGTTTCGGGTGACCAAACCTCTTTTGAACGTATCTTCCTCAGGCACCCGAATGCTTTTCAGAGCACTTTTCAACAACTCGAGCGAACGTCTGTTTATGTTCAAATAGAGGCTTAGGGATCGAACTACCTGGTTCGGTTAACCAAACTTTGCTTTGGGCACCCGAATCTCAGACATTTGGCTACTAGCTTTGTTTTAGCCTACCAAACCTCAACTCGAGCACCCGAACCTCTTGAAGTTGATTTCTTGACTGTGTCTGTTTGGGCACCCGAACCTCTAGCCGGGCACCCGAACCTCGCGGCTTAAAATAATTTTTACCGAATTTTTTAATAGGGTAAACTGGATTAATTTTCTTAATGTTTTTTTAGAAAATTCTAATAATACCCATTGTGTCCCCAACGGTCAAAAAAATCCTCCTTGCCTATATATACCCTTCATTTGTCTTAATTAGCAAAGGGATTAGTATTTTGATTATGACAAAAATCTCTCAACTCTCAAAACCCTAAAAACCCTATTTTAGCCAAATATTCTTTCAAGCAGTCACATATTTCTCATTCGTGATTTCTCTAAGCATTGTGAGTATTTCAAGGCTATTGTGCTTAACCTACTTTGCTAGAACTCTCACTTGGATTATTTGCTTGATTGATTTTCTTTGAGAGTTTAGCTTTAAAGTTCTTCCATGGATTTCATTTGATAAATTTTGTGTGGGAAGACTTTGAGGTTTTGGTTTTATTGTTGCAAGTTACCTAAACCCAATTTTTGTGTGCAAAAATTCTTTACAAAAGCTAGTACTTCAACGACTCTAGTGTGCTTTGAATATTAGAATATATTATTGAGTTTGTTTGTTTGAACTTGCTAAGCATTGTTTTGAAACCCTGATATGATTTGTGTTATTCACATAGTGCATTTCAAATATTACTTGAATATACACTCTAGATCTGAACTGGAAATCTATACGTAATCGAGTGTTTGGCACACACTAGAGCACTGAGCATATTTACATATCATTCGTGCTTGCATTATTGACTGAGTTATATTGGTGCACACATCTGCTTATGTTGAAGTGCATTTATGTGTACGAACAATTTATACACATCTGTTGTATTTCCAGGCACGAGCCTAAAGAGGGACACTAGCCATGTGGAATAGTCCCGGTTTGGCTTAGACCCAGTTAGAAAATCTAGGTGCACCATCCTGTTAAGGCATGTCGGTTGAGGTCAGCCCCTTGAATTGACCTGGTTTGTATAAGTGTCGCTCCACCCATTTAAGTGAGCATTATAATGGTAATCCTTGTGTTGGTGTGGCCAAGGCGAGGATGTAGGCACTGTTGGCCGAACCTCGATAACATATCGTGCGTGTTCTTTATATTTCCACAATTTACATTTACTACACGTGTATGTGTGTTTGATAATTGCATAGACCAATCCTAGGCTAAATTTCATTGTTAATTAAAATCAGTAGTCCTAGGCAACAATTTTTAAATACCCAATTCACCCCTGCCTTTTGGGGTTGCACCATAACCATCACCTACTATCTTTGACTTCTTTAGTGCCTTCATATGTAACTTCTTACTTTTCCCAAATTTCTTTAGCCGAGTTACATGCCATTACCCTATTAAATTTATTTACGTCTAATGCACAAAAAAGTAAGTTCATGGCAGGAGCATTGATTTGTACTGATTTATAGTCTTCCTCTGTATACTCATCTTCAGTTTTAGGTACATTAATCTTATCAACTACTTTCATGGGAATGTGATTTCCCTTAGTTACTATTTTTCATACCTTCCATTCTACATTCAATAGATATATGCTCATCCTACGTTTCCATTTGGTATAATTTACACCACAGAAAATTGGTGGTCTAGTGGATGAGTGTCCCTCACCGAATGGAGTTACACCGATGTGTACCATATGATCCTTTTACAAAAGAATTATTAAGTCTATATAAACCCACTCTGAGACTAATTGTTGATTAAGGTGTAATCCTAAGAGGGGGGTCAATTGGGTATTTTAAAATTTTGTGAACCTATTTACCATTTAATCCCTATTTATATATTTAACAAATCTATTTCAGGGATTTATGACACAAGTAAATTTATTTTGTCAATGAGTTCTTATTACCCAATTAATAGTGTATAACGTAATTCAACATACACATGCAATACTAATAAACAAAATGCAGTGCGGAAAGTAAAGAGTTAAGGGAAGAGAGGAGACAAATGCAATTTTTACGAGGTCCAGCCGACTCGGCCTATGTCCTCGCCTTGAGCAACCCACTCAAGGATTTCACTACAATCCCTACTCCTTAAATTGGGACGGAGCTTCCCTTATAATTCGCTACTTACAAGAGGTACAATTCCCTCATACTCCACTGCTTACAAAAGATATAGCGCTCTTCTTAAACCTCAGTTCACAAACCTAACCATGAATACAATGAAATTTGTAAAACACTCAAAATTGCTTCCAAACAAAAGCTCATGAGTACAATTCAAATTCTTAATACATTAACATATGATAAAACTTGAAGCTCAAAGTGTATGAAACGAAACAATCGTTTATGTATGATATGCTTCAACACACAATTCTCTTTTTGTCAAATCTCCCAAAATGTTTGTATGAGTAATAGCTTTGAAGACGCGATAATCAATTATCAAATACGATCTTATTTAAAAAATGAGTCTTGAATAGTATAAGATCTAAATCAAAAACTTTCTTTCAAATGTTCAATCACACCACGATCTTTGTAATAGGAAAATATATATATATATATGATATGTGTACCAAAGATAAAAAACAAAATTGTAATCTATTTCAATAAATATCCTTCAACAATATATGTATTTATGAACTCCAAGGATATCTAATCAAGTGGATTTGTAATATTAAAAATATCAAGTCTTTGAATCGAAAAACTCACTTGAACCTAAAATATTTAATCAATTAAAGTTATTTTCAAGTGGTAATCTTATCAAAGTGATTTAATATATATGCACACTAAAGATCAACCTCTTAATACTTAATCAAAAAATAGATTTTGCAATACCAAGCTCTTTGAAAAATGAATATCAATCAACAAATTAGTTTAGAGAATGAAACTCTATGAGAATAACTCTTAACTAGAAGATTATTTTACCAAACCTCAATACCAGAATGAATTCAAGAAGTGTATATGAGATCCCTTTGTTTTTCTGAGTTGATTTGCCCAAACTTGATAAGTATAAGTTGAAGTGCAGGCAATCGTATAGCAAAGTGTTCAACGTTCTCAATTCGCTTTCAAAAATTGTTCTCGTTTCTTCTTGTTGATCTTGGCTTATGTAATAGGGTTTAGATATTTAGTATATATAGTGTCTTACCCTTAGAATAGATCTAAACCATTGAATCAAAGATATATCTCACGAGTCCTTTTAATAAAAATCATATTTTTAAGTTTTCCCACAAGTTCAGGCAACTGAGGTCAAAGCCCAGGCAACCGAAGTTCCTTAAACCTTCGAAAAAATAGCTTGAAATACAGGGTCAGACACCTAAAGTATGGTTCAGGCTCCTGAAGTGGCGAGTTCAGGCGCCTGAAGTCCCAAGTTCAGGCGACTAAAGTGCCTCGGCTAGTTTCTGTATTTCCCATTAACTCTTCAGACTACCGAACTTAATCTTTAGGTGACTGAGGTTGAGTTCAAGCTATCAAAGAGGCCATTTCCTGAATTTTTTATTTTCTAATTTAAAATTTTGCTTTGCTCTCATTCTTAGGTCCTTTATAAAAATACTTTCCAGGGTTTTAAGAATACTTCTAAGTCCATGAAAGTCCCCTAATGATGTTTATGAAATGCATGAGTCCTAAAGTCATTCTAGGGTATATGTTGAGCCTCAAATTAAATCATATGAAAATGTAAATACATGAGTTCTAAGTACTCATTCCCATGACTTTCTTGAACTTTGTTGCTTACATCTTGATTCTCGTACTCTTTGAGTTCCATGAAATGTGCCAAGATATGTAAGCTTTAATCTTCATGGCTTCCATTACTTGTTATCCTTCCGTGCATACTTAATATAATTCCTGTTCACAATCTCAATTGCACAGATCAAATACCAAGTGATTTGTCATTATCAAAACAGGATTGGACTCGTAGAGTCAACGACCTCTCAGAGCAATCAATGGTGGAGGTAGATACAAGGTCAAAGAGGAAACTAATTTATGGGCTTTTGTTGCTGCTTTGTCTAAAAAAATAGAGGTTATGGAGTCAGAGAAAGTGAAAGCTGCGAAATCGGTGGAGGATTGTTCGCTTTTACCAGTATTGCGGGAGAATGGTTCTGATAAGATGCAGTCAGTAAATTGAATAAACAAATCTCAAAATCAACCATTCTCAAACACTTATAATCCGGGATGGAGGAATCACCCGATCTTATCATGGAGGAATGATCAGTCTGGTCCATCTTCCTCACAGTTTCAACAATTTCCTCAATCTTATGCACCACATCCGCAGCAGCTATATCACTCGGTTGCAGCTCCTTAACAGCAATATCAGCCACAATAAGTCTCACCCCAAATGTATATACAAATGTTTTCAGGTCCTTCGGGTAGCCCAAACTAGCATCCTAGCATCCGGAAGCGGGGGTGTCATTTGGCTACAGTTAGTGCCTGACTAGGTATGAGTTTTGTAAGCGGATTTTCATGACGGTTTTTATAGACACTCGGAGTATGTTTTGTAATTGTGGGAATATATATCCTAATATTGTATAGACTCTAGTATGGTATGTTTAATGGATAGAATGAATATTTTCCGTTGCGTACTTGATGAGTATGGATGTGTATTCGTATGTGTATAGGGTTTCTGTATACCCCACAGGGTCGAACCTTCTTATTGTACTATATCATGTATGTTTTACTTGATACAGTGATAGGTTAGGTTAATATATTCACACCTGGGACCCATCTACAGGTTCGGGGTGTGACAACTTGGTATCAGAGCTAACCAGGTTGTTAGGCCTTATAGACTTGGTTAGGGGTATTTAAGTGTACATACCAGAGTATAAGATGTAGGAAATGGGTAGAGTAGGTCAAGGGTTGTTGTGTTGCTAGACGGGGACTCATTGATGGTATTCTGTGTTCTTCCTGGAATGACGATTTCAGAAAGATCACGGCAAACCATTGATGGTTTTGTGTCGGTGTGATAGGACATACCTGGATCTGTGAGATTGATAGTTAACCTGATTTAGGTGGTTATGATTGTGTTAACTATACGTGACGTATAAGTTCTAATAGACTCTTTTTGTATTTTCAAAATAGAGCCCAAGGATAATAACTTGGAAAGTGGTTCTGAGGGAACTACGAGTGATGAGACTCCTTCTGTGCCTCGTGGGTTGACAAGGCAAGTTATGCGAGAGATCGGTGGAGTGTTAGGAGACACGAGAGCTCTCCTACTAATGCGGGGTGTACCATACAGAGGTTCACCCGTATGCACCCTCTGGCATTTGCAGGAGGATCCGATCCGATTATAGCGGAGGACTAGGTCGAAAAGACCAAGAGGATTCTAGAAGTCCTTCACTGCATTGATAGGCAAAGAGTCCTTTATGCTACATTCCAGCTGTCTGGTGAAGCCGGGCGTTGGTGGACTGCGGTGAGTCTGCTTGAGAAGCAGAGATCTGGTCCATTGGGTATGATGTGTGGCAACTTCAAGGAGGTATTCTTCGAGAGATTCTTCCCGGTTTCCACTCGTAATGCAAAGGCCCTTGAATGAAATTAGGAATAGTTTCCCAATAGGGGGGTGAGTTGGCTTTTAAAAATTTCTTTTTAAAGTCCTTAACTTCTTTTAATATTTAACCAATTCTTTAACTTGTTTATCTATTTTGTCAATCAAACAAGAACTTGGTTTCTTTTAAACAATCAACAAGACAACTAATAAAACATTCAATCTTCAAACACACAAATAATTAAACTAATGAAGTCAATCAACCACAATGCTCAAACCAACAGCCAATTTGATTGCCAAATATAAATTAGATTGATGGAAGCATTCAAGATTAGTATATCTAACTTTCAGCTTTTTTGTTGTGTTCAGCCCTGTGGTATATATGAATTTGAACAAAGCCCTGCATATTTGAAATTTCTTATTCAATATGATGTTCAATATAAAATCCAATTACTCTTTCCAAACTTCAGAATTCAAATAAACTCTTAAGTTAATTTATCTTTGGGATGCTTAGCTAAGTAACATACTCCTGTATGGTTTCCGCAAAGAATGGTTCAACCAATGTACTCCTTTTCGGTTTTCGCAACCCAAATCAAAATCAAACTTTAAGGTTTACTTGATTTCCAAATATACGTAGTTTATATAATTTTCAAATTTAAACCATCCACCCAATTTAAATATGTACTAAAAATAAAGAATAGGGAAAGAGAGAGTGAGACAGAGATTTTTACGAGGTTCGACTTATACCTAGCCTATGTCCTCGCCTTTGGAAAACCACCAAAGGATTCACTAAACCTATTTCATTGATGGGTGGAACAAAACCTTTACAAGCGATACCCCACGCTTAAACACTCCTTCACTAGGCTAGAGCCCCCGCCTCTCCAAATGACGTCCCCTCATTCGGTCACTCCTTTAGGCTAGAGCCTGTCTCTCTAAGCAATATCCCCTTGCTTAGCGAACGATCCAAACAATCCTTGGAACGTCAAAGAACTACAATAAACAAGATATAATATGCATACAAATATACTCTCACATAAAGCAAGTTAATACAATTTTAGCACTATATATTTAAAGTAAAATATCAATATGAAATAGAATGAAGCTCAAGTGTAGAATTCACCAATATCCTTCTTAGATGAGGATTAGTAGTAGGAATCCAAAGGAAGAAGGATCAACACTTCAGAATATCTTAGCAAAAGATATTTGCAATGAGTGAACAAGAGAACTTTGCAAGAACAAGAGTGCTTTCAGCTTCTCAAAACAGATTTTTCAATTCTTAGTTTGTTTTGATTTGCAAAACCATGAATTTATAGGCTTTCAAAATTTTTTCCTTGTTGCTAAAGTTTCCTTAGATAATTTCCCAAGTTTTTATAAAGTGTGGAGCCCAAGCAATATAAGTTTGAATTTAAAAACTTTTGAAAAATATGTCCGTTAACAGTGTTCAGATGACTAAACTTTCGGGTTCAGTCGTTTGAGGAGGTTCTACCTCTTTAGAAAATTCAGCAAAAAATCTTCAGGTGACTAAACTTAATCTTCAATAGTCTGAAGTTATTCTTCAGACGTCTGAGGTTACACTTCGGTCGTATGAAGTAGTTCTGTGTGCTGTTCAGTCAGCTGAAGTTCCTCCCGTGAACATTGTTTGGTTGGCTGATAGCTGTGACCCTACTTCAGTATTTTGGCCATAACTTTTTCTGTATAACTCAAAATTAGGTGTTCTTAGTTTCAAAAGAAAAATAAGATAAAATTATACAACTTTCATGTTGAACACTATTTAAAATAAGGAGGGTTTAATAGTGATAAATGCACCTCAATGTGGATGTATAAAAACTGTCAGCATTTGGAAAAACTCTTTTTGGTGCTGTTCATTCCAAAAATGATTCTAACCTTTATAAAATAATTTTTGCCCTTATAAAAATATTTTCAAGTATTTTAAAAGGTATCTAGGTCCAAGAAGTTAACCTAATATTTCAAACGATATTTAAACATTAAAGTAATTACATAAAGACTTCTAAGACTTTTCTCATTCTAGTTTCTTGAGTCTTCATGCTTTGTCCTTATATTGAGTCCATCTTTTGTTCAAGCTTTCATATTCTTTGAGATTTCTCACTTTGCCTTTCTTTGGCTCTTTTGACTTTAATATTCCTTGGCTTTCAATAACTCATTCACGTCCTCATTTTCTTCAAGATTTAATATATCATCTTTAAATCCATGCTTTGACTCTTTTAAACTTCATTTGATCCTTGTGAGCACTTTGACCTTACTTTCTCATATATGAGCCCTGAAATAACATTACTCACAAAAATACGTTAAATTCGACTTGTTTGTTAGCATCAAAACAAGATAATAAGATTTTAAACCTTGTAAGGCCAACACTGACGGTGTAGAGATATGCATCCAGATTCATCAAGTTATCTCGTTTTATGCCGTACTTGGTCCCGAACGAGTATAAGAAGGCTCGGAGGTTTGAGAGGGGTCTGAGGAAGGACATGCGCCGGCTTGTGGGGATGCTGCAGATCCGTGAGTTCTCTATCCAAATAGATAAAGCCACCATAGTTTAGATCGACCTTCAGGGAGATGAGGTGGTGCAGGATCAGAAGAAGAGGCCGGTATCTTCTGGTTTTCAGAGTGGTCCTCAGCAGGGGCAATGGAAGAAGAAGAAGAAGAACTACAGCTCAGGTCATCTACAGAACACCAAGCGGCAGAGTTCTCAAGGTGATCCATCCTTCGCACCTTGCGCCAAGTTCCGTAAATGGCATGATGGCGAGTGCCCGCCATTCTGGGGTAACTGCTACAACTGTGGCAAACTGGGCCATATGTCATGGAGCTGTTAGGCACCGAGGAGAGATACACTTGCACAGAACCAGAACTGTGGGAGTAATCAGTTGCCTTAAGGAAACTGCCAGGCAAACACGGCTCCGGCGACAGTGTACTCCCTTACTCCAGTAGATGCTGAACACGCTGGGAATGTGGTGACAAGTACCATGTTATTGCTTTCGAATAGAGCTAATGTTTTATTTGATTCGAGAGCAACCCATTCGTTTATATCTGCTAGTTTTGTGAGACTGTGTGGGGTTGAAACTCAAGTGATGGATGAATGGTTATCTGTGGCTACGCCGATTGGGAGTGTAACGATTTGTAATAAGATGTTAGGAAACTGCCTAGTTGTAATTCAGGAGGGACTGCTACCAACGAATCTTGTAGTGTACGACATGTCTGGTTTTGACGTCATACTGGGGATGGATTGGCTATTCTCCAATTATGTGGTGATTGATTGTCATAGGAAGGTAGTAGTGTTCAGAACCCCTGAGGAGCAGGAGTATGAGTTCGTGGGATCGTGTGTGCTTTCAATGCCACAAATTCTATCAGCTTTACAGGCGAGAAGGTCACTTTTGGATGGTTGTTAAGGGTACCTAGCTTGCGTGAAGAAACCGTCGCGGAATGAGTTGAAGCTCGAGGATATTCAAGTGATTAACGAGTTTTCGGATGTGTTTCTAGAAGATTTACCCGATTTACCTCCGAATTGTGAGGTGGAGTTTGCGATAGAGTCGCTGCATAGCAAGCCACCAATTTCTAGAGCTCCGTACCGGATGGCCCCAGCAGAACTTCGAGAGTTAAAGGAGTAGTTGCAGGAACTATTGGACCAGGGCTTTATCAGACCGAGTGTTTCGCCCTGGGGAGCTCTAGTTTTGTTTGTGAAGAAGAAGGACGAGTCGATGCGCATGTGCATTGATTACCGTGAGATCAACAAGGTGACTGTGAAGAACTGTTACCCGTTGCCTCATATTGATGATCTCTTTTACCAGCTGCAGGGAACACAGGTCTTTTTGAAGATCGATCTACGATCAGGGTATCATCAGGTGAGGGTTAGATCTGAGGATGTTGCAAAGACTGCTTTCCAAACCAGATACGACCACTACGATTTCTTAGTCATGCTGTTTGGGTTGACTAACGCTCTGACAGTGTTCATGGATCTGATGAATATAGTTTTCCACAAGTACCTAGACCAGTTTGTGGTGGTGTTTATCGATGACATTCTTGTATACTCGAGGAGTTCGGAAGAGCACAAGAACCATCTGAGGTTGGTATTACAGATTCTGCGGGAGAGGAAGCTGTATGTCAAGCTGAAGAAGTGTTAGTTTTGGTTGAATCAGGTTGCGTTCTTAGGCCACGTGGTGTCTAAGGGTGGTATCTCAGTTGATCCTAGCAAGATCGAAGTTGTGGTTGACTGGGCGAGACCGAAGAGTGTGCAGGAGGTTCGGAGTTTCCTAGGACTGGCAGGTTATTATCTTCGGTTCGTAGAAGGTTTCTCTAAGTTGTCTGGACCTCTGACACGATTGACCAGGAAGGGGGTGAAGTTTAAGTGGACTAGTGATTGCAAGCAGTGTTTTTAGGAGTTGAAGCACCGTCTGGTTACTGCTTTGGTTTTGACTATTCCTTCGGGGGATGGCGGTTTTGTGATATATATCGACGCATCTCTGAAGGGTTTGGGATGTGTGCTTATATAACAGGGTAAGGTAGTAGCTTATGCTTCTCGGCAACTTAAGGATTATGAGAAGAATTACCCTACGCATGATCTAGAGTTAGCTGTTGTTATTTATGCTCTGAAGATCTAGAGACACTCCCTGTATGGTGTTCAGTGTGAGATTTTCACTGACCATAAAAGCCTCAGGTACTTTTTCACGTAGGAGGAGCTCAATATGAGGCAGAGGCGGTGGCTAGAATTGATCAAGGACTACGATTGCATGATTAGTTATCACCCGGGGAAGACTTATATGGTAGCTGACGCATGGAGTCGGAAGTCAGAGCTTGCGGCAGTGTCTGCGCTTGTAGCCCAGCATCACATCAAACGGGATCTAGAAAGCCTCGGTATAGAGTTGGTGTCTGGTGATCATCAGGCTTTCATTACTAGTTTAGTGTTTCAACCAACTTTGTTTGAGCATATTAAAGTCGTGCAGGCTTGTGATGCAGAGTTAGCTAAGATGGTGGAGAAAATGCAGCAGGGGTTGGCTGCGGATTTTAACATCTTTGACGGAGTGTGTTAAGGTTTGGGACCAGGCTATGTGTTCCAAACAATGACGCGATTAGAAGGATGATTCTAGAGGAAGCGCATCGTTCCTTGTATACGGTACATCAGGGTGGTACGAAGATGTATAGGGATTTGCATGGGTCCTTCTGGTGGAGTGGTATGAAGAGGGAGATTTCCTACTTTGTGGAGCAGTGTCTGACGTGTTAGCAGGTGAAAGCTGAGCATCAGAGGCTGGCAGGGTCGTTGCAACCTTTGCCTATTTTGGTGTGGAAATGGGAGCACATTTCCATGGACTTTGTTACCGGATTACCGCCAGCGCTTCACGAGTAGAATACTATCTGGGTAATCGTGGACAGGTTGACGAAATCTGCTCACTTTGTACCGATGAAGGTTAGCTACCCTTTAAGTAGGCTAGCATACCTATACGTGCAGAAGATAGTTAGAATGCACGGAGTACTTGTGTCTATCGTTTTAGATCGAGATCCGAGGTTTACTTCTTGATTCCAGAAGAGCTTGTAGGAAGCCTTGGGGACAAAGTTTACTTTCAGTACAGCGTTCCACCCCCAGACTAGTGGACAGTCAGAGAGGATGATATAGATCTTGGAGGATATGTTACGGGCTTGTGTATTAGACTTCGGTGGTAGTTGGATTCAGTTTTTGCCACTAGTGGAGTTTCCTATAACAACAGGTTCTAGGCTAGTATTAGGATGGCACCGTTCGAGGCTTTGTATGGTCGGAGGTGTCGATCTCCTCTGTATTGGGATGAGGTTGGTGAATGTCAGGTGTTAGGACCTGAACTCGTGTAGCAGGCATCTGAGAAGGTGGGTTTGATCCGGGATAGGATTAAATCGACTCAGAGTCGGTAAAAGAGTTATGCGGATGTTGGCCGCCGTGATTTAGAGTTCGAGGTAAGGGTAAGATCTTTTTAAGAATCGCTCCGATGAAGGGAGTGATGAGATTCGGTAAAAAGGGCAAGTTGAGCCCGAGGTATATTAGACCATTTGAGGTACTGGAACGAGTGGGTCCGGTGGCTTACTGGATTGCACTACCCCTTGCGCTCTCGAGGATCCACGATGTGTTTCACGTATCCATGTTGAGGAGGTACGTGCCAGATCCATCGCATTTTATTAGTTACGAGTCTTTGAAACTTGGGGATGCTTTGGCGTATAAGGAGGTATTTGTTCAGGTTCTGGACCGTAAAGTTTAGAAGCTACGTACTAAGGAAATACCGTTAGTGAAGGTTTTGTGGCGGAATCATGCAGTTGAGGAAGCTTCTTGGGAGTTAGAAACGGAAATACACTGGAAGTATCCATAGTTGTTCTAAGTAGTATTTAGATAGCAAGGTTGGTATGGGTATGTATGTATGTATGTAGTACTCTATTATCGTAGTAGTATTGGGTGGTTAGTCTCTGGGAGAGTCATGTATTATTGTGAGCTCTCAAGACTGTGTATGTATGTAACCACGGTATTCCTCTACCATAAGTGAGGGAATTTATGTATGTATGTATTGTGACGGGGCTGCGTATAAATAGCCGCCGGTTCTTCTTAGAGTATGTATGTATTCGGTAGTATAATTGAGTTCGTAATGAGAGATTGCAAATTTCGAGGATGAAATTTTTATAAGGAGGGGAGATTGTAAGAACCTGAATCGTGATATATGGATTAATTGTTTAAAAGAAGAGTAAAATTGGAATTTGAGCAGGATTCGTTGACGAAGTCGTATTTCATCGACGAAGGCCTTGTACTACTCGTCGATGAAGTTCAGAGGCTCGTCAACGAGGAGAAGTCAAGGGGTTTCAAGGAGAAGCCGAAGGGTTTTGGGAAATCCAGAATCTTAAGCTTGTCGACGAGGTCATCGTCTCATCAACGAGGTGTCTTCAGTGCCTCGTTGACGAGGTCGCCATTTCGTCGACGAGGGCGGCCGAGTCAAAGGGTTATAAATATTTTTTTCTCTTACTTCCTAGCTAAGAAATCTAAATATCCTCTCTCTCTCTCTCTCTTCGATTTTTCTCCGTTCGTCGCCTGAATCGTAAATTCGACATTACTGTGTAGATCAGGGAAGGATTCTCTATGCTTTTATCAGATTGGAATCTCGTTTCGAGTAGTTTCGGGTTTTGGTCCAAAATAGAGGGAAGACTCGGTTTCCATTTCTGTTTCGAAATATGTGTAGTAGTACGAATTGTAAAGAAGTATTGTTCTGTGTTGTTTTGGTTTTGGTGTCTCGGTTCATAGTTTTGGGGATCGTAGAGTTCGTGGTTCGATTTTGGGTTAAGGTAAGGAGATTTTGTTTATATTAGTTTATTTTAGAAATTAAGATCGGTAAACCTATAGGTTACGATCGTATATATATTTTGACTACTTATTTGGGGAAATCTATCGGGTAATATATGAGATTTTTGGGTTACAGTTTTCGAGAAAATTGGGGATTTCAAGTATCATCTCTACTTTGTTTGGAAAATCATTGGTTATGTTTAAATTGTATTATTGAGATGACTGTAATCCATATTTGTATAAAACTGTATTCTTGAACTGGAAAACGATATGATTTGTTGTATATCAAATCAGTGTGAAATGTATGTGTGACGCCCCGACCCGCCAAGTGGGGCCCAGGTGCCACGTGTTCCAATCACCTGCATCTGATACCATAATTATCATGCACGCAGCAGAACATAAATAAATAACCTTAAATAAATACCAGAGTTCTATATAACAACCAAAAACCAATACTACAACATCCAAATATCTGTATCCACAACCAGCATTTAAAACGTAATTCCGTACAAATATATCTATACATATATCAGTATCTCACAATACCCCAAAAAGAAGCTATCACAAACAATCCCAGCCTAAGCCTTCAAACCCGGTCTCCAAAAGAACCTAAAAAATTGTTAATCCACTAGGGTGAGACACTTCTCAGTAAGGGTGGAATAAATTATAAAAGTGTGTGACAAATGAGTTTTAATATTTATATCTCAAAATAAACTGCTTCTTATATAACATCAATAACAACTGAGAAAATGTACCATTAATAACATTCTCGACATCCAATATCACACACACATTCAATATGCACAAGTACATAATTTTTATGCAGGCAAAAGTCCCCAAGGATGGGGAAGATTACCCGCCCATACAAGTAGCTTCCCTCTGCTCTGGTACTAAAAACTACCTACCAGAGCACTCACCTTACTCAGTAAGCCCTTAGGTGAAGTATTACCTCACTGCCAGTACACACATCTTTATTATTTTAAAGGCGAAGGTTTCCAAGGATCGGGATGTCTACCCGCCCATACAAGTAGCATCCCTTTGCACTGATACCAAGAAACTTCCTAGCAGAGCACTTGCCTTTCTCAGCAAGTCCCCGGTGGTATGTTTACCTCGCCGTATGCACACATATGCATTCACAATATGCTATGCCATTATTTTTATGCTATAATTAAATTCACATGCGCACAACACATCCACACAGGAATCATGCATCTCATACTTCATCTTCCAATGCCCTCAGTACATGGCCCACACAGAGCAACTGCGTACATGTCAGTACGTGGCCTACACAGGCACCTACGTACTTCTTATCTATGCGTGACCCACACAGGTACCACTAACCACACAGGGTACATAACATGGCCCACACAAGCGCCATTATCCACACAGGATATAACGTGGCCCACACAGGCACCACTACCCACACAGGGTATATAACATGGCTCACACAGACGCCATTATCCACACAGGATATAACGTGGCCCACACAGGCACCACTACCCACACAGGGTATATAATATGGCTCACACAGACGCCATTATCCACACAAGATATAACATGGCCCACACAGGCACCACTACCCACACAGGGTATATAACATGGCCCACACAGGCGCCATTATTCACCAGTATCCAATCCCCATGACCTACCCATCATACATCAGTAGAACAAACTCCTCGACCTGCCAATGTCCTACCCCATATAAATAACAATACGACGAGCTCCTCGGCCTGCCAACATCATATCATGATTTACATTTAGGCAATATAACAACCTCCTCATGCCAACGTTATATTGAGATGCATACGAATAACCATACAGTTAGTTCACACAGACGGATTAATGCATTTTCACATAGGAATCCAACAGATCAATACATTTCCCACACAGTATCCCAACAAATCAATACATTTCCACACAGGAGTCAAACATAACAACTCATTCATCATACCATAATCATTTCAAACACCCCCACATGAAAACCCAAATACCATAGTAATTCATATTCAATTTATTAGGAAAAATTACTCCCATGTTACACGAATTTCATATCATAAACAATTATCCCAAATATAACCTTAAACCAAATAATTATTTTTTTCCAATAATCAGACTATTTTGAAAATCATATAAATAAATAATAAATTTCGTATGCTCGTAAATAATTGGTTCACTTTAATAAAATACTGATATAATTTTATTCCCCCTTACCTGATTCCCTGAATTACGCCTGCAGGACTCCCAAATTTATACCCGCGGTGCTCACCCGAACCCTGATTCAATCATATCAAACCCAAAAAATATTATTTTAACCCTTTATAATTTACAATAATTAAATAATAATTAATTTCTAAATAATATATTTATCCTAATTTTGGACTATTTCTACAATAACCCCACGAGAATTTCACTCCGCTAGACTTGTAGAGAATCATTTCTAGATTCTCGTTGTGGTGTTCGATCGCCCATTTGGTTTAAAATTTAGGAAAAATTGGGATAAGAATGAAAATTTGGCTTACCCCACGAGATATGCCCACGTTACTCCTACGACAAATCCACTTCAGTAGATATGTCGGTGGCGAAGAATGAAGTTTGGTGGTATCTTCAGATTTTCAATTGGACGAGAATCGACCGCAAAATCGTAGAAAGAAGAGGAGTGGAGAGTGAGAAAATATATTTAATTTTTCTTTCTCTTTCTCTTTCTTTCCTTCTTGTTTTGTTTTGTGCGCATGAATTTTTTTCTCTTCTTTCCTTCTGTTTTGTTCCAGCAGAAAACTTAAACACTAAATTTTCTTTTTCTTTTTATTTTTCCTTTTTTTTTTCTTTCCTTTATCCTTTCTTTAACCTTATCATGTACTTATATATATATCTATATATATATATATATATATATATAGATAGATATATATATACTTATACATATTACTTACATATATACTTATATATATATAAAATTAAATATATACATATATATATCCACAATCCTCAAATTTCTTAATTTAATTAATTTTCTTAATAATAATTAATTAATTAATAATAATAATTTTTTTTAATTACTAATTTATTTATTTGTTTTTGTTCGTTACAGTATGGTTGTATGTAAATGTTCCACGTATTTGTAAAACAGCTAGTGGCGGCTAAATACCGTACGCTGATGAGTATAAGAACGTGAGTTCCAAAATGATTCCATGTTTTGTGAAATCAGCTAGTGGCAGCTAATTATTGTACGCTGAAACAACTACGTGGCAGCTAATTACCGTACGTTGCGCCATGTACAGGTTCATTACCGTGGGCGAGAGTGTCCGGCTTTATATCCGATGGTGTAAAATATCACTAGTGTGTTTTGGCTGGTCACCGATGGGTGTGAGCTACACCGTATTGGCGACGTACCGCTGTGAGGTTTCGGTTATCACAGGGTATCAGTTGCTTAAGTGTGATGACAATGACTGTATGTTTGAGTATCATGTGTATTGGAATGGATTTGTAAAAATATTGGAACTGTATAGAATTGTATGGAAATATTTCAAACTGTATCATATTGTATGATGTTATGATTTACGTAAAATAACACTGGTATGCCACGCACTGATATATCCTGCTTTCTTCCTTACTAAGAGGTGTCTCACCCCGAATGTATATACGAATGTTTTTAGTTCCTTCGGGTAGCCGAAACTAGCATCCTATTCGGAAGCGGGGGTGTCGTTTAGCTATAGTTAGTGCCTGACTAGGTACGAGTTTTATAGCCGAATTTTCGTGACGATTTTTGTAGACACCCGGAGTATGTTTTGTAATTATGGGAATGTATATCCTAGTATTGTATAGACTTTGGTATGGTATGTTTAATGGATAGAATGAATATTTTCCATTGCGTACTTGATGGGTATGAATGTGTATTCGTATGTGTATAGGGTTTTTGTATACCCCACGAGGTTGGACCCTCATATTGTACTGTATCATGTATGTTTTAATTGATACAGTGACAAGTTAGGTTACTATATTCACACTTGGGACCCATCTGCGGGTTCGGGGCGTGACAGTGGTGACTGTGGAGATGAGAGAGATGGGGTAGAGATGAGGGAGCCAGCAAGGGAGATGATGAACAGGGAAAATGAAGACCCCCCCTT
This sequence comes from Malania oleifera, assembly GCF_029873635.1. Classification (NCBI taxonomy): domain Eukaryota; kingdom Viridiplantae; phylum Streptophyta; class Magnoliopsida; order Santalales; family Ximeniaceae; genus Malania; species Malania oleifera. The sequence continues at coordinate 14,751,519 of NC_080424.1, forward strand.
TGCGTGTGAACAGTGAAGGACCTTTAAAGGCCGTTTTTTATTTTTTCTTTTCCTTTGTTTATTTTTTTTGTTTTGTTTTTGATAATAATAATAATAATAATAATAATAATAGTAGTAGTAGTAGTAGTAGTAGTAGTATTAGTAGTAGTAGTAATATTACCCTAAAATGACAATAGTAATAGTAGTAGTAATAATATACTAATAGTAGTAATAATAATATACTAATACTAATAGGATTTTTGTATTTTGATGCATTTTCCCTTTTTTTGTATTATTATTTTTATCATTTTGTATTTTTCAATGACCTTTATCTTTCCAAAACGAGAGACTTGGCCGAACATTGAAACTCGATTTTCCAAAAATCGAAGGACCCATACTCATTTTTCTAAAATGCTCAGAATTCGGTTAAAATGCACCGAGACTCGGTAAACACAATCGGACTCACTGAGAATGAACCGAAACTCAGTAAAAACAAACGGACTCACTAAAAACGAATCAAAACTTGGTACAGGCACCGAGACTTGGTAAAAACAACCGAACTCACTAAAAATGAACTGGAACTCAGCAAACATACCGGGACTTGGTAAAAAGAGCGAGACTCATTGGAAACAAACCTGGACTCGGTAAACATACCGGGACTCAATTGAAACTCCGAGACTCATGGAAAACGATCTGAAACTTGGTACAGACATCGAGACTCGGTAAAAACTTCAAACTCACTGAAAACGAATTGAAACTCGGCAAACATACCGGGACTTGGTAAAAACAGTGAGACTCATTGGAAACAAACCGGGACTCAGTAAACATACCGAGACTCAATTGAAACTCCGAGACTCATGGAAAACAAGCCGGGCCTTGGTAAAAACGACAATATTCATTGAAAACAAATCGGAATTCGGCAAAAACAATGAGCCTCATTGAAAACAAATTGAGACTCGATTGGGTCTCTCAAAAGGGTCCTCCAATTTCCGGGGCATGAAGTCAACTTTATGTGCCGAGTCTTCTTGAGGTAGCCTGGTTAAAATTGGGGTGTCGACATCTCCTACTCTAATTACATTCACAACACTATCTTTTAAGTTTTTGTCTATAATAAGGCCTACTCCATTCTTATGTTTTTATTTTCTAGTGTACCAAAATCTAAATCCTGATTTATCAATTTCTGTAACTTTCTCCCCCACCCACTAAGTTTCTTGAAGGCAAATTATATTAATTATTCTTCTGATCATTGTATCCACAATTTCCATGCTTTTACCCGTAAGTGTCCCTATATTCCAAGTTGCTAATCTAATCCTAGTTTTCTAAACTAACGTCTTTACTTGCCCACGTCCAGAATGAAGCAGGAACCCTCACATATTTGACACCGTATCCAGGAGCTGATACGGTGCGTCGCTTCGGGGTGACGACCTAACCCACCCTCGCCCACTTTTCGATACACCTGATTGGTTCAAGTGCAATGAGTCGCTTGTAGGGGACGCCCCAACAAATATTCGGTAAGAATTCATATCAAAGTGATCTAACAAATTTTACGCTGGCTGTTAGATACCCAACGCAACCCTCCTCTTTTACTCGGGCTTGAGACCGGCCGTGTGTGAAAAAATTAGGACATTAAGTATATCACAAGCGGAGTTTTGAAAGTAGAACAATAAGTAAAATCATTATAATAAATTTTACTTTTATTACAATAATTTTTTAATTTGTATTATTTGTAATTTGATTATTTTAATCGGATTTTTATAATATTATTTGATTTAAAAATAAAAATAAATATTTTTTTAATTAAAATTAAAATTTATATTAGTTTTATAAATTTTAATCAAACATATTGCTAGTTTTTAGTTTTAAATTTCCATTTCTAGTTTTTGGTTTTTGTTTCTGATTTTCGTCTCACTAATTTTTCACAATGATACTATGATTCCTAAAATTTTTGGTAACAAATGATCAAAATAATTAAAAGTCATAAAATCTAATTTTTAGTTTTTCAATAAACAACTGACCGGTAATAGAAATAAAATATTGATAATTTTTTTTTTTTTATAATATGTTTTTTTATTGTGAAAAAATAAAAACACAAAATAAAAAACAATAACGAAACAGACCCTTAAAAAAATTGAATGAGAGGGCTGTGTTGTGATTTGTGGGGGAATGAATTTTACCTTTATTTTTTTGGTCCAAAATTTTCACATAGGCTGCACGTGCTTTTATGAGCAGTCTATGCGGTTCAATTTTGTTGTATTGAACATGTCTGTCTCGAATCAGGCAGCGGGAAGCTTCTGGCACGATGGCTCTGTGTGGTTGTTCATCTGTGCTTCCTCTTGGCTGATTAAAACCTTGTTGGGGGTTTAAAACAGGGTTTATTTCCTCGCTGGCGCTCAGATTCTGCTTACTATTTTTCCCGTTTCTATACTTTAATCTGTATCTTCATGAGGAGATAGAACTTTATTGATTACTGAAATTTGTAGTTGTTTGGTTCTCTATTTTTTTTTTCTTGATCGTTTGCTAGGGCTCGGTGCTTTATGCTTTGGTCCTTGATACCTTTTTCTACTCTGAGGAGCTGTGGATGATCCTTTTTCTGATAGATATGTGGTACCTTCTCTTCGTGCGCATATATAGAGTTTTAGTAGCCGTTGCTTTCAGTCTAGATGCCTTTAAATAGTGTTGTAGAGCGAGAGACTCTCCTGTAGATTTGAATTGATTAAGAAGTGAGGTTGCACTTAAAACTTGCTTACCGAACAGTCTTCGCACTGGTTGACTGGTGGCTAATGCTTTCTGTTGCACTATAGCATCGAATATTTATGCTTTCCTTGGATTTTTACGCCCATCCAGCATGTTTTTTATGTACCCTTTTGCATTTTCAGCTCTGGGTTTGACGAATTGGGTAGTTTGGAGACTGGGAACTGTTTTTTCTTGTAGAGGGTTTTGACTTTCTAGGGTGGGGTTTAGTGGAGAAGCTCTGAATCAGAGGATATGAGGGGCAATGGGTATGATCATTCTTTGAGAGATATGGAAGAGGAAGGCAGACGAAACCAAAATATGGACAAAAGTTCCGGCCCAACAGAAACCATTGGTGTTATTAGTGCATCAGCTGCGGTGGAAAGTAAGTCTCCAAACGAACGGGTTGATGCCGACTCTCTTGATGGGAAGGCGAATTGCTCCATGCAGTCATTAGTTTTAGAGACTTCACAGTCAAAAGAGCTAGACATCAGTCCTTCGCCTCGCAGAGGTTAGTACTGGAATTGAAGTTCTTGATTTAATGTCTTTTGCTTTCAATTCTGGATCTTGGGGCTTAATTTCAAGCTGTGCAAACGCGAAAGCTTAGCTGGGAAAGGGTTCGTAATGGATTCTCCAGCACTAGTTTACCCATTATTCTGCAGTTTATTTTATTTATTTGTTTATTTATTTTTTCCTTTTCTTTCTTGTTCTTTAAGTCACCACCTTCCCCTACATTCCCCACCACTTTTCACCTTAAAATAATAATTTATGCAGGCACTTGAGTTAGATGATCACCAAAATTTTGCAGTTGCTTGCTTTCTTTAGTTTGGTGGGTGAAAGTACTTGAACCATAGCCAAGGATTTGATGACACAGCGGTCTTAGATTTTTAATTACACTGATATTAGTACTAACTGGAATGTATGGGTTTGCTTGTTTAGTACTATGGGAGTGTTAATCATCGGAATCTGGATTGAATTAGTTGATTGCTCATGGATCTAATTAAAAATGCACATATCATTCCGTGTACACACTCTGCTGTCAGTTACATGCCTTTCCTTGATTTTTGCCATGTATGGTTATCCTGTGAATTGCATTTTATGTTGTCAAATTTCATATATGAGCATGCTCATGAACCTTCTATAATACACTCTTAATTGTTGGATGTTGATCCCAAAGCATAAGTTTAGCATATTACATATAATAAAGTTAAAAGCCTCTTTTGAAGCCTCCTCTTTCTGGTTTTTATTTTACATGAGAAAGTTATCCATTTTTCTATGCATAAGATGGATTAGTAATCATCATGTGTTTGTCCATGAACTGAGATAAGTTATCCTATTGTAGTTTGACCTTGAATGATGTGCTTGCTGATACTGAGGCTATTTGCTGCCATCAACAGTTTAAAATAAATTATGAACTTGGAAGAACTACCTATTAGATATATTCAACTAAATAAATTTTGTATATGTAACTCTTTCTTGTTTATTTTTCAACCTTAAGAAAAACTAAGCT